>NC_050104.1:73431877-74056877 GCF_902167145.1 Zea mays | reverse complement strand
ACCTTTCCAAATGGAAAGAATACCACTTACTAGCACCATAGTCATAACCAAAACCATCGATCTCATAGCCACCTGTACCATAATGTCTCTGATCAAGTACCACTAATCACTGGAGCTCCCTTGGCCGCTCATAACCGTGAGCACGGCTGATATATCAGTTTTCAAACACTCTGCAGAGGTTGTGCACTTTACCCACAAGCCGTGATTCCCTTTCTGCCCGGAGAGAGCTACTCCCCATTAACCACTACCTAGGTGGTCTAGCAGGGTATCACTACATAGCCTTTACAAAGATTCCCCGGGACTGTAGCCACCCGTTAGGTTTCCTAAATGCACTACACTCCTCCCCAAGGGGCGAACCCAAACTTGGCAGAGCGAGTCGCATACACCGAGCCCCATTGACGGCACGACGGCTAAGTGAACTACACCCCGGATCCTCTAATTATTCAGCTAAGGGCATCCCATTCCACCCTCATGGTTGCACTGTTTTCCCGGGCGGTCATCCATAGAACAGGTCCTTACGGAGAGGCACTCGAGAAACCGCTCGAGCCCCCTTGAAGACCACAAGTATAACATCATAATAAGAGAAGGGAAAACATCGTATCATAGATAATCTCATCATGTTCATTGATTAGAGTTTGAGCAATAGCATAAAGCTAAACAATAATAATCCAACCCAAATAGGTAAACAAGGACATGGATAACGAAAGCTAGTCAATCCTTAGGCATAAATGTGTAATGCGGGAGGTGAATTAAAGAGTGAATAGGACAGAGATAGGTCAAGGGACACTTGCCTCCACCAACCGACTGCTGCTCAGGGGCTTCTCCTGCGAGTTCCTCGGGTTCTTCGACCGGATCGTTCTCTATGCGATTGCAAGCATACATACATCCATCCATTCAAATTAGGGAACAAACAGTACACCATACAAGAGAACAAATGAGGTAGATATACATAGAATATCACATACGATAATAAACTTACCATGGTTAGAAAGAAATGAGAAAAGGTCTCGCGAGGTTAGAGCTTAAGCCCGAGATGCACTACGGGTAGGCGAATAACTAGACGCTACGTGTTCTAGTTCCAATTGGTTCTAACAAAAGGATTAGTTACATGCACTAATGTAAACGTGACCACTTTTAGTAGATTATCATTGAATGAGATAGAAGATTAGCTATACAAATTAACTGACGTTACCAATTTCCATGTTGAGACTCCTATCTAATTAATATAAACACGTGATTAGCGAGCATAGGACATGGGGGGTAGACGGGGCGTCTGGGGGTAGACGGGGCACGATGGGTCGTGCCAAGGCACGCGCACTACGCGAGCACGCGCGCGAGACCGCACGCACACGCCACGAACTAGCCGTGCGCATGTCGGGGCCGAGCGCTAGCCGAGCTCAAAGCCGCGCGCTAAAGGCACACTGGGCCGAGCTCGAGGCCACGCCGGGGCCGTCACGACGCGAGCAAGGCACGGTGGGGCGAGCGGGCGATCACGGTGCACGGGCGGGGCGGGGGGCACGGTCGGGGCCGGGACGGCACGGGGCCGAGGCGGGCGCGGCCGAGGCGGGCGCGGGCGCGGCGGGGACGGCCGAGCGGGGCTCGCGCGGGGGCGGGCTCGCCGGAGCGAGACGCGCCGGGGCCGGGCGCGATGGGGGTGGGGCGGCCGAGGCCGGGGTCGGGGCGGGGTCGGCGCGAGCTCGCCGGAGGGCCGGGCGGGGCGAGGCAGCCGAGGCCGGGCGGCCGAGCCGAGCTCGCCGGAGGGCGGCGCGGGGAGGGCGGGCGCGGGCGGGGCCGGGGCAGCCGGGGCCGGGCGCGGGCGGCCGAGGGCGGCCGAGCCGAAGGCGGCCGGGGCCGGGGCCGAGCTCGCCGGAGGTGGCCGAGCTCGCCGAGCCGGGGGCGACCGGGCCGGGGACGGCCGAGGGCGGCGCGGGGAGGGCGACCGAGCGGGCGGCCGAGCGCGGGGCGACCGGGCGTGGGCGAGGCCGGGTGGCCGAGGCGGGCGCGCCCATGGCGCGGGGGCGGGGGACGCCGGCGGGAGGGAAGGAGGAGGGAGGGGAGGAGAGAAGGGAGGGGGGAGGGAGAAACCTCACCGGAGAGGGAGGCCGGCGCGGCGGTGGCGCCGGGGAGGGGCGGCGGCGGCGCGGGGGCGGGACGGGGGCGACGGCGGCTAGGGTTAGGGTGAGGGAGAGGGGATGATGAGCGGGGCCCGCGGGGAGGGGATTTTTGGAAAAAGAAAAGGGAGGGGGGCGGTTTGGCCGGCTGGGCCCAAAGTGGGAGGGGGGGCGCGGCTGGGCCGCCAGGCGGCCCACGGCGGGGAGGGAAAGGGGGGGGGCTGGGCCGAAAATGGGGAAGGAGGGGGGAGAGGAGAAGGAAAATATTTTCCTTTTTCTAAAATCTATTTTCCTCTAGATGAATGCTTTCACATTTTTAAACAATCAAAAAAGTATGCATGGTTCGGCATGGTGCATCACCCAAAATAAAGTATTTTAAGGTTTTGCTTTACACGAGGTCTAAAGCCAAAACCCGCTGTAACTTTGGAAAAGATCAAGGTTTAGCGAGGGGAAAAGGGAAAAGGAAAGGGTAACGCCTGAATTTGGAGAGAGAAAAGAAGAAAAAAATTCTACCCCCAAATTCAGGGCGTTACAAAAACCAACCATGCATATCCAAAAGAAGTATAAATTGGTTTAACTGCAAGCAACCTTTACACTTACCTTATGCAAACTAGTTCAATTCTGCACTTATATATTTGCTTTGGTTTGTGTTGGCATCAATCACCAAAAAGGGGGAGATTGAAAGGGAAATAGGGTTTAACCTTTTCCTATAAATAATTTTGGTGGTTGAATGCCCAACACAACTAATTGGACTAACTAGTTTGCTCTAGATTATATATTCTACAGGTGCTAAAGGTTCAACACAAACCAATAAAATGATCAAGTTAGGGTTCAAATGGAAAGGAGCAAAAGAAACCGAAGAGAACCCTGGTTTGGCGCACCGGACTGTCCGGTGTGCCACCGGACAGTGTCCGGTGCACCAGTGCCGTACCACTTCAAACTTGCCACCTTCGGGTTTCAGAAGCGCCGCTCCGCTATAATTCACCGAACTGTCCGGTGTGCACCAGCGGAGCAACGACTAGCCAGCGCAACAATCGGCTGCAGAGCTACAGTGCGCGGACAGTTCGCGCAGAAGTTAGAGCAGCCGCCAGAGGCGCACCGGACAATGCACAATACATGTCCGGTGCCACATGAAGACAAAGCTCCAACGGTCGAAACCATCGAAACCCTAATGGTTGGGTGACGTGGCTGGCGCACCGGACATTGTCCGGTGGCGCACCAGACTGTCCGGTGCGCCCATCGACAGCAGCCTGCCCCAACGGTTGAACTGGTGGTTGGGGGCTATAAATACCCCACAACCACCTCCACTCCAACCATCCAAGCATTCATCACACTCCATTCAATACAAGAGCAAAACACAACACTCCAAAACACAAATCAAAGCCTTCGATCCGGTCAAAGTCCCCAATTCAATTCTAGTCTTTAGGACTTGTGAGAGGATCGTTCTTGTGTTTCTTTGTTGCTCTTGTTGCTTGGTTGGCATTCTTCTTCCTCATTCTTGATCTCTAAGTGACGTGTAATCAAAGCAAGAGACACCAAGTGTGTGGTGGTCCTTGTGGGGTCTAAGTGACCCGTTTGATTAAGGAGAAAGCTCACTCGGTCTAGGTGATGGTTTAAGAGAGGGAAAGGGTTGAAAGAGACTCGGTCTTTGTGACCACCTCAACGGGGACTAGGTTCTTTAAAACCAAACCTCGGTAAAACAAATCACCGTGTCATCCGCTTTATTTCTTGGTTGATTTGTTTTCCCCCTCTCCCTCTCAGAATCAGATTTTATTCTAATGCTAACCCTAGCTTGTAGTGTGTTTAAAGTTGTAAATTTCAGTTTCCGCCTATCCACCCCCCTCTAGGCGACTTTTAGCGGGGCCGCACAACGAGGCTACAGGGGGGCGCGTGACGGGGCTGCAGGGGGCGCGCAGGGAAGAAGAAAGGGGAGGGGAAGGGAGAGGGAGGGGAAGGGAGAGAGAGAGGGAGAGGGAGGGGAGCTCACCTCGGGGTCCAAATCCGGCGATCACCGTCTCCAAAACCTAGGACACACCGGAGAAGAGAGAGATGGGAGAGAGAGACGGAGTTGTGCGCGAGATAATTGAATGAGGGAAAGAGAGGCAAGGGGAGGGGGCGCATGGGGGGAGGGGCAGGGGCGTCAGGGGCGCGCAGGCCAGGGCCAGGCCGAGCTGGGCCAGGTCGGGCTGGGCTAGGTCGCGTCGCGGGTCAAAATCCCATGACACGCACAACCACAGATCGGAAACCAATCGCAAAACGAAATCTGAAACGAGACTAAGCAAAACACGCGATAAAACACGACATCAGACAAGAAATATGCCTCGGCATGATGCAACACTCATGTCAACTTAGGTTTTTGTTCACATGCAATACGGACACCAGTCGCTATTCTGCTTTGAAATTGGGAAGACGGAGCGAAATGGGAAGAGAAAAGAGAGTAACGCCTGAATTTGGTGAGTAAAAAGAAGAAAAAATTCTACCCCCAAATTCAAGGCGTTACAAACCTATCCCCCTTAAAAGAATCTGACCCTCGAGATTCAAGGTTGGCCAACAAAGAGTTCAGGATACTTGGCCATCAAATCATCTTCACGCTCCCAGGTTGCTTCTTCCTCAGAGTGGTGACCCCATCTGACTTTGCACATTCTGATAGTTTTTCTCCGGGTGACTCTGTTTGCAGTCTCAAGAATTTGCACTGGCTTCTCTATGTAGGTCAAGTCTTCTTGGACTTCCAGACCTTCCACTGGCAACTGTTCTTCTAGCACACACAGACACTTCTTCAACTGAGACACATGAAAGACATCGTGCACCGCTGACAAACCTTCTGGCAGACTGAGCTGATAGGCCACTTCTCCATGCTTTGCGAGAATCTGATACAGACCAACATAGCGGGGCGCTAGCTTGCCTTTGACTCCAAATCTTCTGACTCCTCTGATGGGCGATACTTTTAGGTAGACAAAATCTCCGACCTCGAAACTTAGCTCTCTTCTTCTGGTGTCTGCGTAACTTCGCTGCCTTGATTGTGCTATCTTCAGGTTCTCCCGAACCATCTTGATGTTCTCTTCAGCTTCGAGCAAAATGTCTGGCCCAAACACTTGCTTTTCTCCAGGCTGATCTCATTGCAACGGAGTTCTACAACTCCTTCCATAAAGCGCCTGAAATGGTGACATCTTCAAGCTGGCCTATAACTGTTGTTATAGGAGAACTCTGCATAAGGTAACCTCTTGTCCCATCCGGACTGATCTTGCAACGCACAAGCTCTCAACATATCTTCGAGTATTTGATTAGTTCTTTCAGTCTGGCCGTCTGTCTGCGGATGATAGGCTGAACTGAAATTCAGATGTGTACCCAAGGCTTCATGTAACTGCTGCCAGAAATGGGAGGTGAACTATGTTCCTCTATCTGACACTATCTTCTTTGGTACACCATGAAGACAAACGATCCGGGACATGTACAACTCTGCCAACACTGCACTGCTGTAGCTAGTCTTGACAAGTATGAAGTGGGCTGACTTGGTTAAGCGGTCCACCACTACCCAAATGGAATCGAAGCCGGCTCGAGTGCGAGGTAATTTGACTATGAAGTCCATCCCGATTTCATCCCATTTCCACTGAGGAATTCGCAATGGTTGCAACAATCCAGCTGGCCTCTGATGCTCTACCTTGATCCTTTGACAACTGTCACATATTGCCACATCCTTTGCGATCTCCCTTTTTATTCCGTACCACCAGAATTTCTTCTTCAGATCCTGATACATCTTCTCACTTTTAGGGTGTATAGAATAAGCTGACTCATGAGCTTCCTCGAGGATCAACTCCCGAATGGACTGGACATTAGGAACACACAAACGGTCCTTGAACCATACCACACCTTCTGCATCTTCCCGAAAATCTTTGCCTCTTCCTTCCAGAATCAGTTGTCGGATTTTGCTGATATTCTCATCATTCTTCTGTGCCTCTTTGATTTCCCTCTCTAAGGTGGGTTCTAACTCAATTGTTACTCCTTGCATGCTGTTCAGAAATCCGAGGCTCAACCTATCAAACTCCTTGGCCAACTCATAAGGCATCGAATGAGCGACCATCATATTGACTTGACTTTTCCTTCTCAAAGCATCTGCCACTACGTTCGCTTTGCCTGGATGGTAATGAATCTCCAATTCATAGTCTTTGATCAACTCTAACCATCTTTGTTGTCTCATATTCAGCTCCGACTGAGTGAATATGTACTTTAGACTCTTGTGGTCTGTGTAAACATCACATTTCCACCCATACAGATAGTGTCTCCATGTCTTTAGTTCATGAACCACTGCGACCAACTCTAGGTCATGGATTGGTTAATTCTTCTCATGAACCTTCAGCTGTCGGGACGAGTAAGCTACAACTCTTCCCTCTTGCATCAACACGCATCCCAAGCCAGTGTAACAAGCGTCGCAATACACTGAGAAGGGCTTGTGCACATCAGGCAAGACTAAGACAGGCGCTGTGGTCAACTTCTCTTTCAGCGCTTCAAAGGCTTCTTGGCATTTCTAGGTCCACTTGGACTCAACTTTGTTGCCTAGCAAAGCTGTCATCGGTTTCGTGATCTTCGAAAACCCTTCAATGAATCACCGATAATATCTGGCCATTCCAATGAAGCTCTTGATTCCTCGGGCATCTGTTGGCGCTTTCCAGTTCAGAATGTCTGCCACTTTCTTCGGATCCACAACTAATCCATCTTTGTTTATTATGTGACCCAAGAACAAGACTTCATTGATCTAGAACTCCCACTTACTCAACTTTGCATACAGCTGGTGCTCTCGCAATCTCTGCAATACCATCTTCAAATGATCCACATGTTCTTCCTCACTTTGAGAATATATAAGAATGTCATCAATAAATACCACCACAAATTTGTCAAGATAATCCATGAATACACTGTTCATCAGATTCATGAAGAAGGCTGGTGCATTAGTTAGACCAAAGGACATAATAGTGAACTCATACAAGCCATACTTGGTAACAAATACTATCTTCGGAATGTCTGAAGGTCGAATCCTAAGCTGGTGATAACCTGACCTCAGATCTATCTTTGAAAACACGCTGGCTCCTCTCAACTGATCGAACAGATCTTCTATTCTGGGCAAGGGGTACTTGTTCTTGATTGTGACCTCATTTAGAGCTCGATAATCGATGCACATCCTCCTAGTGCCATCTTTCTTCTCCACGAACAGGACAGGGGCGGCCCAAGGTGAGGTGGTTGGCCTTATATAACCTTTCTCTGACAGCTCATCGATCTGCTTCTTGAGTTCAACCAACTCTGGTCTAGACATTATGTAGGCTCTTTTAGAAATGGGGGCGGTGCTAGGAAGAAGCTCTATGGCAAACTCAGCTTTACGCTCAGGTGGCATACCTGGTAAGTCTTCCGAGAACACATATGGGAATTCAGACACAACCTTGATAATCTCGAGTGAATCTGGCTCCTTGCTATCAATAGCCATCTGATGACCACCTCCTTTACTTGGCTTAGGTGAGACTAACTCGGCTACCACTTCTTCTCCTAGTGGGGACACCAACTTAATTATCCTCTTATCACAACTGATAATTGCTTGGTACTTATCTAGCCAATTCATCCCTAGGATGACATCTATTCCCTGAGTACCCATTACTATGAGATTAGCAGAAAACACTATCCCCCTTATTTCCACACTTACATTCAAGCAAACACTATCGGATTGGATTCTACCACCAGCTGAATCAATTTAGATGGGGGTTGACATGGTAGTGATTGCAAGATTATGTGCTTCTACCCATGATGCAGTAATAAATGAATGCATTGCTCCAGTATCAATAACACTTCTGCAATATGGGAGTCGACTGGAAACATACCTACTGTCATGTCGGGTGTTTCCTGAACTGCTTCAGCTTCCAAGTGGTTCAGTCTCCCATGCTTGTAGCGCGACTGGGAGCAGTTGCCTGCTCCAGGCTGGGGCACATTCTGCTTTGCTAGGGCACTAGGGCCTGACTGCTGTTGGGCTGCCTTCTTCGGACATTGCATCACCCAATGGTCTTGCTCTCCACAATTGAAACATGCTCTGCTTCCTCCTTGAACTGGGGCTGCTTGACTACTCTGGTTGGTTGCTGGGGAGGGGAGGCGAGGTGCCTGCTGATTCTGCCTCTGGAACTGACTTCCTCCTGATTGGTTGTTCTGGCGATTCTGCTGCTGGTGCTAATGGTACTGCCTTTGATACTGCTGCTGAGGTGGGCGCTGATTCTGCTTGAACTGCTGAGGCGAGTTGCCTGAGAAACGGGGGCGATTGCTGCTTCCAGGCTGAGGTCCACCAATCTTGCGCTGGCGATCCTCCATCTCCTTGCGCTTCTTCTCTGTCATGATCGCTCTGTCGATCAGGTGCTGAAATGTGGGGAAGGTTTGATTCATCAGCTGATAGTGCAAGGGATCGACTAGGCCTCTCAAGAAACAGTACTGCCTCTTGGCATCTGTGTTGACATCTTCAGGAGCATAGCGGGACAGCTGCAGAAACTTGTCTCGGTACTCACTGATAGACATAGGCCCTTGTTTGAGCGCTAGGAACTCCTCCTTCTTCACTGTCATCAGACGTACTGGGACATGGTACTGATGGAAATTGTCTCTAAATTCCTCCCAGGTGATAGTGTCGGGGTTGGCATGAGTGGCGAGGTAGGACTCCCACCAAGACTGAGTTGCTCCTCTTAACAAACGGGGACCATACAGAACTTTCTCCCTATCATCGCACTGAGCGGTGTGCAAGTCCCGCTCCACGGTACACAACCAATCTTCAGCATCCACGGGGTCAGAAGAGTGAGCGAACACTAGGGGATGACCTCTCATGAATTCAGCACGCTTGTCTCTGGCCATATGAGGCATCTGAGGTTGAGGCGGGGGCTAATGCTGCTGCTGCTGAATGTTGGCCAGAGTCTGACCGATGGCTTGTACCGCCTGAGTCTGCATTAGGAACATCTGCTCGATGGTCATCGAGGGCGGTGGTGGCAGCTGCTGCCGGGGTGCCTCATCCTGCGGTGCTGCCTGCTCCTGCTGAGCACGCCTTCCTCCTCTGCGCATGTTGTCTGACATCTGCAGAATGCAATCACACATCAGAACCGATCTTGCAAACTTGTAGCATAAGAAAAGAGTATAGAATTCTTCCACAGTATTGAACAGATAAGCATCTTCACTGACTCCCAACACAAGCCAACACAGCTTCTCAGATAAAGAGGAAAGTAGAGTGAAAGGGCCTCCCAACTAGATAACTAATTTTATTAACATTAACAGGTAAACCAAAGTGCAGGGGATACCCACACTCTGGCGACAGTCATTACAAAGATCCAAATCCATCATTGTTCATCATGACAAACATAAAAACACAGGTTAAGCAAACTACCCTGTCTAACTAAGACTAACCAAGAGTAAGACTAAGACTAAGACTATAACTTCTATTTTTAAGCATTAATTACAAGATCCGACGCTGACGATCTATGGTTCTAAATTTATCTTGGTCCTACAGTCGAGGTTACCATAAGCATGGTGTCCACGTTGAGTTGAGTGGTACGGGTGTTGAGTCCCGACGGGAGCGGGGAAACCATCCTCTAGGTGACGATGCTCCGCTCGCTCAGCCCGCAACTAGGCAATCTCAGCATGAGCCCTACTCAGCTCATCTAGGGCATGCTCCAGCTCCGTGTTTAGCACGGCGGCTAGGTTGACTGTGCTGCTCAACCTATGATTGTCCTCACCGACAGGTGAGATAACCACGCCTCATGTGCTGCCCGATGGATGGTGGGGGTAATACTTCAGGTTAAGACCATCGGCTACCCCACCGAACACTGAGCAGTAGTGTGAAAGCGCACGACGTGCGACATCTTGCATGGATGCCTCGGCAGAGTCCCGCTCAGAGATAGAGTAGTGCTCTAAGCAGACCTCCGCACCCTGGAGACTGTTCTCCAGTCGGCGCACCAAACAAGTTGCCTCCCAGCGGTCCGGGTAAACCCCGCGACTATGCTGGAAGACAACACATCGATATTCGATAGACCAGGTACGCCGGTCAAGTGCCTGGCATAGCAAGGTGTCGAGCGCATCGTGAAAGTGACACCCACGAGCGGCGTCACGAGTGATGGGTCGGGCAACCCATCCCTCCAGCTCCTGCTCCTCTGAAAAGTCGGTGTTGTGGCTCGAGCTGCTGTCATCGCCTCCGTCGTCGGGGTCTCCTCCAACAGCTACTCTAGTGGCCGGGACGCCCAGTGGTGGTGCAGGGGGCGCCTCCAGCGAGGGCACAGGGGAGCAGCTCCTCAGACTCTATCTCGTGCTGAAGCGAGAAAGAAGAGCCCTGCTGCTCCAACTCCTGTCGCCGACGCTTCTGCTCCTCGTGCAAGCGGTGATACAGCCTCTCCAAATGGCTAGACTGACCAGTCACCGGACGGCGAAGCGGACGCTCCGCGAGACGAGAAGGCAAGAAAGGAGTGACTGACTTCCGTGCTGTGTGTCTAAGACGAGTCATCTACAAAAGACACCGTAAGCATAAGAGTGAGAACAGAGCTAATATGACCAGCAAGTAAACCATAAAAAATTAGGAATTAGAATAAAACAGATTTTTTCAGCAAGGTATAATATATATAGTAAAACATAGGTTTGGTCAATATGACCAACTTTTGAAGGGATACCAAAGTCAAGGTGATAATAGGGTCTATAATCCTTTGAGCGACCATTCTACTCTAGGTTAGCGGTCCTACAGTCAGCACGGCTTTGATACCACCTATGTCACACCCGGTTTTAGAAGGCAAACCGAATGCGAACCATGTATGTGGCAGGATCAGCAATTCATGTACACAGCAGTAACATAACTGGACATCATCACACAATGCTCAAATAATAACATAAAAGAAGGTATAATAGTCAATTACATCATGATGTGTAACACCCTGAATTTGGGGGTATAAAATTTCTTTGCTCATATTCACAAATTCAGGTGTTACTTCCCTTTTCTCATCCTTTCTCATTCTTTTCTTTTTCATTTCTATAGGAGAAAAGTGCTTACTTTATTTGTAATTATAAGTTTGATAGGTTAAACCCTAAGGGAGTATGAATTGTTGCATCATGTTGAACCCTAGATTTCACTTTTGCTTGGTGCATAATTCTTGGAAGGTCTAATTTGAATTTGTGGCTTATTTGGATTTGAATCAAATGGAGAAAATAAAAAGAAAAGGGAAAAACAATTCCAGAATAAAAAGAAAAGAGAAAGAAGCCCACTCCCCCGCCCCCCTCAGCCTTTCGGCCCAGCTAGGCCCATCCCGCGCGCGCTCTTTCCCCCCCCCCCCCCCCGCTCTCTCTGCCCTGGCGGGCCCGCCCGTCAGCGCGGCCGCCTTCCGCGCGCCCGCCCCCGCTCTCCCCTCTCTCTCTGCTCGCGGGCCCGGCTTGTCAGCCCCGTCGTCCTCGCGTAACCGCCGCCCGAGCTGCGCGCGGCCGCCTTCTCCGCGCCCACGTCGCGCGTGGATCTCGCAACCGCCCCGCCCCTGGCCACTTGAGCCCAGAGCCCCACTCGCCCTCTCCCCCTCCCTCTTTTGCGCACCAGCAGACCCCTCTTCCACCTCTCCCTCGCTGCGCGCACGCCAGAGCACCGCCGCCACAAATCCCCGCTGTCCCGAGCTCGTTTCCTGGCCGCCGTTGGAGCTCCGCCGTGTCCGTTGCCACGGTGAGCTTCGCCCCGGCGTCCGCAACCCGGGACGCGCCCCAATTCCCTCTCCCCCTCCCTATTTCTCTCTGCCCGCGCTCACCCGCCGTTCCCCGTGCAGCCGCGGAGGTCCGCCACCGTCGCCCCGGGCCACCGTCGCGCCATTGCCGCCGCCGAGGAGTCCCCGGAGCCCGCCTTGAGGTAAAGAACCTCTCCCGCCCCTATCGACCCGTGTATTGCCTTCTGTTGCGCTTAATTCCTCGCCGGAGTAGATTAATGCCGCCGCCGAGCCGCTCCGCCGTGAACCGCCCCCCTCCGGTGCCCCTGCCCCGACCCAGACCCCACCAGAGGATTCCCCGTGCCCTCCCCAACCTTCATGGCCGATCAGGTCGCCTCGGAGCCCCGCCAAACGCCCGCGCCCCTCGTCTCCGGCGAGTCCTCCGCCGCGGGGACGAGCGCCGCCGCCCCAGCTAGTCGTAGAAGAAGCCTAGGCCGGCCACCCGATCCCCACCGTCCGTCCCAGATCGGGCGGTCCCGTTTCAATTAGGCCGAAGCCCATCCTGGCCGTCCGCCAGAGATCCAGCGGCCCAGGCCCGCTTCCCCCACACCCCGCCTCCCTGCCGTTGGGCCCCGCCTGTCAGCCCGCCCACGCGCTCGCGCTGCCCGCCGGTCCCGCCTGTCAGCCCGCCCGCGCGCTCGCGCTGCCGGCCGGTCCCGCCTGTCAGCCCGCCCGCGCGCTCGCGCTGCCGGCCGGTCCCGCCTGTCAGCCTGCTTGCGCCCCGCGCTGCCCGCCCGGTCCCGCCTGTCAGCCGCCTAGGCCGCCGCGCGCTCGCGCGCCCGCCCGCAGGATCTAATCCTGGCCGTTCGCTTTAGATCTGACGGCCGTAGTAGCCCGATACCCCTTCGCCCGCGTGTTTTCTTAAAGAGACCCCCGGTTTTCTGGAATTTGAACCCGCCGTCCCTAGTTTCTCTCAGTTAGGTCCCTGGACCTTTTATTTAATTCAAAATAGGTATTTAGGGTATATTTTTAACCCCTAAACTTGTAAAATTCATAACTTTGTCATATGAACTCCAAATTAAGTGCTTCAAATTGCAAAATGCTCATGATGTTTTTGTCTATCTATTTAAACAATGTTTCCCTGCTGTTTCCATGTACCAATTAATAGTTAATCACTAGGATAGGATTAAGGCTATTGGAACCTATTTGAGATAATTAGAAGTTGGTAGACTTTAATAAAAGTTAGAATACTTAAGTTTATGGACTTAAACACCTAAGTTTAGGAACTTAAAACCATGTAATGATTTAATCCCTCTACTGACTTAAACCTGATTAGTGGATAATGAATCACTTTGTATAGTCCTCTACCCCAGACCTAGGGAACACCAGAGTGCCTATCCCTTTTCAACTATGAACTTGTGATCTCTCTGCTGCATATGTTTGGTATGTTGCTTTTTGTTTGTTATCTTCCCAAGTGCATAGTGTGAATGATTACTTTACGTAGACAACGAGCAGTCTGTGTTTCCCGAGGAGGTTGCAGAGGAAGTCCCTGATCAGCAGTTTGGTGAAGGCAAGTGTCCTCTGTCCCATTATGTCCTATTCATTTATAACTTACTACCCCGCATTACTTACTCGAAACCTAAGGATTGACTAGCTTTTCACTTTACTTTATCCTTGATGACCTTATGGGTTGTTATGGTTAGCACTCTGCTATTGCCTTAACTTAATCAATGAACATGATGTGACTATTTATGATACTGTTATCCTGATGATGTTGATGATCTTGTGATACTCTAGGGGGCTCAGGCTGTTTCCTGAGTACCTCTCCGTAAGGACTGGTTCGTTGAGAGACCACCCGGGATAACAGTGCAACCATGAGGGTGAAATGGGATGCCCTTAGCTGATTAATTGGGTGAACTAGAGGTGTAGTTGCTTAGCCGTCGTGTCGTCAATGGGGTCCAGGCACAGTGCTTGCTCTGCCGAGGCTGAGTGCCGAGGTTCTTTCGTTTTGCTCTTTGTTAGCCACTCTCCTGCGGGGAGGGGTACTGTGTTTATCAAACTGGAGAAACCTAACGGGCAGCTATGATCTCTAGGGAATCTTTGTAAAAGCTACGTAGTGATGCCCTGCCGGACCACCTAGGTAGTGGTCAATGGGGATTAGCTCTCCCCGGGTAGAAAGGGAATCATGACTCATGGGTAAAGTGTGCGACCTCTGCAGAGGGTAGTGAAACTGGTATATCAGCCGTGCTCACGGTTAAGAGCAGCCTTGGGATCCTCTTTGATTAGAGATACAGATGGTTCGAGATACATGGATTATGTTATGGTTTTGGTTCGACTATGATGATGATGTTCCTCGATGAGGAAATGGTTTACGGGTTGGTTAATGCTAAAATCTGGCTCCTACTAATGATAAATACCTGACCAACTAAAAGCAACTGCTTGAGCCTAACCCCACATAAAGCTAGTCCACTTCAGCCAAACGGGACATTTGCTGAGTACGTTGATGTGTACTCATCCTTGCTTTACCACAAAACACCAGGTTGTCCGCACTGTAACCACTGCTCAGGAGAAGGCGAAGTCGTGGAAGGAGACTTCCAGGAGTTCCAAGACTACGACGAATTCTAGGTGTGGGTCGGTGGCAACCCCCAGTCAGCTGCCTGTGAAGGCCTTATCTTTACTGCGTTTCGCTAGTACTTTGATTTACTTGTTAAGACAATGACTATGTGGATGTCCATGACTCAATGATGTAATAAGTACTCTTTTATGATATTACTCGAGCATTGTGTGATGATGTTCATTTATGTAATCGCTGTGTACGTGAGTTCTGATCCTGGCACGTACATAGTTCGCATTCGGTTTGCCTTCCAAAACCGGGTGTGACATAAGTGGTATCAAAGCCGTGCTGACTGTAGGACCACTGACCTAGAGTAGCACTGGTCGTACTAAGGACTATTGACCCTCCCCCTCACCTTGACATCTGATGTTACTTCAAAAGTCGGTCACCTCGACCAACCCTATGTTTTACTATCTATATATACTATACCTTGTTAAAAATTTTATCTTATTCTGTTTATGGTTTCTTCACTTGTCATATTAGTTCTGCTCTTACTCTTATGCTTACGGTGTCTTTTGTAGATGGCTCGTCTTAGACACACATCACGTAAGTCGGTGATTCCTTTCCTGTCGTCTCGGCTTGCGGAGCGTCCTCTGCACCGCACCGTGTCCGGTCAGTCGAGTCACCTGGAGAGGCTGCACCACCGCCTGCGTGAGGAGCAGGAGCGCCGGCGCCAGCACAGAGAGCAGCAGGGCTCTTCCTCCCCACCCCAGCGAGAGGTGGAGTCCGTGAGGCCCCGTTCCTCTGTTGCCCAGCTGGAGGCGCCCCCTGCACCACCGCGGGACGCCCCGGCTGTTGGAGGAGCTACTGGAGGAGGTCCTGGAGGAGACCCCGACGACGACGACTCAGACCACAGCACGGAGTCCTCTGAGCCGCAGGAGGCGGAAGGATGGGTCGCCCGACCCATCACCCGTGACGCCGCTCGCGGTTGTCACTTCCACGACGCACTCGACACCTTGCTGCGCTAGGCTTTCGACCGGCACACCTGGTCGATCGAGTATCGTTGTGTAGTCTACCAGCACAGTCGCGGGAGGTACCCGGACCGCTGGGAGGCTACCTGCCTAGTTCGCCGTCCGGAGGATGACCTCCAGGGTGCGGAGGCCGTTTCGGAGCACTATTCCATCTCCGAGAGGGACACTGCAGAGGCGGCTATGCAGGATGCAGCACGGCGTGCACTCTCCCAGTACTGTTCTTTGTTCGGTGGCATGGCCGACGGTCTCAACCTTCGGTACTACCCCCGCCGCCCTACTGGCAGCACAGAGAGTGTGGTTGTCTCACCTGTTGGCGAGGCTAACCCTAGGTTGAGCAGCACAGTCAACCTAGTCGCAGTGCTTAACACTGAGCTAGATCACTCTCTGGACGAGCTAAGCAGGGCTCGAACGGAGATTGCGGAGTTGCGTGCTGAGCTGGCAGAGCGCCATCACCAGGAGGGTGGTTCCCCCGCTCCTGTCGGGACTCAGCACCCTTACCACTCGCCGCCGCGTGGTCACCACACTTATGGTTCCCCTGTCTGTAAGACCAGGATAGATCTGGATCCTTAGATCGTTAGCGTCGAAGTTTGTAATAATTCTTAAGTCAGTTGCCTTAGTCTTAGGTAGTTAGTTTAGTTTGCTTATCAGTTGCTTCCATTTAGTTTAGTTTGCTTATCAGTTGCTTTCATGCTTGTTATGATGAACTTGTGCTGGATTTGGATCTTTGTAATGACTGTAGCCAACATGTGGGTTTTCCCCTGCAGTTTGGCTTAGCTAGTAATGTTAATGAAGTCAGTTGTTTAGTTGGGAAACCATTTACTTCTACTTTCCTTCTTATCTGAGAAGCTGTGTTGAATCATAATGAGGATCAGTGAAGCTCTTTGTTCACTCAGTGTCCTGAAGAATTATGTATTCTCTTTTCTTATGCTAAAGGGTTGTAAGATCAATGCTGATGTATGAATGTCTTCCACAGATGTCTGACAACAGGCGCCGATGCAACAGGCGTGCTCAGCAAGAGCAGCATGACCAGCAGGAGGAACAACAGAGGCAGCCTCCCCCACCACCCCCGATGTCAGTGGAGCAGATGTTCCTGATGCAGACCCAGGCAGTGCAGGCCATTGGGCAGACTCTGGCAGCCATGCAGCAGGCTCAACAGCAACCCCAACCCCAATTGCAAGTGCAGATGCCCCAGATGCCACGAGATAAGCGTGGTGAGTTCATGAGAGGGCACCCTCCTACCTTCGCCCATTCTGCTGACCCCATGGATGCAGAAGACTGGTTGCGTGCAGTGGAAAGGGAACTGCACACCGCCCAATGTGACGACAGGGGGAAGGTTCTGTATGGTCCCCGCCAGCTGAGGGGAGCAGCCCAGTCCTGGTGGGAGTCCTACCTCGCCACCCATGCTGACCCCGAAGCCATCACCTGGGAAGAATTCAGCGAGAGTTTCCGTCGGTATCATGTGCCAGAGGGACTGATGATCGTGAAGAAGGAGGAGTTTCTGGCTCTGAAGCAGGGACCCCTGTCCGTTAGTGAATACAGGGACAAATTTCTGCAGCTGTCTCGTTATGCACCTGAAGATGTCAACACTGATGCTAAGAGGCAGTACAGGTTCATGAGAGGTTTGGTGGATCCCCTGCATTACCAGCTGATGAATCACACCTTCCCCACCTTCCAACACCTGATCGATAGGGCAGTTATGACTGAGAAGAAGTGTAAGGATATGGAAGATCGGAAGCGCAAGATGAGTGGACCCCAGACCGGAGGCATCAGCCGTCCACGTTTCTCAGGCAGTTCATCTCAGCAAGGCAGATCTGGTCACCCACAGGGATATCAGAATCAGAATCAGCGTCCGCATCAGCAGCAGTTTCAGAGGCAGTACCCGCAGCAGCAGCAGCAGTATCGCCAGCACAGCCAGCAGGGAGGTAATCAGTATCAGAAGCAGAACAACCAGGCACCTCGCCTTCCTGCCCCAGCAGCAAATCAGAGCAACCAAGCAGCCCCAGCACAAGGAGGAGGCAGAGGATGTTTCCACTGTGGAGATCAAGGCCATTGGGCGATGCAGTGCCCAAAGAAGATGGCTCGGCAGCAGGCCAACCCCAATGCTCCAACAAGACAAGGTGTACTGCAGCCGGCAGCAGGCAATCGTAACCAAGCGTACAACCGTGGGAAGGTGAACCACTTGGAGGCCGAAGCGATCCAGGATGCACCAGATGTGGCAGTAGGTATGTTCTCAGTCGAATCTCATCCCGCAAAAGTGCTATTTGATACTGGTGCAACTCATTCATTTGTCACGGCAACCTGGGTAGAATTGCATAACATCTCAGTAGAGGCAATGATGCCGCCCATGAGGATTAATTCGGTTGGTGGCAAGGTGCAAACAGATAAAATATGCTCAAATATAATGGTGGAAATAAGGGGGATAGGATTCCCCAGTGACTTAATAGTAATAGACACCCCTGGGATAGATGTTATTCTAGGGATGAATTGGTTAATGAAGTATGAAGCAAATGTTAGTTGTGACAAGCGGACCGTAACATTGAAGTCCCCGTCAGGAGAAGAGGTAGTGGCCGAGCTATGGATGCCTAAGTCAGAAGAGGGAGTCTGTCACCAGATTTCAGTTGATAGTAAGGAGCCCAACCCGCTCAAGACTATCAAGGTCGTGTCAGACTTTCCGGATGTGTTTCCCGAGGAGCTAACGGGCATGCCACCCGAGAGAAAAGTCGAATTTGCCATAGAGCTTATCCCTGGTACCGCCCCCATTTCCAAAAGAGCCTATCGAGTGTCTGGACCAGAATTGGTGCAGCTCAAGAAGCAGATAGATGAGATGTTAGAGAAGGGTTACATCAGGCCAAGCACCTCGCCTTGGGCCGCTCCAGTGTTGTTTGTAGAAAAGAAAGATGGTACCAAAAGGATGTGCATAGACTACAGAGCCTTGAATGAAGTCACTGTCAAGAACAAGTACCCCCTGCCAAGGATAGAAGATTTGTTCGACCAGCTCAGAGGTGCCAGCGTATTCTCGAAGATAGATCTGAGGTCAGGCTACCATCAACTCAGAATCCGACCCTCGGACATACCGAAGACAGCATTCATCACCAAGTATGGGTTATATGAATTCACAGTTATGTCCTTTGGTTTGACAAATGCACCAGCCTTCTTTATGTACCTGATGAACAGTGTGTTCATGGATTACCTGGACAAGTTTGTGGTAGTGTTCATTGATGATATTCTCATATACTCTCAAAGTGAGGAAGATCATGTGGAGCATTTGAAGATGGTATTGCAAAGACTTCGAGAGCATCAGTTGTATGCCAAGCTGGGCAAATGCGAGTTCTGGATTCATGAAGTCCTGTTTCTGGGTCACATCATAAACCAAGATGGGTTAGCAGTGGATCCAAAGAAAGTGGCAGATGTCCTGAACTGGAAAGCACCGAAGGATGTTCGTGGGATCAAGAGCTTCATTGGAATGGCTGGATACTATAGGCGTTTCATTGAAGGCTTCTCAAAGATTGCTAGACCAATGACAGCGTTGCTAGCGAAGAAAGTTGAGTTTAAGTGGACCCAAAAGTGTCAAGAAGCATTTGAAGAACTGAAGAACAGATTGACTACAGCTCCTGTGTTAGTCCTGCCTGATGTTCACAAGCCATTCTCAGTGTATTGCGATGCTTCTTACACCGGATTGGGATGTGTGCTAATGCAAGAAGGAAGAGTTGTAGCATACTCATCTCGACAGCTGAAGATTCATGAGAAAAATTATCCCACACATGACCTGGAGTTGGCAGCAGTGGTTCATGCTTTAAAGACCTGGAGACATTACCTGTATGGGCAGAAGTGTGACATCTACACAGATCATAAAAGTCTGAAATACATATTCACCCAGTCAGAGTTAAACATGAGGCAGCGAAGATGGTTGGAATTGATCAAAGACTATGAGTTGGAGATACATTACCATCCAGGCAAAGCCAATGTTGTTGCAGATGCTCTGAGCAGGAAGAGTCAAGTCAATATGTTGGCCACGTACCCAATGCCGTATGAGTTAGCCAAGGAGTTCGACAGACTGAGCCTCGGTTTCCTGAACAGTACGCAAGGAGTAACAGTGGAATTAGAACCCACCCTAGAGCGGGAGATCAAAGAAGGGCAGAAGGATGATGAAAACATCAACAAGATCCGGCAGCTGATCTTAGAAGGAAGAGGCAAAGACTTTCGAGAGGACGAAGAGGGAGTAATGTGGTTCAAGGACCGATTGTGTGTCCCCGACCTCAAACCTATTCGGGAATTGATCCTCAAGGAAGCTCATGAGACAGCCTACTCCATACACCCTGGAAGTGAGAAGATGTACCAGGATTTAAAAAGGAGGTTTTGGTGGTATGGCATGAAAAGAGAGATCGCAGAATATGTCGCCATCTGCGATAGCTGTCAGAGAACCAAAGCAGAGCATCAGAGGCCTGCCGGATTGTTGCAGCCATTGCGGATTCCTCAGTGGAAGTGGGATGAGATCGGGATGGATTTCATAGTTGGCCTACCTCGTACCCGGGCCGGTTATGATTCCATCTGGGTAGTTGTGGACCGCTTAACAAAGGTGGCCCATTTCATACCTGTGAAGACAACATACACCGGAGCAACGTTAGCCGAGTTATACATGTCACGGATAGTCTGCCTTCATGGTGTGCCGAAGAAGATAGTGTCAGATCGAGGAACGCAGTTCACCTCTCATTTTTGGCAGCAGCTACAAGAAGCTTTGGGCACACATTTGAACTTCAGCTCAGCTTATCACCCACAGACAGACGGTCAGACTGAAAGAACTAATCAGATCCTAGAAGATATGCTGAGAGCCTGTGCGTTGCAAGACAAGTCAGGATGGGACAAAAGGTTACCTTATGCAGAATTCTCCTACAACAATAGTTACCAGGCCAGCTTGAAGATGTCGCCGTTTCAGGCACTCTATGGACGGAGTTGTAGGACTCCGCTGCATTGGGACCAGCCTGGAGAGAGACAGGTGTTTGGCCCCGACATCTTGCTTGAAGCCGAAGAGAATATCAAAATGGTTCGGGAGAACCTGAAGACAGCCCAGTCAAGACAGCGAAGCTATGCGGACCGAAGGAGAAGAGAACTGAGTTTTGAAGTGGGAGACTACGTCTATCTGAAGGTGTCACCTATCAGGGGAGTCAGAAGGTTCGGAGTAAAAGGCAAGTTAGCACCCCGGTACGTCGGACCATATCAGATTCAAGCAAAGCGTGGAGAAGTGGCTTACCAGCTCAACCTACCAGAAAGTTTGTCAACAGTGCACAATGTGTTCCATGTGTCGCAATTGAAGAAGTGTCTGCGAGTACCAGAAGAACAGTTGCCAGTGGAGGGTTTGGAGGTCCAGGAGGATCTGACCTACATAGAGAAGCCAACGCAGATTCTGGAGTTTGCAGACAGAGTCACCCGGAGGAACACCATCAGAATGTGCAAAGTTAGATGGGGTCACCACTCGGAGGAAGAAGCAACCTGGGAACGAGAAGATGATCTGAAGGCCAAATACCCTGAACTCTTTGCTGACCAACCTTGAATCTCGGGGCGAGATTCTTTTAAGGGGGATAGGTTTGTAACACCCTGAATTTGGGGGTATAAAATTTCTTTGCTCATATTCACAAATTCAGGTGTTACTTCCCTTTTCTCATCCTTTCTCATTCTTTTCTTTTTCATTTCTATAGGAGAAAAGTGCTTATTTTGTTTGTAATTATAAGTTTGATAGGTTAAACCCTAAGGGAGTATGAATTGTTGCATCATGTTGAACCCTAGATTTCACTTTTGCTTGGTGCATAATTCTTGGAAGGTCTAATTTGAATTTGTGGCTTATTTGGATTTGAATCAAATGGAGAAAATAAAAAGAAAAGGGAAAAACAATTCCAGAATAAAAAGAAAAGAGAAAGAAGCCCACTCCCCCGCCCCCCTCAGCCTTTCGGCCCAGCTAGACCCATCCCGCGCGCGCGCGCGCTCTTCCCCCCCCCCCCCCCCCCCCCCGCTCTCTCTGCCTTGGCGGGCCCACCCGTCAGCGCGGCCGCCTTCCGCGCGCCCGCCCCCGCTCTCCCCTCTCTCTCTGCTCGCGGGCCCGGCTTGTCAGCCCCGTCGTCCTCGCGTAACCGCCGCCCGAGCTGCGCGCGGTCGCCTTCTCCGCGCCCACGTCGCGCGTGGAGCTCGCAACCGCCCCGCCCCTGGCCACTTGAGCCTAGAGCCCCACTCGCCCTCTCCCCCTCCCTCTTTTGCGCACCAGCAGACCCCTCTTCCACCTCTCCCTCGCTGCGCGCACGCCAGAGCACCGCCGCCACAAATCCCCGCCGTCCCGAGCTCGTTTCCCGGCCGCCGTTGGAGCTCCGCCGTGTCCGTTGCCACGGTGAGCTTCGCCCCGGCGTCCGCAACCCGGGACGCGCCCCAATTCCCTCTCCCCCTCCCTATTTCTCTCTGCCCACGCTCACCCGCCGTTCCCCGTGCAGCCGCGGAGGTCCGCCACCGTCGCCCCGTGCCACCGTCGCGCCATTGCCGCCGCCGAGGAGTCCCCGGAGCCCGCCTTGAGGTAAAGAACCTCTCCCGCCCCTATCGACCCGTGTATTGCCTTCTGTTGCGCTTAATTCCTCGCCGGAGTAGATTAATGCTGCCGCTGAGCCGCTCCGCCGTGAACCGCCCCCCTCCGGTGCCCCTGCCCCGACCCAGACCCCACCAGAGGATTCCCCGTGCCCTCCCCAACCTTCACGGCCGATCAGGTCGCCTCGGAGCCCCGCCAAACGCCCGCGCCCCTCGTCTCCGGCGAGTCCTCCGCCGCGGGGACGAGCGCCGCCGCCCCAGCTAGCCGTAGAAGAAGCCCAGGCCGGCCACCCGATCCCCACCGTCCGTCCCAGATCGGGCGGTCCCGTTTCAATTAGGCCGAAGCCCATCCTGGCCGTCCGCCAGAGATCCAGCGGCCCAGGCCCGCTTCCCCCACACCCCGCCTCCCTGCCGTTGGGCCCCGCCTGTCAGCCCGCCCGCGCGCTCGCGCTGCCCGCCGGTCCCGCCTGTCAGCCCGCCCGCGCGCTCGCGCTGCCGGCCGGTCCCGCCTGTCAGCCCGCCCGCGCGCTCCCGCTGCCGGCCGGTCCCGCCTGTCAGCCTGCCCGCGCCCCGCGCTGCCCGCTCGGTCCCGCATGTCAGCCGCCCAGGCCGCCGCGCGCTCGCGCGCCCGCCCGCAGGATCTAATCCTGGCCGTTCGCTTTAGATCTGACGGCCGTAGTAGCCCGATACCCCTTCGCCCGCGTGTTTTCTTAAAGAGACCCCCGGTTTTCTGGAATTTGAACCCGCCGTCCCTGGTTTCTCTCAGTTAGGTCCGTGGACCTTTTATTTAATTCAAAATAGGTATTTAGGGTATATTTTTAACCCCTAAACTTGTAAAATTCATAACTTTGTCATATGAACTCCAAATTAAGTGCTTCAAATTGCAAAATGCTCATGATGTTTTTGTCTATCTATTTAAACAATGTTTCCCTGCTGTTTCCATGTACCAATTAATAGTTAATCACTAGGATAGGATTAAGGCTATTAGAACCCTATTTGAGATAATTAGAAGTTGGTAGACTTTAATAAAAGTTAGAATACTTAAGTTTATGGACTTAAACACCTAAGTTTAGGAACTTAAAACCATGTAATGATTTAATCCCTCTACTGACTTAAACCTGATTAGTGGATAATGAATCACTTTGTATAGTCCTCTACCCCAGACCTAGGGAACACCAGAGTGCCTATCCCTTTTCAACTATGAACTTGTGATCTCTCTGCTGCATATGTTTGGTATGTTGCTTTTTGTTTGTTATCTTCCCAAGTGCATAGTGTGAATGATTACTTTATGTAGACAACGAGCAGTCTGTGTTTCCCGAGGAGGTTGCAGAGGAAGTCCCTGATCAGCAGTTTGGTGAAGGCAAGTGTCCTCTGTCCCATTATGTCCTATTCATTTATAACTTACTACCCCGCATTACTTACTCGAAACCTAAGGATTGACTAGCTTTTCACTTTACTTTATCCTTGATGACCTTATGGGTTGTTATGGTTAGCACTCTGCTATTGCCTTAACTTAATCAATGAACATGATGTGACTATTTATGATACTGTTATCCTGATGATGTTGATGATCTTGTGATACTCTAGGGGGCTCAGGCTGTTTCCTGAGTACCTCTCCGTAAGGACTGGTTCGTTGAGAGACCACCCGGGATAACAGTGCAACCATGAGGGTGAAATGGGATGCCCTTAGCTGATTAATTGGGTGAACTAGAGGTGTAGTTGCTTAGCCGTCGTGCCGTCAATGGGGTCCAGGCACAGTGCTTGCTCTGCCGAGGCTGAGTGCCGAGGTTCTTTCGTTTTGCTCTTTGTTAGCCACTCTCCTGCGGGGAGGGGTACTGTGTTTATCAAACTGGAGAAACCTAACGGGCAGCTATGATCTCTAGGGAATCTTTGTAAAAGCTACGTAGTGATGCCCTGCCGGACCACCTAGGTAGTGGTCAATGGGGATTAGCTCTCCTCGGGTAGAAAGGGAATCATGACTCATGGGTAAAGTGTGCGACCTCTGCAGAGGGTAGTGAAACTGGTATATCAGCCATGCTCACGGTTAAGAGCAGCCTTGGGATCCTCTTTGATTAGAGATACAGATGGTTCGAGATACATGGATTATGTTATGGTTTTGGTTTGACTATGATGATGATGTTCCTCGATGAGGAAATGGTTTACGGGTTGGTTAATGCTAAAATCTGGCTCCTACTAATGATAAATACCTGACCAACTAAAAGCAACTGCTTGAGCCTAACCCCACATAAAGCTAGTCCACTTCAGCCAAACGGGACATTTGCTGAGTACGTTGATGTGTACTCATCCTTGCTTTACCACAAAACACCAGGTTGTCCGCACTGTAACCACTGCTCAGGAGAAGGCGAAGTCGTGGAAGGAGACTTCCAGGAGTTCCAAGACTACGACGAATTCTAGGTGTGGGTCGGCGGCAACCCCCAGTCAGCTGCCTGTGAAGGCCTTATCTTTACTGCGTTTCGCTAGTACTTTGATTTACTTGTTAAGACAATGACTATGTGGATGTCCATGACTCAATGATGTAATAAGTACTCTTTTATGATATTACTCGAGCATTGTGTGATGATGTTCATTTATGTAATCGCTGTGTACGTGAGTTCTGATCCTGGCACGTACATAGTTCGCATTCGGTTTGCCTTCCAAAACCGGGTGTGACATGATGTTCGAGACATCCACATAGTCTTTAACAATTATCAAAGTGCGGAAAAGAAACGTAGATACACACGGCCTTCACAGGCAGCCGACTGGGGGTTTGCCGCTAACCCACTCCTAGAACTCATCGTACTCTTGGAATCCCTGGAAGTCCTCCTCCATGACTTCATCTTCACCTGAGCAGTGGTTGCAACACGGACAACCTGGGGGGGTTTGGTGTGTAAAGCAAGGGTGAGTACACATCAACATACTCAACAATGTGTCCCGTTCGGCTGTAGTGGACTAGCTTTATGTGGAGCTTAGTCAAGCAGTTGCTTTTAGTTGGTCAGGTTATTATTACTAGTAGAAAGCCAGATTTTAGCATTAACCCAAGTTATTAACCCAGTGTACCCTTTCCAAACGGAAAGAATACCACTTATCATTATCATAGTCATAACCAAAACCATCATCCTCATCACCACCTGTAAACCAAACATCTTTGATCAAAGTATCTCTAATCAATGGAGCCTTGGCCGCTCATAACCGCGAGTACGGCTGATATATCAGTTTCATAACACTCTATAGAAGTTGCGCACTTTACCCACAAGTCGTGATTCCCTCTTGCCTCGGGCCGATCAAACCCTTAAACACTACCAAGGTGAACAGGCAGGGTTTCACTATGTAGCCTTTACAATGATTCCCTGAGGTTGTAGCCGCCCGTTAGGTTTCCTAAATGCACCGCACTCCTCCCCAAGGGGCGAACCAACCTCGGCAGAGCGAGCCGCATACATCGAGCCCCATTAACGGCACGACGGCGAAGCGAACTACACCCCAGTTCCTCTAATTATTTAGCTAAGGGCATCCCATTCCACCCTCATAGTTGCACTGTTTTCCAGGGCGGTCATCCAACGAACCAGTCCTTACGGAGAGGCACTCGAGAAACAGCTCGAGTCCCCTTAAATGCCACAAGTATATCATCATAAATCAAAAAGGGAAAACAACGTATCATAGATGATCTCATCATGTTCATTGATTAATGTGAAGCACTAGCATATAGCTAAACCGAAATAACCCAACCAAAATAGGTAAACAAGGACAAGATAAACCAAAAGCTAGTCAATCCTTAGGTATAAACTGTGTAAATGCGGGGAGTGAATTATAAGAATGAGCAGGACATAGATGGGTCAAGGGACACTTGTCTTCACCAACCAGCTGCTGCTCAGGGTCTTCACCTGCAATTCCTTCGGACTCCACCAACTGTCCGTTATCTATACGAGTTCAAACATACATTCCACACATTTAATACAAAAGAACAGTACACCATACAATAGAATGTTATAAATAAACAGACACTCGGCGCAGGGCTCACCCCTACGACTAAGCGAGAAAGAGAGAGTAACGGTCGAGGCTACGGTCGGAGAGCGATCACATCACACGATTATAAATCAAAATACTCGTCTAAATAGAATAGTATTAATTTAGCCATCGCGCTATACATAGGATAAAATCATGTTCCATGTTTAATCATTATAAATAGATCAAAGTAAATTTTAAAAGGAATGTCGCGTGGCGAAGCGCGCGACACAGCATTGAGACTGAATTAAGAACAAAACGATTCGTCACGCGACGGGGCGCGCCACGAGACACTTGAACTAATTATGAAAATAGCGTCAAACGTCGCGCGACGAAGCGCACGACGGCTTACGTAATCCAAACTGAATTTAAAGTGAAGCGTAGCGCGACTGGACGCGCGACACCACACATTAATTAATCTGAAATTAAACTAATTCGTCACGCGACGAAGCGCGTGACGCAACACGTGAATAAAGATGAATTTAAAATGGATCTTCGTGCGGCGAAGCGCGTGACGCAATACATCGACTAAACCAAATTTAAAATTGAATAAACCAAAAGCTAAACATCGCGCAACCACGGTCACGCGCGCGGGAACGCGCGAGGCCGCGTCGGGGGAAGGGCACGGCCGCCAGGGCGCGATGCATGGGCCGTGAGGGCACGGCCGCCGGGGCGCGAGGCCGCGGGGTGTGAGGCCACCGGGCGCGGGGCCGGACGAGCCACCAGGGACACGGACCGCGGCAGAAGGAGCGGCCGCGGGGCCGCGCGACGATGCCGCAGGGGGCGCGCGATGGGGCTGCAGGGGGGCGCGCGACGAGGCTACAAGGGGGGACACGATGGGGCTGCAGGGGGCGCGCAGGGAAGAAGAAAGGGGAGGGGAAGGGAGAGAGAGAGGGAGAGGGAGGGGAGCTCACCTCGGGTTCCAAATCCGGTGATCACCGTCTCCAAAACCTAGGGCACAACGGGGAAGAGAGAGATGGGAGAGAGAGAGGGAGTTGTGCGCGGGAGAACTGAATGAGGGAAAGAGAGGCAAGGGGAGGGTGTGCGCGTGCATGGGGGGAGGGGCAGGGGCGCCAGGGGCGCGCTGGTCAGGGCCGGGCCGGGCTGGCTGGGTCGCATCGCGGGTCAAAATCCCACGACACGCACAACCACATATCGGAAACCGATCGCGAAACGAAATCCGAAACGAGACTAAGAAAAACACGCGATAAAACACGACATCAGACAATAAATATGCCTCGGCATGATGCAACACTCATGTCAACTTAGGTTTTTGTTCACATGCAATACGGACACTAGTCGCTATTCTGCTTTGAAATTGGGAAGGAGGAGCGAAACGGGAAGAGAAAAGAGAGTAACGCCTGAATTTGGTGAGTAAAAAGAAGAAAAAATTCTACCCCCAAATTCAGGGCGTTACATGTCGTGTACTTCTTCTCATGCCTCTTCGTTTTTCCACGATTCAAATGTTGCTTCCCTTCTGTGATTCAACCTTGCCTCATTTCTGTACTTCGCTTCATTATCCGAAGCCAGAATTCGACCTTCAGCAACAAGTCTTGTTACCTACGAACCTTTAGCAAAGCCTTCTCACCAACAGTAGCCCTTGGCGAGATTAGTTCGTTTTCTATGACGAGCTTAAACCGCGAAATTCAATGAAGAGTACTTTGCAATGAAGGTCCAAAGAACACCTATTGAGTTATTCAAACTAGTTCTTTACTTACTATGCCTTTTTCTATTGAAGATGTAGAAGACAAAGTTGGGGCCATGAGGCAGTGAGCGTAAGATATTTGCCTCCTCGGTTACTTTGTTGTTTTTTATATATGCAGGTAGATCCTACTTGCTGGCACATGACATTTATTGCTTTCTGCTTCGTTGTGCTCTGCCTATAAAGCTTTTTTGTGAGACCTTGCTTTCATAGTGGTGGGTCTTCGTCCAACCTTAGGTTATGGAGATGGCTTGCGTTTGGATGAGAGTGAGGCTATCCACTCTATCATTGTCTGAAGTTCTTCAGCTTGATGACAACACTACTAGCATTGAATATTTTTTTGTTCTGTGAGCGGTGTTGCATTAAAGATTATTAGCAGATGAAGATCAACCGAATATCAATCCAAAGAGATCCATGTGAATGGGATCTAATGGCTACTTGGTGGAGATGATGCTCTTTGTTAGGTGAGGTACTCCTACTTATTTCTTAGTTTGACAAGCACTACACAACCTACATTTGTTATTCCATGAATGTGATCTTTTACATGTTTGGGTAAGTTCCTCATCCCAACATGAGCTAGCTACCAAAGCCATATGCAACCCATGCTAGATGTTTCTACTAAACAAGTCTCAAGTGACAATTCACCTCTATTGAAATCAACTAAGTAAAGCTTGCCCCTCAAATGACCTATAAAAACAATAGAGGAATCCTCCCTTCTAGAGACAGTCACACTGATAGTCACCTAGAGGGGGTGAGTAGGTGACACCTGAAAGTTATGCCTTGAAAACAAAAACTTTGATCCCAATTAGGTGTTAGAGCAAGAGAAAATAGAATCAGAGTAGGCAGATGAGTTGTTGTTGCAAAATATTGATCAAATGATTACGAATTAGCTTTGGGAGCAACACTTAAGATTTGAATCAAGATAAATGCAAGAGAACTTAGTGTCACACTCGGATTTTAGGGGGCACCAAAACCCGAGCGCGAACTTATCACCAAGTGTGCTAGGATCAAGTCTCACACATATGATGACTCATGGTACAGAAACAAATGTCACATATTAAATATATAACAGAGTTCTGTACAAAATAGTTAAATAATCACATCATACAAAGACAATGATCTAGCAACCCGGATAAGAATTATGATGTAGAACATATTATAATAAGACTTTGCATCCCCTTAAGGACGACTTTGTAGTCTCTTCACCTTTACTAGGTGGTATTTTAGCTCTACATCCCCTTAGGAATGAATTTGGAGCTTCTTCACCTTTACTAGGTGGCATTTTAGCTCTGCATCCCCTCAGGAATGACTTTAGAGCTTCTTCACCTTTACTAGGTGATATTTTAGCTCTGCATCCCCTTAGGACGACTTTGGAGCTTCTTCGGCTTTTTTGTTACACTTGATGGTGTAACCTCAGATTTATTACAAAGTACCAAAGGTTGCACATTCTCAAATTGTCTTTAAGGCAAGAGAGTAAAGCAAAAGAAACGAAAATTACAATAAATGTGTATTAAGTTCTTGATCCAACCCCTCTGTTGCTTTAGTAAATATGACTGGATTCTGGAACAGTGCTATTAACTGTTTTAGCTTCGGACTCTTCTCATGCATCACGTTGCTACTGAACTTGACATTGCCCCTGAGTCTGCTGATTTTGAGATGGAGTTGGTACTGATGCAGGTGGCTGGGGTAGAACCTACCTAGCTGGAAAGTGACTTGCCGAAACAACCGAAACTGTAGGTTGCAAAAATGGCTGTTGGTTACACACATACTTTGGGATGTATGGAGAGTAGCATGAAGCAGTGTGAAGAACTTGCTTCGGCTGGTTCATGCGTGCTTCAGTCTCAGCTATTTCCTTCTGTTTTTGTATCGTTACTTGGCAAGTTCTTGTTGTATGTCCCTTGTGCTCCCCGCAGAATAGGCAGATCAGTCTTGTTGGTTGGGAGTTGTATCTTCCTCCGAAGCTTCGTCCTCCTCTGCCTCTTGGGGCTGGCGGTCTGAAGGAGTTCTGTTGCGTCCTTGTTGACTGGGAGCTACGCTGTTGCCCTTGATTGTAATTGCTTTTGTCTTTGCTTTTGACTGGTGTTGTGAATTGTTTTGACATGCCTTGGATGAAGCCTTCCCCCAAAGCCCCTGGTCATCTCAGGTACCTGTAGGCTTCCTCCTTTCTTTGTCAAAAATCTTTGTCAGCTCTGATATACTCATCCATTTTTTTGGAGAAGCTTCTCCAGGGTTTGAGGAGGTTTCCTGGCAAAATATTGTGTCCCTGGACCTGGGCGAAGTCCCTTGATCATTGCTTCAATGACGATTTCATTTGGCACCGTAGGTGCTTGGGCTCTAAGGCGCAAGAACCTTCAGACATATGCCTGGCTTCATCTGAAATCCTTGAAAGCTAGTGACCAACATGTCTTTAAGTTTCTGCCATGATGTAATTGTTCCTATCCTAAGAGAGGATTACCGGGTTTGAGCAACACTCCTCACCGCCATGACGAAAGATTTTGCCATGATAGCCATGTTGCCACCATAAGATGATATGGTCGCTTCATACCTCATCAGAAATTGCTTTGGGTCCGAGTGGCCATCGTACATGGGTAGCTGGGGTGGCTTGTACGAAGGTGGCCATGGGATAACCTTTACCTCTATAGCTAGAGGAGAAGCATCATTAAAAGTAATGTTGTCATGATGAAAATCATCGTACCGCACATCATCATGGCTGGGGCCCTACTGACGAAGGTCTCTTTGTTGTGGTCTATGTCCTTGCTCAGTATCCCGTGTGATATGTTGCATCTCCTCGGCTGCTTCATCAATCTTCTTTTGCAACTCAGCCAACCGAAGCATTTTCTCCCTTCTCTTTTCCACATGTTGATGTATGGCTTCCAGGATGCTGATCTCTTGATCTAGCTCTTCATCCTGTGGAGTTGGGCTAGTAGCCTTCCTCTTCTGGTTTCGGGCCTCCCTTAGAAGAACTCCGTCTTGATTGGTGTCCAGGGGAGCAAGGACATCCCTTGGCACCGTTGTCTTCTTCGGAAGACGAAGGCCCCCAACAGGGACTTGTGTTATCTGAATTCTGGTTCAAATAACTGAAGTTTGGGATTCAGTGTTTGTGGCTGATTTTGGAGCTCCTATGTGGCTAATCCATGGATTTTTGGGATGATGTGTTTATAGTAAAGTGGAAGACCATAGAAAGGTGAACAAATTTCTTGAGGTGAGTTGGACTTGGTACTGCACATACATTAGAGTAAAGTGTCCCAAAATGTTCATTGTCAGGTTGTGTCCTTGTCTAGATGTGATTCAGTTACCTAAAACTTAGTTTTAGTGTGTTGTGCCCAACTTTGGAGCACTATAACATTGGATCCATGTACTTTTGGTCTTGGACTGCTGCAGCAAACCCGCAGAGCTATACGTTGGTGGACCACCACGTCATGGAGAAGTCATCCCCAAGATCCTCAAGCAGGTGGTCATGGCGATTAAGATGCTCACCTACCTTAATACGACAACGATAGAGGAGCTCATCGACCGGTTGTGGGTGTCAGAGGAAGCAGACAACGACGACGTGAAGGAGGCTACTACGGAGGGCGTTGAGCAGTTACTACTTATAGAGGAACAGTGGGAGGCATGATGTCATCAACATGGGAAGGAGCATGCGCATGGCAGAAATGGGCGGCACGACAACGACGACAAGGGAGGAAGCAGCGAGAGCGACGACAACACGAGTAGCGCGTGTTCCGGGCGTAGCCGGCCCGGTGGAAGCCACAACCGCGGGCGCTATTTGATTGCGGGAAGAGCGAGCACCTATCTCGCCACTATCGTGAGCGGAAGAAGGAGAAGACATCGCTCCTCGCCACCACGGAGGAGGAAGCCACACTGTTATGAAGATCTTGGCATCACTATGTCAAGCTTAGGGGTGATTGTTAGCACTAACCTTGACATGGATGTGTGTGTCGTGTGCATTGTGTATGTGTGTGTATGGCATGACCGGATGTGCGCTCCAGGAGGGTTACAACCATGGTGCGTCGGTCATGGAAGGTCGGGTCGAGTATGCAACCGCAGACCATAAAGACTTTGTGGAGGGTGTAGTCATTGTCAGTTGGGGGTGGTGTGCATGTTGGTTGGTTGGGCATGGTTGCGTCATCCGGGCAAGCAGGTGGCTCTCCACAATGCCGTGCGTGGCCACAAGAAGAGGCAAGTATGTGAGGCGTGGAGGCAATCTCCTAGGCCTAAATGTACCGGGTACCACCACTCCCTTGTGTAATCGAGGCCGAGTCTAGCTTAATTGAAGTGAAGAAATAAGCTATAGCGGCGGCCTTAGCGTTTGTCGCCATATCAACTGTTCATCTTCTTTATCCTAGCATTCTCTGTTTTGTGCGTGTGAGTGCCCTGCCTTGAGTGAGAGGGAGAGCGAGTTCTTGGCTAAAAATCCTATAATAATTGTTGAGAATAGTTCCGCATTGTGAGTTGTGGGTGGCCAAACATGATTTTATATGGTTGAGGGTGTAACCCTTTAATGAGCTAGCTTTTTAGAGGAGTGTTGATCCAACAAACATAAATCTGCTACTGTGTGTTTCGGACGTGTCGCGGCACGACGATCTGGATGTGTGCGGGTGTGCCATGTGTGCGGGCGACTCGACGGGCACGCCGTGTATGGATGATCCTGTTCCAACACTCAAAAGCCTAAAATCATAAATCGAAGTTATATATGTCTACTATTGACTAGATGACTTCCAACATAATCAGAGAAAGGAGCACAAAGGAATAGAAAACATGTCAGAAATAACTATGGCTATAATCCGTACCAGCTTCTAGTATTTCTATAACGTTTTTGTCCTTATGAATTACAACTGCCAAACAGTCGGCTTTAATCTGAAGCGAACCCAGCCTAACCACCGTGGGATTCGACCTAGTTTTTATGCTTTAGCTCGTCTGGTCGATATTAGGAAATCAGCTTAGCCGGTTTTTCTGCACAGCAGCTCGAGGCGATCCCAAAAGGTGATTTTTGGTTAAATCAATTTGGATTCAAACCAACATTATTATTGTTCTTCTCGAGATTCAAGATGCCTAGATGTGTTATCACTGACTGCAAGCAATGGAACACATTTTATCTGTTTACACCGGACTAACCGTCCAAGTGACCACTGGTACACCGTACACCCTCAAGCCCTTGCCATCCGTCCGTACACGCTACAACGGCATGGCAGCGCACCGCTCAACTGCTACGAGTTTGACGCCCTTCTTGAAATTGAGCACGATCCCGAACTGGAGCTCCGGCGGCGACTCCATCCGTGGCGACCGCCGGAAGAGGAAACGCCGGTACAGGTGCAACATAGAGAGCTTCACCTCCTGCAGCGCGAACCGCTGCCCCACGCACGCCCGCGGGCCGATGCCGAAGGGGATGTGCGCGCACGGGTGCCGCCGGCGCTGCTCCTCGCTGGCCGGGTCGAACCGCTCCGGCCGGAATGCACCGGGGTCCTCGAAGTTAGCGGCGTCGCGGGACAGGACGCCCGGAGCCATCCACAGCCACGTGCCCTGTGCGCGGTGAACCATTCATGAACAGGACGAGCACCATGCCGATGCCAATGCCCAACCCTTGATGGTGAGATGTATCCATACCTTTGGGAGAGTGTGGCCTCCAAGCTCTGTTTGTCGAGACGTCACTCTGGCGATCAGTGGCGAGACTGTGTAGAATCTCATGGCCTCCTTTATGACCTGCAAATGCAAACGGAAGTTACGTTCGCGGCGCATGTCGTCCTAATCCTACACGTGACGCTGCATTGTCGTGTCACTTGCCTGATCAAGGTAGGGGAACCGGTGCTGCAGGTCGTCGGCGGTCGGCACGGCGCCGCGCGGCCCGAAAGCGTCGACCTCCGCCAGCAGCTTGGCCTCAACCTCCGGGTGGCCGGCGACTAGGTACACTGCCGACGAGAGCGTGAACGCCGTGGTGGCAGACCCGGCGAGGAGGTGCTCGTAGGTGAGCGCGCTCACGTGGTCCGGCGTGAGCAGCTCCCGCAGCGCCGCACTGCGGTCCCGGGCGTCCAGCACCGCTGACAGGAAGTCCTTCCTCCTTTCGCCGTGCTGGCCGCGCCCGCGCGCCCGTGACACCACAATCTCGTCCACCCGCGCGCGCAGCCGCGCGTTGGTCCGCGCGACCCTCCAGTCGGCGGTCCCCGGGACACGGCTCAGCAGGTGCCGTACCGGGCCCTGCAGCGCGGGCGCGACGAGGCCGAGCACTACGGAGAGCGGCGCGGACAGGTCCATCTTCAGGGAGGTTGTGGAGTGCACGTGCTCCCTGATGAACTCCGCGGCCTCGCAGCCGGGACCGCTCGCCGTGAGGCCGAAATCCACGCCGAACGCCGCCTCACCGATGATGTCCGTGGCCAGCTTGAGCGAGAGGTCGGAGAAATCGACCAGCCCGTTCTCCTGAACTACCATCGCCGGTATGGCGTCCGCGGCGCGCTCGATGCAGTGCTGCATGGTGGGGACGAGGCCGGCGAGGTGCGATGGCTGGTACAGCGAGATGATTGTATTCCTCATCGCCGACCACCGTTCATCCCTGACGAGATCGCAATGCTATGTGGCGCACCTGCTCGTGGATCCAAATGCGTAGAGGAAAACGAACGAACTAAAAGTCACCTAGTGAAGAAGAGGCCCTTCTGGTGGAGAGGGGAGCCGGCGATCGGCGCCGGCAAGCTCCTGTTGGGGATGAGCTTGAACTGCCTGACGCCAACCTCCCTGCAGAGCTCTGGGTCAGCGACGATCACCAGAGGCTGCCTCCCCAAATGGAACCTGCAGCCAAGGCTAAACCTCATTCCCATTTTAATCCTGATGAAAACATCTACTAGGTGAAGTGCTGAAATAGAGCACTCGATTCTGCAAGATCAAGTCTCGATCTTATCGTTGTGGCTTTGCCACCTGAAGATCGGGCCATATTTCTTGGCGAGGAGGCCGAAGACGTCAGGTCCGTGTCGGGCGAGCAGCGGGAGGTGCCCCACGACGGGCAAGGCCGGCGGCCCCGGCACGTCCCTGATCCGCCAGTGTGGCGCGTAGAAGTAGAGCAGGAAGAAGACGCCGACGGCGCAGGACGCCACCGTGGTCACGTACGGCAACCATGCTTCCGTTCCTGCGGCGCCTGCCATCTCCATTGATGATATGATCCCAGCTTCCTAATCCTAGTTGCTATGCTCTTTCTCTCTTGTCAATCCGCAAGATACGCAGTTTGTCCCCTGAGACTGTAGGATGTCTGAAGGGCTTATTTGTTGTCCTTGATAGTGCTGCGACGTTTGCAGTAACCAACGACATGAGTGGAACCCGGTGTGTCGAGCACATTCTTGCAACTAGGGAAAGGGGAAGACGCAAAAGTTCTTTTTTCCATGTTGTCAAAGAAAAACAATAACAGAAACTGGTCAAGCCAAGAATCATGGCATCGACATCTGCTTTTGCAAGAATATATTACTACAGATAAGTTTCAGATTCTATTCTATTGGAACAAATCATCTAAACCACACGGTAGTGCTGAAAATGCATCCGTTGTCACTTAATTTCAATCCCCTAAAGACATCAAAAATCAAGACAATACAATTAAATCGAGTTTCATCCTCATCTTTTCCACTCACCATTCTCAAAGAGAAGGTAGATTGAAAGGATGAAGACGAGAATTTACATAAACAAGTAAGACATTTAATTGTAGACAAGAGTGATGCGTGATCAGATAAGAGTTAAATAAAAAGACATATAATTCACACGTGAGCGAAGTCACTCAATTATATTTCTTCTTTGGTTTATAAAACAAGAACTTGCATAAATACCTTGAGCTTCGTAAAATTACAATGAGAGAGGTAAAAAGATTATACCTTCGTATAAAGAGAAATAAATCGAGTTCCGATCGAAAAAAGTCTCACCAATGCAAAACATTGTTCCTCTATTTATAGACACGGGATATAGCTTCGGTGAATTTACAATCGTGTCCTTAAGCCTATATATTTAGACTATCATACATGCTGAGGGTATAGTGGTCTTTTCCTTCTTCTATCTACGACGAAATGAATTTCAAGGACTCCTTATGGTCTAGTCTAGCTTCATTAGTTGAGTACGCACGGCAACCGCCCAATGCTTCTACCTTCGTGTACGTGTCTGTTAGCAGTTTCGGCTGAAGATTATCTTCGGCATTAGTCCCGCAACATATGAAGCCAGATAGAAAATAGTCATTGGATTAGTGTTGAGGACCTTTAGGAGAAGAAGGCCCATACAAAATCTAACCCTATTATGACTTTTGGTGAATTAATCACAATACAAACAAAAAATAACGAGACCTATAAAGCATTTAAACTAATGTCTTACAAAAAATGCATTTGACAATTGGTGAACATCCTCCCCTCCCCACACCACCGCGACACACACCCGACCCACACAAATTCTTTAAAGAATGGATGCCACGACGTAATTGACAAGAATAAAAGTGTCATTGCGTAGCAAGACTGGGGTTTTACAGGTACTCGAGAGATGATGGATAGAGTGATGGACACAGGCTCGAAACACACAGATCCTAGGTGATATTTTCCACCAGCACATAAAAATTTGTAGATGTTTATCGGGAACCTATCAAGATTCTAGAGAGAGAGAGACAATATGATAACACGATTAAGTTGTATCCTTCTCCCCTCCGAAGATGTATAGGTAAGAAGGACAAGTAAAGCATATACAACTCGGAATTGACATGATAAGTCGAAGGTGAGCACAAGTGTAACATAGATATACTTTTAGTCGACGATAAATTGTACACTCAACAGTTCAACAAATGTGCATGTTCTTTTATACATAGTAAATACACTTAACATATTAGGCAAAAGAATGTGACAATAGAAAAGCTTCATTCTTATTATACCTTCGGAGGCTCGCTAAGAAGAAGATGTTATAGGCACGAACTACCAAAAAACATGTTGACATGTAGTGGTGGCACTGTTTATCTATTTATAGGGCCAAACTTGTATAGATTTTTATACAGAATTTGAAGAATGCACTACCTATTATATGCTAGCTCTTCGTAACCGAGGAGGTATAATTACGTCTTTTTACAGTAGAGATGTTTCATATACATCTTTTCTTCTCCTTGAGAGTATTCTTCTGCCTTCTTTTCGAAGGTAGCCCCAAAGGAAATCAGACTTCATCTCTCCTTTAACTTTAATTCTACCTTGTCGAGTTTGATACTAATCTTCCCTTCGGCTTTCAACAAATTGCTTCGTTGATTAGTTTCAAGCTCTAGGCCTTACTCCTTAATTTGAAGGTGCTTTGTCCTTTGCTTCAATTTTTTTTTCTTAGGCCTTATTCATTAAAGCATGTTTTGTATGGAAAATGGACCATAGCCCATTTGATTAAGTGTTTTCATGTTGGATGATCAACGTAACCATTTGGCCTAATAATGTTTGCTAATGTTTATGGATATAATTCAAAGCATGGAGCATGGAATTGTACAAAGGCAACAAGGAGATCAACACCTCAAAGCAAGACATTAGAAGAATCATTGAAGACCTATCAAAGATCATGCAAGAGTCCAAGGCACAAGACAAAAAAGGCCAAACAATGAAACACAAGGAATTGAAGAAAACAAACTATAAAGGAGCACTAGACGTGTCTGGTAGTGCACCAGATAGGGCACCAAATAGGTAATGTTCTTGTACTAAAGATTGGGCTGAAGACTTAGTACTCTGGATGTGTATGTGTGCATCAGACATGTGCACCGGATGCGACAACAGATAGAGCACCTAGTAAGCCCTACATCGTATACGTGGGTGGCCATAATGCATTAGACATGTCTGGTAGCTCATTGAATCCCGCACCTGTATATGGTACTTACAAAGGTTGCAAATGCAACTGAGCTAGAGATGTCGGTTGTGACACCGGTGTTAGCACCAGATACCTAGGCTTCAATGATCGACAACGTCTAGTTCGCAATGGCTAGCTGACATCGAACTTACTAGACGTGTCTGGTGTGCCACCATGCCCGGTGCTACGCAGAAAACTATGCTTTTTCCCAACGAATTTTGGATATGGGGGCTATAAATTCCACCCCAACCGACCATTTATCAAGTGTATGTGCTAAGAAACATGGAATGGGAGTTGAGACTCCAATCCTTGAGCTCTAGACACCCAAATGCTTAAAGACTCACTCTATGTTTAGCGTAGGTGGTTTGTGAAGTGATTATGTTTGTTACACCATTGTATTAGTGCTTTCTCTAGGTTATGCCTAGTTTTAGAAGTGAGGGACAGACACCTCAACCCCTTGGTGCTTCCACGCACTATTGTGTTGTATCGAGTGGGGTTGTATCCTGCTAGATCACACCAACTGCGTTTGTGGTATAGCCGCCACCATGTACTGGAGGGAATGAGCCCCACAACATTTTAGCCGGAAGCTCGATAATGGAGATGGAAGGGAGTATCCAAGAGAATCTAGAAGTGGAGCACCACATGCATGTGGAGAAGGCCCACAATTATTATTGGCGTTTCTTATGCCAATTAGATATGATCTGCAATCGCATAGATAACATGTTGTAGCCTTTCACCCAAGAATATTCCAAGGTATCAAAATCCACAAAGAACAAGAAGTAAAGTAATACAGAATAGCTAGAACCAAATAGTGAAGTTAAACCAAATTGTAAAATGTAAAGTGGGTTGTTGGTCACTTGTTCTCAAATGCTATAAATCAAGAACAAGGCAACACAATTGTTAGTCATTATCGTCCTTCGTCTAACCGAAGCATTATCTCTTCGTGGTATAAAGCTTTGTCAAACGAAGGTTAAAAAGGGCATACCTTCATCATTTATTATGCAAGTAGGGATGCAAGACGATAAATATTATAACTGCATCTCATTAATTGGTTTATTCTTATATTACATAAAACAAAAATGAATATAAACAATGCTAATATTACATTGATACCTTCGGCTTGCTCGAAGGTGTGGATGCGAGAAAGTGAATACAATCTAGCGTGAACAATACGAGGTTACTGTTCACCTATTTATAGGCACGGGACGTAGCCCGAGCAAAATTACATCCGTACCCTTAAACGCTTATTTACAAGCAACTAAAGCTAATAAGGTCTATTTAGTATTTTATTTCTTTGCTTGATCCAAGTCGAAGCTATCGAGCTTCGGCATTATGCAGTGTTGCTTTTACGCAAAGCCTTTGTCTTGATCCTTTGTATTATCTTGCCGAAGGTGTTTTTGTCCTAAGGACCTTCGGTGGGGAAGAAGACTCCCAACAGTAGCCCCTTCGCGGTGCTAAATCATTTTTTCATAACGAGCTCGATCCACGAAAAACACAAAGGCTTCGGTGCCGAAGGTCTGAAAACACCTTCCCTGAGCTCATTGTAAAAAACGATAAAATATTCCTAGCGTCGGCCGGTCCACCGATCTGTTAGTGTAGACAGTTTTGGTGGTCCGCCTTCTTCTCCTGCATCACTATATAAGCAGACAGGTTGGTGAGGAGTTACCACATCATTCATTGTCATTGCACTGTTGTGCTGCTAAAATTTTTTGACCAAAGCCAAAGTTTTGTGGATTGCGCTTTCCAAACACGCTCTTCATAATTCGAAGTTAGCTTCGTCTTAAGGAATTGCAACTCTTGAAATGGCACGAGTTAGATCCACTGCTAGGGTGTCCCGTGAGGGAGATGAGACTGAAGTGATAGAAACAACGCCAATATAGGAAGTGATGAGGTGATCAGGTTTAGTTGTGTCGGAAGAAGCTATTGCCGAAGGTGAAACTGCCGAGGCTGAGCAGACTGTAGTTGACAGGAGTGATGATGAAACCGAAGAAGACAACAATATTTTAAGCCCATCAAAACCCAGCCATGTTGAATTTGGAAAATCTACCGTATCAGAAGAGGACCTGGTTATGGTGAAGAAGCTTGGCTATTTTGGTTAAGAAGAGAGTAAACTTATTTGCTTTGTTGGCGAGGAAGTGATTTTGGAGCCAAAGGATGATGAAGTTGTTGTATTTAAAAGTTTCTTCAGGGTAGGGCTTCGGTTTCCTTTATATGATATAATAAGAGAAGTTTTGAAAAGGTTTGAAATATATCTTCATTAGTTGACACCAAATGCCATTGTCAGGATGAGTGTCTACATATGGGCTCTCCGAAGCCAAGGCAAAAGTGCCAATGCCGAAGATTTCTGCCGAGTGCATGAGTTGTACTATCAGATGAAGGCCAGAGCGGTTGGTCTTCACAAAAACTTTGGGTGTTATAATTTTGCATACCGTAAAGACATCAAGGCCTCGGTGATTGGCTACTGCACTAAGTGGCTGACCGGGTGGACAAACGAATGGTTCTACATGAAAGCTAACGAGAAGAAGAGGGAAAAACTCATGACTATGGTTATGAGTGCTCTGAGATTGAGCTTCGGGATGACAAGGCCATTGTGCAATATACAACTCGGCTCCACATGCCAGGTGGCCAAAGTCGAATTCAGAGTGGTGGCTGCTGAAACTAGCACTAGGGATTTGGTGCAGGAAACCTAGCGAATAAAACTGTAACACCCCAGGTGTTTATCGTCTGCTCGACCACGAGTGCGGACTTTAAAACGTGATAGCGGTGAATAAAATGTACACTAAATTTTGATCATCTTTGTCTATCGCGATTTTGATATCGTGTCTGTCTCCATCTGTTTAAATTGTCCAAAATTATTTTGCAAAAATTCAGACTTTAGTAATCTTCCGAAACATCAAATCCAGTATCGTTTGGGGTTAAGCCATCGACATCTTGCCCCAAACTATAATCTTTGAAATTAAATGTGGTTCCTTAAAAAAATTCGTTTGAAATTAGTTCAAGCTTGCGTCGCACAAGTCTATCTGTAGCCTGACATCATGACGCGTGTGGCGGGTGCGAACCTGTGCGGGGACAGCGTATAGCTTCTCACCTACAAGAACGACACGTGACATCACCCGTGAGAACACGTGTACGCATCTTATTTCCCTGTCATCTCTTTTCGATCCATTAACACCCCACTCAAACATGAATTTCAGAACCGAGACATATATGTATGTAGGGAGAAAGGAAAACAAAAGAAAAGAAAGAAAATCTATAATTTTCTTCTCTGCCGCTTAAGCTTCTAGGCTTATCTTCAGGCTGCCTCCAACAAGAGCCGCTAAAGGCTCCTGTCCGCTAAATGTGAGGGACTGTCAGGTCCCCTACGTCTCCAACAAGGTCCTCTAAAGCGTCCCCTAAATTATAGAGGATGTGTCAGAGACCCTAAATGTGAAGGCCGCTCACCGTGCGCTATCCGCGCGACGGATCCACCCGCCGCCGCGAGGAAACTTCCGCCTCCTCCTACCGCGCGCTGGCGACTGCATCTCCCTGGGCCGAGCCCTCGATCCGACGTGCTTAGCCGCCAGCATCGAGGCAGGTGGGAGAGAAGAGGGCTTGCGAGGGCGGACGCGGAGTATGGCAGAGGAGCAGATCGAAGAGGCGTCCATGGCCATCGCCGGACGCGAAGCATGGCGGAGGAGCAGAGCGAAGAGGCGTCCATGGCCGCGGCGGCGGCCACGCCGTTCCAGCTCCAGTTCGACAAGCCCATCCCGTTCCAGGTCTAGTCTGCGCTCTCCTCCCCTGCCTCTCCCTTCTGCGTACGCAAACAACCTCTCCTCCCCTGCCTCTCCCTTCTGCGTACGCAAACGCTGTTGTGCAAGTTCATGCTGTTCTGATTCTTAACCAACATTTGCTGAGGCTGCAAAATAGTGTGCTGCAAAATAGCTTGACCTGCTTCTAGCTAGCCACCTGCTGCCTGCATTAAAACTAACTTTACAAATTGGCGTCATCACTCAACAAGTACTCTGTAATAAGTGTAATGTTTTCTTTGACCATCTTTCAATGGTTAATTTTCTTTATAAGCTTGAAGGGCTAAAAAACAATTTGGTGGGAGAAATTTTTCCAAAACTCTGCCGTAATGCTTTATAGTGATTGATTGGCACTATAAACACACACACAGACACAAAGGGAAATGTATTGCAGTGTCATTAATTTCTTTTTTGCAGTTTCACTCACATTGTTAGTACTAGTAGTGTATGTAATCTTTCATACTCCCTTTCACCTTTAATTTGGAAACAAGACCAAATCTGCACAGCTTGCCACTGTCAGTTAATCTTGAAATATAACAATATCTCATGCTGTCAAGATCTACTTGTTACTTTTCTTTTACACAGTCACTTTGTGCATTTATAATTGAATAAAAAATCTCATTGCAGAATGGGAAGATGCTAAGAACTATGAAATCCCACGATGTTGCCATTGTATCTTTGAATTGGGCAGAAGACGATCCACTGTCAAAGGTATGCTATTGCCTTTGCGATATAAGTATCATATAATAACACATGTGTAGTTACAAAAAGTTTCAGTTGATTTACAAATTCAGCACTAATCAAAATTAGTTTAGGTCTCTACTAAAACTTCTCATTACTGATTCTTCTACTAATTTATTCAGTCTGACAAGGATGAGTTTTTATCCTATGAAGACCGCACCACACGTTTCTTTCCTCCTCCTGTGATGCATAGGATAGGTGGACTACGTTCTGGAGATACTGGTCTTGCGGATGAGAACGAAGAAGCTATTCCAGAATTTTCTGATGCTTCCTGTCAGCGTTTTAACATTGTGTGCAGTGGTGGCAAAGATGGTTGTGTTTGCTTCAGCATTTTTGGAATATTTCCTATTGGAAAGATAGCAAGTAAATACAGTAACTCACTTGTCCATAAAAACTGTCGGTGTCTATTGTATCTTTGTATGAACATTCGTTTGTACTTCATAGACACCTGATCCAGTGCCTATCTTCTCTTAATATTTTTCTAATTGCTTATTCTCATTTTTATATCTTGCTTAAACCTTTATGAGCGAACTATTAGGAGACAATTAGGGGATACAGGCCTCAAGGACTTCTTGCCCAATTATGTTTTTGATAGAGGCATTTTAATACTTCTTGAAGATTAATGCGTGTCAGCTATACAATTGTCAATTGTGTTTGACAGACAGGACCACTTGATCACATACACTTGGGGATCTTGCAGCCACTGCTTGAACATCTGTGCAGATTCTCAAGACCTCACTCTTCCATGATAAACTTCTCATATTATTTTCTTGAAATGAAACACGCCCTTTTCCAATGACACTCTCTTAGTATCTTGCATCCTCTGCAAAGCTAGCTTGACCTGCTTCTATGCGACGTTCTATCGAGAACAATTACACACAAAATAATAGGCAATAATAATTAATTTAGACAATTCAAAATTATTAATTCGAAAATTAATAAATACTTTTTTGCGCATCATTTGTATAGCGTGAATTGGGAAGAAAATAAAGAAAACTGAAAAAGAAATGGAAAAAAGAGAATCTGTTAACACTGTAGCTTTAAGGGACCGAATTTAGGGGACGTTGCTGGACACTGAGAATATATAGAGGACAGAATCTTTTAGAGTGTGCTGTAAAGGACAGAGAATACTCCTTTAGGGGATGGAATTTAGGGGACGCTGCTGGAGACAGCCTCACGCCGCCCATCCTCCAACTTCTTCAATCCCACGCCAACCCTCTCTCTCCCTCCTCGTCGGCCACCAGGGAGGTTCACGCTCCCCCATGGCGGCTCCCTCTTCTCGCCCAGCCCATGGCCTCACATCCGTCGAGCACTCGGCTGAGTTCCCTTGACCATCCCCATCCATGGTCGTCGCCCCCTCTAAAGCCGTGGAGCACGCCATGGCCTCCAACGTCGTCGTTCTCTAGTGCGCCCTCGCCGATCTCCCACCCCGTCGCTCTCTGGTGGTGTTCGCCATGGGAGATCATCGACCCAGTCTTGGTCCGGCCATCCTCAACCTCGTCTCTCGCCGCGCCATGGTGTCGTCCCAGCACACCGACCGTCCCTGTTTTCCCCTTGGCGCCGAGCTCCTCTCCTCCTGGTGCTCGCCCCTCCTCAGGTCTGCGCTCGCGCAGCTCGCGCCCACTCCCAGCTCGGTCTCCACCTCCGTTTCCTCTCCCTGTCCAACCAAGCACACCTCGTCGTCGATTTCCTTCACTGGACCGCGCCCTGCTCGGCTTCATGCAGCACATGTCCAGCCCATGCTCCCAAGGTCATTGAGCAGCAACAACTATGAAACCCCTTCGTGTTGCGCCCTCGATGTGTTCGATGAAATACCGCCGCGAGCTCCACCTCGATCTATGCCGACCCAATCACCACTTCGTCGAACCCCGGTGAGAACTCTGTTTTTCTTGTGTTTATTCCTAGCTAGTACATGTACTCGGCGTAGATTAGGTAGAGGCTAACCATGTGTATGTTTTTGTATGCTTGTGAGGAGAGAAACCCCTAGGTTCCGATGGTGAAGAACCGAAGCCCGTGTGACGATTATTAAGTGTTCGGTAGAAGGACCGAACCCAAAACCTTCGCTGTGTTCGCGGACGTCGCTTCGAGTTTAGTCGTGGTAAGTCGATTCGTTGTTTCCGTTAATCGAATAAATGGTTGATTTGTATGGAGTCGATATTTGTGCTAAATGAAATGTGCATAGTGTCATGAAAGCGGTTCTTCGTTGCGACATGACCTTAAGTTTGGATTGCAAATTATATGAAATGAATGGATTCATGATTTTGAAGTAGTCGAGTCATACGTTAAAGTTTAGTTCTTAAATGCAAATTATGCAATGTGTCATGGTAGAAATATATGCAAGGTTGTGGTGGATTCTTAATAGTGCAATGGATGTATCGTGTGTATATGGTGTATTGTATAGTTTCATGTTATGAAATAGGTGTATTAGTATTAAGAAGCCAAAGTATTGTTTGATCTAAAGATTGGTTTATGATGCAAATTAGGCAATGGATGCTTTGATAAAGGAGTTGGTAAGGTGTGGTTAACTTAAATAGGAACTAAGCTGGAATTCCTGCTGTTTAGGGCTGTAGGTACGATTTTAATTATGCAGCTGGTTTAGTAAAGTAAATCATATTTTCTGTGAAAGTGTGATAAATAAAAGTTGTAGATAATTTCTTTATCTTACTTGTGTAAAACTTTCATGACCATAGGTTTAGTAGTTTAGGAGTTATGATTTTTCCAAGTCCAGTTTCAGAATCTGTCCAGATTCTATACAGATTTTGAAAATGACATTGTTTGCCCAAGTTAAACTGAGAATCAGCTCTTAGTAATTATAGGAAAATTGTAGTACTTTGCTTAAGCTTTCCAAAAAATTTTGGAGCACCCTTTTTGGTGGTCTAGAGACCAAGTTACAGCTGTTTGAACTATAGAGTCTGAATATGTCCAAATCTGAACAGCAATGTTTGTTTGTATTAACTGACGTCGATGCACATTGCATCACCTTGAGATGTTTATAAATGAATTGTAGACAACTCTACTAGCTTTCTAAAAAGTCTAGGATCACCTGATTTGGATGCCTGAAACTCCAGTTATGAATTTTTGAAGTAAGTAGTCGAATTCTGTCCAAATCTGGACAGAATTTACGTTTAGCATTGTTTGACCATTCTAAGTGTCAAGTCTCACTATGATGATAATACAAAAGTTGTGGAGGACTTCTTAAGCTTTCTAGAAAGTCTTAGTTCATGATTTTTGGATGCATATTTTGTAAGTTATTAGCAAAACTGTTGACTACTGTACTGCTGTCCAAAATCTGCATGTGTTAAATTGATTGTTTGGAGTCATTCTTGTTTGGCTAGGTTGGATTAGTCAATTTTTATTCTTAATTGATGAAGTGATGGCTTGTTTTAGTAATTGTCATATATTATATTTGTTGATTGAGTAAATGTCATAGATGGAGATTTACTTATGGTTCATTAGTGGTTTGTCATATTGATTCTATCAGGTCATGTGGTTTAAGTGTTCTCTATTACTAATAGAAAGTTAGTAAGGGATAGTATTGTGGATTTGTATATATCTAGGCCTTCTCATGCTGGTACTTGAGTTTTTGTTTGGAGAGTAAGGTATCCAGGTAGCAATGATCATGCAACTTAATTAACTAGTAATTCATTGATTACAATATGTGTGACTTGGGATTAGCTTCGTCTATGTCCTTATGCTTACGTAGTTGCAAATAAATGCTTGATCAAATGCCTTGTTGTCTAAAAATGATGTATTGCTCTCTTGATATCTGGTTAGGTCCATTTGACTAGAAGGTCATGAGTGATATAGAATTAAATGTATCTAGTAGTTACCCCCAAGGGTTGTATTGTTTGTTTTAAGTGTTATCCTCTTTAGTATAGATTATATATTGTGCTTTTTATGCCCATGCTCATGTGCATTATGCATATCATTTAGGTACGTTAAGTGATCATGTGATATGGAGGACCAGAGCTGAGTCGACCACAATATGGTGTTAAGCGTGGGCTTCTTCGCAAGGGATACTGATGAATAAACTTGAAGATTTGCGTGATCGGATCAAGCACCAGGATGTGAGATGATCGCCACGTGGACATCATCTAACAACACTAACGTAGTGTTATCCCAGGCAAGCCCCGGTGCATTTGCCACCTCCTTCTGTTTTAAAAACTTTTATCACTTACCTGCTGCATTAGGTGATAGGAGTTGTGTGAATAAACAATTGATGCATTACCATTCCTTGGAATTTGATTATCCTCCTTAATACCTGTTTTATAAAGAGAACTAATGAGGCTTAGCCCTGCCTAGAGAACTAAAACTTGATTCTTTTTAAAAGAATGCTGTGTAACACTGGTATGGGTTTGTTTTATGAAAAAAGACTTGTAATGGTGAGAGCATCATTTGCAGTGATGAATTCATCATTCAAGTATGGTACCTCTGTCAAGTACATGGTTTTGGGAAGGAAATAATAATATGAGACCAGACGTTGAGTAGGAAAGGTCGCTCGTCTGTGTCGATTAAGGACTGTACCGAAAGTAGGCTTGCTGATCTAGGACCCTTTAACTGGCCACATGCCTCGTCATGGGTAAGCCTAGCCTCGGCTGGACCAATACGAGAAAGGCCGGCCCGCAATGGGAGTGGAGAGATGGCGAGAGTATCGTGTATCCACCTGGCAAGAGGCTGGATGGTGGGGTACTGAGCTCTCGGTTGGTGGGGACCCGTTCTGGTCTTGAGAAACCCGTGGGCGAGTTGACATATGCAAGGGTTAAGTGCTACATATGTCGTGGGGTTGGAGATCCTCAGCTGAGTATTAATCGATTCGGATCGCCGTTACTTCTCGGATATGAAGACTGGATCACTGCCCTGCATCGTAGATAACAAGTGAAACTAAAGTTGCTAAAAGGAAGCTAGTGTAGGATAAGTAAATGCTCTAGATTAGGCAAATCTAGATTCAGGAAAAGTACTTAATCTGTGAAGTAAAAGTTTGGCATAAGGATCCACTACTAGTAAGCTTTTCTGCAAAAACAAGTCTTTGAAATTTGATGAGCTTTACCTTGATTCCCAACAAACCAGCATACCCTTGAGAGTCTCTTCTTTAGTCGGGTAAGTCTTGCTGAGTAATTCCATACTCAGGGTTTTATTCCCTGTTGTTTTTCAGGTTATAATTTTGTTCTGTTGTGGATGGTGCTAAGTGCCGGTGGGCTCGGCCTTCTTATATAAGTATATCCCATCTTTAGCTTCTCTATCGAGGATTGTCTCTTAAGCTAGCATGTATTTTAAAACTTATAAATGTTTTATACATTCAAATTGTAATCTTTTTGAATCAATTTCTTTTGTAATCAACTCCGATGATATATATTGTAAACTTGTTATAACTTGTAACTGTTGTAACTTGTAACCATTTTGTAATAAAGAATTTCCGCTTTAAATGTTGGTGTGTGATTTGTGTTTACTTAATCCTGCGATCTTGACGGTAAGTCGTTTATCCGGGGTCCTTGGGGCACTCGGACAGATCCTGTTAAGTTGTTTGGTGCACATGCATAGCCGTCTAAGGTCTTTGAGACAAGGACAGGTGCATGTGGGCCCAATAACTTGGGAGGTTCTGCGACAGCTGGTATCGGAGCAGGATTAAGTATATACGGTCACATACATATTTTCAAAACAAAAGTTTTAGTTTCGAAAAACCTATTTTCAGCTAAAAACATTGTTTGGTTTTAAAAAACAGATTTGAAAAACTATAATGCTAGCGACATCCTCTGTTAAGCCCTAAGTTAAGGACTACTAGGTGGCTTAGTTCAGAATACTAACCCACAACCTGGGAAGGGTAATGCATACATGTGTAATGTTATTTTTGAGGCCATTCAGTCTTGAATGGATCGACGCTCAGGTAAGGTGAGATGTGAGAGCATGACGGGACAAACGTCGATCTAGGTGAGAGTATAAAAAGTGCTTGATTATATACATGTTACACATATGTATATATGAAAGCTGTGATGTGGAGTATTTATTTTTCTGGGATTCAGTACCCCATGGATGTGTATGGGTATGCAGACATGGGAATACTGAGACGTGTAATGTACTCGCAACGACGTACCTACGCTCAGGTAAAAAGGTGAGTTACCATAATGAGCTGCCCTATGGTTAAAGTGTGGCAGCGGCGCCTATGCGTGGCTCGACGCTTAATGAGGAGCTGGCCTCCATATAGAAATATATGGAGTATAAACTGTGCTAAACTATCATGTGTGAATTGCATCATTGGGAACTGGGCTGTGATGGAATTTTCTGCAGGTACACTAACTTCGAACTCGTATGTGTAGCTGACGACTAGCAACATATCGAGAGAGAACGTAGATATGCCACCGATATAGAACACTATTGCCACATTATGTTGGCGAAATTCGTGAGGACGAATAGGACGATCATGCATCCTGATTGTTGCATTGTGTTTGTTGTTTGTGCACAAATATGCTTCTCTCACCCTTATTCTAATAATTGGTGATTGTGAACGAACATGCTTTTCTCATCTTTATTCCGATAATAAATAATTGGGAAATTGTATGAAGTATTACTGTTCTATAAGCAATTTCTAGCTTTGTTTGTTGTGTCCTTTAGACATGTGTTTATGTGGCCTGTGATTCTTCTTAGTTTGACTGCTAGTGCAACTTGGGTTTGTTTTCGTGCTTGTGTGCTAGTAGAATGCAGGTAGTTTGTTTGCATAAACCCAAAGCTAGGTCATGTCCCTGTTTAGTGAACCTTGATCTAAACATGTATTAATTTCTTGACAATCTATCCTAGGTGTCGTCTTGTGTGAGGATCATTTTCTTCACAAGATTATTGTTGTTCTAGCAATTAGACCAAGTCATGTCCTCATCATCTCAATATTTGAAATTGTATGAGATCTAATTTATAATTTTGTCATTTCTTCAAAGTCCCTCTAAATCTTCAAAACATGGATGACTTTAGATTATCCATTACTACTTCGTGGCCAAACTCGTGCAAATGAAATTTTTGATAATCTCTTTGTGGGACATAAGATGTACGCGGACTTTAATGAGGATCTCGAGTCTGTGTTCCTAATAATTAATTCATAACTATGTTGTGGTCATATTTTCATCCTAAACCATACCCTTGTTTGTTTGGTGCAAGCTGATGGTTCTATTCTGCTTTGCCTCTCCACGAGAATCACATTGTTGCTTTCTTAATCTAACCTAGGAAATGAATGCCCAATAGTTTTCTTGAATTTAATGCCTTTGGTTCCCTCATATCTCTCGAAGGCATACCAATTTGACCTCCTGACCGTTTCCCCCTCTATATCTACTCAGACACTAACCGTTGACTTGATAATCTCTGCGATGGGCATAGAAATATGCTTGGGCTGAATTAACAGTCTCCCATCATACTTCCTTCATCATTCAATTTAAGTTTTGGCCATGATCTGTTTGACTCTCTACTTGTAATCATCCTTACAAGTAGAATCTCTTTGGATATTGTCACCCTTGCTCAATCCATTTGTACTGTGTGAGATTTCTTATTGGTTACATCTGGTAATGGTGTTATGACTAAAACCGATGGTGCTGCGACGAAACCGAGGGCCTCCTGTGGGTGATCAACACATGGTTGCGCTACTTGGCACGCACTGGTATCATAGTTAGTAGTCATAATCCATTATGAGATTATATCGATATGTTATCTTTGAGCAAATTGTTCTTACCACGTGAGATTCATTATCGGTGCCAGTTCTGTAATGGTGTCATGATTAAGGACTTATGATGCCGCAGCGAAACTGAGAGCCTCTTGTGAATGTACATGCAAGGTTATGCTGCTTGGCGCATGCTGGTATCGAGGTCCTTGGTCATGATCCATTGTGGTACTACACTGATGTGTGATCTTCCGTGGACTCCTCCTTTGAAACATTTTTTTGTTGTTGTTGCTGAAACAATCAAACAACCTACGCCATCACTATTGGATCAAAAGGGTATCTAACTTTGATGTATTTGTTATAAATTTTCTACCATTCAACAGTCTTAATCAAAAATTGAAACCTATCTGTATTTAATCATGTGGTAAATCACCCCTTTCATGTGTGATCTCTTTTCTTTTGATTTTTGTGTGACTACACATACAAGGTCCCTTTACGTCCTTTGTGTAAAGGTGAAGTCTTGGAGCTTTTTAGTGTTGAAAGGCAACTAATTAGTTCCCCAAAATGGAGATTTGTTTTCCCTGCTGCTGAACTGCAGGAGTTTGTCCATTCGCTCTCTTGTTTGAGTTATACATTTTCTAAAGCGAATAGAGCATGGATGAAAAAATTTGATTAAGTGGATATCTATCCAAATACGTGACCTCTGGCTAATGAAAGTGAACTCTCGAACCCTGGCTTGCCGATCGATAATAAGAGGACCTACTCAATGTCAAAAGTAGTTCAACAAGTTGGTTTTACTAACTTGCAACTGCCCAATGAACAAAGGTTAAGTTTAGAGATTGTTTTATCGAGTTGTCTAAACTCACTTTAGTTCCACCCATCCTAAGGAAATGCTTACAAAGAGATCAAGTGAAGTCGTCTGGCAACCACCTAATCATTGCTCCAGTCATGCCTTAATTGCCTCACATGTGGTTTTCTCACCCGTGTGATCAAGTGGAGCTATGCTTAATGTTTGATAGGATGGTTTGATCACGAAGTCAACATCTACGGATCACTACATTGGTGTTTTCTCAAACTTTTATCGTCTTTCTTAAACTTGGATTCCCTGGCTAACCACGAGTTAACGGTGATGTTATTCGACATCCACCCTTGTCTTATGTGCTAGGAATTTCCAATAACCACTTGTTGGTAAACCTCTTTCTATGTGTTTTACCCAAGAGGTTGCAACTAATTCTGTTTGAGTAAAGTCGCATATCTACCGCTCGCCCAACAGACTCAGATAGTACAGTGTCATCAGAAAAAGCAAACTGCACATATGGAACCTTATGTGTTCTTTTGTCAGTTATATCTTGTTTGTTGACGTCTCTAGTTAAACTAAAGTGGTATGTGCTATACCCACTAGAGAAGCAACATTTTGAGATGCTCGTCTTTACTTGAAATTAGTTTATGCTATCACTATTATGGACAGGGTTATACGCCTCTCTACTCTTAGAAGTCTTTCGTTCTGAATCTCGGGACGAGATTCTTTTAAGGGGGGAAGGCTGTAACACCCCAGGTGTTTATCGTCTGCTCGACCACGAGTGCGGACTTTAAAACGTGATAGCGGTGAATAAAATGTACACTAAATTTTGATCATCTTTGTCTATCGCGATTTTGATATCGTGTCTGTCTCCATCTGTTTAAATTGTCCTAAATTATTTTGCAAAAATTCAGACTTTAGTAATCTTCCGAAACATCAAATCCAGTATCGTTTGGGGTTAAGCCATCGACATCTTGCCCCAAACTATAATCTTTGAAATTAAATGTGGTTCCTTAGAAAAAAATTCGTTTGAAATTCGTTCAAGCTTGCGTCGCACAAGTCTATCTGTAGCCTGACATCATGACGCGTGTGGCGGGTGCGAACCTGTGAGGGGACAGCGTATAGCTTCTCACCTACAAGAACGACACGTGACATCACCCGTGAGAACACGTGTACGCATCTTATTTCCCTGTCATCTCTTTTCGATCCATTTACACCCCACTCAAACATGAATTTCAGAACCGAGACATATATGTATGTAGGGAGAAAGGAAAACAAAAGAAAAGAAAGAAAATCTATAATTTTCTTCTCTGTTGCTTAAGCTTCTAGGCTTATCTTCACGCCGCCCATCCTCCAACTTCTTCAATCCCACGCCAACCCTCTCTCTCCCTGCTCGTCGGCCACCAGGGAGGTTCACGCTCCCCCATGGCGGCTCCCTCTTCTCGCCCAGCCCATGGCCTCACATCCGTCGAGCACTCGGCTGAGTTCCCTTGACCTTCCCCATCCATAGTCGTCGCCCCCTCTAAAGCCGTGGAGCACGCCATGGCCTCCAACGTCGTCGTTCTCTAGTGCGCCCTCGCCGATCTCCCACCCCGTCGCTCTCTGGTGGTGTTCGCCATGGGAGATCATCGACCCAGTCTTGGTCCGGCCATCCTCAACCTCGTCTCTCGCCGCGCCATGGTGTCGTCCCAGCACACCGGCCGTCCCTGTTTCCCCCTTGGCGCCGAGCTCCTCTCCTCCCTGGTGCTCGCCCCTCCTCAGGTCTGCGCTCGCGCAGCTCGCGCCCACTCCCAGCTCGGTCTCCACCTCCGTTTCCTCTCCCTGTCCGACCAAGCACACCTCGTCGTCGATTTCCTTCACTGGACCGCGCCCTTCTCGGCTTCATGCAGCACATGTCCAGCCCATGCTCCCAAGGTCATTGAGCAGCAACAACTATGAAACCCCTTCGTGTCGCGCCCTCGATGTGCTCGATGAAATACCACCGCGAGCTCCACCTCGATCTATGCCGACCCGATCACCACTTCGTCGAACCCCGGTGAGAACTCTGTTTTTCTTGTGTTTATTCCTTGCTAGTACATGTACTCGGCGTAGATTAAGTAGAGGCTAACCATGTGTATATTTTTGTATGCTTGTGAGGAGAGAAACCCCTAGGTTCCGATGGTGAAGAACCGAAGCCCGTGTGACGATTATTAAGTGTTCGGTAGAAGGACCGAACCCAAAACCTTCGTTGTGTTCGTGGACGTCGCTTCGAGTTTAGTCGTGGTAAGTCGATTCGTTGTTTCCGTTAATTGAATAAATGGTTGATTTGTATGGAGTCGATATTTGTGCTAAATGAAATGTGCATAGTGTCATGAAAGCAGTTCTTCGTTGCAACATGACCTTAAGTTTGGATTGCAAATTATATGAAATGAATGGATTTGTCACACCCGGATTTTAGGGGTCCAAAACCCGGGCGCGAACATATTCACCAGGTGTGCTGGGACCAAGTCTCACACATATGATGAATCATGGCACATGATCGAATGTCACATCTTTACTACATAACAGGAATTCCATACAAAATAAATAAATAATTACATTATAAGGAGACAACGGTCCAGCAACCCAAAGTTGACTGGGAGACGACGGCCTAGATCTCTCACGAACACATCACAGCATCCTCCAAGCGCCTCATCCTGTGGTACCTGGTCTTGACCTGTGGGGGGGGTGTGAGACAGCAAGAGTGAGCTCACATACGTTCATCGCTCAACAAGTTGTGGGGAATAATGTGCATGAACTCGCCAAAGGTGGGAGCTCACGTGAAGTGTAAGGCTTACCAAAGAGGATGGTTAGAGCTGGGCATTGCTTTTAAAGTTGGTCAAAATTTTATTAGCAATTACTAAGTATAAGTAAATACCAACCCAATTAAGTAGTGGAACAAAAGTAACATCATCACCTGCGATGCAATGCATATGACAAATTGAATTTAGTTCCATAAATTAATCATCAGAGAGTCCTGAGCTGCTCATGACCGTGAGCTCGGCTAGTATACCAGTTTTACACTCTGCAGAGGTGGTACCCTTTACCCACAAGTCATGTTACCCATCTGCCAAGGGATCGCGACTTCCCATACACCTCTACCGAGGAGGCGAGGCAGGGTAACACTACGAGGCCTTTACAAAGTTCCACTAGCTTCAGAAAACCCGCTACAGTTTATAGGAAGCTCCAATGCAGGAATCCCTTGCAGGACCACCATCGCAGCAAAATCCTCCCGAGGGCCTCCCTACACTGACCACTCCCCTACTGCCCTTGCCCCTTTCGGGTAAGGTAGTCCTCCACTAGCTTTCCTAATTAATCAGCCAAGGGCGTCCATAAACCCTTGTGGTGGCACGTGTTTCTCAAGTTAAGCTCTATGTTCCAATTAACATTAATGATCTTGACATGAACAGTAAATAACAACGGATAACAAAAGTATAATCATGAATAATGTGTATCTCAATGCCCAAAACCACATATAGCACTAGCAAGTACTACCCAAAAAGTTCAGTGGTAAACAAGGCATAAAGATAGACAAACTAGGGTAACCTATTGGGTCCCATCAAAATTAACCTATGCAGCTCATTATGATTAATTAGAACATGAGTGGGTAAAAGAAGTGATCAAGGGCACAACTTGCCTAGGACTTGAGATTCCAATTACCAGGGTGATTCTTCAAATCCTCGAAACCTCACTACTAGTCGTAGCCATACAAACATACATGGTATAGACAAAATTAACATCACACCAAACATAAGAACATACTGCAAAATAATGATCTACGCGTTTCTATGAGACTAACGCAACTTGAACGGATCAAATCGGAGTCAAAGCGGAGAAGTTATGAATTTCCTAAGGTTTTATGTATTTCATATAAGATTAATTAGGAAATAGATTTTAAAGTGGCTTTCATGTCAAATCAGTGGCACTATTTGATAATCGATAATATTATAAAATTATAAGAACTGGAATGTACTCATTTAGGCTTAATATGAATTTTATATGAATTAAACAAGTCCTAGTATTTATTTTTACATTAGAAATTCCTTTCCTAATTACTTTTCTGGATTTTTCTAATTCCCAGGACTGGGCGCCAATTAAACAGAGACATAGGGGCCTCTGCGCAAGATATGCTAAGACTCATCTACTCCCAGAATGGGACTGCGGGTTATTTCTAGTAATTTCCAGGGGCTCTTCTATAAAACTACCAGGCAGTCATAATGGTGGGCGAATCTGTGTCGCTAGATTATGATCTAGCGGCCAAGATTACATCGCGAACCGGTATGCGATCCCCTCCATCCGATATGAGATCAGCCGCCCGGATTTAATGAAGGAGAGATCGAGCTGTGGCCCTCGGATCTCGATCTAACGCCCCAGATGCGATACTCTAAAGCGCTAGACCCAGTCTAATCTACGCCGTCGGTGAAGATCCAACGGTGACCAGAGCGTCTCCTACCTCACGCGTCCAGAGAGCCCCGGTCGCGATGCCCAGGTGATCACAACGGCGGAGAACGTCGGTGAGCACCCAATCCTGTGCATACGCGGATCTACGCACCGTTGGACGGTTGCTAACCAAAATTGAGGGTGCAGCGAACACAGAGGAGAGATCCATACCTGTTATTATGGCACCGGTGAGGCCTCCCGCGGTGAGCGACGGACACGGCGGTCGTTCATCACATCGGCGAGAAATCGCCCCACCCGAAGGACTCCTCGAGTGCACCGAACCCCCGAATCGACTTCGCGATGGCCAACTGAACACCCCGAAGCCACACGCCGTGACCATTTGAAGGCGCAGGCGTGATTCCTCCGACGGCCGTGCGCGACCCCCACCCACCGCAGTACAATTAGTCGACACCCTCGCTTCCAGATTGCCGTGCGGCGATGCTTCGTGTGGACTCCCCAGCGACCTCGCCATTGATGGTAATGACGGGGGCCGAAGCTGGTCGCCCCCAAATTCAAGCAACAACGGCACCCAGGACTTGCGCGCGAGAGGCAGTGGGGAATGGAAGAGGGCGCAGGTCGGATCGGGCGAAGGGAGCGGAAGGGAGGCTCAGCTTTATACAAGCTACGAGGTCCGAGCCTAGGGGAGCCAGTCCACGGTCGTTTAGAACGGCAAGCGAGAGACCCGGGGGTCCCAACGAATTTCATCACTGGATCGAGCTCAGCGGAGATCTCGCCAGGAAGAGAAACAGCGCCCAATAGAAAAGTGGATACGGGAGGGAGAAGGAGTTCCTGACGTCCGGGCCCCACGCGGAGGTGAGAGCGGAAGCGCGCGGTGGAGGAGTGGGCCGCGCAGAAGGGATCGGAAGCTGGGCCGAAAAGGTGAAAACCGGCCCAGGCAAGCACAGTACCCCTTTTTCTTTTTTTTTCATTTTCTTTTCTTGTCACTTTTAAATCTCCATTTTGAATTCAAACTTGTTTGTGAGCTTCCTACCTGAGTTAAATGCCTAAATTAAAATATTAGTAGAGACAAAATGTAATATTTCATATATTTATTTTCCTCTATTTTGTATAATCTTTTCCTTCTCTCTTTTCTTGATTCTAGAATTATTTTAGGATTTAAATCCCCATCTGGATGTTTAACATATTTTTTTTACATTATTATAATATTGTCAAAAAAAAATGCACACAGACAAATAAAATATTCAGCATGATGCAATGGTTAAGTAGCATATCTTTTTATTAATTGTTTTTGGGCATGGTGTTCACATATGATGATGCATAAAGATCAAACTCACATAAAGAGAAATTGTTTATCTATTGGTATTATTTCTAGCAAATTACAAAGTGGGTGTTACAAATCCTACCCCCCTTAAAAATAATCTCGTCCCCGAGATTTGTAAGAAAGAGGATATGGGAAGAGTGTTTTAGAATTTTAGCTTTTAGTTTCTAATTAGTTCAAAAATCAAGAGTCCTTTTTTTTCATTAGTGAGTGATTAGGAGAGCATGGGTATCTTCGATGTTTAGGAACACAGTTAGGTAAGAAGAGAGATGGGCAGAGTGAGGTTAGCTGATGGTAAGAAGAACTTGGTAAGGGAAGGCTCCATCCAAGGTGGTAAATCTTGAATCATCTTGTGATCTGATTTGACTCCTATTCTTCCATGTCGAGGTTGGTCTCCTCCTTCTTGCTCTTTGGCGTCTCCATCCGGGTTTGGGACAAGAGGCTAAGATTGATCTGTTATGTAGGTCAAGTTGTTGGGTATAACCGAGTTGATTTAAGTCACCAATTTAGTCTTAAGTGGATTAGGAGTATGGCCTTATCCTTTGTACCAGCATTAAGTAACTTACATTAGATTAGCTCCACTTAGGGTTAGCCTTCATTAGGTTAGATTATTCTATCACACTGGATCAGATCTAGGTTAGATTGTTATGACTAGATAGACTAGATAGGACCTTCTTAATTAGATCATGGTTGTTACTTTAGGATGAGATAAGTAAAGTGGTTAGGATAAGATGATCCTATTAGGATAAGATATAATTTTTTTAAGATAAGATGGATCTATTAAGATAAGAGGGAATCTTTTGAGGTCAGTTAGATCTATTAAGGTGAGATAAAGTCTTTTCAAGATAAGATGAGTCTACTAAAGTAATAAAGTGTCTTTTAAGATAACGTAGATCTATTAAGCTTAACATATTTTAGTGGGGGATAATCCAAGTTGGCTAGTTATTTTATGAATTCCATTTATGCCTATACGTATATGCGGATGTAATTGTGGACATTACTCCACAACCCATCACACTCAATCAAAGATCCAAATCAGACAAGTATCATAAGAACAAACATTCAAGCATATAGATAAAAAAATAGTTTTGTTTTTTTTTCCTAAGAGTAGGTCTCCTATTCCTAAAGGTCACTTTAGGTACAGGATTTCAAAGTGTGAAATCCACAGTTGTATTTAGAAAGAAAAGGTAAGAATAATCAGAGTAAAGCGGAGATAGATGAGAAAAGATTAAGATAAGTTTAGAAAAGAATCAGAGTAGCAAAGGTAAGTAGATAATGGTTGTCCAGTTCTATCTAGGTTTCGTCCTACAGTCAACATTCCTCTGATACCACTTCTGTCACACCCGGATTTTAGGGGTCCAAAACCCGGGCGCGAACATAATCACCAGGTGTGCTGGGACCAAGTCTCACACATATGATGAATCATGGCACAGGATCGAATGTCACATCTTTACTACTTAACAGGATTCCATACAAAATAAATAAATAATTACATTATAAGGAGACAACGGTCCAGCAACCCAAAGTTTACTGGGAGACGACGGCCTAGATCTCTCACGAACACATCACAGCATCCTCCAAGCGCCTCATCCTGTGGTACCTGGTCTTGACCTGTGGGGGGGTGTGAGACAGCAAGAGTGAGCTCACATACGTTCATCGCTCAACAAGTTGTGGGGAATAATGTGCATGAACTCGCCAAAGGTGGGAGCTCACGTGAAGTGTAAGGCTTACCAAAGAGGATGGTTAGAGCTGGGCATTGCTTTTAAAGTTGGTCAAAATTTTATTAGCAATTACTAAGTATAAGTAAATACCAACCCAATTAAGTAGTGGAACAAAAGTAACATCATCACCTGCGATGCAATGCATATGACAAATTGAATTTAGTTCCATAAATTAATCATCAGAGAGTCCTGAGCTGCTCATGACCGTGAGCTCGGCTAGTATACCAGTTTTACACTCTGCAGAGGTGGTACCCTTTACCCACAAGTCATGTTACCCATCTGCCAAGGGATCGCGACTTCCCATACACCTCTACCGAGGAGGCGAGGCAGGGTAACACTACGAGGCCTTTACAAAGTTCCACTAGCTTCTGAAAACCCGCTACAGTTTATAGGAAGCTCCAATGCAGGAATCCCTTGCAGGACCGCCATCGCAGCAAAATCCTCCCGAGGGCCTCCCTACACTGACCACTCCCCTACTGCCCTTGCCCCTTTCGGGTAAGGTAGTCCTCCACTAGCTTTCCTAATTAATCAGCCAAGGGCGTCCATAAACCCTTGTGGTGGCACGTGTTTCTCAAGTTAAGCTCTATGTTCCAATTAACATTAATGATCTTGACATGAACAGTAAATAACAACGGATAACAAAAGTATAATCATGAATAATGTGTATCTCAATGCCCAAAACCACATATAGCACTAGCAAGTACTACCCAAAAAGTTCAGTGGTAAACAAGGCATAAAGATAGACAAACTAGGGTAACCTATTGGGTCCCATCAAAATTAACCTATGCAGCTCATTATGATTAATTAGAACATGAGTGGGTAAAAGAAGTGATCAAGGGCACAACTTGCCTGGGACTTGAGATTCCAATTACCAGGGTGATTCTTCAAATCCTCGAAACCTCACTGCTAGTCGTAGCCATACAAACATACATGGTATAGACAAAATTAACATCACACCAAACATAAGAACATACTGCAAAATAATGATCTACGCGTTTCTATGAGACTAACGCAACTTGAACGGATCAAATCGGAGTCAAAGCGGAGAAGTTATGAATTTCCTAAGGTTTTATGTATTTCATATAAGATTAATTAGGAAATAGATTTTAAAGTGGCTTTCATGTCAAATCAGTGGCACTATTTGATAATCGATAATATTATAAAATTATAAGAACTGGAATGTACTCATTTAGACTTAATATGAATTTTATATGAATTAAACAAGTCCTAGTATTTATTTTTACATTAGAAATTCCTTTCCTAATTACTTTTCTGGATTTTTCTAATTCCCAGGACTGGGCGCCAATTAAACAGAGACATAGGGGCCTCTGCGCAAGATATGCTAAGACTCATCTACTCCCAGAATGGGACTGCGGGTTATTTCTAGTAATTTCCAGGGGCTCTTCTATAAAACTACCAGGCAGTCATAATGGTGGGCGAATCTGTGTCGCTAGATTATGATCTAGCGGCCAAGATTACATCGCGAACCGGTATGCGATCCCCTCCATCCGATATGAGATCAGCCGCCCGGATTTAATGAAGGAGAGATCGAGCTGTGGCCCTCGGATCTCGATCTAACGCCCCAGATGCGATACTCTAAAGCGCTAGACCCAGTCTAATCTACGCCGTCGGTGAAGATCCAACGGTGACCAGAGCGTCTCCTACCTCACGCGTCCAGAGAGCCCCGGTCGCGATGCCCAGGTGATCACCACGGCGGAGAACGTCGGTGAGCACCCAATCCAGTGCATACGCGGATCTACGCGCCGTTGGACGGTTGCTAACCAAAATTGAGGGTGCGGCGAACACAGAGGAGAGATCCATACCTGTTATTATGGCACCGGTGAGGCCTCCCGCGGTGAGCGACGGACACGGCGGTCGTTCATCACATCGGCGAGAAATCGCCCCACCCGAAGGACTCCTCGAGTGCACCGAACCCCCGAATCGACTTCGCGATGGCCAACTGAACACCCCGAAGCCACACGCCGTGACCATTTGAAGGCGCAGGCGTGATTCCTCCGGCGGCCGTGCGCGACCCCCACCCATCGCAGTACAATTAGTCGACACCCTCGCTTCCAGATTGCCGTGCGGCGATGCTTCGTGTGGACTCCCCAGCGACCTCGCCATTGATGGTAATGACGGCGACCGAAGCTGGTCGCCCCCAAATTCAAGCAACAACGGCACCCAGGACTTGCGCGCGAGAGGCAGTGGGGAATGGAAGAGGGCGCAGGTCGGATCGGGCGAAGGGAGCGGAAGGGAGGCTCAGTTTTATACAAGCTACGAGGTCCGAGCCTAGGGGAGCCAGTCCACGGTCGTTTAGAACGGCAAGCGAGAGACCCGGGGATCCCAACGAATTTCATCACTGGATCGAGCTCAGCGGAGATCTCGCCAGGAAGAGAAACAGCGCCCAATAGAAAAGTGGATACGGGAGGGAGAAGGAGTTCCTGACGTCCGGGCCCCACGCGGAGGTGAGAGCGGAAGCGCGCGGTGGAGGAGTGGGCCGCGCAGAAGGGATCGGAAGCTGGGCCGAAAAGGTGAAAACCGGCCCAGGCAAGCACAGTACCCCTTTTTCTTTTTTTTCATTTTCTTTTCTTTTCACTTTTAAATCTCCATTTTGAATTCAAACTTGTTTGTGAGCTTCCTACCTGAGTTAAATGCCTAAATTAAAATATTAGTAGAGACAAAATGTAATATTTCATATATTTATTTTCCTCTATTTTGTATAATCTTTTCCTTCTCTCTTTTCTTGATTCTAGAATTATTTTAGGATTTAAATCCCCATCTGGATATTTAACATATTTTTTTTACATTATTATAATATTGTCAAAAAAAAAATGCACACAGACAAATAAAATATTCAGCATGATGCAATGGTTAAGTAGCATATCTTTTTATTAATTGTTTTTGGGCATGGTGTTCACATATGATGATGCATAAAGATCAAACTCACATAAAGAGAAATTGTTTATCTATTGGTATTATTTCTAGCAAATTACAAAGTGGGTGTTACAAATCCTACCCCCCTTAAAAATAATCTCGTCCCCGAGATTTGTAAGAAAGAGGATATGGGAAGAGTGTTTTAGAATTTTAGCTTTTAGTTTCTAATTAGTTCAAAAATCAAGAGTCCTTTTTTTTCATTAGTGAGTGATTAGGAGAGCATGGGTATCTTCGATGTTTAGGAACACAGTTAGGTAAGAAGAGAGATGGGCAGAGTGAGGTTAGCTGATGGTAAGAAGAACTTGGTAAGGGAAGGCTCCATCCAAGGTGGTAAATCTTGAATCATCTTGTGATCTGATTTGACTCCTATTCTTCCATGTCGAGGTTGGTCTCCTCCTTCTTGCTCTTTGGCGTCTCCATCCGGGTTTGGGACAAGAGGCTAAGATTGATCTGTTATGTAGGTCAAGTTGTTGGGTATAACCGAGTTGATTTAAGTCACCAATTTAGTCTTAAGTGGATTAGGAGTATGGCCTTATCCTTTGTACCAGCATTAAGTAACTTACATTAGATTAGCTCCACTTAGGGTTAGCCTTCATTAGGTTAGATTATTCTATCACACTGGATCAGATCTAGGTTAGATTGTTATGACTAGATAGACTAGATAGGACCTTCTTAATTAGATCATGGTTGTTACTTTAGGATGAGATAAGTAAAGTGGTTAGGATAAGATGATCCTATTAGGATAAGATATAATTTTTTAAGATAAGATGGATCTATTAAGATAAGAGGGAATCTTTTGAGGTCAGTTAGATCTATTAAGGTGAGATAAAGTCTTTTCAAGATAAGATGAGTCTACTAAAGTAATAAAGTGTCTTTTAAGATAACGTAGATCTATTAAGCTTAACATATTTTAGTGGGGGATAATCCAAGTTGGCTAGTTATTTTATGAATTCCATTTATGCCTATACGTATATGCGGATGTAATTGTGGACATTACTCCACAACCCATCACACTCAATCAAAGATCCAAATCAGACAAGTATCATAAGAACAAACATTCAAGCATATAGATAAAAAAATAGTTTTGTTTTTTTTCCTAAGAGTAGGTCTCCTATTCCTAAAGGTCACTTTAGGTACAGGATTTCAAAGTGTGAAATCCACAGTTGTATTTAGAAAGAAAAGGTAAGAATAATCAGAGTAAAGCGGAGATAGATGAGAAAAGATTAAGATAAGTTTAGAAAAGAATCAGAGTAGCAAAGGTAAGTAGATAATGGTTGTCCAGTTCTATCTAGGTTTCGTCCTACAGTCAACATTCCTCTGATACCACTTCTGTCACACCCGGATTTTAGGGGTCCAAAACCCGGGCGCGAACATAATCACCAGGTGTGCTGGGACCAAGTCTCACACATATGATGAATCATGGCACAGGATCGAATGTCACATCTTTACTACTTAACAGGAATTCCATACAAAATAAATAAATAATTACATTATAAGGAGACAACGGTCCAGCAACCCAAAGTTGACTGGGAGACGACGGCCTAGATCTCTCACGAACACATCACAGCATCCTCCAAGCGCCTCATCCTGTGGTACCTGGTCTTGACCTGTGGGGGGGGTGTGAGACAGCAAGAGTGAGCTCACATACGTTCATCGCTCAACAAGTTGTGGGGAATAATGTGCATGAACTCGCCAAAGGTGGGAGCTCACGTGAAGTGTAAGGCTTACCAAAGAGGATGGTTAGAGCTGGGCATTGCTTTTAAAGTTGGTCAAAATTTTATTAGCAATTATTAAGTATAAGTAAATACCAACCCAATTAAGTAGTGGAACAAAAGTAACATCATCACCTGCGATGCAATGCATATGACAAATTGAATTTAGTTCCATAAATTAATCATCAGAGAGTCCTGAGCTGCTCATGACCGTGAGCTCGGCTAGTATACCAGTTTTACACTCTGCAGAGGTGGTACCCTTTACCCACAAGTCATGTTACCCATCTGCCAAGGGATCGCGACTTCCCATACACCTCTACCGAGGAGGCGAGGCAGGGTAACACTACGAGGCCTTTACAAAGTTCCACTAGCTTCAGAAAACCCGCTACAGTTTATAGGAAGCTCCAATGCAGGAATCCCTTGCAGGACCGCCATCGCAGCAAAATCCTCCCGAGGGCCTCCCTACACTGACCACTCCCCTACTGCCCTTGCCCCTTTCGGGTAAGGTAGTCCTCCACTAGCTTTCCTAATTAATCAGCCAAGGGCGTCCATAAACCCTTGTGGTGGCACGTGTTTCTCAAGTTAAGCTCTATGTTCCAATTAACATTAATGATCTTGACATGAACAGTAAATAACAACGGATAACAAAAGTATAATCATGAATAATGTGTATCTCAATGCCCAAAACCACATATAGCACTAGCAAGTACTACCCAAAAAGTTCAGTGGTAAACAAGGCATAAAGATAGACAAACTAGGGTAACCTATTGGGTCCCATCAAAATTAACCTATGCAGCTCATTATGATTAATTAGAACATGAGTGGGTAAAAGAAGTGATCAAGGGCACAACTTGCCTAGGACTTGAGATTCCAATTACCAGGGTGATTCTTCAAATCCTCGAAACCTCACTGCTAGTCGTAGCCATACAAACATACATGGTATAGACAAAATTAACATCACACCAAACATAAGAACATACTGCAAAATAATGATCTACGCGTTTCTATGAGACTAACGCAACTTGAACGGATCAAATCGGAGTCAAAGCGGAGAAGTTATGAATTTCCTAAGGTTTTATGTATTTCATATAAGATTAATTAGGAAATAGATTTTAAAGTGGCTTTCATGTCAAATCAGTGGCACTATTTGATAATCGATAATATTATAAAATTATAAGAACTGGAATGTACTCATTTAGACTTAATATGAATTTTATATGAATTAAACAAGTCCTAGTATTTATTTTTACATTAGAAATTCCTTTCCTAATTACTTTTCTGGATTTTTCTAATTCCCAGGACTGGGCGCCAATTAAACAGAGACATAGGGGCCTCTGCGCAAGATATGCTAAGACTCATCTACTCCCAGAATGGGACTGCGGGTTATTTCTAGTAATTTCCAGGGGCTCTTCTATAAAACTACCAGGCAGTCATAATGGTGGGCGAATCTGTGTCGCTAGATTATGATCTAGCGGCCAAGATTACATCGCGAACCGGTATGCGATCCCCTCCATCCGATATGAGATCAGCCGCCCGGATTTAATGAAGGAGAGATCGAGCTGTGGCCCTCGGATCTCGATCTAACGCCCCAGATGCGATACTCTAAAGCGCTAGACCCAGTCTAATCTACGCCGTCGGTGAAGATCCAACGGTGACCAGAGCGTCTCCTACCTCACGCGTCCAGAGAGCCCCGGTCGCGATGCCCAGGTGATCACCACGGCGGAGAACGTCGGTGAGCACCCAATCCAGTGCATACGCGGATCTACGCGCCGTTGGACGGTTGCTAACCAAAATTGAGGGTGCGGCGAACACAGAGGAGAGATCCATACCTGTTATTATGGCACCGGTGAGGCCTCCCGCGGTGAGCGACGGACACGGCGGTCGTTCATCACATCAGCGAGAAATCGCCCCACCCGAAGGACTCCTCGAGTGCACCGAACCCCCGAATCGACTTCGCGATGGCCAACTGAACACCCCGAAGCCACACGCCGTGACCATTTGAAGGCGCAGGCGTGATTCCTCCGGCGGCCGTGCGCGACCCCCACCCACCGCAGTACAATTAGTCGACACCCTCGCTTCCAGATTGCCGTGCGGCGATGCTTCGTGTGGACTCCCCAGCGACCTCGCCATTGATGGTAATGACGGCGGCCGAAGCTGGTCGCCCCCAAATTCAAGCAACAACGGCACCCAGGACTTGCGCGCGAGAGGCAGTGGGGAATGGAAGAGGGCGCAGGTCGGATCGGGCGAAGGGAGCGGAAGGGAGGCTCAGCTTTATACAAGCTACGAGGTCCGAGCCTAGGGGAGCCAGTCCACGGTCGTTTAGAACGGCAAGCGAGAGACCCGGGGATCCCAACGAATTTCATCACTGGATCGAGCTCAGCGGAGATCTCGCCAGGAAGAGAAACAGCGCCCAACAGAAAAGTGGATACGGGAGGGAGAAGGAGTTCCTGACGTCCGGGCCCCACGCGGAGGTGAGAGCGGAAGCGCGCGGTGGAGGAGTGGGCCGCGCAGAAGGGATCGGAAGCTGGGCCGAAAAGGTGAAAACCGGCCCAGGCAAGCACAGTACCCCTTTTTCTTGTTTGATCTAAAGATTGGTTTATGATGCAAATTAGGCAATGGATGCTTTGATAAAGGAGTTGGTAAGGTGTGGTTAACTTAAATAGGAACTAAGCTGGAATTCCTGCTGTTTAGGGCTGGAGGTACGATTTTATTTATGCAGCTGGTTTAGTAAAGTAAATCATATTTTCTGTGAAAGTGTGATATATAAAAGTTGTAGATAATTTCTTTATCTTACTTGTGTAAAAATTTCATGATCATAGGTTTAGTAGTTTAGGAGTTATGACTTTTCCAAGTCCAGTTTCAGAATATGTCCAGATTCTGTACAGATTTGGAAAATGACATTGTTTTCCCAAGTTAAACTGAGAATCAGCTCTTAGTAATTATAGGAAAATTGTAGTACTTTGCTTAAGCTTTCTAAAAAATTTTGGACACCCTTTTTGGTGGTATAGAGACCAAGTTACAGCTCTTTGAACTATAGAGTCTGAATATGTCCAAATCTGAACAGCAATGTTTGTTTGTATTAACTGACGTCGATGCACATTGAATCACCTTGAGATGTTTATAAATGAATTGTAGACAACTCTAATAGCTTTCTAAAAAGTCTAGGATCACCTGATTTGGATGCCTGAAACTCCAGTTATAAATTTTTGAAGTAAGTAGTCGAATTCTGTTCAAATCTGGACAGAATTTACGTTTAGCATTGTTTGACCATCCTAAGTGTCAAGTCTCACTATGATGATAATACAAAAGTTGTAGAGGACTTCTTAAGCTTTCTAGAAAGTCTTAGTTCACGATTTTTGGATGCATATTTTGCATGTTATGAGCAAAACTGTTGACTACTGTACTGCTGTCCAAAATCTGCATGTGTTAAATTGATTGTTTGGAGTCATTCTTGTTTGGCTAGGTTGGATTAGTCAATTTTTTATTCTTAATTGATGAAGTGATGGCTTGTTTTAGTAATTGTCATATTTTATATTTGTTGATTGAGTAAATGTCATAGATGGAGATTTACTTATGGTTCATTAGTGGTTTGTCATATTGATTCTATCAGGTCATGTCGTTTAAGTGTTCTCTATTACTAATTGAAAGTTAGTAAGGGATAGTATTGTGGATTTGTATATATCTAGGCCTTCTCATGCTGGTACTTGAGTTTTTGTTTGGAGAGTAAGGTATCCAGGTAGTAATGATCATGCAGCTTAATTAACTAGTAATTCATTGATTACAATACGTGTGACTTGGGATTAGCTTCGTCTATGTCCTTATGCTTACATAGTTGCAAATAAATGCTTGATCAAATGCCTTGTTGTCTAAAAATGATGTATTGCTTTCTTGATATCTGGTTAGGTCCATTTGACTAGAAGGTCATGAGTGATATAGAATTAAATGTATCTAGTAGTTACCCCCAAGGGTTTTAATGTTTGTTTTAAGTGTTATCCTCTTTAGGGCTTGTTCGGTTATTCCTATCCCATGTGGATTGGATGGGATTGGAAAAAATTGTGAAAGATTTTGACTTGTTTGGGATTGAAACTCATCCAATCCCACCCAATCCACATGGATTGAGAGCAAAACGAACAAGCCCTTAGTATAGATTATATATTGTGCTTTTTATGCCCATGCCCATGTGCATTATGCATATCATTTAGGTATGTTAAGTGATCATGTGATATGGTGGACCAGAGCTGAGTCGACCACAATATGGTGTTAAGCGTGGGCTTCTTCGCAAGGAATACTGATGAATAAACTTGAAGATTTGCGTGATCTGATCAAGCGCCAGGATGTGAGATGATCGCCACGTGGACGTCATCTAACAACACTAACGTAGTGTTATCCCAGGCAAGCCCCGGTGCATTTGCCACCTACTTCTGTTTTAAAAACTTTTATCACTTACCTGCTGCATTAGGTGATAGGAGTTGTGTGAATAAACAATTGATGCATTACCATTCCTTGGAATTTGATTATCCTCCTTGCTACCTGTTTTATAAAGAGAACTAATGAGGCTTAGCCCTGCCTAGAGAACTAAAACTTGATTATTTTTAAAAGAATGCTGTGTAACACTGGTATGGGTTAGTTTTATGAAAAAGGACTTGTAATGGTGAGAGCATCATCTGCAGTGATGAATTCATCATTCAAGTATGGTACCTCTGTCAGGTACATGGTTTTGGGAAGGAAATAATAATATGAGACCAGACGTTGAACAGGAAAGGTCGCCCGTCTGTGTCGATTAAGGATCGTACCGAAAGTAGGATTGCTGATCTAGGACCCTTTAACTGGCCACATGCCTCGTCATGGGTAAGCTTAGCCTCGGCTGGACCAAAATCAGAAAGGCTGGCCCGCAATGGGAGTGGAGAGATGGCGAGAGTATCGTGTATCCACCTGGCAAGAGGCTGGATGGTGGGGTACTGAGCTCTCGGTTGGCGGGGACCCGTTCTGGTCTTGAGAAACCCGTGGGCGAGTTGACATATGCAAGGGTTAAGTGATACATATGTCGTGTGGTTGGAGATCCTCAACTGAGTATTAATTGATTCGGATCGCCGTTACTTCTCAGATATGAAGACTGGATCACTGCCCTGCATCGTAGATAACAAGTGAAACTAAAGTTGCTAAAAGGAAGCTAGTGTAGGATAAGTGAATGCTCTAGATTAGGCAAATCTAGATTCAGGAAAAGTACTTAATCTGTGAAGTAAAAGTTTGGCATAAGCATCCACTACTAGTAAGCTTTTCTGCAAAAACGAGTGTTTGAAATTTGATGAGCTTTACCTTGATTCCCAACAAACCAGCATACCCTTGAGAGTCTTTTCTTTAGTCGGGTAAGTCTTGCTGAGTAAGTCCATACTCAGGGTTTTATTCCCTGTTGTTTTTCAGGTTATAATTTTGTTCTGTTGTGGATGGTGCTAAGTGTCGGTGGGCTCGGCCTTCTTATATAAGTATATCCCATCTTTAGCTTCTCTATCGAGGATTGTCTCTTAAGCTAGCATGTATTTTAAAACTTATAAATGTTTTATACATTCAAATTGTAATCTTTTTGAATAAATTTCTTTTGTAATCAACTCCGATGATATATATTGTAATCTTGTTATAACTTGTAACTGTTGTAACTTGTAACCATTTTGTAATAAAGAATTTCCGCTGCAAATGTTGGTGTGTGATTTGTGATTACTTAATCCTGCGATCTTGGCGGTAAGTCGTTTATCCGGGGTCCTTGGGGCACTCGGACAGATCCTGTTAAGTTGTTTGGTGCACATGCATAGTCGTCTAAGGTCTTTGAGACAAGGACAGGTGCATGTGGGCCCGATAACTTGGGAGGTTCTGCGACAAAAACTTTTCCAACCTCTAGCGGCTGGGGGATGCCGAAGAAGAAGGAAGGGGGAAAGAAATATGAACTTGTTCGACTCCCCTTCCGCTTCAAATTTGAGAAGCAATTCAAGAAACCGTGTACTGAATGGTTAGAGATGATAGAGACCATGTGTAATGAGATCCTTGGGAACTACACAAAGGAAGATCAACTAATGACTGCTGCCTTCGGCACCCGGCCGAAACGAAGGTTAAATCGGGTAATGGATGCCCTGAACTTCGAGTACCCGGATTATGACAGACTTGATGAAGGGGCCAGGGGAGCGAAAAGGAAAAGGGTTGTTAGTATTTTGAGCAGGCAAGCTGCCCGGTCTGTGAAGGAAGACGAGGAGGCTTCGAAGAAAATGAAAACAGCTTCGAAGCTGAAGGCACTAGCTCCTAAGGAACGGAAGCCTGACTGGATGCCTTCTGTCGAACTGAATGTACATGATGCGCCGAAGAAAACTTCAAGCCCTCTGTCACCTTCTGTTGTCGAAGTGTGAGAAATTTTGAAGGTAATGACTGAATCCCCACCATTCAAGCTGCTAAGTCCTCTAGGATTGGAACTGACAAACCTTTTTTAGAAAAAGGAAATCCCTTTGGCTACCGATGGAAGAGACGGGGGACAAAAAAGCGACGTATGATACTACAGGCGATTGAGCAAACCCCACCTCCAGCTTCGGCAGACAAGACTGTCAAACCTATTGATGCCAAAGCTGCCTGTAACACCACAAAACCATCAACTAAAAATAATGCATTTAGATTATTAGTGGTAAATATAGTAATGAATTTTTCTTTCACGTGTTTGATTTTTATTTGCATTTAGAATAATTTTGTTTGCTCATATTTGATTTATGGTTGTTTCGTAGAATTTATTTTATATTGAAAATCCAATTAATTAATATAGAAATATTGGTCCAAAAATAAATATTTTGGTCATAAATAATTTTAGATAATTATTATGATTTTTAGATATATTTAAAAATATATTTGATTATATTTTTGGTAAAAAGAAAAAAAGGAAAAAAAGAAAATTTTGAAACCCTAGACGAGCTAGCCAATTTGGCCCATTAGGCCCAAACCGGCCGCCATCTCCCCATCTACCCTCTCCCTCTCTCACTTACCTACGGGCCCCACCCGCCAGGTGCCCTTTCTTCCTCGTCTTTGCGCCCACGCAGGAGCGCCCCCGCCGAGCTGCCCGGACGTCGACCCCGTGCCCCGGCCCTCGTCCCCTCGGTTTCCACTGCACCAGAAACCGTCGCGCCACCTCCTCCTCTCCCTAACACACTTCTCCTCGCCATTATTGAAGAAATCGTCACCGCCGCCATTAGGGCCATTGATGGCCGTCCATTGCTTCTCCCCCCGATGCCCTCTCCCATTCCCCTCTCCCTCTATAAAAGGACCGATCGAGCTCTCTCCCTCTCCCCTGCTCAAGCTCTCCCTCTCCTCTTTCTCTCACCCGCGCCATGCTCTGCTCGCCCTCGCCGTCCGTGGAGCTCACTAGACCGTCAGTCTACACTGTGCCCCCAGCCGCACCCGTCCCCAGCCACCTCGACCGAGTCGCCTTCCACTTCCCTGCTCCCTGTCCGGCCGACTCCCCCCCGTCAAGCTCCTCCCTGCACACAAGCACGAACTCAAGGTAGAAGACGACCATTTTGTGTTTTGGCCCTCCAGTTTTCTAGAAATTATTCCTGTATTTTCTGCAGTACAAATGTATCAAAAATAAGTCCTAAAATCTTATGTGCTACTCCCCAAAGTATACATGTAATTTGGAATCAACCCCGACAATAATATTTTGAATATAGATATTATTTTTATAATTTGAAAAAATACATAGATTGTCATGATTCTTTAACTTATGATGTAGATTATTTCTATTTGTACCCAAATAATGCATAAAATAATGTTTACTTTTTGGATATTGCATAATTTGATGGGATTTGCCTAAATAAGGATTTCCTAGAATTACCAACCCTATTCCTTGAATTACCCTGGGATAAATGCTATGCTTAGCAATTTTTGCTATTGCTCAACTTGATAAATATGATGTCACTCTTTTAATGATACTATGTTCCGGAAATGAAGTTTTATTTATGATGTTAACCCGATGGTTAAACAAGAACATTTTGTATTAAATGGAACATGGAGTGACCACCCAGGATAATAGTGCAACCACGAGTGCTATAATGGCTCTGGCTTTGGTAATTAGCTCTATAGACTTAGTGCTTAGCAACCTACTTGAAAGATGGGAAAGAGGGAGCGACAATGGTTTGATGGCAGCTCATGTTAACATGGGGCGGTAGTCTTGGCTAAGTTACCTCACCTAGAGGGCCATCAATACTGACGTGGAAACCTTAGCTGGTGGCTTTGTACTAAGGATATTCTGTGAAAGCCTCATAGTGGATCCCTAGCCATTCACCTCGGCAGTGTTTATGGGTCCAATCAACCCAGGCTAGATGGGATACACGGCTTGTGGGTTAATTTGTACCACCTCTGCAGAGTGTAAAACTGATATGTCAGTCGTGCTCACGGTTAAGAGCAACCTGGACCCTCACATGATAATTGAACTTAAAGATGGAAAATAAATCGTGATCCAATGATCTACTAGTGGTTTGCTTAAGTGATTTCACTTAAGTGTTTTTGATATAATCTTATGCCTTTGATTAATTGGGATTTTTGGGACACACTTATTAGTAAGACAGGTGTTGCTAATAAAATATTGATCAACTAAAATGCTTACCTCTTATCCATAGCCTACCTTGTTAACTTTGCATTATCTCCCCCACTTGCTGAGCCCCGACCATAAGTGAGCTCACCCTTGCTAATATTTTGATCAGAGGGTCATGACGAAGACTTCGTAGATGACATTGATGAGTTTTGAGTCCAAAGAGCGACAGTCACCTTCCTGTGGAAGAGTGTCCATGTTTAATTCCACCGTACTTTGATTATGATACTTGTTAAGATACAATGTTCTGGATGATGTAATAAAGTTACTCTACTCCCTTTTACGCCTTTATTGCATTGTCTTTTGATATATTACACTTGTGACGTCAACATATGTGTGGAAAATGGATCATGACCCATATATGATATGCATTCGGTTTTGCCCCCAGAACCAGGTGTGACACGACCATTGCAACTGAAGGCGAAGGTCTCACAGCTACCATGTCCGATATTGACAAGATTATATCAGACGTGGCTGTGGAGAAGAAGGTGGCCACAGAAGTTTCAGACAAGAGGAAGAAGGCTAAAGAAATCTCTTTGGAAGAAGCAGACTTCGACCTACGGCACCTGGGCGGCCAGCAGCTTTCCAAAGAGGATATGGCAGAGTTGAAGGATTTTTCTATCAACTACGGCTACAAACCGGGGTCCATGCTCTTTGGTGGAGTGGACGAAGAAGTTATAGGATGCATCCGCGATCGTGCCGGTGCAAAAATTATAGGCACCCTATCAAAGAGCATCGGATTCCTGAAGCTTGAGAAGGATATCAGCTGTTACAGGCGCCAGCATATCATAGGGAGCCTGTTTTATTCGAACTTTAAAGTAAGTACCTTATTTTAAGTTACCCCTGGTGTGCCTGTATTAGCTTAAATATTCTAAGTTTGAACTTTTTTTATAGAGTTTATTACTAAGCAAAACTTTAAAGATACAACAAGACGACGAATACAGGAAAAACGAAATTATTATCAAAGGTTTAGAGGATAAGGTCAAAGAACTCAAAGCCTCTTTGAAGGAGAAAGACAAAATGCTATGTTCAGCCGAAGGGTCCCTTGCTGAAGCGCAAACTCAGAACAAGAAGTTAAGCAAAGACCTATCAGACTCTTAGACACTTTTGAAGGAAAATTCTAATCAATTCGAACAAGAAAACAAAGCCTTGAAAGCAACACTTAAGGTTGCGACTGAGAAAAATACGAAGCTTAGTGAGGCGCTGAGGGCTCTGAAGGAGAGATGCTTCAAGTTTGCAAGCAAATGCACCGCTCGGTTGAGAAGTATTTTCAATTCAGTTGGAGCTGCATGAGGAAACCAGCCTCTCTGCCGAAGATGTACCCGGGGCACTCGAATGTATTGAAAAGGAGGTTAATGTCCTCGATGAAGTCATAACCGACCATGGAGACTTTTGTGCGCTGGTAGCTTCTCGTGGTACAGCTGCTGCCTTCATAAAAGACGGATGTAATCACGCAAGAGCCATCAACAGGCCAAATTTCAATCTTTCATCATCAGATCTGGTTGACGTTCCAACCGAAGCCTGAAGCATAGGGAATAGATTTATTACTCAAATTTGGGCTAAAGGCGGGCGAAACAAATGCTAGTAACCTTTTGAGCCATAGGCGAAAAACACCTTCCCTTCTTTTCGTTCACATCAAAGCATTTTCATGTGCAACCAGATTTCATTTGAAACGGAGCACAACGAAGTTTCATTTGATACGAAGCATCTTCGAAACATTTTCTCATCGAAGACAATCATCTCCTGTTTTTTCTCGTTAATGTCTATGCTTTAAGCCATGATGATGAGCCTATGAATGTCTAATGTATGTCTGTATGAATGCAAAAAGATGATGTGATGAAATATGCAAATGTATGCCAGAAACACATCCAAACTCTGCATCCCCATAGGAATGACTTTTGAGTCTCCTCACCTTTTACTTAGGTGGTATTTAAGCTCTGCATTTCCTTGGGAATGACTTTGGAGCTTCTTCACCTTTGATTTAGGTGGTATTTTAGTTCTGCATTCCCTTAGGAACGACATTGGAGCTTCATAACTTACTCTGCGTCCCTTTAGGAATGACTTTGGAGCTTCTTACCTCTTAGGTGACAACTTAGCTCTGCATCCCCTTAGGGACGACTTTTGAGCTTCTTCATGGCTTCTACACTCGATGGTGTAGTCATAGATTTTACATTTTACATGTGGGGGAATTTGGCCCTTGTATTGCACAAGGCTACACAAAAAATGAAAATTACAACATATGGCCCCATTAAAAACCTTTCTCCTCTCTTGAAAGGAAAACGGTGCCATAGGAAAAAAATAAGAAAATTGCATAGTTTACATGTAATATCTTTGAAGCTCATCTGCATTCCAAGACCTTGGTATGTCATTGCCATCCATGTCTTTCAGCCTGTAGGATCCAGGTCTCGATGAAGGTACCACCAAAAAGGGGCCTTCGCACTTGAGCGGAAGCTTCCCCACTTTATCTGGGTTGGCCACTCTACAAAGCACCAAATGTCCTAGCTTGATATTCTTCAATTTTACCTTGCGGTCGCGCCATTTGATTGTTTCAGCCTGGTACTTATTGATGTGGTCTACTGCATGGAGCCTAGTCCCTTCTATGGTGTCTTTTGTTATTTTGCAATCCTCTTCATCTTCTGTCGAAGCCAAGGTCCTTATTGAGCCCCTTCTTGCTTCTTCTGGTGTTATTGCTTCGTCACCAAACAAAAGATTGAATGGAGTAAATCCTGTTGACCTTGATACGACAGTGTTGTGGTTCCACACCACCTTTATTAGTTCGTCTGGCCACTTTTCTTTGGGCTAGTTGAAAGTTGACTTCATTATTCCTGTTATTATGATTCCATTTGCTCTTTCTACCAATCCATTTGACTCCGGATGTCTCACTGATGCAAAGTGTATTTCTGTACCAATCTGATCACAAAAGGTTTTAAATATTTCAGCATCGAATTGAGTTCCATTGTCAACCGTGATAGCCTTCGGCACACCGAAGCGACAAACAATATTTTGCCAAAAGAATTTCTGTACTGTGGCCGAAGTTATTGTAGCTAAGGACTTAGCTTTGATCCACTTAGAGAAGTACTCCACTGCCACTACAACATATTTCAAGTTGCCTTGTGCTGGTGGAAGTGAACCTAACAAATCTAAGCCCCACCTTTGTAGTGGCCAAGTGGGCTCTATCAGCTGGGTTAAAGACGAAGGCTGTTTCTGGTCTCTAGCGCATCTTTGGCAATTTTCACATTTTTGAACCAAATCTACTGCATCCGAAGCTGCCTTCGGCTAGTAAAATCCTTGTCTAAAAACCCTCCCTAGCAGAGGCCTAGACCCAATATGAGCTCCACACAACCCTGCATGTATCTCCTTCATCAATTCTTGACCTTCGGCTTTGGACAAGCATTTGAGCAATGGAGAGTAGACTCCTTGTTTGTATAATTCCCCCACTATAATTACATAGGGTCGTGTTCTTGCTTCCATTCTTTTATTGTAAACGTCGTCATCCGAAAGGCAATTGCCCTGGAGGAAAGATATGATCTCAGTCGTCCAATCTTTACTGTGCAATGGTGAGATTGTGAGCACTGCCCTTTCCATAAGCTCAACCGAAGGTGCTTTTATTATTTCAAAGAACACCTCCGAAGGTAACGGAAGCCCCTGTGCCGCTGATTTGGCTAACAAATCTTTGTGCTCATTTTCTCCTCTTGGTAAGTTTTTTACAGAGAAACCTTCGAAAGAGGCTTCCATCTTTAGGACTGCGTCCATATATTTTTACAGCTTTGGGTCCCTTGCTTTGCTACTTTTGTCAATGTGTCCTGAAATGACTTGTGAGTCAGATTTGAGTATTGCCCTTCTTATTCCTATTGCCTTAAGCTTTCGAAGCCCTAAGAGAAGGGCTCCGTACTCTACAATGTTATTTGTGCAGGTGAAGTCTAATCTTGCTGCATAACAGGTTTTGATTTTTGATGGTGAAATCAAAACAGCAGCTGCTCCTACACCAAAGGTTCCCCAAGATCCATCACAAAATACTGTCTGGGCTTTGCATCAGTTGTTTTGTCTTCGTCCTAAGCCTCTGGCGTCCAATCAGCAATGAAGTCTGCTAATGCTTGGGATTGGATCGAAGATCTATGAACGAAGTCGATAGTGAATTCATTCAATTCTATAGCCCATTTTCCAATCCTTCATGTGTCTTCTCTATTTCTCATTATGTCCTTAAGGGGTTGTGAAGAAGGTACTATCATATGGTATGCTTGGAAGTAATGCTGAAGCTTCCTAGAAGCCATTAATACAGCATGTAGCACCTTCTCTAACTCTGTATAATTTTTCTTTGATGCACTAAGTACTTCAGAAATGAAGTACACTGGCACTCTTGCCTGGCCATCCTGCTTCTCTTGTACAAGCGCTGCACTAACCGCAGCGTGGGAAGCAGCTCGTATAGCAACAATGGAGTTCCTGACGAAGGTGGATTTAAGGTTGTCAGCTCTATCAAATACTACTTCAGTTCATCGAAGGCTTTTTGCTGAGTTGGTCCCCATTGAAACACTTCGACTGACTTCAGCACTTCAAAGAATGGCAAGTTCCTCTCTGCTGATCTTGAAATAAATCTGTTCAATGATGCCAGCCTCCCTGTGAACCTCTGGGCACCCTTTCTGGACTTTGGTGTCTCCATCCGAAGTATTGCTTCTATCTTACTTGGATTATCTTGGATACCCTTTATTGATACCAAGCAACCAAGTAATTTGCCCTTCTTCACTCCGAAGACACATTTCTCTGGATTTAGTTTAAGACCAGCCCTTCTGAAGTTAGCAAATGTTTCTTGCAAATCAGCAACATGGTTTTCTTGCTTTCTGCTCTTTACTATGATATCATCAACATATGTCAGCACATTTTTGCCAATTTGGGAGTGAAGGACTTTGGCGGTCATCCTGCTGAAGCTTCCTCCAGCATTCTTGAGCCCCTTAGGCATCTGAAGGTAGCAATAGGTCACACTAGGGGTTATGAAACTTGTCTTAGGATCATCCTACTTCTTTATCCAGATTTGATGATAGCCTGAGTAGCAGTCCAATAAGCTCATAAGCTCTAAAGTGACCACTACATCTACAAGGGAATCTATTCTTGGCAATGGGAATTCATCCTTCGGGCATGCCTTATTGAGATCTGTGAAGTCGATGCACATTCTCCATTTTCCATTAGCTTTCTTTACCATCACAGTATTGGTCAGCCACTCTGGGTATGTTACTTCTCTGATAACACCGGCACTCAAAAGCCTTTTCACTTCGTTTCGTGCGCCTTCGGCTTTATCGTCGAACATTTTCTGAAGCCTCTGCTTTCTTGTCCTAAAGGCCAGATCTACAATGAGTGAGTGCTCAATGGCATCTCTATTGACACCAAAGAGATCATTGGCTGACCAAGAAAAGACATCCTTGTTGTTGAATAGGAATTTCAACAAAGTCTTCTCTTGTTCATCAGATAATTGGGATCCCAACAGTACCTTCTGCTTGGCTATGTCCTCGCACAGAAGCATGGGCTTTGGTTGATCTGCTGAAGCAGCCCTTTCTCTTTTATGCTTGAATTGTTGATGAGCTTCGGCTTCATCTATATTATGGATGGCTTTCGAATCCGTCCAGTTCCCTTCGGCTCTCCTGGCAGCCTCTTGGCTTCCATGTACAACAATAGGCCCTTGGTCAGAAGGTATCTTCATGCAGAGATATGCTGGGTGGAGTATTGCTTCGAAGGCATTCAGCGTCCCTCGACCAATAATTGCATTGTAGGGGTACTCCATATCGATAATGTCAAAAACAACCTGCTCTGCCGTTGTATTGTGAACTTAGCCGAAGGTGATCGACATAGTTATCTTGCCGAGTGCCACGACCTGCCTTCCTTTAAAGCCACAGAGGGGGTGTGTTGCATCATGTATCTTGTCTTCTGGCTCTTGCATTTGCCTGAAAGCCTTCACGAAGATGATGTCTATCGCACTGCCCATGTCCACTAGGACATTGTGGACCAAGAATCCCTTGATGACACAAGATATGACTATTGCATCATTGTGAAGATAATCCTTGAGTTGAAGGTCTTCCTGGGAGAAGGATGAAAGCATCTAGGCCCCTGGTTGGTTTTAGTGATTAATGACAACATAATGTTATATGTGACTAACGTGTGTTTTGCAGAGACAAATGGTAAGTTAGGTCGCATTACAGGTAGAAGTACTACAACGGTGAAAACAATCCCAGAGATAAGAACTCGAAGCGACGGCTAAAACGACGAAACAAAAGGTGAAGGACTACGGAGTCCGAGTGTCAAGGAGATGTGGACACTCGTGATTTAGTTAGGTCTTTTATTCTCTTTTAGCCGTACTATAAAGAGGGGTTGTCGATGAGTAGTTTGACCAAGAGAGTTCTAGTGTAGTGTTGGTGCACAATCACACTCACATATAGTGCAAGGTGTCACTCTAGAACTTACTCACAAGTTAGAACGAAAACCGATTTGAAAAACGGCTGAAAAACAAGAAGTAGGGTTTCTGGCCCTGGGGCACCGGACTGTCCGGTGCACCCTCTGCCAGGTGGGCCCAGGGAAGAGCCTTCCCCACGCAGAAACCCGAGAGCACAGGTTTCAGAGTTGAATTATAGTGGCGCACCGGACAGCGCACCAGACAGTGCACCGGACTGTCCGGTGTGCACCAGACAGTGACTGTTCACTGTCCGGTGTGCCATGAGTCCAATGGCTAACTGTCAGAACTAGCTGTTGGAAACGACCGTTGGCGCACCGGTGGCGCACCGGACTGTCCGGTGCGCCATTGCGCAGTGAGATGCCTGTAACAGCTAGTTGGTGGGTGAGGGCTATTTATACCCCCTCCACCCACCATATTCAATTTCTTGCACCCCACATTTATTCCAGCACATTGCTAGAGCATTGCAAGCACCAAAAGCCTAGTGAAGAGATTAGAGAATCCTAATCCGCATTTGTTCCTCATTAGCGCTAGCGAGAGCCACCTAGAGCACACACCACTTGCATTAGGCTTCTCTTGGTCAAGCGAAAGTCTACGGCTTGTTACTCTTGGTGATCGGCATCACCTGGACGGCTTGGTGGCGCTGGGAGCTCGGTGATCACCGTGAAGATCTTGTTGGTGACCTGACTCAAGTTTGTAAGCGGTCTCGAGGGATCCATCGCGCCGGAGTGGCAAAGGATCATCTCGTAGTGAGCACTTGGTTCTTGCGAGGACCAAGGGGGAGCGATACCCTTGCGAGGGTGCTCCAACGAGGACTAGTGGAGAGTGCCGACTCCTCGATACCTCGGGAAAAATTGGAGGAGTCTTCTAAACCTTGCTTTACATTCCGCACTTAATTCAAGCACTTTACATTGTGTATTTGTTGAGCAAGTATTTGAAGTATTGTCTTAGCATTGTTGCATTTCTAGTATTATATTCTTAGTGCTAGTTGTTGGGGTGAAGTTGGGCTCTTGCTTAGGTTTTAATTAGTGTTGATTTTTAGAAAAGCCCAATTCACCCCCCCTCTTGGACATCGTGATCCTTTCAATTGGTATCAAAGCCTTGTTGCTCGTAGATTAGCTTAACCGCTAGAGTTACGATGTCCGGTGGGGATGGACCTCTTCCCGTTTTTGATGGTGACGATTTTCCATATTGGAAAATTCGTATGGAAGCATATTTAGAGGCTATAGACATTGGTGTCTATAAAGCCGCCACACAAGGATTCCCCGAACCTAGAGATCCCACAAATCTTGTAGATGATGAGTTCAATTATGAGAAATAGAATGCTAAGGCCAAAACACCCTTTTTAGAGGCCTTTGCAAAGACGTGTTCAATAGAGTAAGAAATCATAAAAATGCTCATGATTTGTGGATGGACATTTGTGCTTTACATGAAGGAACTAGAAGTGAGCGTGAGGAGAGATATCACATAGCCATGAGAAAGTTAAATTCTTTTGAAATGCTTGCTAATGAAAATGCCAATGCCATGTACTCACGTCTCAATATTCTTGTAGAGGAAGTTAATGTATTGGGGCTTACTCAAATCTCACAACCGGATGTTGTGAGGAAGATTCTCAGTGTCCTCCCAATAGACAAATATGGACACATTGTCACTGTGCTTCATCAAATGGATCTTTCAGTTACCACACCTACACAGATTTTGGGAAAGATCAATGCTCATGAGATGTACATGCACATCAACGACAAAGAAGAATCATCTTCCAAAAGAAAGGATTTGGCTCTCAAAGCAAATCATGAAAGAAAAGGAAAAGCAAAAATACAAGTTGAGGAAGAATCCTCTAGTGATGATGACCTTGATGCTAACATTGCCTTGATGGTAAGGAAGACCACCAAGATGTTGAAGAAGCTTAATAGAGAAGGCATCAAATTTGATTCAAGAAAGAAGAAATTCTTTTCCAACAAAAGAAAGCCCATTTCTGAGATGGATTGCTACAACTGTGGTGAGCTCGGTCATCTTGCTCATCAATGTAACAAGCCCAAGAAGAACAAGTTCAAGGGCAAGAAAGAAGATGATAGCGATGATGAAAAGAAGGAAAAGAAATTCTTCAAGAGGAAGGATGGGAAGCAAAAGAGGTTCCACAAGAAGAAGAATGGAAAGGCATATATTGTTGGTGACTGGCTCACTGACATTGAGTCATCAAGTGGATCTTCTTCAAGTGAAGAAGAGAATGATGAAAAAGTTGCTGCCATCACCGGGGACTTCTCTTCACCACCACCATCGCCATCATCGACTCCTCACCTATGCCTCATGGCTAGAGGTGAACGGAAGGTACAAAATGATATTTATACTACTGATGATAGTGATAGTGATGAGGAATTTGCTTCACCTTCTTATGATGAGCTAGCTGACTTGCTTAAAGAATATACTCAAATTATTAGAAAGTCAAAAGCTAAATGTGATAGGTTGAAAAATGAAAATGAATCTTTAAATGCCAAATATGATATAGTTATGAAAGCTAGTGATGAAATAAAAGAAGAAAATAAAACTACGTCATCAACTGTAAATGAGCTCACAATCTCCCTAAAAGATGCTAAGGATAAATGTGACATATTAAATGAAGCTAATAGGGAGTTGCAAAATAGACTAGTAAAAATCAAGGAAGCCTATACTCAAATTAAATTTGATCATGACAATCTTCATGTTGAAAATGAACGTTTATCTTGCAAAACACATGAGGCTATTAACCCTGTTGTTAAGATTGATGTAGCAACCTCATGTGATGATTTGAGTCAAGGAGAGCAAACTAGTCTACATGCTGAATTGACTGAACAAGTTGAAGTCCTAACTTTAGACAACCAAAAATTGAAGAAATACTTGACTGATGCAACTACTAGAGGAAAGGTTGCTATTGAGAACAATGATTTCAACAATGAGTTGGCAGTGGATAATCAAAGGCTTAAAAATGAGGTCAAGAAACTAAAAAGTGAAAATGAACATCTTGCAACAAGTGTGTAAAAGTTCAACAAGGGTCAATACCTCCAAAATGAGCTGCTTATGAACACTGTCATGAAAAACAACAAGAGTGGTATTGGATACAATGCTTTTGTGCAAAAGAAAGCTACCACTCAATACAAGCCAAAGCAGACTCATAAGCCCATCAAATGCTTTGAGTGTGGAAATGAAGGTCATTTTGCCCACAACTGCAAAGCCAAACCACCAACTCCCTTGCCTAAGCACTCAAGACCATTTGCTTTCAATGCTCACTATGTTCTAAGAAAGGTTGCAAATGGAAAGGTCAAAGTTACATTTCTAGGTCCACCAAACAAGAGTAGACCTAGACAAATCTGGGTTGCAAAGTCCTTGATTGAGAGAGTCACTGGTCCTATGCAATATAGGGCCCTCAAAACTCAAGCTTGATTTGTCTCTGGATGTAGGTGAACTACATGACCGGTGGGAGCCATTGGGTTATTGACAGTGGATGCACACAACATATGACAGGCAACCCACGGATGTTCACCTCACTTGATGAGAATGTTGATGGACAAGATAAAATCACATTTGGAGACAATTCAAAAGGAAAAGTGCAAGGACTAGGCAAGGTGGCAATTTCAAATGATTTATCAATATCAAATGTTCTCTTGGTTGCACCTTTGAGCTTCAATTTATTATCAGTGGGTCAACTCTGTGATCTTGGACTTCAATGCTTATTCACTCCAGCAGAGGTTATTGTAACAAAGATGGATGATGAATCAATGGTGTTCAAGGGATTTAGATACAACAACCTCTACTTAGTGGATTTCACTTTAGAAGATGCAGACTTAAGAACTTGCCTCTTCACCAAAGCTTCACTTGGATGGCTTTGGCATAGGAGGCTTGCACATGTTGGGATGAGCACACTCAAGAAGGTATTAAAGAAAGACATGGTTAGAGGATTAAAGGATGTGGTGTTTGAAAAAGACAAGCCATGTAGTGCATGTCAAGCTGGAAAGCAAGTTGCTAATACACATCCTACTAAAGCTTTCATGTCAACATCAAGGCCACTGGAACTACTTCATATGGATTTATTTGGACCTACAAATTATGTAAGTGCCGGTGGCAACCTCTACTGTCTAGTGATTATTGATGACTTCTCAAGATACACTTGGGTGTTCTTTCTCCACGACAAATCTGAAGTTGCATCTATATTCAAGAAGTTTGCCAAGAAAGCACAAAATGAATTTGATTGCAAGATCAAGAAGATTAGAAGTGATAATGGCAAAGAATTTGACAACACCAACATTCATGAGTACTGTGATGAAATTGGGATCAAATATGAAGTATCTGCAACATACACATCTCAACAAAATGGAGTTGTTGAAAGGAAAAACAGGACCTTGATCACACTTGCAAGAACAATGATTGATGAGTATAACACACTGGAGAGGTTTTGGGCCGAAGCTGTCAACACTGCATGTTATGCATCAAACAGGCTATTTCCTCACTGGCTACTTGCAAAGACTCCCTATGAACTGCTAAATGGGGAAAAGCCAGACGTCTCCTTCTTCAGGGTGTTTGGGTGCAAATGCTACATCTACAAGAAACACCATCACCTAGGGAAGTTTCAAAGACGTTGTGATATTGGTTTTCTTTTGGGTTATTCATTAAAGTCCAAAGCATATCGAGTATTCAACCATGCCACTGGCGTGGTAGAAGAAACATATGATGTGGAATTTGATGAGACTAATGGCTCCCAAGGAGCACTTGAAAATCTTGATGATGTAGGTGATGAGCCACTTAGGGAAGCAATGAAGAACATGCCTATTGGAGCTATCAAACCAAAAGAAGATGAAGAAGAGGTGCAAAACATTGACAGGCCTTCTTCATCAAATGTACCACAAGATGATGAAAAAGATGAGAGGCATGCAAATGAAGATACATTTGTCTCTCATGAACAAGCAAGGGTACAAGCCGAAGATGTTGATGCTCCAGGATCTTCTTCCCAAGTGGTTGACAGGAGAAACTCATCACTACTTCAAGCTCATCCTCCAAATCAAATCATCGGGAGTCCTTCACAAGGGGTTATTGCTCGATCACATAGACATGCTTCTTTTATTGAACATCACTCCTTTGTTTCTTGTGTTGAGCCTACTTGTATAGATGAGGCGCTACAGGATCCGGACTGGGTGAATGCCATGCATGAAGAACTTAACAACTTCACCCGTAACGAAGTTTGGACCCTCGAGAAGCCCCCACAAGATGCAAGAATCATTGGAACAAAGTGGGTGTTCAGAAACAAACAAGATGATCAAGGTGTGATTGTAAGAAACAAGGCAAGACTTGTTGCAAAGGTATTCTCTCAAGTTGAAGGCTTAGATTTTGGAGAGACCTTTGCACCGGTTGCTCGACTGGAAGCCATCCGTATCCTACTTGCATATGCATCATGCTTAAAAAGTGCATTTTTAAATGGCTTCATAAATGAACTTGTATATGTTGAGCAACCGCCTGGATTTGAAGACCCTAGATATCCTAACCATGCTTACAGGTTGTCCAAGACGCTATATGGGCTAAAGCAAGCTCCAAGGGCTTGGTATGAGCGCCTTCGCGACTTCCTCATCGAAAAGGGCTTCAAGATCAGGACCGTCGACACAACTCTATTCACAAAAAAACATAACAGTGATATTTTCATTTGTCAAGTATATGTTGATGATATAAACTTTGGCTCGACAAATGACTATCATTGCAAGGAATTTGGTGAGTTGATGTCGAAGGAGTTCGAGATGTCAATGATTGGTGAGCTAACGTACTTCCTCGGCTTTCAAGTCAAGCAAATGAAAGATGGTAACTTTCTCTCACAAGAGAAGTATACCAAAGACTTGTTGAAAAGGTTCAACATGGAGAAGTGCAAACCAATCAAGACCCCCATGCCTACAAATGGATATCTCGACTTAGATGAGGGAGGTAACCCGGTTAATCAAACTCTCTACCGTTCTATGATTGGTAGTTTATTGTACCTTACCGCATCTAGGCCCGATATTATGTTTAGTGTCTGCATGTGTGCTAGATTTCAATCTAATCCTAAGAAAACTCATCTTCACGCTGTTAAGAGAATTCTTAGGTATCTCAGGCACACCACAAGCGTTGGTCTGTGGTATCCCAAAGGAGCTACTTTTGATTTAATTGGCTATTCCGATTCGGATTATGCCGGTTGCAAAATTGATAGGAAAAGTACTTCTGGGGGATGCCATCTGCTTGGTAGATCACTACTTTCATGGACATCCAAAAAGCAAAATAGTGTTGCCTTGTCAACTGCCGAAGCGGAATACATTGCCGCAGGTGCTTGTTGCACACAAATTTTGTATATGAAACAAACTCTTCTAGACTATGGCGTAGTTCTAGAAAAGGTACCTTTGTTGTGTGATAATGAGAGTGCTGTTAAAATTGCTAATAACCCTGTACAACACTCTCGCACCAAGCACATTGATATCTGTCATCACTTCCTTAGAGATCATGTTTCTAAAGGAGATATCATTTTAGAAGGAGTGAGGTCGGAAGATCAATTAGCGGATATTTTCACTAAGCCACTTGATAAGACCCGCTTTTGCATGTTGAGGAATGAACTAAATATTCATGATCTCAGAAATTTTATGTAAAATGTCAAATGGTGTTGTCAAGCTTGCATTGCATGTTTAAATTTCTTGTATTGCATCTAGGGCTTGTCTAACCTAGTTGAGATAACCGCCAACAAAGCGAGTGAAAAAGCTTAACTCGGATCAAACTTGACAAGTCTTAGTTTTAAGCTTTTAGCACTTAAATTCTTACTTTTTATGCAAATTGATTGGTTCTTGAAATATGCATGAGGTACTGCACTTAGGGGGAGTATTCAAAACTCAAATCACTCATGAAAACCCCTAGTGCAAGGCCAAAATGCAAATTTCACCATTTGCCTATTTTCTCTAAAAATTATCTAGCCTATGGCAAAATATTTTGAAAATTATGAGAAAAGTATATGAGGGTGCCAATACCTATCCCAACAAGTGTTATTTTGTGTGTTTATAAGTTGGGATTTGGTTTGGTTGGGAACTAGGTAGAAAAATTCAAAAAATCCAAATTTTCCCTCTGTCTGGGCTCACCGGACAGTCCGGTGTGCACCGGACACTGCACTGTGCAATGTCCGGTGCACCGGCAGCCGCGCGCTCATAATCCTTTCTTCTGTGCGCTGTCCGGTGTGCACCGGACAGGCACTGTAGACTGTCCGGTGCGCCCATACTCAGTTTTTAAAAAATTCTTCTCTGCCCAAGCCCGAGGCCAGGCCCATTTTCTCCCCTGGCCAACCTCTGCTCTCGGGTTTAGGCGATCTCCACCCTCGCCGGCGATCTCCACCCTCGCCGACGATCTCCCCTCCCCGGCGGCGATCCTCCGGCGATCCTGTGCCTGCACTCGTCCCTTCTCCCTCTGGTGAGCAGCTTTGCCTTCACCCCTCTCTCTTCTCTCTGATTCAGCCTAGTGATGCCCCCTCTTCCACCCCTTGTGAGTCAATTCCAATTTCCTGTGAAATCCAGTGAAACCAAGTGGTCATATGTGTTCCTCTGTGAGCCTTGAGTATCCTTGCAGGTTCCTAGCTCCTTCGGGAGGGTTTTCCCACCTCAAATAGCCATTTCCCCGAAACCCTAAAACTCCGCCCTCCACGTGTTCGGTGAAATGCCCAAACTAGCCAAAAATGCTCCAATTGAACTCAAATTTTTCAGGCACCTTCAAAACATCTCCAGTAACATATTCGCCAAATTTCACGCCCATCCGATATTCCAGGCTTTAATTTCACCCAATTCCCCGTTTCGAGCGATCGTTTCCGAGCTGAGTGCCCAAATCTCATTTTCTTCGCCTAAATTCAAACCAAACACACACTTCACTCATATTCACCCATATAAACCTATTCGTGAAGTGTCGGCTCAATTCCACGTCATTTCGTGCCTCAATTCGAATTCCAAACCTCCTATGGCACTTTTTATCGTTCAAACGCCGTTTTCACGTCGTTTGACCTCTCGATCGTCTCATCTCTTGTTTTCTGTGCCATATTTCTCTGTGTATGTATTTATTCACATTTCATATACTTATGACTATGTGACTAATGCGTGCTCACCTCTTCTGTCATTTCAGTGACCTTGATTGCCCATGTGCCATCTCCTGTCTTGCCTGGATCGTCACCTCTCGTGTGAGCTTTCCAGGTAGTCATCTCATCCTTTGATATTCTATCGGATTTTATCGATCTGTGCTTAGTCTCTCTCTCTCATTTACAGTCATCAGGTCAGGATGCCGCGCACGAAGAATGTGTCGGCACCAGGGGGAGGCGATGATGAGGATCCTCGTCGCCCCTTCAGGCAGGTCAAGGGCAAGACAGTACACTTGGAGCAGCAGGAAGGCCGCAAGAAGCGGCGTATGGACAGAGCAGCCCGTGCAGCGGCAGCAGCAGCAGCGGCAGCAGCAGCAGCGGCCGCTGCGCAGGCCAAGCTTGGAGATCAGCCACAGACTCTGTCAGATCAGATTGCGTACCGTGTTCGTCGTCTCGCCTCCCGGTCTCGCTCCTCCACTCACACCACTTCTTCCACTCCACCACCCACTCTGCCTGCTCCCGTCACCCCTGTTGCGCCATCCACCACCCACTCTGCCTGCTCCCGTCACCCCTGTTGCGCCATCCACCACCACAGCCATACCCACTACCTCCACTACACCAGCTTCCACTGCTCCTCCTCCCGCTCCCGCTTCAGCTCCTCCTATCCCTCCACCTCGATTCCGGGAGCGCGATGAGACTGATGTACGACCTCTTGCAGCGGATCCCAGACTTTTTGACCTTCAGCGTGCTACAGCGGCACGGGTACGTAGGTTCAGATACGTACCCGTAGAGTCTTGGTTACCGGCTCAGAGGGACCTTGCAGCAGTTGACCTATTCAGCACCTGTATTCAGGAGTCCTTTTTCAGAGCTCAAATGTCTGGACAGATTGCTCTACGAGTGCACCAGCTCTTGGACCTTCCAGCTTTTCTGCTCGCCGCCGGTGCTGACTCTGAGGTGCACCTCACATATCTGCCTGGCCTTCTGACTCTTTTGACTACCAGCGGCAGGTATGTTGAGGAGTGGGTCCGAGTTTTCTACGCGACTGTATGGATAGACCCAGATCATCACTGGATGAGGTTTTGTTTTGAGCGAGAGGATGTCACCATTACTGCCAGTCAGATTCGCCAGCTCTTTGGATTTCCCGAGTCGTCGACTCGACTTCACAGCTTATGCTACGACACCTCTTACCCTCCTCGTCGCCCTCACGGCGGTGTGGCTCCGGTACAACTCACGTCGCGGCTCTGTTCCGCCCGCCCTTCTCAGATGGGTCACGACGTTCACCGGCAGATTTTACTACAGCAGCTAAGTACTTATTTGAGCTTATCAGACGGACTCTTTTGCCGAGGATGGGATACAGGGAGGCTACCACACATATCTAGCTCTGGCTCCTTGGTGCCCTGGTCTCTCACTCTGAGTTTGACGTCGTGGATTTCCTTATTTGTGAGATCGAGGACACCGTTTTGGATGGCATTCGTGCTCGTCGACAGTTGCCATATGCTCACTACTTGTGCCACATCTTTGCGCAGCTGATTCGGCCTCCACAGTTTCAGGGCACACTTGAGGCCTCTCGCCTTGTCTTTGGGTCCTACCGTCCTGCGCCTGAGGCTCCTGTGCCAGCTTCTGCTCCAGTCTTTGACTCTCAGGCCGAGGATGCTGCTCTTCATCAGTTCGAAGCTCAGGATGCAGCAGTTGATGATGATGATGATGATTTTGGGATTCCTCCTCCGCCTCTGCCTCCTATGCCTCCACGCTCACATGATCATGAGGCTGGGAGTTCTAGTGCTACCCCTGCTGCCCCTCCTGCTATTGACCCTGCACTTGCTTCGATTCTTCAGACACTCACTCAGCAGCAGGCTCACTTGGTAGCCGAGCAGTCCCGCCAGGCAGCAACCCATCAGCAGTTATTCGAGAGGATGCTCTCGATGTTTCAGACCATACAGGACAGACAGGATTCCCTTCAGCAGCAGCTTCTCCAGGATCGGGCTGAGAGCAGGGCATTCATGGCTCTTATGTTGCAGCATTCTGGTGTCTCAGTTCCACCGGTTCAGTCTGCTCCACCTCCTCCGCTTCAGGCTCCTATGGTGCCAGCGATTCAGACATGACCCCCTCTTTCTTCTGTTGGTCTTTCTTCCTCTCCGCTCCGGCCGGTCACTCTGGCTTTCACGTCACCGGTTCTCAGCTCTGTCTGCCCTCAGCCGCCAGTGCCACCAGCATCTGCTGTTACCACTACTGATGTGGCAGTATCTATGACCACTTCTGTTCCGGCAGCTTCTGCAGCGTGGCCTCAGTCCGAGTCAGTACCAGCTCCAGCTTCTACCGCAGATCCTGGATCCGAGACTGACTCTGACCCCCCGCCGGCGTTCGCTCTGCTGCCTCGACCGCGACCGGATGCGCCCCCGCCGCCTCCTCCCGCCTCAGATGTGTAGGTTAGGGTCCCTTTTGGTGTTTGACACCAAAGGGGGAGAGATATGAGTTGTGAGAGCTAGGGGGAGTTAGAGAGTTAGTAGAGAGTCATTTTGATGTAATATATGTGCTTGCTACTCTCTGTACTAGCTTGGTGTTTTTGGCTCACAAACTCTATATATACTCTCGTTGCTTATGATTGACTGTGTGTATTATGTTTTCACCTTATATTTTATCACCAGTCTTCTAGTTCTTGATTCATTGATTTAACTTCACTTTTATATGAACAAGAATCTTACGATGTGTATGCGCTCACTCTTATTATTATGGTACACGTTCTTTCTATCAAAGATTACTGAGTATAACTAACCATCCTTTCTATTGACAGAAACTTCAAAACAAACTACTCTCACAAATCTTGTAGGGTTGTCATCAATCGCCAAAAAGGGGGAGATTGAAAGCATCTAGGCCCCTGGTTGGTTTTAGTGATTAATGACAACGTAATGTTATATGTGACTAACATGTGTTTTGAAGAGACAAATGGTAAGTTAGGTCGCATTACAGGTAGAAGTACTACAACGGTGAAAACAATCCCAGAGATAAGAACTCGAAGCTATGGCTAAAACAATGAAACAAAAGGTGAAGGACTACGGAGTCCGAGTGTCAAGGAGATGTGGACACTCGTGATTTAGTTAGGACTTTTATTCTCTTTTAGCCGTACTATAAAGAGGGGTGGTCGATGAGTAGTTTTACCAAGAGAGTTCTAGTGTAGTGTTGGTGCACAATCACACTCACATACAGTGCTAGGTGTCACTCTAGAACTCACTCACAAGTTAGAACGAAAACCGATTTGAAAAACAGCTGAAAAACAAGAAGTAGGGTTTCTGGCCCTGGGGCACCGGACTGTCCGGTGCACCCTCTGCCAGGTGGGCCCAGACTGGCCCAGGGAAGAGCCTTCCCCACGTAGAAACCCGAGAGCGCAGGTTTCAGAGTTGAATTAAAGTGGCGCACCGGACTGTCCGGTGTGCATCGGACAATGACTGTTCACTGTCCGGTGTGCCATGAGTCCAACGGCTAACTGTCAGAACTAGCCGTTGGAAACGACCGTTGGCGCACCGTTGGCACACCGTTGGCGCACCGTTGGCGCACCGGACTGTCCGGTGCGCCATTGCGCAGTGAGATGCCTGTAACGACTAGTTGGTGGGTGAGGGCTATTTATACCCCCTCCACCCACCATATTCAATGTCTTGCACCCCACATTTATTCCAGCACATTGCTAGAGCATTGCAAGCACCAAAAACCTAGTGAGGACATTAGAGAATCCTAATCCGCATTTGTTCCTCATTAGCGCTAGCGAGAGCCACCTAGAGCACACACCACTTGCATTAGGCTTCTCTTGGTCAAGTGAAAGTCTACGACTATTTACTCTTGGTGATCGACATCACCTAGACGGCTTGGTGGCGTTGGGAGCTCGGTGATCACCGTGAAGATCTTGTTGGTGACCAGACTCAAGTTTGTAAGCGATCTCGAGGGATTCACCGCGCCGGAGTGGCAAAGGATCATCTCGTAGTGAGCACTTGGTTCTTGCGAGGACCAAGGGGGAGCGATACCCTTGCGCGGGTGCTCCAACGAGGACTAGTGGAGAGTGCCGACTCTTCGATACCTCAGGAAAAATTGGAGGAGTCTTCTAAACCTTGCTTTCATTCCGCACTTAATTCAAGCACTTTACATTGTGTATTTGTTGAGCAAGTATTTGAAGTATTGTCTTAGCATTGTTGCATTTCTAGTATTATATTCTTAGTGCTAGTTGTTGGGGTGAAGTTGGGCTCTTGCTTAGGTTTTAATTAGTGTTGATTTTTAGAAAACCCAATTCACCCCCCTCTCGGGCATCGTGATCCTTTCAAAGGTGATTGGTATATGAGACCATTTGGACTTGATGAAGGGTCCTTGCACTCCAACATGTTGTACCCTTCTATGTGCTTCCTTCTTCTGCTTCTTATTGGCTGGTTCAGAACTTGAGCTGCCTGTGATTGGGAGCACCAGCTTCGTAGCCGAAGGTGCCACAACTTGGTTGCCTTGTGAAGCCATTGTTGCAATTGTGGAAGTGAGTTCACCGGAGGTGGGCGCCAATGTTGGTCACTTGTTCTCAAATGCTATAAATCAAGAACAAGGCAACACAATTGTTAGTCATTACCGACCTTCGTCTAACCGAAGCATTATCTCTTCGTGGTATAAACCTTCGTCAAACGAAGGTTAAAAAGGATATACCTTCATCATTTATTATGCGAGTAGGGACGCAAGAGGATAAATATTCTAATTGCATCTCATTAATTGGTTTATTCTTATATTCCATAAAACATAAATGAAAATAAACAATGCTAATATTACATTGATACCTTCGGCTTGCTCGAAGGTGTGGATGCGAGAAAGTGAATACAATCTAGCGTGAACAGTACGAGGTTACTGTTCACCTATTTATAGGCACGGGACGCAGCCCGAGCAAAATTACATCCGTACCCTTAAACACTTATTTACAAGCAACTAAATCTAATAAGGTCTATTTAGTCTTTTATTTCTTTGCTTGATCCGAGCCGAAGCTATCGAGCTTCGGGATTCTGCAGCGTTGCTTGTGTGCAAAGCAAAGCCTTTGTCTTGAGCCTTTGTATTCTCTTGCCGAAAGTGTTTTTGTCCTGAGGACCTTCGGTAGGGAAGAAAACTCCCAACATGGGTATAGTAGGTTCCCTATTTCAATTATACATACTCAACTTCCTAAGCATAATAGTATTGAGTTAGTCGGGGTTACTTAGACATCGAGGCTATAGAACCACTTCTAGGAACCAAAGTGCTGGTACCTAGATGAGAAAGGTAGTTCTACAAGAACTCAGTTATATCGTCAGCGTAAACTATGCAAACAAGGGGGTCAAGATACACTAGACACACACTCGTTGTCACTAGGTGGGACTACCAACCAAATCTACACGTGATAGATCTCCAACCACCAACAAAAACTAAGCCTAAACAACACTTCTAAGCAAAGATTTCACTATTGCTCTGGTTGCAAGTCAAAGTAACACGTAAGCACTTGTACAACATAAATAAGTATGCACTTGTGTTCTCGTAATTGACTAAGTAGAATGAACAAGTATGAAATTAAATCAAGTAGAATATAAATGCAATAGAAGAAAAGGGAATTTTACTCAAGCTTGGAGTTGAATATCCATCCTCTGAGAATACAAGCTTGTAGATAGAAAATCCAAGAGAAATCCTAACTTCTTCACTCTTTCCTCACTCCTCTCCCTTGACACAATAGGGCACACTCACTTTAAAAGCTAAGGGTGGCTTCACTATATTTCTAAACTATACAAATGAGCACTTGAGGGTATTTATAGTCTAAAACATGACAAAGGGTACTTATAGACAGCTTAGGTCACCAAAGGGGTCAAGTTGGTGGTCGGGTGGACAGGTGGAAGGACAATTGGCCGTGTAGTGGCTAGACATCTAGGGGGTGGTCGACCATTGGATCCACCAACTTGGCTTCATCAACACTCCTCCTTTGCTCTCCAAGTCGGTTGATAGTTGAAACAGATGTGCATGCGATTTGCTGACTTCATCTCTTTTTGATAGTCCATGACATGCTTCATTTCCAAAGGTTGTAATGCACAATTTGATGAGAGGGATAATGATAGTTAGAGTCAAACTGAGGATGTGTAGGATCCTCCAATGAGGAACTATTAGTCACTTGCTTTTGGTTCCTAAGTGAAATCAAGAACAAGGCAACACAAATGTGTTAATTTTTCCTTCTCCCTTTAATGAATCCCCTTTTTGAAGAGAATGAATAAAGGAACAAGATTAGAGATAAATTATATCTTAGAATATTTTTGACATAATGGAATAACATAGCAAATCATCTTGAACAATTAATTTGACTTCGTCTAATTTTATCATGAATGGTTACAAAAATACCTTTGGCTTTACAAAACACCTTGGAAAGTGGAGAAATCCTTGTTCTCTCCGTTATCCACCTATGTCCTAATGCATGGCACCATTTCTCTATTTATAGTGGCGGGATACAACTTTTTGTAGGGGTAACATTGTCCTTTCTTTCCTCGTGTGGCGCTGGCCAACCTTATGGATTCTTCTCGTCTACTTCTGCTCTGTGTGATAATACCACATGGTCGAAGTTCGTTCTCTCCTTCGTTCCTGTCCGTCAGTCATGTTCATAGGACTGAAGCTCCCTAGATTCATCCTTTCCTCACGTGTAGCTTCAGAAGAAGGTTAGCTTCGCTATCTTTTGGTAGTGCCTAAAAACATGTTTGATTGATAATGCAATGCTTTGAGGACCTTTCACAATAGAGGCCCTGAACAGGAACTTATTGAGCTATTACAAGAGGATAGCTCTTTCTCAAACAAAAATACAAAAAAAAGTTCAAAGAATTGCACAAGAAGCACAAAACTCTTAAGCAATCCTTTGAGGAGCATTTAGCTACTCATGAGGTTCTCACTAAAACTTATGAGAAGCTAAAAGAAGCTCATTTTACTCATATTAGTCAAAAGAATACTATTGAAATAGCTAGCATAGGTGTTACATGTGATATTGTTGATGAATCTTGAAACACCCCATCCAATCCCTGGACTAGCGGTACTTACTCCTGGCAGCTCTCTAGGATTATATATCGTCCCCATAGACTAACACGAGTCTTTTGTGCGCACTTTGTCCTCACTCATGCACACCCGAGAAAACTTCCCAGTCGGTCACCCATCCCAAATTGCTCCAAGCTAAGCACGCTTAACTTAGAGGTTTTTTTGAGATAGACTTCCAAAAAAGAAGATGCACCTTGTTGATATGGATACTCTATTAATTATATTAAGCCTTGGGCTAGGATATCACCATCCCAGGGGTCAGAATATCAAAATCCACCCCTTAGAAGAGTGACGTCCTCGTCTGTCAACCCCAATCCAGGAACCTCCCCTCTTAGCCACCTTCGTGTATCTAGTGTCGTCAAATGCCATGCCATGTGACCACTCCGGGCCCACATGTGCCATGCGCCATATACCCGAACCCCGTAACCCACACACGCCCATGAAACCGCGAGGGTCAGCTCTGATACCACTTGTAACACCCCGTCCAATCCCTGGACCGGTGATACTTACTCCTGGCAGCTCTCTAGGATCATATATTTTCCCCACAGACCAACACGAGTCTTTTGTGCGCACTTTGTCCTCACTCATGCGCACCAGAGAAAACTTCCCAGTCGGCCACACATCCCAAATTGCTCCAAGCTAAGCACACTTAACTTGGAGGTTCTTTCGAGATAGGCTTTCGAAAAAGAAGATGCACCTTATTGGTATGGATACTCTATTAATTCTAATTAAGCCTTGGGCTAGGATATCACCATCCTAGGGGCTAGGATATCACAAATATTCTAGTGCTCGTATTAATATTGATCATACTAACCCCTCATGTAGTGCATCATGTCATCATCTGTGAGTGATGGTTTCACTTGTGATGTGTGACTTGTGGTCGAAATTGAGACCCTTAAGGAGGTAAATGAGCTCACTCATGCCTTAGGTAAAGCCTATGATGGTGAGGCTTGTTTGCTAAAATGCTTGGGTAGCAAAAGACTTTCTCTCTACAAAGAGAGATTGGGCTATACTCACTTAAATGGAAATGTGACCTTTGCTACACATATGACTAGTTTTGTGAGGAGTAATCTTCGGTTTTCTTTAAATGTCAATAAGTTGGGAAATTTGTAAAATAATGCAAAAATAAGAACAAATCTATATCGTCCATTAGATTTGGTTTTTGCTATTTTCTTACCAAAATACTAGTGGTGTAAAACCTAAGTCCATTGGAACAACCTACTATTGGTCCAAAGAAGAAGACAATCTGGGTGCCCAAGAGCCTAGTTACTATTGTTGGAGGACCCAATGTGATGAGGACATCCTCCACTATTACCCGTTGGCAAAGACGCAATTGGCCCATTTGGCCCAATTGTAGTCCGACGGTGACCGTGTGAGCCTCAGAATTATCCCACCTCACTTAACTTGGGAGGAGGAAGCCACTTTAAAAGGGAGAGCCACCCTTCCCCCATTGGACTAGTCTTTTGGGGCGATTGGGCCTTTCCCTGAGTTGGGTGTGCATAATGAACTATTGGGCTCCGGGCAACCCTAATTTGTTGGGCCTCGGCCAACCCCACCTGGGCTGGGTGTATTCATCTGGTATCAGAGCTAGGGCCCATTTTAAGAAGGTGGCAATGATGAGGACATCCTCCACTATTACCCATTGGCAAAGACGCAATTGGCCCAGTTGGCCCAATTGTAGTCGGACAGTGACCGTGTGAGCCTCAGAATTATCCCACCTCGCTTAACTTGGGAGGAGGAAGCCACTTTAAATGGCAGAGCCACCCTTCGCCCATTGGACTAGTCTTTTGGGGCGATTGGGCCTTTCCCTGAGTTGGGTGTGCATAATGAACTGTTGGGCTCCGGGCAACCCTAATTTGTTGGGCCTCGGCCAACCCCACATGGGCTGGGTGTATCACAATGAGTTTAGGTATCTAAAAGAAATTGAATTATCTTTGTAGGTTAATTACAAGGGTGGAGGAAGGCATTGGGTGCTTGATAGTGTATGCACTCAACTCACGACTAGATGTCAAGGACCATTCAATTTAATTAATCAGAATGGCATAGATGAGTTTGAAAGCATTACCTTTGGTGATAATGGCAAAGGCAATGTTAAGGGACATGGAAATATTGCATTATCAAATGACATGAGCATATCAAATATATTGCTGGTAGAGTCTCTTAACTTCCACCTATTATCAAAGTCTCAATTATGTGATTTTGGATTCAAGTTTGTCTTTGGTGCTAATCATGTGGAGATCATATGTGTGGTTTGATCAAATGTCATATTCAATGGTTTTTGGTATAATAACTTATGCTTGGTAGATTTTGATTCAAGAGAAGCTCAATTATTAACATCTTTATTCTCAAAATCAAGTTTGTGTTGGTTATAGCATAGCAAATTAGTACATGTTGGCATGAAGCAATTGATATTGTATCAAGCATAATCTACTCGAGTGAATGAAGGATGCCAAATTTGAGAAGGATAGATTATGTAGCTTATGTCAAGCCAGTAAACTAATTGGAAATACCAATCCCAACAAGAGCATGATGAGAACTAGTAGGCCAGTAGAATTATTGCACATGGATTTATTTGGACCAACCACATACCCAAGCATTGGTGGTAAAAATATGGATTACTAATAGTAGATGATTTCTTGAGGTTTAGATGAATTTCTATCTCAATGACAAGAGTGATGTCTTCAACATATTCAAAATTATTTATCAAGAAAAGTGAGAATGAATTTGAATTGAAAATCAAGAAAGAGAGAGGTCATAATGGAAGTGAGTTTAGAAACTCGTGAATTGATGAACTTTTCGATGACATGAGAATTAAGCATGAGTTTCTAGTCAACTACACTCAACAACCAAATGTCCTTGTTGAGAGTAAAAATAGAACACTCACTGATATGGCAAGACTTATGTTAAGTGAATACATGATGCTTTTTGGGTGGAAGCAATCAACACGGAATGTCATGCATGCTAGCAATAGGCTTTTTTGTCACCCGTCGTTGAAAAATATATCGTATGAGCTACTGACTAGAACAAAGCCAAATGCTGAAATTTTGGAGTCTTTGGTTGTAAATGATACATTCTCAACAAAGGCAAGATAAATCAAATTCAAGAAGAAATGTAATGAGGGATTTCTACTCTGATAATCGACATCAAATAAAGCATATTGAGCCTAAAACAAAATGTATGGCATAGTTAAAGAAGCTAATGATGTGGAATTTATGAAACAAATGGTCTTTAATATGAAGATTAAAATCTAGATGATGTGAGATGTTGGGGGTCTGCTTCGTCCCCGAAGATCCTTTAAGAAGAAACACCTTTGGAAGATCAGCACATAAGCAAATACAGCATGAAGGGACACGCCGAAGCTACCATCCAGGGAGCTTCGGCATAGCGACATGCCTTGAGACGAAGGGCTGCACCGACTTAAAGAGGAAAAGACCAATCAGTCCATGGTAGTTTGTATCATGATTGTAACTAGTTGTCAAGGACATAAATGTAATTTTGACCGGGCTAGGTCCCGTGCTTATAAATAGGTGAATAGTAACCCTGTACTGTTCACGCTGGCTTGTACTTGCTCGTGCGTCACACTTGTACTTTTGCCTTCTGTCAAGCCGAAGGTACAAATGTAATTCAATATTATTCTTATTTGTCCATGATTATATAATAAGGATATATAAATGATGTCATATGATTATTGATGTTATTTCTCATGTTTCATATGCTTTGTAACACCCCTGGTGTTACTGCCACTAAAACTTGAGCATAACATCATAAGCATTGGCATATCATGTGATTGTTACACTTAGAATGCATTCACTAGGCAAAAAGTTCAAACAAGTTGTATTGATGTGACACGTTATAAGTGAAACCCTAGGGTAGGGTACCTAACCCTAAACTGGGCTTGAAAGAGCTAACAAAGCCTAAATAGAAGAAAACTTCAAAACTTATTAGAAATGGTCATGAGATATCCACTCTAATAATATTTGAAAGCATCCAAACCCTAGAAGTGTCAGAAACCCTAATAAACCCCTGGAAAACCCTACAGTGAAACCCTAGGGGGCTAAGTGCAAAACTAGTGCACTTTTGGACTAAAGTGCAAAAACCAAGACATTAGGGTACCTTAAGTCATATGGTTCACATAATTGGGGATTCCCAAGCAAAAGATGTGAATTGGACTTATTTGCAAAAAGCCCTATTTGAACCCTATGGGGTTAAGTCTGATTTTCAGTGCATTTGGCTCAACTTTAGAAGCTTGTATCTTCCAAGTTATGAATATTTTGCCCTAGGTCAACACATAAAAGGTTTAGAGCTACAATAGGAGTACAACTTTGCTTAAGGGGTTAAGCATTGTTGTTATGCAAAGTTGAGAGAAAACTGGGCCCAAAGATGGGTTGTCAGTCAGCCAAAAACCTGAATTTTGATATTCAGTGACATGGGATGAACTTTGGGAGTCTTTTCGAATATGATCCATTAAGTGTTTGAGCATGGTTACCCTAGCAAGATTGTGGCTGGTTTATTAGGCTATCACTTTGATACGAGAGTTGATTCAGTCCTTATACAAAATCTGGAGTAAATTGGTACCAAATATGCTTTGTCAGGCCAACTAAATAAGCTACGCCATGGTACAGTGAACGAGATGGATTAGGTTCAGAGAACCTCGCCGCCGGTGACCTGTGTGCCCGGATTCGCGCCGGCGTCACGATTCACGCTCGACCGAACTCAGATAAGCACTCCTCGGTATAAAGTATCACGCTGGAGATAAACTCCGACCACTGTTCTCACTGCCGTCGTGTCTCGCCGTAGTTAGTCGCGCTGGCATCACCGGCGTTTGCCGTTATCCGACCGGGCTACGTGCCTCGACGCTTTACCCCATCGCGGTGAGTCACTAGAAACCGCCCGGTAGAACTGGTTCGTCGCCGGTGAGGTCGCCACGGTAGATGCCACCGAGCTCTCGCGACAGTACTCTTTTCACTCTCCGGCCGCCACCGCGCTAACTCAAATTCATGTGCCACCGCTGATGGAGTCTATAAATTGCTGCCCCCGCCTACTATGCTATGTAATTGTGAAACCAGTAAAGCAGCCCGTGCCTCGAATCATCCCCTAGAACACTCCAATTTCCCATTCTCCCCAATTTGGTTTCCGTCGCCGTGAAAGCATCCTCGCCCTAGCCAGCTTGTTTCAGGTTGGTTCAAGCTCTCTAGTCGTTTGTTCTAGTCTCCTTAAGTCCTCCTAATGTTGTTCGACCCCTCTGATTGAACTAGATCGCCCTGGATCACCGAGAACGCCCATGTTCATCCATTGTTCGCGCTGTCTCCGTGGGTAGGATGATTTAGAGTCTCATTAGTGAAATTGAGTGAGGGTAAATGGTTAGGTGGAATCCAATTTGGTGTCTGCCGCACGGGAGCACCGGTCTTTGCATGATCCGGCCATTATAGACTCGTCGGTGCTCGGGTCTCCGCCGTGCGACGTCATGGACATGGCGCTGTGAAGAATTAGAAGTTCAGGGGTCTAACTGTAACTGTCAGCGACTCAAAGAAATAGTGCGGTGAACTCAGTTCGGGTTATTTAAAACAATAGAGGTCTCTGTGCAAAGTCTGCACGCGGGCGCTTTCCTCCAGTAATGGGCCAACTTGGGTCGATTGCGGTCCAGAACTGTTCATTATTTTTCTTTTTCCTTTTCTACCAGAGCTAAAGAAATTCTAGAAAATTACAGAAAAATGCTAAAAATACCAAACGAATTTTGCTAGGCTTCTAATTTTCTATAGTATTTAATAAAAATAATTTCATGATTTTTAGTTCCAATAGGGAATTTTAGGGTATTTTAAACAGTTAAAATACATACTTCTGGAATTTTATAAAGTAATTTATAATCCCAAAATTCACCAAACTTTTTAGGTAAACTTTAAATATTATTTAGAAGCTTTGGGTAATATTTGGTATGTTTTGGACCATGTTTGATACTTAGAACCCAAAACCCTAGCCCCTGCCCTATGAACTTCACTATTGACTCCGAAAACCCTAGTTTCTCGGAGATCCGTGAAGGAAAGTTACATTCAAGGCCTTAGATAATAAACTTTTATTATCTTTGCATCTTCATGAGCATTACATGAGCATTCATTATTATATTTGGCTATATCTAGAAAATGAGGAGGAAATAGCAGTTTAAGAAGCAAGGACTTCATCACCACCACCACCTGAAGAACATCAGGCAGGCAACTATTTTTATTTTGATATCTGCAGAACAGAGCCTGATTCACCAGTAACACAAGGCAAGCCCCGTTGCATTTGCCACCTCCTTGTTCCTTTTAAAATCTTTCTCACTTGCTTGATGCATTAGGTGATAGGAGTTGTGTGCTAAACCAATTCCTGCATTTCCTTTCTTGGATTTGATTACTTCTCCTTAAATCCCTGTTTTATAAAAGGTTTTTCTTATGCTTAGCCCTGCTCTAGAAAAACAAAATGTTTTGTTTTCACAAAAGATGATGTTGCAAAGTGGGTGGGATGTTTTTCAAAAACAAAACTTGATGGTGGATCCATCATGGCCATGATGGGTTCAACATCAGAAAAGATGTACCTCTGCCAGGTACCAAACTTTGGGTTTGAAATGATTAAGCTGAGACCGGGTGGGTGACTTGCACGAGAAGAGAGTCTCGATGTAGTGTCTCAGACTGAGTCGATTAAGGACCATCTCGATGTAGGCTTGATGATCGAGGACCCTTTAACTGGTCACATGCCTCATCATGGGTAAGCTTTGCCTCGGGCAGACTAATACCAGAATAAGATAACACACAATGGGAGTGGAGAGATGGCGAGAGTAGCGTGTACCCTCTATGGCAAGAGGCTGGACGGTGGTGTATCTGTGCTCTCGGTTGGCATGAACCTGATCTGGTCTTAAGAACCCCGGTGGCGAGTTGACATATGCAAGGGTTAAGTGCTACATATGTCGTGTGATTGGAGATCCTCAGCTGAGTATAATCGATTCGGATGGCCGTAACTTCGCGGATATGAAGACTTGGTCACTACCCTACACGTAGCATTCCAGTGAATAAGAAGGGTTGTTAAGAAATTGGCTAGTATAGGTCAAGTGATTGAATTAGGGTAGAAAGAACCCTAGCTACAGGTAATTTTACTTAACCTGACAAATAAAACTGGATTTTTAAGGATCCACTATTAGTAAGCATTTCTGCAAACAGAGTGATTGATTATTGATAAGCCTTACCTTGACTCCCTTAAAGCCAGCATATCCTTGAGAGTCTTTTACTTTGACAGGTAAGTCTTGCGAAAGTACACTTCGTACTCAGGGCTTTGTCCCATGTTGTTTTAGGTGAAGAAGCAGCAAACTTTTGTTGCTTCTGTTCCAAGGTGGTACCAAAAGAAGAGAATCAAGACTAAAGCTACGGGAGGAAAGGTCCTCCATTAAGAAAAACTTTTTACTACTTATTCGGGAGGGGTTTTTGCCTCCCATGTTATGTAATAATAATACTCAGCACTCATATATTCTATTCTGGTCTGTAACTATATAACTCTGTCTTACTTTTTCAATAAAGTAAGTTATTATAACTGCTTCCGCATTTTCGTACCTCCGATGTATTGTAATGTCTGTGTGACGGGTGAAACGCTCTTGGGAAGGTAAGGAATTCAGATACCGAACTTATCAAGTGATCAGGTGCACCTTCAGGGTTGTCTGAAGTCCGTTGGACAACGACAATTGTAGGTGGGCCTAATGACTTGGGAGGTTCCATCACATGCTTCTTCTTTCATTAATGTATACTGTGATGATGAAGGTACATCCATCATAACCTTCGTCCGAAGATCGTTATATCCTAAGGAAAATAATGCTTTGAAGGACGAAGGGCATTAACCATTAACCTCCTTTTGTGTTGCCTTGTTCTTAATTCATAGCATTTGAGAACAAGTCCCCAACATTGGCGCCCACCTCCGGTGAACTCACTTCCACTTTTGAGCTGATGGCCTCGTTCAACAACCAAGTCATAGCACCTTCGGCTACAAAGCTGGTGCTCCCGATAACAGGCGGCTCAAGTTCAGAGCCGGCTAACAAGAAGCAGAAGAAGGAAGCGCAGAGAAGGGTGCAGCATGTTGGGGTGCAGAGACCCTTCATCAAGTCAAAATGGTCCCACATCCCAATCACCTTCTCTCAGGAGGACCTTCAGCTTGAAGATTACCCTCACAATGATGCTATGGTCATATCTTGTGTCATCAAGGGATTTCTGGTCCATAATGTTCTGGTCGATACAGGCAGTGCAGCGGATATCATATTTGCTAAGGCCTTCAGACAGATGCAAGAGCCAGAAGACAAGATTCATGATGCTACACACCCTCTTTGTGGCTTCGGAGGAAGGCAGATTGTAGCACTCATAAAAATCATAATGCCAGTGACCTTCGGCTTCGTCCACAACACAAGGACTAAACAGGTTGTCTTTGACATTGTTGACATGGAGTACCCCTATAATTCAATCATTGGTCGAGGGACAATCAATGCCTTCGAAGATTGAAAAATACCTTCGGAACAAGGGCCCATTGCTGTCCATGGAAGTCAAGAAGCTGCCAGAAGGGCCGAAGGAAACTGGGCAGATTCAAAGGCAATTCATAATATAGACGGAGCCGAAGCCTGTCAGCAGTATAAATACAAAAGGGAGAAGGTTGCTTCAGCGGATCAGCCGAAGCCTATGCTCCTATGTGAAGACATAGGCAGAACAAAGGGTACTGCTGGGGTCTCAGCTGTCTGAAGAGCAAGAGAAGACTTTGCTAAGATTTTTATTCAACAACAAAGATGTCTTTGCTTGGTCAGCCAATGATCTCTATGGTGTCAACATAGATGTCATTGAACATTCACTAAATGTGGATCCATCTTTCAGGCCAAGAAAACAAAGGCTTCGAAAGATGTCTGAAGACAAAGCTGAAGGTTCTCGGAATGAAGTAAAGGGACTTCTTAGTGCTGGTGTCATCAGAGAAGTGAAATACCCAGAATGGCTAGCCAACACTGTTATGGTGAAGAAGGCCAATGGTAAATGGAGAATGTGCATTGCTTTCACAGATCTCAACAAGGCTTGTCTAAAGGACGAGTTCCCATTGCCAAGAATAGACTCTCTAGTAGATGCAGCAGCTTCTTTAGAGCTCATGAGTCTGTTGGATTGTTACTCAGGCTACCATCAAATTTGGATGAAGAAGGAAGACGAGCCGAAGACTAGCTTCATAACCCCTTGTAACACCCTGAATTTGGGGGTATAAAATTTCTTTGCTCATATTCACAAATTCAGGTGTTACTTCCCTTTTCTCATCCTTTCTCATTCTTTTCTTTTTCATTTCTATAGGAGAAAAGTGCTTATTTTATTTGTAATTATAAGTTTGATAGGTTAAACCCTAAGGGAGTATGAATTGTTGCATCATGTTGAACCCTAGATTTCACTTTTGCTTGGTGCATAATTCTTGGAAGGTCTAATTTGAATTTGTGGCTTATTTGGATTTGAATCAAATGGAGAAAATAAAAAGAAAAGGGAAAAACAATTCCAGAATAAAAAGAAAAGAGAAAGAAGCCCACTCCCCCGCCCCCCTCAGCCTTTCGGCCCAGCTAGGCCCATCCCGCGCGCGCGCTCTTTCCCCCCCCCCCCCCCGCTCTCTCTGCCCTGGCGGGCCCGCCCGTCAGCGCGGCCGCCTTCCGCGCGCCCGCCCCCGCTCTCCCCTCTCTCTCTGCTCGCGGGCCCGGCTTGTCAGCCCCGTCGTCCTCGCGTAACCGCCGCCCGAGCTGCGCGCGGCCGCCTTCTCCGCGCCCACGTCGCGCGTGGAGCTCGCAACCGCCCCGCCCCTGGCCACTTGAGCCCAGAGCCCCACTCGCCCTCTCCCCCTCCCTCATTTGCGCTCCAGCAGACCCCTCTTCCACCTCTCCCTCGCTGCGCGCACGCCAGAGCACCGCCGCCACAAATCCCCGCCGTTCCGAGCTCGTTTCCCGGCCGCCGTTGGAGCTCCGCCGTGTCCGTTGCCACGGTGAGCTTCGCCCCGGCGTCCGCAACCCGGGACGCGCCCCAATTCCCTCTCCCCCTCCCTATTTCTCTCTGCCCGCGCTCACCCGCCGTTCCCCGTGCAGCCGCGGAGGTCCGCCACCGTCGCCCCGGGCCACCGTCGCGCCATTGCCGCCGCCGAGGAGTCCCCGGAGCCCGCCTTGAGGTAAAGAACCTCTCCCGCCCCTATCGACCCGTGTATTGCCTTCTGTTGCGCTTAATTCCTCGCCGGAGTAGATTAATGCCGCCGCCGAGCCGCTCCGCCGTGAACCGCCCCCCTCCGGTGCCCCTGCCCCGACCCAGACCCCACCAGAGGACTCCCCGTGCCCTCCCCAACCTTCACGGCCGATCAGGTCGCCTCAGAGCCCCGCCAAACGCCCGCGCCCCTCGTCTCCGGCGAGTCCTCCGCCGCGGGGACAAGCGCCGCCGCCCCAGCTAGCCGTAGAAGAAACCCAGGCCGGCCACCCGATCCCCACCGTCCGTCCCAGATCGGGCGGTCCCGTTTCAATTAGGCCGAAGCCCATCCTGGCCGTCCGCCAGAGATCCAGCGGCCCAGGCCCGCTTCCCCCACACCCCGCCTCCCTGCCGTTGGGCCCCGCCTGTCAGCCCGCCCGCGCGCTCGCGCTGCCCGCCGGTCCCGCCTGTCAGCCCGCCCGCGCGCTCGCGCTGCCGGCCGGTCCCGCCTGTCAGCCTGCCCGCGCCCCGCGCTGCCCGCCCGGTCCCGCCTGTCAGCCGCCCAGGCCGCCGCGCGCTCGCGCGCCCGCCCGCAGGATCTAATCCTGGCCGTTCGCCTGAGATCCGACGGCCGTAGTAGCCCGATACCCCTTCGCCCGCGTGTTTTCTTAAAGAGACCCCCGGTTTTCTAGAATTTGAACCCGCCGTCCCTGGTTTCTCTCAGTTAGGTCCCTGGACCTTTTATTTAATTCAAAATAGGTATTTAGGGTATATTTTTAACCCCTAAACTTGTAAAATTCATAACTTTGTCATATGAACTCCAAATTAAGTGCTTCAAATTGCAAAATGCTCATGATGTTTTTGTCTATCTATTTAAACAATGTTTCCCTGCTGTTTCCATGTACCAATTAATAGTTAATCACTAGGATAGGATTAAGGCTATTGGAACCCTATTTGAGATAATTAGAAGTTGGTAGACTTTAATAAAAGTTAGAATACTTAAGTTTATGGACTTAAACACCTAAGTTTAGGAACTTAAAACCATGTAATGATTTAATCCCTCTACTGACTTAAACCTGATTAGTGGATAATGAATCACTTTGTATAGTCCTCTACCCCAGACCTAGGGAACACCAGAGTGCCTATCCCTTTTCAACTATGAACTTGTGATCTCTCTTCTGCATATGTTTGGTATGTTGCTTTTTGTTTGTTATCTTCCCAATTGCATAGTGTGAATGATTACTTTACGTAGACAACGAGCAGTCTGTGTTTCCCGAGGAGGTTGCAGAGGAAGTCCCTGATCAGCAGTTTGGTGAAGGCAAGTGTCCTCTGTCCTATTATGTCCTATTCATTTATAACTTACTACCCCGCATTACTTACTCGAAACCTAAGGATTGACTAGCTTTTCACTTTACTTTATCCTTGATGACCTTATGGGTTGTTATGGTTAGCACTCTCCTATTGCCTTAACTTAATCAATGAACATGATGTGACTATTTATGATACTGTTATCCTGATGATGTTGATGATCTTGTGATACTCTAGGGGGCTCAGGCTGTTTCCTGAGTACCTCTCCGTAAGGACAGGTTCGTTGAGAGACCACCCGGGATAACAGTGCAACCATGAGGGTGAAATGGGATGCCCTTAGCTGATTAATTGGGTGAACTAGAGGTGTAGTTGCTTAGCCGTCGTGCCGTCAATGGGGTCCAGGCACAGTGCTTGCTCTGCCGAGGCTGAGTGCCGAGGTTCTTTCGTTTTGCTCTTTGTTAGCCACTCTCCTGCGGGGAGGGGTACTGTGTTTATCAAACTGGAGAAACCTAACGGGCAGCTATGATCTCTAGGGAATCTTTGTAAAAGCTATGTAGTGATGCCCTGCCGGACCACCTAGGTAGTGGTCAATGGGGATTAGCTCTCCCCGGGTAGAAAGGGAATCATGACTCATGGGTAAAGTGTGCGACCTCTGCAGAGGGTAGTGAAACTGGTATATCAGCCGTGCTCACGGTTAAGAGCAGCCTTGGGATCCTCTTTGATTAGAGATACAGATGGTTCGAGATACATGGATTATGTTATGGTTTTGGTTCGACTATGATGATGATGTTCCTCGATGAGGAAATGGTTTACGGGTTGGTTAATGCTAAAATCTGGCTCCTACTAATGATAAATACCTGACCAACTAAAAGCAACTGCTTGAGCCTAACCCCACATAAAGCTAGTCCACTTCAGCCAAACGGGACATTTGCTGAGTACGTTGATGTGTACTCATCCTTGCTTTACCACAAAACACCAGGTTGTCCGCATTGTAACCACTGCTCAGGAGAAGGCGAAGCCGTGGAAGGAGACTTCCAGGAGTTCCAAGACTACGACGAATTCTAGGTGTGGGTCGGCGGCAACCCCCAGTCAGCTGCCTGTGAAGGCCTTATCTTTACTGCGTTTCGCTAGTACTTTGATTTACTTGTTAAGACAATGACTATGTGGATGTCCATGACTCAATGATGTAATAAGTACTCTTTTATGATATTACTCGAGCATTGTGTGATGATGTTCATTTATGTAATCGCTGTGTACGTGAGTTCTGATCCTGGCACGTACATAGTTCGCATTCGGTTTGCCTTCCAAAACCGGGTGTGACATAAGTGGTATCAAAGCCGTGCTGACTGTAGGACCGCTGACCTAGAGTAGCACTGGTCGTACTAAGGACTATTGACCCTCCCCCTCACCTTGACATCTGATGTTACTTCAAAAGTCGGTCACCTCGACCAACCCTATGTTTTACTATCTATATATACTATACCTTGTTAAAAATTTTATCTTATTCTGTTTATGGTTTCTTCACTTGTCATATTAGTTCTGCTCTTACTCTTATGCTTACGGTGTCTTTTGTAGATGGCTCGTCTTAGACACACAGCACGTAAGTCGGTGATTCCTTTCCTACCGTCTCGACTTGCGGAGCGTCCTCTGCACCGCACCGTGTCCGGTCAGTCGAGTCACCTGGAGAGGCTGCACCACCGCCTGCGTGAGGAGCAGGAGCGCCGGCGCCAGCACAGAGAGCAGCAGGGCTCTTGCTCCCCACCCCAGCGAGAGGTGGAGTCCGTGGGCCCCGTTCCTCTGTTGCCCAGCTGGAGGCGCCCCCTGCACCACCGCGGGACGCCCCGGCTGTTGGAGGAGCTACTGGAGGAGGTCCTGGAGGAGACCCCGACGACGACGACTCAGACCACAGCACGGAGTCCTCTGAGCCGCAGGAGGCGGAAGGATGGGTCGCCCGACCCATCACCCGTGACGCCGCTCGCGGTTGTCACTTCCACGACGCACTCGACACCTTGCTGCGCCAGGCTTTCGACCGGCACACCTGGTCGATCGAGTATCGTTGTGTAGTCTACCAGCACAGTCGCGGGAGGTACCCGGACCGCTGGGAGGCTACCTGCCTAGTTCGCCGTCTGGAGGATGACCTCCGCGGTGCGGAGGCCGTTTCGGAGCACTATTCCATCTCCGAGAGGGACACTGCAGAGGCGGCTATGCAGGATGCAGCACGACATGCACTCTCCCAGTACTGTTCTTTGTTCGGTGGCGTGGCCGACGGTCTCAACCTTCGGTACTACCCCCGCCGCCCTACTGGCAGCACAGAGAGTGTGGTTGTCTCACCTGTTGGCGAGGCTAACCCTAGGTTGAGCAGCACAGTCAACCTAGTCACAGTGCTTAACACTGAGCTGGATCACTCTCTGGACGAGCTAAGCAGGGCTCGAACGGAGATTGCGGAGTTGCGTGCTGAGCTGGCAGAGCGCCATCACCAGGAGGGTGGTTCCCCCGCTCCTGTCGGGACTCAGCACCCTTACCGCTCGCCGCCGCGTGGTCACCACACTTATGGTTCCCCTGTCTGTAAGACCAGGATAGATCTGGATCCTTAGATCGTTAGCGTCGAAGTTTGTAATAATTCTTAAGTCAGTTGCCTTAGTCTTAGGTAGTCAGTTTAGTTTGCTTATCAGTTGCTTCCATTTAGTTTAGTTTGCTTATCAGTTGCTTTCATGCTTGTTATGATGAACTTGTGCTGGATTTGGATCTTTGTAATGACTGTAGCCAACATGTGGGTTTTCCCCTGCAGTTTGGCTTAGCTAGTAATGTTAATGAAGTCAGTTGTTTAGTTGGGAAACCATTTACTTCTACTTTCCTTCTTATCTGAGAAGCTGTGTTGAATCATGAATGAGGATCAGTGAAGCTCTTTGTTCACTCAGTGTCATGAAGAATTCTGTATTCTCTTTTCTTATGCTGAAGGATTGTAAGATCAATGCTGATGTATGAATGTCTTCCACAGATGTCTGACAACAGGCGCCGATGCAACAGGCGTGCTCAGCAAGAGCAGCATGACCAGCAGGAGGAACAACAGAGGCAGCCTCCCCCACCACCCCCGATGTCAGTGGAGCAGATGTTCCTGATGCAGACCCAGGCAGTGCAGGCCATTGGGCAGACTCTGGCAGCCATGCAGCAGGCTCAACAGCAACCCCAACCCCAATTGCAAGTGCAGATACCCCAGATGCCACGAGATAAGCGTGGTGAGTTCATGAGAGGGCACCCTCCTACCTTCGCCCATTCTGCTGACCCCATGGATGCAGAAGACTGGCTGCGCGCAGTGGAAAGGGAACTGCGCACCGCCCAATGTGATGACAGGGAGAAGGTTCTGTATGGTTCCCGCCAGCTGAGGGGAGCAGCCCAGTCCTGGTGGGAGTCCTACCTCGCCACCCATGCTGACCCCGAAGCCATCACCTGGGAGGAATTCAGCGAGAGTTTCCGTCGGTACCATGTGCCCGAGGGACTGATGATCGTGAAGAAGGAGGAGTTTCTGGCTCTGAAGCAGGGACCCCTGTCCGTTAGTGAATACAGGGACAAATTTCTGCAGCTGTCTCGTTATGCACCTGAAGATGTCAACACTGATGCTAAGAGGCAGTACAGGTTCATGAGAGGTTTGGTGGATCCCCTGCATTACCAGCTGATGAATCACACCTTCCCACCTTCCAACACCTGATCGATAGGGCAGTTATGACTGAGAAGAAGCGTAAGGATATGGAAGATCGGAAGCGCAAGATGAGTGGACCCCAGACCGGAGGCATCAGCCGTCCACGTTTCTCAGGCAGTTCATCTCAGCAAGGTAGATCTGGTCACCCACAGGGATATCAGAATCAGAATCAGCGTCCGCATCAGCAGCAGTTTCAGAGGCAGTACCCGCAGCAGCAGCAGCAGTATCGCCAGCACAGCCAGCAGGGAGGTAATCAGTATCAGAAGCAAAACAACCAGGCACCTCGCCTTCCTGCCCCAGCAGCAAATCAGAGCAACCAAGCAGCCCCAGCACAAGGAGGAGGCAGAGGATGTTTCCACTGTGGAGATCAAGGCCATTGGGCGATGCAGTGCCCAAAGAAGATGGCTCAGCAGCAGGCCAACCCCAATGCTCCAACAAGACAAGGTGTACTGCAGCCGGCAGCAGGCAATCGTAACCAAGCGTACAACCGTGGGAAGGTGAACCACTTGGAGGCCGAAGCGATCCAGGATGCACCAGATGTGGCAGTAGGTATGTTCTCAGTCGAATCTCATCCCGCAAAAGTGTTATTTGATACTGGTGCAACTCATTCATTTGTCACTGCAACCTGGGTAGAATTGCATAACATCTCAGTAGAGGCAATGATGCCACCCATGAGGATTAATTCGGTTGGTGGCAAGGTGCAAACAGATAAAATATGCTCAAATATAATGGTGGAAATAAGGGGGATAGGATTCCCCAGTGACTTAATAGTAATAGACACCCCTGGGATAGATGTTATTCTAGGGATGAATTGGTTAATGAAGTATGAAGCAAATGTTAGTTGTGACAAGCGGACCGTAACATTGAAGTCCCCGTCAGGAGAAGAGGTAGTGGCCGAGCTATGGATGCCTAAGTCAGAAGAGGGAGTCTGTCACCAGATTTCAGTTGATAGTAAGGAGCCCAACCCGCTCGAGACTATCAAGGTCGTGTCAGACTTTCCGGATGTGTTTCCCGAGGAGCTAACGGGCATGCCACCCGAGAGAAAAGTCGAATTTGCCATAGAGCTTATCCCTGGTACCGCCCCCATTTCCAAAAGAGCTTATCGAGTGTCTGGACCAGAATTGGTGGAGCTCAAGAAGCAGATAGATGAGATGTTAGAGAAGGGTTACATCAGGCCAAGCACCTCGCCTTGGGCCGCTCCAGTGTTGTTTGTAGAAAAGAAAGATGGTACCAAAAGGATGTGCATAGACTACAGAGCCTTGAATGAAGTCACTGTCAAGAACAAGTACCCCCTGCCAAGGACAGAAGATTTGTTCGACCAGCTCAGAGGTGCCAGCGTATTCTCGAAGATAGATCTGAGGTCAGGCTACCATCAACTCAGAATCCGACCCTCGGACATACCGAAGACAGCATTCATCACCAAGTATGGGTTATATGAATTCACAGTTATGTCCTTTGGTTTGACAAATGCACCAGCCTTCTTTATGTACCTGATGAACAGTGTGTTCATGGATTACCTGGACAAGTTTGTGGTAGTGTTCATTGATGATATTCTCATATACTCTCAAAGTGAGGAAGATCATGTGGAGCATTTGAAGATGGTATTGCAAAGACTTCGAGAGCATCAGTTGTATGCCAAGCTGGGCAAATGCGAGTTCTGGATTCATGAAGTCCTGTTTCTGGGTCACATCATAAACCAAGATGGGTTAGCAGTGGATCCAAAGAAAGTGGCAGATGTCCTGAACTAGAAAGCACCGAAGGATGTTCGTGGGATCAAGAGCTTCATTGGAATGGCTGGATACTATAGGCGTTTCATTGAAGGCTTCTCAAAGATTGCTAGACCAATGACAGCGTTGCTAGCGAAGAAAGTTGAGTTTAAGTGGACCCAAAAGTGTCAAGAAGCATTTGAAGAACTGAAGAACAGATTGACTACAGCTCCTGTGTTAGTCCTGCCTGATGTTCACAAGCCATTCTTAGTGTATTGCGATGCTTCTTACACCGGATTGGGATGTGTGCTAATGCAAGAAGGAAGAGTTGTAGCATACTCATCTCGACAGCTGAAGATTCATGAGAAAAATTATCCCACACATGACCTGGAGTTGGCAGCAGTGGTTCATGCTTTAAAGACCTGGAGACATTACCTGTATGGGCAGAAGTGCGACATCTACACAGATCATAAAAGTCTGAAGTACATATTCACCCAGTCAGAGTTAAACATGAGGCAGCGAAGATGGTTGGAATTGATCAAGGACTATGAGTTGGAGATACATTACCATCCAGGCAAAGCCAATGTTGTTGCAGATGCCCTGAGCAGGAAGAGTCAAGTCAATATGTTGGCCTCGTACCCGATGCCGTATGAGTTAGCCAAAGAGTTTGACAGACTGAGCCTCGGTTTCCTGAATAGTACGCAAGGAGTAACAGTGGAATTAGAGCCCACCCTAGAGCGGGAGATCAAAGAAGGGCAGAAGGATGATGAAAACATCAACAAGATCCGGCAGCTGATCTTAGAAGGAAGAGGCAAAGACTTTCGAGAGGACGAAGAGGGAGTAATATGGTTCAAGGACCGATTGTGTGTCCCCGACCTCAAACCTATTCGGGAATTGATCCTCAAGGAAGCTCATGAGACAGCCTACTCCATACACCCTGGAAGTGAGAAGATGTACCAGGATTTAAAAAGGAGGTTTTGGTGGTATGGCATGAAAAGAGAGATCGCAGAATATGTCGCCATCTGCGATAGCTGTCAGAGAACCAAAGCAGAGCATCAGAGGCCTGCCGGATTGTTGCAGCCATTGCGGATTCCTCAGTGGAAGTGGGATGAGATCGGGATGGATTTCATAGTTGGCCTACCTCGTACCCGGGCCGGTTATGATTCCATCTGGGTGGTTGTGGACCGCTTAACAAAGGTGGCCCATTTCATACCTGTGAAGACATCATACACCGGAGCAACGTTAGCTGAGTTATACATGTCACGGATAGTCTGCCTTCATGGTGTGCCGAAGAAGATAGTGTCAGATCGAGGAACGCAGTTCACCTCTCATTTTTGGCAGCAGCTACAAGAAGCTTTGGGCACACATTTGAACTTCAGCTCAGCTTATCACCCACAGACAGACGGTCAGACTGAAAGAACTAATCAGATCCTAGAAGATATGTTGAGGGCCTGTGCGTTGCAAGACAAGTCAGGATGGGACAAAAGGTTACCTTATGCAGAATTCTCCTACAACAATAGTTACCAGGCCAGCTTGAAGATGTCGCCGTTTCAGGCACTCTATGGACGGAGTTGTAGGACTCCGCTGCATTGGGACCAGCCTGGAGAGAGACAGGTGTTTGGCCCCGACATCTTGCTTGAAGCCGAAGAGAATATCAAAATGGTTCGGGAGAACCTGAAGACAGCCCAGTCAAGACAGCGAAGCTATGCGGACCGAAGGAGAAGAGAACTGAGTTTTGAAGTGGGAGACTACGTCTATCTGAAGGTGTCACCTATCAGGGGAGTCAGAAGGTTCGGAGTTAAAGGCAAGTTAGCACCCCAGTACGTTGGGCCATATCAGATTCAAGCAAAGCGTGGAGAAGTGGCTTACCAGCTCAACCTACCAGAAAGTTTGTCAGCAGTGCACAATGTGTTCCATGTGTCGCAATTGAAGAAGTGTCTGCGAGTACCAGAAGAGCAGTTGCCAGTGGAGGGTTTGGAGGTCCAGGAGGATCTGACCTACATAGAGAAGCCAACGCAGATTCTGGAGTTTGCAGACAGAGTCACCCGGAGGAACACCATCAGAATGTGCAAAGTCAGATGGGGTCACCACTCCGAAGAAGAAGCAACCTGGGAACGAGAAGATGATCTGAAGGCCAAATACCCTGAACTCTTTGCTGACCAACCTTGAATCTCGGGGCGAGATTCTTCTAAGGGGGATAGGTTTGTAACACCCTGAATTTGGGGGTATAAAATTTCTTTGCTCATATTCACAAATTCAGGTGTTACTTCCCTTTTCTCATCCTTTCTCATTCTTTTCTTTTTCATTTCTATAGGAGAAAAGTGCTTATTTTATTTGTAATTATAAGTTTGATAGGTTAAACCCTAAGGGAGTATGAATTGTTGCATCATGTTGAACCCTAGATTTCACTTTTGCTTGGTGCATAATTCTTGGAAGGTCTAATTTGAATTTGTGGCTTATTTGGATTTGAATCAAATGGAGAAAATAAAAAGAAAAGGGAAAAACAATTCCAGAATAAAAAGAAAAGAGAAAGAAGCCCACTCCCCCGCCCCCCTCAGCCTTTCGGCCCAGCTAGGCCCATCCCGCGCGTGCGCGCTCTTCCCCCCCCCCCCCCCCCCCCCCGCTCTCTCTGCCCTGGCGGGCCCGCCCGTCAGCGCGGCTGCCTTCCGCGCGCCCGCCCCCGCTCTCCCCTCTCTCTCTGCTCGCGGGCCCGGCTTGTCAGCCCCGTCGTCCTCGCGTAACCGCCGCCCGAGCTGCGCGCGGCCGCCTTCTCCGCGCCCACGTCGCGCGTGGAGCTCGCAACCGCCCCGCCCCTGGCCACTTGAGCCCAGAGCCCCACTCGCCCTCTCCCCCTCCCTCATTTGCGCTCCAGCAGACCCCTCTTCCACCTCTCCCTCGCTGTGCGCACGCCAGAGCACCGCCGCCACAAATCCCCGCCGTTCCGAGCTCGTTTCCCGGCCGCCGTTGGAGCTCCGCCGTGTCCGTTGCCACGGTGAGCTTCGCCCCGGCGTCCGCAACCCGGGACGCGCCCCAATTCCCTCTCCCCCTCCCTATTTCTCTCTGCCCGCGCTCACCCGCCGTTCCCCGTGCAGCCGCGGAGGTCCGCCACCGTCGCCCCGGGCCACCGTCGCGCCATTGCCGCCGCCGAGGAGTCCCCGGAGCCCGCCTTGAGGTAAAGAACCTCTCCCGCCCCTATGGACCCGTGTATTGCCTTCTGTTGCGCTTAATTCCTCGCCGGAGTAGATTAATGCCGCCGCCAAGCCGCTCTGCCGTGAACCGCCCCCCTCCGGTGCCCCTGCCCCGACCCAGACCCCACCAGAGGACTCCCCGTGCCCTCCCCAACCTTCACGGCCGATCAGGTCGCCTCAGAGCCCCGCCAAACGCCCGCGCCCCTCGTCTCCGGCGAGTCCTCCGCCGCGGGGACGAGCGCCACCGCCCCAGCTAGCCATAGAAGAAGCCCAGGCCGGCCACCCGATCCCCACCGTCCGTCCCAGATCGGGCGGTCCTGTTTCAATTAGGCCGAAGCCCATCCTGGCCGTCCGCCAAAGATCCAGCGGCCCAGGCCCGCTTCCCCCACACCCCGCCTCCCTGCCGTTGGGCCCCGCATGTCAGGCCGCCTGCGCGCTCGCGCTGCCCGCCGGTCCCGCCTGTCAGCCCGCCCGCGCCCTCGCGCTGTCGGCCGGTCCCGCCTGTCAGCCCGCCCGCGCGCTCGCGCTGCCGGCCGGTCCCGCCTGTCAGCCGCCCAGGCCGCCGCGCGCTCGCGCGCCCGCCCGCAGGATCTAATCCTGGCCGTTCGCCTGAGATCCGACGGCCGTAGTAGCCCGATACCCCTTCGCCCGCGCGTTTTCTTAAAGAGACCCCCGGTTTTCTGGAATTTGAACCCGCCATCCCTGGTTTCTCTCAGTTAGGTCCCTGGACCTTTTATTTAATTCAAAATAGGTATTTAGGGTATATTTTTAACCCCTAAACTTGTAAAATTCATAACTTTGTCATATGAACTCCAAATTAAGTGCTTCAAATTGCAAAATGCTCATGATGTTTTTGTCTATCTATTTAAACAATGTTTCCCTGCTGTTTCCATGTACCAATTAATAGTTAATCACTAGGATAGGATTAAGGCTATTGGAACCCTATTTGAGATAATTAGAAGTTGGTAGACTTTAATAAAAGTTAGAATACTTAAGTTTATGGACTTAAACACCTAAGTTTAGGAACTTAAAACCATGTAATGATTTAATCCCTCTACTGACTTAAACCTGATTAGTGGATAATGAATCACTTTGTATAGTCCTCTACCCCAGACCTAGGGAACACCAGAGTGCCTATCCCTTTTCAACTATGAACTTGTGATCTCTGTGCTGCATATGTTTGGTATGTTGCTTTTTGTTTGTTATCTTACCAAGTGCATAGTGTGAATGATTACTTTACGTAGACAACGAGCAGTCTGTGTTTCCCGAGGAGGTTGCAGAGGAAGTCCCTGATCAGCAGTTTGGTGAAGGCAAGTGTCCTCTGTCCCATTATGTCCTATTCATTTATAACTTACTACCCCGCATTACTTACTCGAAACCTAAGGATTGACTAGCTTTTCACTTTACTTTATCCTTGATGACCTTATGGGTTGTTATGGTTAGCACTCTGCTATTGCCTTAACTTAATCAATGAACATGATGTGACTATTTATGATACTGTTATCCTGATGATGTTGATGATCTTGTGATACTCTAGGGGGCTCAGGCTGTTTCCTGAGTACCTCTCCGTAAGGACTGGTTCGTTGAGAGACCACCCGGGATAACAGTGCAACCATGAGGGTGAAATGGGATGCCCTTAGCTGATTAATTGGGTGAACTAGAGGTGTAGTTGCTTAGCCGTCGTGCCGTCAATGGGGTCCAGGCACAGTGCTTGCTCTGCCGAGGCTGAGTGCCGAGGTTCTTTCGTTTTGCTCTTTGTTAGCCACTCTCCTGCGGGGAGGGGTACTGTGTTTATCAAACTGGAGAAACCTAACGGGCAGCTATGATCTCTAGGGAATCTTTGTAAAAGCTACGTAGTGATGCCCTGCCGGACCACCTAGGTAGTGGTCAATGGGGATTAGCTCTCCCCGGGTAGAAAGGGAATCATGACTCATGGGTAAAGTGTGCGACCTCTGCAGAGGGTAGTGAAACTGGTATATCAGCCATGCTCACGGTTAAGAGCAGCCTTGGGATCCTCTTTGATTAGAGATACAGATGGTTCGAGATACATGGATTATGTTATGGTTTTGGTTCGACTATGATGATGATGTTCCTCGATGAGGAAATGGTTTACGGGTTGGTTAATGCTAAAATCTGGCTCCTACTAATGATAAATACCTGACCAACTAAAAGCAACTGCTTGAGCCTAACCCCACATAAAGCTAGTCCACTTCAGCCAAACGGGACATTTGCTGAGTACGTTGATGTGTACTCATCCTTGCTTTACCACAAAACACCAGGTTGTCCGAATTGTAACCACTGCTCAGGAGAAGGCGAAGCCGTGGAAGGAGACTTCCAGGAGTTCCAAGACTACGACGAATTCTAGGTGTGGGTCGGCGGCAACCCCCAGTCAGCTGCCTGTGAAGGCCTTATCTTTACTGCGTTTCGCTAGTACTTTGATTTACTTGTTAAGACAATGACTATGTGGAAGTCCATGACTCAATGATGTAATAAGTACTCTTTTATGATATTACTCGAGCATTGTGTGATGATGTTCATTTATGTAATCGCTGTGTACGTGAGTTCTGATCCTGGCACGTACATAGTTCGCATTCGGTTTGCCTTCCAAAACCGGGTGTGACACCCCTAGTGGTACCTATTGCTATCTTCGGATGCCTGAGGGGCTTAAAATACTGGAGGAAGCTTCAGCAGAATGACAGCCAAGGTCCTTCATTCTCAAATAGGCACTTTTGGAGACTTGTTCTCAAATGCTATGAATTAAGAACAAGGCAACATAAAATGTTAAATATCAAAGCCCTTCGTCCTTCGAAGCATTATTTCCCTTTGGATATAATGGATTTCGGACGAAGGTTATGAAGGTCACACCTTCATAATTATAACAAAAGATAAAGGAAATTTATACACAAAAACACGAAAAAATAACATGATTACTTTGAACATTATTATTAATTTATTTCTATTTATTTTACTTATATAAACAACAACAAATTACAAATGTACCTTCGGCTTGAAGGAAAGTAAGGATACAGGCGTGATGATAATGCCAAGTCAGCGTGAACAGTACGGGAGTACTGTTCATCTATTTATAGGCACGGGACGCAACCCGTGTAAAATTACATTAATGCCCTTTGCTTTTACCAGTAACTCTATAGTAATTCTTCGAGGTCTAATTTGGCTTTTCATCTTTAAGTCGGTTCCTCTTTTCTGCAGTCATGCCGAAGCTTTTCTGCACATAGCTTCGTGATCGTTTCATCCTTCATCATGATCGTCTTCCATTTTAGTCAAGCTTCATCTTGACCATGCTCTTGTATACCCGCAACCTGATTCCGAAGATACCTGCTCGCATACTTGGAAAACATTATGAAATTATGTTTTTGAGGACCTTCGAAAGCCGAAGGCCCCCAACAGTAGCCCCTCGCAATATTAATTTGCTGTAATGATAAATTCATATTGCGATATGGACGAAGGCCTTAAGCCGAAGGTCCGAAAAAACACCTTCTCTTTGCTAGAATAGCAACAGTCTTTGACAAGCGGGACCCTCCAGTTTTCAACGCACTAGGTGTATAAATAAGAGCCCATCACGGGTTTATTTGGCACGCTCTCTTGCCAACTGCTTTTACTCACCCAAGTTTTAGCCTGCGCGCAACAACACTTGCTTGGCCTTTTAGATTTTTGAGCTTCGGTTTCGAGAGTACTTTATCAGCGTTTTCAAGGATGTCTGAAGATAAAAAAGCTGTTGGTGATTCGAAGCTAAGTCTTTCTAAGGAGATGCATCTGGGCTTTCTTCAATCAATGTCGAAGACTAAAACAGAGAAGATTACTAAAGAAATTTTGGAGGGTTTATCTGAAGATACTGGTGACAGTGACAGTTATGACGCGGATAGTGGTGGTGAAGAGTCCGAAGATCGACCGTGGCGACCAAGTCACACAGTCTTCGGAAAATCGAGCATCAAGCAGAGTCATCTTGATAGTATGAAGGGAAGGTATTTTCGAGACATGTCTATTGTGAGGGCAGATGCCAGGGAGAAGACTACGCCTACTTCTCGAAGAGAATGAAGTTGTAATCTTTCGAAGCTTCTTGAAGGCTGGACTGCGATTTCCTTTGAGCAGTTTTGTCGTGGAAGTACTGAAGATATTTGAAATCTACCTTCATCAACTTACTCCGGAATCAATCATAAGGATGGGCATCTTCGTCTAGGCCATGAGGAGCCAAGGTTTAGAACCAAATGCAAAAAGCTTATGCAACATACATGAGTTATTGTACGAGACAAAACCCTGGGGTAAAGAACAGTATCACAACAACTTCGGCTGCTACAGCTTCGGCTCCCGGTCTGGGTCAAGCTGCCCCGTGCCAACCTTTCGAAAGAGGTGGCCCGGCAACTGGATGACGGAGTGGTTTTACATGAAAAATGATTTGAATTTACAGGAAGATATTAAAAGTATCATTATGCGTCCCATCTGGCAACGCTTCGGACTACGGAGGCCGAAGGTGGAAATGAATGAAGCAGCCGAAAAATGCCAGAGAGCCTTCGGTGTTGTTTGCTCTTTTATTGGGACAAGGGATCTAGTTCAAGAACATATTGCCTTCAGAATATGGCCACTTGTGGAAAAATGGGAAATGCCGAAGGAGACCATTAAAGAAACTGATGAAGGTGGACTAGTCAGGTTGAAATACACATTTAAATACGGAGATAAATTCATTGAACCAGATGATGACTGGTTGAAAAGTATTGAGGCCATCAGTGATGAATTACTTGGTGTATACTCGAAGGCCGAAGATACTGCATTGTCGGCGGCCTTCGGAGGCCGAAAAAGGAAGAGGCTCAACCGAGTATTTGATGCAATTGGGTTTGTCTACCCCGACTACCATTATCCAGCACGGGGTGAAAAAAGAAAGAATACATCTTCTGCGAAGGAAACTGCTTCAGCCGCTCCTAGCGAGCCGGCGCCGAAGAGAAGGGTAAAAGTTCTCACACACCGGCCACAGTGCCTGCATTTGTCGGTGGGACTCCTTCGGCCACTGAAGCTAAAGAGACAACTCCCTTGCCAAATATTGAAGTGCTGGCCGAAGTGCCAGTGACTGAAAAAATAGAAGAAATGAGGGCTGAAGAAGTAAAGACATCAGAAATCTTGAGTCCTTTGACAAAAACTGAGGCAACAAAAAGCCAAAAGGGTCCAACAGTGACCCCTAAAAGAAAAAGAATGGTTAATGTGCTAGATGTTTTAGAGACAATCAAATCTTCAAGCACAACTCCAAAGAAAATTGCTAAAACTTCCGAAAAGCACACTGAAACCTTTGGCGCCGAAGCTTCAGAGCCACAGTCTGAAACTGAAGCCGGGCCTTCAGAGCCCGCCAAGGTGGAATCCTTGGAAGCTAAAAAAACAGAAATGGCAGAACAAATTTTGAGTGAAGAAATTGGCACTGCTACCCCCGAAGCATCTTCCAAAATACATGATTATATTATACGACATGCTTCGGGGAAGAGATTATCTGAAGAAGAGATTTTTGAAGCTAATCACTATGCCCGAGAACTAAAGTATCCGAAAGGGGCCTTAGTATTCAACGGCACAGATGAAGATGACTTCTTATACTGCCTCCCAGACAACAAAGAATTATCTGTCTGCCGGGAGATGGCTAGAAGTATGGGGTTCCCGAAGCTTGAAGCTGGGCTCTGCGCTATGACGAAGGACGATCTTGCGGATAGCCTTGCATATAATAGTCTGAAGGTATGAGAATTGTATATTTGGAAATTTGTAATTTTTGAATCATTATTTTATTCTTATACTAATTCTTTTTTCATATAGGGTTTAATACTGAGCAATGCTTTGAGAGCGCAAAAGAATGCCGATGACGAGAGCTATAATATTGCTTTCAACAACCTACGAACAAAGGTTATTAAGATGAGGAACGAAGCTTTGGAAAAAGATAAAATTCTGCTTACACTGGTGGATAAAATAAAGGAAGACGAAGCTACCTCTAAGGCTCAAGCTGAAGCCCAAAAACACGAAATTCAGGATCTTCGGAAACAGCTGGCCAGAGCTAAAGAAGAACGCATACTTGAAGAAACAAAACGAGAACTTAGTGATCAATGGGCAGATCATTTGGAAATAAATGTTGAAGAGCTTCGGGCATCCATGAGAAGGTGCTATGACAAATCCATAGAGTGTGTTAAGAAGATAAAATCCAGCTTCGCCAGCGTTGGCGCATTCTCTAGCGAAGAAAATTTCACAAGGGGGAATCCAGAAGGCCCGATTGAATGGATCAGCCATGAAGCTGAGGCCTTCGAAGAAATCTTGAATAGCCACGGAGACATATGCGCTTTTTCAGGCGCCAGGGGAATTGCTACTGTTTTGGAAAGAAAAGGCTGTGAGCATGTGAAATCTTTAGCACAATCCGAAACTGCCTTATCTTCCGAAGATATAAAAGACCCCTCGGCCGAAGCAAGCCTTGTCGGTGGGAAATTTTTCACCGACATCTGGGACAATGGTGGCCGGGAAGTGGCCAAAGAAATTATTCAAAAAAGTGAAAAAGGCATCCATGATGCTAGAAAAATAGCAGAAGCTGCTGAAAAAAGCGCAGAGCCCGAAGAGCAAATATGTATTAACTAGTGGTTTTTATTCTGTTGTAATTTTTGATTTCAAACTTTGTTCACGGTTTGTAATAGTAATATAGCCGTATCTTCTCCTCCCTCAGAACCTGCTGAGGCATCTCCGGGCCCCCATCCGAAGGGGGACGACGAAATTAGAAAGATGGCCGAAGCCATCATGGACAAAGTTGTCGATCAGCTACTGAACAAAGCTGCAGAAGTAGTTCTTAGGGAAGATTAAATGCTATTGTAAGAACATTTGGAATGTAACATGTGTAATACTTTGTAACTTTGAATGTAATATATAATCTATTTGTGGTTCAATTCTTTACGATGCATGAAATTTTGCATACATACCGTTTTTTTGAGCCTTCGGCGAAAAAACACCTTCCCTTCTTTTCATGCTTCGTGAAGAAAATCTTTTATATATCACAAGAATTACCATACTTCTCTGATGAAGAATATACAAGCTTCGTGAAAACGTTCTCCGAAGCTATAAAAAAGTTTTATGTTGTCTTTCTGATGAAGCTACTCTTCTTCTCAATTTATCTTGTGGCTTAGCACGATTTTCTCTTTTTCAAAACGTTCTCCGAAGATCAATACTGTATCTCCTTCTTGTTCCACATGCAATATGATGTATGATGCTTATGTTATGCAAAATGATATGATGATGTTATGTTATGCAAAATGATATTTGTGCCGAAGGTACACATATCCCTGCAGTAGAGCACACAATCTTTTTATATCAGCGCTGACTTTTCGCTGTAAGCCTCCTTTAGGAGCTTCTTCGCCTTTTACTTCAGCGGAATCAGCGTTTATTTTTTGCTGTAAGCCTCCCTTAGGAGCTTCTTCGCCTTTTACTTTCAGCGGAATCAGCGTTTATTTTTCGCTGTAAGCCTCCCTTAGGAGCTTCTTCTCCTTTTACTTTCAGCGGAATCAGCGCTTATTTTTCGCTGTAGGCTCAGAAAACTTACACTGCGCTCCCTTAGGAACGACTTTTTACTGCTTCGAATAAATTGCACTGTGTTCCTTAGAACAAATTTTTGATAATTCAAAGGTCCTTCGTGCCACCATAAATTCTTATGCTTCGGCAACTCAAGCCTATGGAGAAGATATATTTTCATTATGGCAAAAGGAGAAACTGTTACAAGAAATTGAAAAACGATAAAAAATACTTAGACTTCCCATAATTGTTCCTTATTTACAAGAAAGTAATACTGAATGTGAAAATGCGAAAAAAACTGCTGTCGAAGTAGGATATCTTCAGTAAATGTGCTTCGACTCTGGCACAGTGCTATTGACTGTGCGAGCTTCGGACTCCTCTCTGAAGTCCCGCTGAAGGTGAGTGTGCTGACTCCCTTCTGGCTGCTGACCTCGCTGCGTTGGTGGTGGCGGTGGAGGCTGTTGCCAAGATGCTTGGGGTTGACTTGCCGAAGCAACAGAAGCTGTAGGATGATTGCCTACATATTCTGGAATGTAAGGCGAATGGTATGAAGCAGTGTGCATGACCTGCTTCAGCTGACTTTGTTGTGCTGCAGCTTCTGCTATCTCCTTTTGCTTCTGGATGGTGACATGGCACATCCTGGTGGTATGGCCCTTGTCTTCACCACAGAATAGGCAGTAAATTCTTCTTGGCTGATCCCCAAATCTTCCCCCGAAGCCCCTGGCGCCTCTGCCCCTTGGCGCTGGCGGCCGAATAGAGCTTTGCTGTTGCCCCGAAGCTTGCGAAGAGATTGTGGCCTTTGCTGTTGGCTCCCTCTATCATCACTTTGAGTGGAGTTATGAATTGACCTGACGTGCCTCAGATGAAATCTTCCTCCGAAGCCCCTGATCAATTCAGAAAACCTGAATGCCTCCTCCCTTCTTTGGCGGAAGTCATTGTCAGCTCGGATATACTCATCCATCTTCTGGAGCAGCTCTCCAAAGTTTGTGGTGGCTTCCTGGTAAAGTATTGCGCTGAAGGTCCCGGCCGAAGTCCCTTAATCATGGCCTCAATGACAATTTCATTGGGCACTGTTGGCGCCTGTGCCCTCAGACGCAGAAACCTTCGGACATACGCCTGAAGGTATTCTTCGTGGTCCTGGGTACACTGGAATAAAGCTTGAGCAGTAACTGGCTTCGTCTGAAACCCTTGGAAGCTGGTTATCAACATATCCTTCAGCTTCTGCCATGAGGTGATTGTTCCTGGCCGAAGAGAGGAGTACCAGGTTTGAGCGACACTCTTGACGGCCATGTCCAGGAGTACCAGGTTTGAGCGACACTCTTGACGGCCATGATAAAAGACTTTGCCATGACTGCAGTATTGCCACCATACGAAGATATGGTTGCTTCATAGCTCATCAAGAATTGCTTCGGGTCTGAATGACCGTCGTACATGGGGAGCTGGGGTGGCTTGTAAGACTGGGCCATGGTGTAGCCTGCAATTCTGTTGATAGAAGAGAAGCATCATCAAAAGCAAAATTTCCATGATGGAAATCTTCATACCATTCGTCCTCATTGTAGAAGCCCTCCTGATGAAGCTCTCTGCGCGGAGGCCTTCGGTTCTGGTCATCCTGAGTAAGATGATGAACCTCTTCCGAAGCTTCATCTATCTGCCTCTGAAGGTCAGCTAGACGAGCCATCTTCTCCTTCTTTCGTTGCACCTGTTGATGGAGCATCTCCAGGTTTTGGATTTCCTGGTCCAAGTCGTCCTCCGGAGGCGTTGGACTGGTGGCCTTCCTCTTCTTGCTCTGGGCCTCCCTAAGAGAAAGGACGTCCTGATTGGGGTCCAGCGGCTGCAGAGTGGCAGCCCCTGTCGCTGAAGCTTTTTTCGGCGGCATGACGAAGGTGATGCTTGCCGAAGATGTTCAAAGCTCAAGAAATGGAAGTGAGTTCACCGGAGGTGGGCGCCAATGTTGGAGACTTGTTCTCAAATGCTATGAATTAAGAACAAGGCAACATAAAATGTTAAATATCAAAGCCCTTCGTCCTTCGAAGCATTATTTCCCTTTGGATATAATGGATTTTGGACAAAGGTTATGAAGGTCACACCTTCATAATTATAACAAAAGATAAAGGAAATTTATACACAAAAACACGAAAAAATAACATGATTACTTTGAACATTATTATTAATTTATTTCTATTTATTTTACTTATATAAACAACAACAAATTACAAATGTACCTTCGTCTTGAAGGAAAGTAAGGGTACAGGCATGATGATAATGCCAAGTCAGCGTGAACAGTACGGGAGTACTGTTCATCTATTTATAGGCACGGGACGCAACCCGTGTAAAATTACATTAATGCCCTTTGCTTTTACCAGTAACTCTATAGTAATTCTTCGAGGTCTAATTTGGCTTTTCATCTTTAAGTCGGTTCCTCTTTTCTGCTGTCATGCCGAAGCTTTTCTGCACATAGCTTCGTGATCGTTTCATCCTTCATCATGATCGTCTTCCATTTCAGTCAAGCTTCGTCTTGACCATGCTCTTGTATACCCGCAACCTGATTCCGAAGATACCTGCTCGCATACTTGGAAAACATTGTCAAATTATGTTTTTGAGGACCTTCGGAAGCCGAAGGCCCCCAACAGGCACGAAGCAAGAAAATCACATTGCTGATTTGCAAGAGACATTTGCCAATTTCAGGCAAGCTGGCCTGAAGTTAAATCCAGAAAAGTGTGTTTTTGGGGTGAAGAAGGGCAAATTCCTTGGCTGTTTGGTATCAACGAGGGGAATTGAAGCCAACCCGAGCAAGATCGAAGCTATCCTTCGGATGGAGCCGCCAAGCACAAAGAAGGGGGCCCAACGGCTGGCAGGAAGACTAGCATCACTGAATAGATTCATATCCAGATCAGCAGAAAGAAATCTGCCATTCTTTGAAATATTGAAGTTAGCCAAAGTTTTTCAATGGGGACCGGCTAGCAAAAAGCTTTCGAAGAATTGAAGCAATACTTGATCGATCTAACGACACTAGCTCCACCTTTGCCAGGGGCTCCATGTGACACCCCAGGTGTCAGTTTCGTGTTACGTCGGGAGATTCATCCCAATCTCGGATGCTCAGTAAAAATTTCTATTTTCTCGATCGTGTCTATCTCTGATTATCAGGATTATTCATGGAAGCTCACCGAAGTCGGAGTTATTCGATCGCAAGAAACAACCAATTTTGGAGCCTATTAAAACTTTTATTTCTCGGGACGAATGCCAACTTGTTATTCATTCTCTAATTATAAAATCTCGTCTAAAGCTCATTTAATCAAAACTCTCGACCATTGTTAGTGGATCTATGCCCGAATCCAAATCATCGAACTTCAATCGATGTCCGACTATTTTAATCCGAGTCCGTACTCTCAAACGAAATGCTCTGTTGTGTCGGTATCTAATTATTTTTTATCCGACTCGGCCAAATATCTCGTGTCCGAACCAAACTCAAAACCCCGTATCGACAACAATTTTAAAATATCACGATTCACCTTCTCCGACTAAAATCCAAAGCCGATCAAATCTCAGGACGATTTATTTTCGAATCATGCGTAGGGAATTATTTCCGAGCGAATTCAAATCAGACTCTCGACCGAGTTAATCGCTCAATCGTCCATTCATCTGAACTGTATTTCGGAATGTTCTCTGTTGAGACAAATTCCGCAGGAGCGTTTGTATTCTAGGAAATGATTAGCGATCCGATAATCTGTGTTTAATCAAAACACCATAAAATAAAATGGAAATAAATTAGCGCGGCCCGGTTTAGTGTTTGGGTCAGCCCAACCCAGCCCAATAGGCCCACTAAGAAACCCTAACCCTACCTCATGCCTATAAATAGGAGCCCTCTCTCCTTGCACTTGGCTATTTTGCACTCCCACCCCTCAAAAATTTTCAGCCGCCACTCTCTTCCTCCTCCCACGCGCAGCAGCATGGCACCCTTTCTTCCTCCCTGCTCCACGGCAGCAGGCATGGGGCTTGGCTTCTCTCTCCCATGGTGAGCAGGCCCTCTCCTTCCCCATGGGCGCGCCCCCTTCAGGCTTGGCTGCAGGGACAGCGCCCTCCTTTCCCTCTGCTGTCCAGGCGCGGACGCCCCTTTCCCATGGCCGAGCTCAAGCTGCCGGGACCCGACGCGGCGCCCCTCTGTTGCAGGTCGAGCGTCCTCCTTGCTCCTCCTCCTAGCGAGCGGCTGCAGCAGGGAGCCTTTCTCCCCTACGCGCTGGAGCTCCTTGGGCCGACCTCGGCGAGGTCCATGTCCATGGCGACGCAGCAGCTCCATTCCTCCATGGCCATGGCGCCCCCTCCCTCCTCTTCCCTGCCGCGGCGAGGAAACGCCGGAACTCGTGCCCTCTCTCTGGTTTGGGTGGAGCAGCGCCTTCCCCTGCTATCTCCTCCCCGACGCCCGTTGGAGATGGCACCCAATAGCCCCGGCACCTTCCTTTGCTTCGTCTCGCTGCCACCGCTGCGCACGTGCCAAGTGTTCGACAAAATGTCGAGGGAGACGTGTTGTTGCAGCACTGTCGGCGCTCACCGGTTGGTTGCTGTTTTTGCGCAGCCCCAACATCATCGTCGATCACCACCAGTGAGACCACGACGATCCTTGTTCGATTCCGCATCGGCGTTGTTTCCCTATGATTAATTGTGTATGTGTGCTGTTGTGTTTTTGTTTTGTGGAGGAGTGGAACCCCGTGTTTTGCGAGGAGAAGGCAAGCCGCTCAACGCTCGTCGGACGTGCGGGGCTATGCACAAATCGGAATCGCCATCGTTCTTACAAACACCGATTGGGTTTGTTTTTGGTGAGCCGGTGCATGTCGCTCTCGATTGACTCGATTAATAAATTATATAGATGTGTGTAAAATGTTTCGGTATTACGCATTGGTAGGATCACATTTGTGATTGGAGAACAAGAGGTTGTTTGATGTGTGCGATTTGTAGTTTGTATAATTATGTTTTGGTCGATGTGGTGTACATTGGTGTTTGAATATATGTGGGTATAAAATGTTTTGGTTATATGCGGTGGCAAGGTCGCATTCATGTTTTGGTAAACAAATGTGTCATGCTTGTTTTATGTGATGAGTAAGTCTGCAAATACAAGGGATGTGAGGATTGAATTAGTGCACGTATGTGTGTGGTGCCGTGGTGTATTATGGTAATGGTGGCGTAAGATGTTTATTTGAGATGTGCGGTTATATGTCGTAATATGGTTATACTCGCGACGAGGAAAGATGTATGTATTGTGTGACCCGACGTTTAGGTTGCTATTGTATAATCGTGTGAAGGATGCTCCCGATGGTCATGTGACTAAAGGGTGATGTAGTGGTAAAGCGAGAAGTAAGTTTAATATTTTTAAAACGATTAGTTGATAGCATCTGTCGGTGTCGTCATGCTTTCTGTTGTATGGCGGGTCGATGCCTTGCCTTGTCAAATATTGCATTCCATTCCCATTGGGTAAAATAAATATCTTGTTGGTTGATTAGAGGTCTTATATGAGCGTTATCGCAGCCCAAGAATTATTGGAAACAAGTAGCATTCATAAGTCGGTCCTGGTTAAAATTGAAGAACAATCTGATAACATATGCACCTAAGTGCTTTAGGTCATTCAGTAGCAAGTAAGTCTTATGGAGTTTTATGCCAGATGTTAATGCCTCTATGGTAGACCTCCTAAAATATGGTGTTTTAAGTGACTTGTGTGTTGTCCAGTTTAAGTTGAGAAAAGGTTAAGAAACATTAATTAACCTGCTCCCACCCATGTTTTGAGTTGCAATGTCTAAATGGGTTGCTAAGTCTTATGCTGTGATTAGCCAACTAATGTTAAGTAGGAGTCAATTGCATTAAGTGATTGTTATGTATATGTTGTGTCTCGGATTTCGATAATAAAAGGCTGGCCGACGAATATGTTGTATAGCGGCCTAGACTGTTGCTCTGGTTAGCCAACTTGTTAGATGGCTTGGTTAAGCTCGTAATCATGGTGAATTGCTTGTTATGGTTTAAATGCGCATGATTATGGTGAATGCATTTGTTAAATGTATGTGGTAATTTTAGTGCACTAAATGACTTGACTAAAAAAATTGTAAGTCTACTTGTTAGTCCTTATTTGATTAATTTAACTCTAACAAATGGTAAAGTGTTACAATAATTCAAGTCTCTAAAACATGACAATTCTTGAATTGTATAGGAACTGAAATTTATTAATTGCTGTTTTGGACTGCACGCAGTGATTTCTTCATACTGTATGTTTGATGAACTAAATTGTGTTTTCTGTAGATATGTGCTATAGAAAAGTGGTAGATAACTTTATTATCTTGCTGGTGTTAAAATTTGACAGCCATAGGTCTGACAGTTTAGGAGTTATGCTTTTTACAAATTCAGTAACTGAATCTGTCCAAATTCTATACAGATTTTAGAAACTGCATTTTTTGCTCAATTTAATTTTGCAATCAGTTCATGGTCGTTATAATAAAGTTGTAGATGTTTTTGTTATCTTTCTTGTGTTAAAATTTCATGACCATAGGCCTGACAGTTTAGGAGTTATGAATTTTACAAACTGCTTGCTGTGTTCTGTCCACCGTCAGAACAGATTTTGAAAACTGTGTTGTTTGATTTAGTTAAACATTGAATCAATTCTTAGTGATTATAGAAGTTATGTAGAGCTTTTGCCAAACTTTCCAAAAAGTCTTGGATCACTCTTTTTGGTGGTCTGAAGATTTAGTTATGAATGTTTAAAGTAGGAAGACTGAATCTGTCCAAATCTGGACAGCTAAGCCTTCTAGTGTCTTTTATCCTTAGTTAAATACTGAATCACCTTGAGATGTTTATAAATGATATGTGGACAATTTCATTATCTTTCCAGAAAGTCTAGGATAAATTTATTTGGATGTCTGAATCTTCAGTTGTGAATTTTTAAAGTTGCAAGTCTGACTCTGTCCAAATCTGGACAGACCTGTTGTATTATCACGTTTAGACTTTGCTAATTGTTGAATAATGTTGTGATGACAATACCAAAGTTGTAGAGCACTTTTTAAGCTTTCCAGAAAGTCCTAGTTTGCTATTTTTGGATTAATATTTGAAAAGTTATGATTAAAACAAGTAACTGCTGTATTGCTGTCCAAAAATCCTGCAAGTGCGCATTTGATTGTTTAGTTCACCTGTTGGCTAAAAATGCTTAGTTAGCACTTAGCGGACATAGACTTGTAATGGCTAAACATAGGTTATCATGTGTTCCATGATTAATGTGCTTGCTTGCTGTAGTTGATTGTGTTGGTGACTTGTTCTCAACAGTTATGAATTAAGAACAAGGCAACACAAAAATGTTAAGTATTAATGCCCTTCGTCCGCTGAAGCATTATCTCCCCAAGGATTTAATGAGCTTCAGACGAAGGTCATGAGTAAAATATCACGAAGATTTCTCCTTCGTGATCAGACTTGTAAAACAATGAACAATGAAAAATGGAATATAAAGTATAAAACATTTAGGGGGAAAATGTACTAAAAACAAATAATATTATTCACATATTTTATTATATGAATATAAATATTAAAACATAGTATTTGGGCACACTTATACCTTCGCCTTGGCGGAAAGCAATAATTCAAGCGTAATGTGCCAGCGATTACAGGGTTTCGTGAACAGTGTCGGGGTACTGTTCACCTATTTATAGACACAAGGTGCAACCTGCGTAAAATTACATTTATGTCCTTTACAATCGACTACAATAATGACACAAAACATCATGGGTCTTTAAGTCAATCCATCTTTAACTCGGTTCGGCCCTTCATCTTGAGATCTGTCATTGTGCCGAAGCTCAATAGGTAATAGTTTCGGCGCTTGCTCCTAAGAAGATCTTCCGAAGGTGTTCGCTTTCTTTAGTATCATCGGCTTCGAAGCATACCCCCAACAGTAGCCCCTTCGCGGTGCTAGATCGTTTTTTGTAACGAGCTTGATCCGTGAAAAAGTCTTCTAGGCTTCGGGACGCCGAAGATCCAAAAAACACCTTCCCTGAGCTCGTTGGCGAGAAACGATTAAAATAATCGTCGCGCGCGCGGTGGCCCCATCTTGCAGCAATTACGCGTGCCCCAGCAATTCACCTTCTCGGACCCTGTGGCCCACCGTTCAACGAGTGCGGGTGACTGTTTGTTCGGTGCGTGAGACCTTGACGATTCACCTTCCCACTTGCGGCACTATATAAACAGACGGGTAGGTGTGAAGTTACCACAGCATTCATTGCTATTGCACTTTTTGCTGCCAAAATTTTATTCATAGCCGAAGCTTAATCATCGTGCTCAGACGAAACTTCGCTTTTAATTCTGCTTCGTCACAAGAGGAAGAGCTTCGGTAAAATCAGAAAAGTCAACAACAAAAATTTCAAGAAAGTCATAATCAAATGGCCAGAGTTCGCTCCACAGCTAGGGTTGATCGTGAGGGAGATGAGACCGAAGCTACTGAGGCTGTTCCGATTTCCGAAGCAATGAAGCGGTCTGGGCTGGTAACATCGGAGGACGTCCCTGCCGCTGAAGCAGAGCAAGCTGATGTTGAGGAGACCGATTCTGAAGATGATTATAGCAGAGCGGTGCCGAGCAAACCCAGCCATCTGGATTTTGGAAAATCCACAGTCTCTGAAGGTGACCTACCTAAGATGTTGAAATTGGGCTATTTTAACGAAGAAAAGAAAGAGTTGTTTCGCTTTGGAGGAGAGGAAACTACTCCGAAGCCAGGAAAAGATGAAATAGTAGTTTTTAAGAGTTTCTTCAAAGCTAGTTTGAGATTCCCTTTGAATAAGATGATTGCTGATGTGCTGCAGAAGTTTGGAATCTACTTTCATCAGCTAACTCCTAACGCTATCGTTAGGCTTAGCGTTTACATTTGGGCTCTCCGAAGCCAAGGGGTGGAACCGTTTGCTGAAGGTTTCTGCCGAGTGCATGAGCTGCATTACCAAACCAAGGCCAGCAGAGATGGGTTGCATGAAAACTTCTGCTGCTACAATTTTGCCTACCGGAAGACTACAAAATTTCCTGTGATCAGTTACCGAAGCAAGTGGTCGGCTGGCTGGAAATTGGAATGGTTCTATGTCAAAGTTGACGATGATAAGGAGAAGCTGGTCCAGAGTCCGTTAGAGCTGATCTTCGGAGAGACCAGACCCCCCGTGTAATATGACACCAGAGGGTCCAACCCAAATTGCACTGGTTGAATTCAGGATTATCGTAGAGCACATCGGCACTAGGGACTTAGTGCAGGAATTTTTGTCTTTCAAAGTGTTTCCAACTATGAAAGAGTGGGCCATGCCGAAGCTTGAAGGAAAAAAGAAGGAGAGAGAACTTGTCCGGCTACCCTACCACTACAAATTCAAGAGACATTTCAAAGTACCCTGCCAAGAATGGTTGGATACAATCGAAGTAATGTGCAACGAAATTCTTGGAAATTATTCTAAAAAAGAAGATCAATTGATGACTGTAGCCTTCGACACCCGTCCGAAACGAAGGCTAAACCGAGTGATGGATGCTATAGGTTTTGAATATCCTGACTAGGAGCGGTTGGACAAGGGTGCTGAAGGCCAAAAAAGGAAAAGAGTAGCTAGTGCTCTGAATAAGGACGATGAAGATCAGTCAAAGAAGAAAAAACAAGAGTCTGAGGCGAAAACAGTTGCTTCGAAGAAAAGAAAGGCTTCGACTCCGAAGCAAAAATCAATTGATGAAAAAGAAAGGACTTCTGCGACATCCTCTGCTACTGAAATAAAGGAAATCTTAAAGGTAATGACTGAAACTTTGCCTGTCAAACTAAGTCCACTGGGGCTACATCTGACGAAGCTTTTTCAAAAGGAAAAGGAGCCCACAAAAACGAAGGCACCTAGGCCAAAGAGACAAAGAATCGTTACTGTGATAGAAGTTATTGAAGCAACACCACCAGGAGCTTCAGCTCTGAAGGTGCCAGCTATTGAAAGCATGACAGCTACTGAAGCTGTACCTTCGGAGGCTGCCGCAGAAGAGGCCAGAGCCGAAGATGCCAAATCCAAAGATATTAATTTAGAGAGCATAGCTGCTGATATAGACAAAATGCTACTAAACATGGCCGCGGAAGAAGCTTCCGCAGCCACCGAAGAGACTACGGCCGCAAAACCCGAGAAGGAAGAGATGACCGAAGAAACTTCAGAAGATGAAACTTTTGACTTTCAAAACTTAGTTGGCCAAGAGCTGACAAATGCTGAAAAAGAGGAACTAAAAGAATATGCTATATCTTGCGGGTATCGGCCGAGAGCGCTTCTCTTCGGTGGCATTGATGACGAAAGGTTAGGCTGCATACGAGATCAGACTGGCGCGAAGGTTATCGGTACTCTATCAAAAGAGTATCGGTTTCCCAAAGCTCGAAGCAGATATCAGCCGCTACCGACGACAACACATTGTCGGTAGTTTGTTTTATTCCAATTTTAAGGTAAACAACTTTTGTCTAACCTTTATTATTTGTAATATCAAAAATGTTTTCTAACGAAGGTTATCTGTCCACAGAGTATGCTTTTGAGCAAGGCTTTAAAAATGCAACAGGACTTAGAGGATAAAAAGCACGAAGTTATAATTGAGAACTTGGAGAACAAGATAAAAGAGCAATCAGTTACCATCGAAAAGAAAAACTTCGAGCTTCAAACAGCCGAAGGCTTATTAGCGGATGCTGAAGCCAAAATAACAGAATTAAATTCGAAGCTTCTTTCTCAATCAGAAAATTTCGAACAAGAAAAGCTGAAGCTTGATGCAAAACTTGAGGCCGAAGTCCAAAAAAGTTAGGAGCTAAAAGAATCTTTGACACGCCTTCAGAATAAATGCCTGGAGTTCAGCAATTGATGCGTTCAACAGCTGAAGCAGGTGTTCTATTTTGTTGGAGTCAGCAGCGAGAAGTTCACTTCTTCGGCTGAAGACCTGCCTGGTGCCTTCGAGCATATTGAAGGTGAAATTAATGATCTTGACGAAGTCATAGCTGGGCACGGTGACTTCTGTGCCCTGGTTGCTTCTCGGGGCACAACTGTTGCCTTTTTGAAGTCTGGCTGTGAACACGGAAAAGTTGTCAATAGACCCAACTTCAGCTTGTCACCAGCAGACTTAGATAACATTCCCAACCTGGCCCGAAGTATTGCGAATAGATTTATAAAATTAGTATGGTCAAAGAGTGGACGGAGCAAAGCTGGTGACGAAGCTCGAAGCCACCTTAAGCCGGTAACAAAATCATACCTTATGCTTACCTTTTCTTTTGAGTTTTGAATTTAGCTTATAATACTTACATACAGGATGACCAAGCCAAAGCTGAAGCTACGGAGTAGAAAGACGAAGCTCCATAAATGCTGACGAAGCTCTAGTAGTCTATAGAAATAGCTCAAAAAACTCCTGTGATAACTTGTATAAAGTATGATGTAATTAAATTTCACTTTGTGAACTTTATTCATACCTTGTAATATAATATTACCTTTCCGTCAATGTATAAAGTGCTTTGGTGTGGACGAAATTAATATTTTTGAGCCGAAGGCGAAAAACACCTTCCCTTCTTTGAGTACACAGCGAAGCATAAAATTGCATCTTTTCCCTTTTTTCGAAGCCTTATGTTTCAAAGCCGAAGCAAGTGTGTATGTTATGATGATGATGATCCTATGTATGTCTAAGTGAATGTTTATGAATGCAAATGTATGATGTAATGTATCGTGCAAATGAATGTTCAAAGAGACATACGAAACCATAATCACAACTCTTATTCCCTTAGGAATAACAAATTTTTGCCGTTTATTTTTCGGCTTAACCGCTTATTTTTCGGTTTATCAGCGCTGACTTTTCACTGTAAGCCTCCCTTAGGAGCTTCTTCGCCTTTTATTTCGGCGGTATTCGCGTTGACTTTTCGCGCTTCGCCTTATATTTCGGCGAAATCAGTGTTGACTTTTCGCTGTAAGCTCTGCATTCCCTTAGGAACGACTTTTGAGCAGAAAACTTACGCTGCGCTCCCTTAGGAACGACTTTTTGTAGCTTCGTCGTGCTCTGCATCCCCTTAGGGACGTCTTTCGAGCTTCTCCCTGTTTTTCCTTTTTCTCTTTGCACTCGATGGTGCATGCCCAGTTTTTACATTTACATCTTCGGGGGATATTGCTCTTGTAGAGCTGATATAAGAAAAAGAGAAATTACATGCTATGGCCCCATTGAAAACCTTTCTCCCCCTTTGGAAAGGAAAATGGTGCCATAGGAAAGAATAAAAAAGATTACATCAGGTTACACATAATACCGCCGAAGCTCATCCGCATTCCAAGATCTAGGAATGTCATTGCCGTCCATATCCTTCAACCTGTAGGAACCGGGTCTTGACGAAGATACTACCAGGAAAGGTCCTTCCCACTTCAACTGTAGCTTGCCTACTATATCTGGGTTGGCAACTCTCCAAAGTACCAAGTGTCCTGGCTTAATATTTTTTAACCGAACCTTTCTGTCACGCCATTTTATTGTTTCGGCTTGATATTTATTGATATTCCACAGAATAATCAGCTTCGTCCTCTGCCGAAGCCACTGTTCTTATTGATCCCACTTTAGCTTCTTCTGGGGTTATTTCTTCGTCACCAAACAACAATTTGAATGGTGTAAAACCTGTTGACCTTGACATTGTTGTGTTGTGGCTCCACACCACTTTGATTAATTCGTCTGGCCACTTCCCCCTGGGCTGGTTGAAGATTAACTTCATTATTCCTGTCATTATAATGCCATTAGCTCTTTCGACAAGTCCATTTGACTCCAGATGCCGAACCGATGCAAAATGGATCTTCGTGCCAATTTGTTCACAAAACTCTCTGAAAGCTTTGGCATCAAACTGTGTTCCATTGTCCATGGTGATGGCCTTCGGCACTCCGAAGCGACACACAATATTTTGCCAGAAAAACTTTTGAACAATTACCGAAGTTATTGTGGCCAAAGGCTTTGCCTCAATCCACTTAGAAAAATATTCTACTGCCACTACAACATATCTTAAATTCCCTTGTGCTGGTGGAAGTGAGCCTAGCAAATCAAGGCCCCACCTTTGCAATGGCCAAGTGGGCTGTATTAATTGAGTTAGAGACGAAGGTTGTTTTTTATCTCTTGCACATTTTTGACAACCTTTGCATTTTTGGACTAATTCTGCTGCATCCGAAGCTGCCTTCGGCCAATAAAATCCTTGACAAAAAACTTTACCCAACAAAGGCCTAGATCCAATGTGAGATCCACACAGGCCTGCATGTATTTCTTTCATTAGCTCTATACCTTCAGCTCTGGATAAACATTTGAGCAATGGAGAACAGACTCCATGCTTATATAACTCCCCTTCTATTATTACATATGGACGGGCTCTTGCCGCTATTCTCTTATGATAAGCTTCGTCATCTGAAAGGAAATTGCCCTGAAGAAAAGACATGATCTCAGTTCTCCAATCTTCGCTATAGACAGGAGATATATTGAGCACTGCTCTTTCAAGAAGGTCAACCGAAGGTGCTTTTATTGTTTCAAAGAATACTTCTGAAGGTAAGGGCAGCCCCTGTGCCGCTGACTTGGCTAGTAGATCAGCGTGCTCATTTTCTCCTCGTGGAATGTTCTTGACAGAAAACCCTTCGAAGGAAGCTTCAAGTCTTCGAACTGTATCCAAATATTTCTCAAGCTTCGGATCTCTTGCTTTGCAACTTTTGTCAACATGGCCAGAAATAACTTGGGAATCAGTTTTGAGAACCGCCCTTCTTATCCCCATTGCCTTCAACTTCCGAAGACCCAAAAGCAAAGCTTCGTATTCAACAATATTATTTGTACAACTGAAATCAAGTTTCACTGCGTAGCATGTTCTAACTTTGGAAGGTGCAATTAAAACGGCAGCTGCACCTGCCCCGAAGGTTCCCCAGGAACCATAGCAGAATACTGTCCAAGCTTCGGCATCTTTACTTGCTTCTTCCTCCTGAGCCCCTGGCGTCCAGTCGGCGATGAAATCTGCTAGCGCCTGGGACTGAATCGAAGATCTATGCACATAATCAATGCTGAACTCATTGAGTTCCGCAGCCCACTTTCCAATCCTTCCAGTAGCTTCTCTGTTTCTCATAATATCCTTCAAAGGCTGTGATGAAGGAACAATTATATGGTATGCTTGAAAATAATGTCGAAGCTTCCTGGAAGCCATTAAAACAGCATACAACACCTTCTCCAATTATGTATAGTTTTTCTTTGATAAACTGAGAACTTCGGAAACAAAGTATACTAGAGCCTGCTTTTTCAATTGCCCTTCAAGCTTCTCCTGAACAAGCGCCGCACTTACTGCAGAGTGCGAAGCTGCCACATACAGCAGTAGAGGAGCCCCTGGCGCTGGTGGAGTTAGAGTTGCTAAATCTATCAAATATTGTTTCAGTTCTTCGAAGGCTTTTTGCTGAGCTGATCCCCATTGAAAAACTTTGGCTGACTTCAGCACTTCAAAGAATGGTAAATTTCTCTCTGCTGATCTGGATATAAATCGATTCAAGGATGCCAGTCTTCCTGTTAGCGGTTGAGCCCCTTTCTTTGTGCTTGGCGGCTCCATCCGAAGGATAGCTTCGATTTTGTTTGGATTAGCTTCGATCCCTTTTGTTGAAACCAAACAACCAAGGAATTTCCCCTTCTTTACCCCGAAGACACATTTTTCCGGATTCAGCTTCAGACCAGCTTGCCTAAAATTAGCGAATGTCTCCTGCAGATCAGCAATGTGATTTTCTTGCTTCGTGCTTTTTACTATGATATCATCAACATATGTTAGCACATTTCTGCCTATCTAAGAATGAAGGACTTTTGTTGTCATTCTGCTGAAGCTTCCTCCAGCATTCTTGAGCCCCTCAGGCATCCGAAGGTAACAATATGTACCACTAGGGGTGATGAAGCTGGTTTTTGGCTCATCTTCCTTCTTCATCCAGATTTGATGGTAACCTGAATAACAATCTAGTAAACTCATGAGCTCTGACGAAGCTGCTGTGTCTACCAGAGAATCTATCCTTGGTAATGGAAATTCATCCTTCGGACAAGCCTTGTTGAGATCAGTAAAATCAATGCACATTCTCCATTTACCATTGGCTTTCTTCACCATAACAATGTTAGCTAGTCATTCTAGGTATTTTACTTCTCTGATGACTCCAGCGCTGAGGAGTCTTTTCACTTCATTCCGAGCACCTTCGGCTTCGTCATAAGACATCTTCCGAAACCTCTGCTTTCTAGGTCTGAAGGATGGATCAACATTGAGCGAGTGTTCAATAACATCACTGTTGACACCGCAGAGATCATTAGCTGACCATGCAAAGACATATTTGTTGTTGAACAAGAACCTTATTAGGGTTTTCTCCTGCTCTTCAGACAATTGAGATCCCAATAGCACCTTCTGCTCTGCTATATCGTCACATAAGGGCATGGGCTTCGACTGATCAGCCGAAGAAGCCTTCTCCCTTCTGTACTTGTATTGCTCACAAGCTTCGGCTCCATCTATGTTATGGATTGCTTTTGAATCTGTCCAATTTCCTTCGGCCTTTCTGGCAGCTTCCTGACTTCCATGAATAGCAATAGGCCCTTGATCCGAAGGTATCTTCATGCAAAGATATGCTGGGTGAAGAATTGCTTCGAACGCATTGAGTGTTCCACGACCAATGATTGCGTTGTAAGGGTATTCCATGTCAACAATATCAAACACAACTTGTTCAGTCCTTTTATTGTTGATAAATTTGAAAGTTACTGGCATCGTGATCTTACTGAGTGCTACAATCTGCCTTCCTCCAAAGCCACAAAGGGGATGTGTAGCATCATTGATCTTATCTTCGGGTTCTTGCATCTGTCTGAAGGCCTTAGCAAATATAATATCCGCTGCACTACCTGTGTCAACCAAAATATTGTGGACCAGAAATCCTTTGATAACACAAGAAATGACCATAGCATCGTTGTGAGGGTAATCCTTGAGCTGAAGGTCCTCTTGGGAGAAGGTAATCGGGATGTGGGACCATCTTGACTTGATGAAGGGTCCTTGCACCCCGACATGATGTACCCTTCTCTGTGCCTCCTTCTTCTGCTTCTTGTTGGCTGGCTCTGAGCATGAACCGCCTGTTATCGGGAGTACTAGCTTCAGAGCTGAAGCAGCTCCGGCTTGGTTGTTGAACGAAGCCATTAGCTCAAAAAAGTGGAAGTGAGTTCACCGGAGGTGGGCGCCAATGTTGGGGACTTGTTCTCAACAGCTATGAATTAAGAACAAGGCAACACAAAAATGTTAAGTATTAATGACCTTCGTCCACTGAAGCATTATCTCCCCAAGGATTTAATGAGCTTCGGACGAAGGTCATGAGTAAAATATCACGAAGATTTCTCCTTCGTGATCAGACTTGTAAAACAATGAACAATGAAAAATCTCTACAACTATTAAGAACCAAATGTAGACTGCCCCCGCCTCTACGCCTGCCCGCCCGCAATCCCGCCACGGTCGCCCACAATCCCGCGAACCGCCCTCCCGCCCGCAATCCCGCTGCGGCCGCCCGCAACCCCGCACGCCGCCAACCCCGCCGCGACCAATCCCACCCGCACGCCGCCCGCACCTCAAGCACCACGAATCCCGCGTCTTCCCCGCCGCGGAACCCGCCTCCACCCGCGGAGCCGCTCCCCACCTCCGCCCGCCCGCCCGTCCGACCTCCGGAAACCCCGCCGCGCTTCCAACCGCCTCCTCAAACCACGCCGCAAACCCCGCCGCACACAACTTTGCCTCCACCGCACACAATATGCGCGCTCCTTCCCCGCTCTCTTCTCGTCGCGCTCCTTCCCCTGCCTGCCTCGCGGTGCCGCGGCCTCCGGAGTCCGGACCACGCGCACGCGGGGACCGCGCTTCCACGTCACGTGCGCCACCGCGCGCCGGAGAAGACCGTCGCCGCCCGATGGCGGTTGCCCCGACCGCACATGCCTACCGCGCTTCGGCTTCTGTAACTACTCGTACTCTCCGTTCTACCTCGGCGTAACTCCGTTTCCCCTCCTTCCTCCTCTTCAATTTTTCTAAGGCGTGTGAAGAATTCGTGTCCGAGAGTGCTCATCAGTCAAAAAAAAACTACCCAATATTTGAGCATGGTTGCTCTGTGCATCATGGAGTCTAGCAAATAAGGTAGTCTCAGCTGAGGCCTAACAGGACCTTTTTGTTGGTGGGGGGAGGGGGATACGAATGGGGAAGACGACTGTCATGCTGTTTGGGTGGACAAAGTCCTTTATCAAAAACTGAGTTGTGATTTATAGCTTGACTAGAGCTCGGCCTCAAGGTTTTTAACCAGGCGTTACTATGGGTTAGTGTGTGATCATACTTGTCCCAAATGGAGAGTGTTTAACATGCTCAGATGGCCTTTTTATGATATGCAACTTTAAACCATTTGGTTCAATGAGTTGCCAATTGACATTGCAAATTCGAAGAATAGATAGATACAGATGAGATGAGATGATATTATACATTGGAACAACAATCTAAAGTCAAAGCATGGAAGACTATGTGGTTCACTCCATGCTTAGCTGTGACAATAAGACGGTGACGTAGCATGGATCAAAGATTACCCCAAGAATAACCCCTGCCTTTTCCGCATACTGTTGTAGTTTAATTCTCTCAGAACAACTTTAGGTTACAGTTGCACATGCACCGATGCAATTACGTTTGTGGGTTATGAGTACAGATTTCTTTGACTAAATAGGTTGAGGTTTTCATGCAACCGACTTACACATGTAATGGAACTCAGATGATTGCAGGCCTAATGGGTGCTCTGTGGGTAGCATTTAGAGGTAAGTTGCTTCACAGGAACTTTTCTTTATGGGGTTTTTATTATGTCATTCTTGTTTTTGTAATGACTACTTGAAATTGGTTTCGTTTAGGGTCGTATACTCATTTCTGTAATTTCCAAAACATCAGGAAACAATGCACTACTTTACAGAAGGGAAAATCCTCTCTCCTTGAGATGCTCTTTTCGCTCCTTGAAAGCAAGAAATAACCATTCATCAGCTGTGGCACCTAAGGACTACTGTGAAACTTACATCCAATTTTTGAGAGATAAACGGATAGTTCCTGATTCAGATCCTCCAAGCCCTAAAGATGTGGACCTATTGTATCAGTTTATTGATAAGAGGTGAGACCCTCCATATTTGAACGAAATTGTCATTTTTCTGAGCTGTAGTTGAAGTGAAATGAACTTCATTGCCTTCTCTCTTTTAGTAAAAGGCTCATGGTAGTGACTGGGGCAGGAATGAGCACTGAATCTGGGATTCCTGATTACAGGAGGTATGTGCATTGTTGTATCTGATGAAACCATATTTTCAGCCTCCCATTAATCTTAATATTCTAACAATCAGAATTCTTATTTTATGGCAGTCCTAATGGTGCATACAGTACAGGTTTTAAACCACTTTCTCATCAGGTGTGCCCACCATTGCTTATCAAATGATGTCTCTTGCTGTTTTTGATACACATTTCTTTCATTATGGTGCTATTTTTAAAAGGGGACACTGACATCTTTTACAAATTTTACAAATTTGTATCCTAAAGATAACAAGGTTTTTATCCTGTTTATCTGCATACATTGTTCGAAGGCTGATCAGGTATGAATAATTATTTTATGATGGTTCTTGTTCTAGGTGATTAGTCACACTAGGGAAAACAGTTTGTTCCTCCAATGATGGTTCCTGTTCTAGGTGATTAGTCAGGTGCATTATATGTTTCTCTGGTTTGATAACAATTGAGATGCTTGATTACTCCTCAACTCTGGAGAATTTCAAGGTAACATATAACTCTTGGTTAATGCCCCGAACTACCTCGCTATCTTTGTCCAAAGCTGTGGGAATCTACCCAAGGTAAGAATCATGAAACGGTTATCAGATTTGGTTGGTTCTTGAGCTGATTTTGTAAGTGCACCCCCGAATTGCTTTATTCAGATGTGTTTTGTGGCTTATTTATGTGTAAATCCCTTGAAGGTAGAGGGTTGAGGTAGGATTTGCTGTTCCAAGAAGAGGTATGCCATATGCCTGTGATGACTCATGTTTTGTGCATGCTTCAAGTTTCAACTATATTCATTCATAAATCTAGACTGCATTTTCTGTTGGGTTGTATACTGAAAAAATAAGTTCATGCTGCTAAACTGAAAGTTCCACTGTTTTCCTTAAAATCATGACATTTGGTATATATATTTACCCCAAGGATTTACCACCATCTACAACCAATCTAGAGCCTTTTAGTAAATTAAGCCATGAACCAATGCCATGATATTCAGTAATTTCATGTTTGATTAAATTAATTTCACCTATGTGTTCAGTTGTATGTTCTTCTTTTTATCTTGGTGATGTTTTTTAGTTCTTTGCTTGAAGCTACAAGAAGAGGCTAAAGGCGGTTCCCTTCTGCAAAATCAGCTTCACAATATTCCTATTAGTACATGGTCTCCACATACGGGGAGGTCAAGCAGTAGGCAACTCAGAACTTTGTTATTGAGTTATCCACTAAATACTTGCCTGGATATTCTGCTTCAAGGTATGCTGACAGCCTGACATTTCCGATGCAACATTTGTATTGATACTTTCATCTGATTCTAAGGATTATAAACGACAATCACGAACTATGCAATCAACTTAAGTATGTGATTTGTTCTTGAATAATACAGATAATAATTTTAGCTCAACAGTAAACATATGAACTAATGTACCATGGAAAATACATAAATTACACCTGACATGATCAGTAGGATCATGCACCACATCACTTTAGTCTTAAGATCTATATAGATTCCTGCAAATGTTCATTGGTTTTATATCTGTTAGATTCCTGTAAAACTTGCTAAGTGTTACACCCAGATCTGTATACAGTTGTATACTCTAGGCAAAAGACTCTTTTATTAGAGTTCTTTTGCTACAGGAGATGATTTTTCCTCCCTCCCTAATGATAGAAAGACAATGTGGTTTCTTGTTCCTTGTAAATGGTGCTGATTTCAGTAATTTCATGTCATTATTTATCTGTTCAATGTTTTGTACGAGCCACTATTCTTATGAAATGATGAAATATTAGCATTTTGGATATAGTGATTGTACATAGTTTTTGAATTATTATTACTCTAAAAAACCATATACATCTATTTGATGGAGAGACCAAACGATGATAAAAACCAGGAGATAAATATCTTCCAATATGGAAGTTTTTCTTCTCTCAAAACCAGGAGATAAAAACCTTTATTTTAACTCCCCTGTCCAAATTTGAGAGGATACAAGAATCTGAATCTGACTCCGATGAATGAACATGAGGAGAATTCAGCTGACCCTCTTCTAGACACCATTAATTTCGAAATAAAGAAGTTAGTATTTCATTTGGTAAATATATATTGGCAAAGTGTAGTATTTCAATAGACAATTTACAGATGTAGCCCCATCACATGCCAGTGGTGGAGGGTCAAATTGATGAACTTGTCAACTTGTATAAAATTAGTTAAGTATATAAGTAAAAAAAGTTTATTGTAGAGTAAAATTGTTAATCTGAATGTTTATGTCACTTTGATTTGATTTTAACGTAGGGGAATCTTCTGATTTTGCGGGGAGTAAGCCACTAAAGGTTCATTGTTTGATTTTCCATTATATGTGGCACAGAAATATCTTCCCTTTGATAAAACAACTAAGGGAGTTCTATTTTTTTTGACATCAGATAAAAATACCTTTTCACCTTTCCTGTTTGTGTTACATCCTATGTTTATAAGGCACACATTCTTTTTGCCAATTTGACTTCCGAAATATTTGATCATCATGTATACCTAATATTAAAGATACATAAACTATGAGGCGGCATGTGGAACTGCAAATTCTCCATAATTGAATGGTTTATGATCACATGGCAATTAAGTGACAGAAACAAATCGATGGTCACCTGATGTTTGAAACGTACAAGTTAAATTCAAATGCGGCAACTGTTACAGTATTACAGTTTAGTGGTTAGTTTGTGTTTTATAGGCTTGCATTGCATCTGATCCAATACTAGACAGCAATAAAGTCTTTTAATCCCAAATAAGTTGGGATACATTAGTTAGAAATTAGAACCCAACAGAGACCACATGTCAAGGTTAGGTCACATGAATAACTGTTTTCCACACACTAATATTCAAGCTAAAACTTTAGTACATTGCATCCTTTCAAGACTCCATTATATCTGATCCAATCCTTCCTCATTGCAAACTGTTGAGGAGGAATAACTATTTGGCAGATGCACTCATTACAAACTATTGAGGAGGAATAACTATTTGGCAGATGCAGACATGCAGTAGCTTCACACTTGGTTCATCGGACAACAGTTCTTTGAACTGAGTAGAGTGGAAGGCAACTGAACCTAACACCCATCCATGACCCAGCTTACATATAGGCAAGTTTTATAACATAGCCTGCTTCAAATATAACTTTTGAGCTTGAGTTACGTATGCTTTCAGTCACTACTCTTCAACTATGCTGGTTCAGTCACTACTCTTTAGAACTGAGGGTTGTCTTCCTATAATAGGTGGTTTTACTGGGTTCTGCATCAGATCCTCGCATACAAGGTGACTTCACAAATTTAGCCAATAAGTTGTATAGCCGAGTGAAGCTATGTTTGACCTATGCTACGACGAGCCACCGTCACATTTGGTTAGTTTTATCTAATACGAGTTGGGTGCATATTTCCATTTCTGTAACCATTTCCTTTGAATCTGGTTTCTAATGGATTTTCCACCGATTTAAGATTTCCTGATAGAAAATTGCGCCTTGCATCTTAATGAAAAGAATGGTGCATCTGTTTTTTTTTCTGCTAACACATGAGCTGTCAAGTTCATTTTTAAGATGATAGTACCACACAAGGTTGAAATGCTAAAGGATATATGGCACCTGTTCCGGTTCATAAAGGCAGTAACTTTGATGTAGTGTCACTTTTCAGTTGTGTGCTATAATAACTATTACTTATACATACCCACCCAAAAAAAATCTTTGTGCCTGTTTCTGTTTGACCCTCCATCATGACAAAAATAATTCGGTTTGATTAAGGTAATGTGATGAATGCATGATTGAAGGCTTTATGGAAGCATACTATTTAACACCAATGATTGGTTCTGCCCATTATCTATTGTTATTTTGTTAAAAAAGTCTTCTGGTACCCATTTTTTCTAGCTACCTGGTTATGATTCTCTCCATTTGCAGCAACATGCTAATGAGAAAAATGACACCAAACTAATGGAAAATGTAATCCATGTTCTATCAAGATATTTCTTACCGCTGCAACCAGGCACAACTGACATAGTCTTCAGGTATCTCATTGTATGTTCTGAGTTAGTTATATTAATGATGTTTACTATAGGTTTCGTTTGTTGTTTTTATATTACTGTAGACCATGATCTAGCCTCTATAAAATTTATTTTAGTGATTCATTGCATCATATTACTCCTATCTTTTTGCAATATAGTCGATGCCATGCATACGGACATGGAGGTTGTGTTCGAGGTGCTGAAGAGCCTAGAGGACGTTGAGGAGCTGGACCCCGAGTAGCTGCATGATCCTCACAAGCTGCACGCGTGCGTGGAGAAGGACACCTCCTTGTCGGACTCGTGCGGCGTCGGCCCATTCGGGCTGGTGGTGATGGCGCCCGAAGGCATGCAGAGCAGGAACAGATCACCGTATTCTTCAGGGAGTGACCAGGATCTCAGCTTCTCGATCTATGCTTCTTTGTGATTTCTCTTCTAATTTGTCTACCTCCTTTTTCTGCCTGCAGATTGGAGCAAGAGCAAGGTGGTCAGATCTAGATCGAAAGTCAGTGAGACGAAAGCCGTTTTTACCTCACTGGTCAAGCAACACTATTCACTCTTTGATCCAACATGGGAAGCTTTATTTCCTGAAGCACTAGCTGGGAAGTCAGTGAGACGAAAGCTCACAAGGGCAGGTCCAAGGGCATTGATCTTCCCAGCACCTGAAAACGCTGCCTCAGCATCCATGCGCCTCTTGAAGATCACCTGGGCAGAGCTGGCACTGTTTGCAACATCTGGCTTCACTTCATTGACATGACCGTATTGGCTAAAGATATTGATAAGGTCACACTTTGTAGGAGAAATGCATGGCCTGCTGAAGTGCAGCACCAGATTTTCTCTCTCTGCTGAAGACCACATGGTGATTTTCTCTCTCCGTTGAAGACCACATGCTGCTACAGAGAGCTGCCATAGCATTTCTCCACAAGATGCAAGTCCAACCATTTTGTTCTTCCAAGAAAATACTGGCAATATCCTTTTTCCCCTATGTACATATAAACCATACTTCATATGATGGGTCAACCATTATGTTAAATTCTTTACTGTTAGAAATCGCTCACGATGACGCAGCAACTACAGTGCAATGTTTTTATGCTTTCCTATAGAGGGCATGCTATTTCTTACTTCTATTCTATTTATGCCATTCAAACTTGTAGCTCTCAATATTTAGTGGGTTTAAATGTTCTTGTTTTCTTTATTTGCGATACATCTAAATCTGATTTTGTTTGTAGGTATGGTGAGAGTGATGGTTATCCTTCTCAGAAAGGGAGAGATCAAGAAATATGAGATATAAATTCATATGCTACCAGAACAAGAAAGATGAGAGCGGTTGGTGGCCAAGGCTCCTGAAAAGGACCTGTGTTCTTGAAGGTTGACTGGACAAATGGTATGACGAGGATGTCGAAGATGTTGGATGTTAGAATTTCACTTTTGGTTGATTATGTTTTTTCTTATGCGCCTAACAAATCTAGATATGCAACCAGACATGCTTTATTCTTGTTCCTGTTTTGTTTTCCTTATGTATTAATTTCTTAACTTGTAATGCACATGATGTTTTCCTTATGTATTAATTCCTTAACTTTTAAAGCACATGATGAAGGCTGGTTGTCGGGTAAGTTCTCTTAAACTTTGATAAGCTTACATATTATCGCTATGGATCTTTTGAATCAATTACAAGGTAATTCATTTAAAAATTGTAGTAACACATGTGTACCTAAATATCATATATAAAAGTCTGTACGGTACTGATGGTTGCAATGTAGTGGTGAAACAACTAGATTAAAATAACAAAATTTATGTATGGATAGGATCACAAATGTATTAAGAAATCTTTTCTCATAACAGTACCGTGGTATTATGTGTTTCCGTTGCAACGCACGGGCACTCACCTAGTGGAATATAAAGTATAAAACATTTAGGGGAAAATGTACTAAAAACAAATAATATTATTCACATATTTTATTATATGAATATAAATATTAAAACATAGTATTTGAGCACATTTATACCTTCACCTTGGCGGAAAGCAATAATTCAAGAGTAATGTGCCAGTGATTACAGGGTTTCATGAACAGTGCCGGGGTACTGTTCACCTATTTATAGGCACAAGGTGCAACCTGCGTAAAATTACATTTATGTCCTTTACAATTGTCACACCCGGATTTCAGGGGTCCAAAACCCGGGCGCGGACATAAACACCAGGTGTGCTGGGACCAAGTCTCACACATATGATGCATAGTGGCACAGGATCGAATGTCACATCTTTACTATATAATAGGAGTTCTATACAAAATAAATAAATAATTACATCATATGAGGAAACGATCCAGCAACCCAAAGTTGACTGGGAGACGACGGCCTAGACCTCTCACGAACTCATCACAGCATCCTCCAAGCGCCTCATCCTGTGGTACCTGTTCTTGACCTGTGGGGGGGGTGTGAGACAGCAAGAGTGAGCTCACATACGTTCATCGCTCAACAAGTTGTGGGGAATAATGTGCATGAACTCGCCAAAGGTGAGAGCTCATGTGAAGTGTAAGGCTTACCAAAGAGGATGGCTGAAGCTGAGCATTGCTTTTAAAGTTGGTCAAAATTTTATTAGCCATTACTAAGTATAAGTAAATACCAACCCAATTAAATAGTAGAACAGAAGGAACAACATCACCTGCGATGCAATGCATATGACAAATTGAATTTAAGTTCCATAGATTAATCATGTGAGGGTCCGAGCCGCTCATGACCGTGAGCACGGCTAGTATACCAGTTTTACACTCTGCAGAGGTGGCGCATCTTTACCCACAAGTCATGTTACCCATCTGCCAAGGGATCGCGACTTCCCATACACCTCTACCGAGGAGGCGAGGCAGGGTAACACTACGAGGCCTTTACAAAGTTCCACTAGCTTCAGAAAACCCGCTACAGTTTATAGGAAGCTCCAATGCAGGAATTCCCTTGCAGGACCGCCATCGCAGCAAAATCCTCCCGAGGGCCTCCCTACACTGACCACTCCCCTACTGCCCTTGCCCCTTTCGGGTAAGGTAGTCCTCCACTAGCTTTCCTAATTAATCAGCCAAGGGCGTCCCATTATACCCTTGTGGTAGCACTGTTTTCCCGGGTGGTCGCTCCATGTTCCAATTAACATAATGATCTTATCATGAACGATAAATAACAACGGATAACAAAAGTATAATCATGAGTAATGTATCTTCATACCCAAAACCACATAAAGCACTAGCAAGTACTACCCAAAAAGTTCAGTGGTAACAAGGTATAAAGATAATCAAACTAGGGTGACCTATTGGGTCCCATCAAAATTAACCTATGCAGATCATTATGATTAATTAGAACATGGCTGGGTAAAAAGAAGTGATCAAGGGCACAACTTGCCTGGGACTTGAGATTCCAGGTACCAGGATGATCTTCAAGATTCGTAACCTCGCGGCTAATCGTAGCAATACAAACAAACATAGTATAGGAAAATTTAACATCACAACAAACATATATGAAAAATACATATTAATAATCTACATAATAAAATAAAATCACAGGAAAAAGAATTATTAATTTTGGAGTTGTAGATTTTAAGTTATGGATTTCCAACGATTCTATATGTTTTGCACAAGATTAATTAGTATATCAATTTTAATATGGCTTTCATGTTAAAACTGTGACACAAAATTATCAACAATAATATTACAAAGTTATAGAAACTGGAATGGGTTAATTCTGAGTTCATATGCATTTTCTACAAATTAAACAAGTTTCTGCATTTAAATATGTACTAAAAACTATTTTCTAAATGATTTTCCTAGTTTTATTAATTATCTGGACTGGGCGCAGATTTCTGGGAAGTGCAGGGGGTCTCGGGTAAGGATTCCCCAGACTCAGGGGAACACCCGAGTGGACTGCGGGTTGAATCTAGGAAAACAGAGGGGCTCTTTAGAAAGAAAGCCAGGGCCGAAGAGGTACACGTTTATCTTGGCCGCAAGATTAGACTTCAACGGCCACGATTAGATCATGTTTAATAATCGAACCGGTACATCAATGGCCATTGGATCATGAACCAGTGATCCAGATCAGATCAAGAGTCGAGCGCACAGGACCGTTCATCACTGGATCGACGATACGGATTCAATAAGACGAAAGGGGAAGCACTCACCTGATCATAGCCGTGCAAGAGGGAATCAACGGCGCAGGCAACCTCTTCTTCCCCACGGTGGCAATAGGTGACCAACACGCAGGTCGCCGCAGCCCATTCACCGGCGAGGAATCATCGACCCCATGGCGGCGGTCCTCGCTTGCCGAGGTCACATGCACGCGCGGCGGCATCCCACGACACGCCTAGAACACTCGTCGGGCCGGGTAGTTGTCTACGCACGAGATCCATGTTGGCGGCCAACTCTCTAGTTCTCTCTCTTCTTCATTTTCTCTCTGTTCGACCCGTGGTGAAGTAGCAGAAGCCACCGGCCATGGAGCACCCAGCCCCGTGGTGGTTCCTCAAGTTCGACAAGGGATTTGCCCCCCACGGCGGACCTCACTTCGCTCTCTCCTCTCGGCACGGCACCCTTCCCTCTCTGTTGTTTTCTCTCGGTGGCTGCGTGAAGACGTCGGTAGATGCGCAGCTGGGGGCGCATATATACTCCGATGGCGAAGTCCGAGCCAGGGAAAGGAGATGCAGTTGGGTGAGATAGCCGCGAGGAAACAGGAGCGCATGCCCGCGAAAATCGCGCATAGGTTGGCGCGCTCCACCCGGCGATTTCGGTGGCAGGCGCGGCGAGTTCGACCCGAGGAGAGAGAAGACGGTCCTGGCATTCCGGCCCCGGCTGCCAGTGAGCTAATGCCGGAATAGTCCACGCGGATCTGGGGTAGAGGGTAAACCCGACAGGGGTGGTCCACCAGTAAGTGGCTGGCGTAGGTTAGGCGGGCCGAGGGAGTTGGGCCGGCTGGTGAGGGGTAGAGTGGGCCAAAGAGGAGAGAAACAGCCCAAGTTTATATTCTTTTTTTTCTTTAATCTTTTCTGCTTTCTATTTTGTTTGCCAATTCAATTCAAATTCAAATATAGTTTGAACTCTCAATTTAATTACAATGCATAGTCAATAAATTCTAGCATGGCTTCAAGTTATTTATTCCATTTATATTAGTTATTCATTTGTTTGGGCAAATGCAACACACATATATTTCCTTTGATGACATGTCCCAAATCAAATAATAAATAGTAACTCATATTTTTTTCATATATTACTTTATCCTTTAAAATATATGTTTCCAGATATAATGGTAAAACAAATAAAACAATATTTAGTTTGGGAGAATATTTTTTTTATGTATAACTATGCCAAGGTATGTTTTTAGCGTAAACCTTTTAGAGAGTTACTTTTAACCTCATAGTGGGATGACTAATTTCATGTGGGTCCGTTTTAAGTATCTATTTATTAGGAAGGATATTTATTTTTAAGGGGTATGACTTCAAAAGTTTCTTTTAAAAAAATATTCTAACTCAAAATCTTTGGAAAATTTTACCAAATTCTCAAAATGAGATTTTGAGGTGTTACAAATCCTACCCCCTTAAAAATAATCTCGTCCTCGAGATTTGTAAGAAGAGGGATGCAGAAGGATTGATTTGTATCTAGTTTTGAATTGCTTTTAGGTGACTGGGATAGCACGTGTTGTTTATAATCATGTTTTAGATATTTGTAAGAAAGTTGGGGTAAGAAATATCAAGATAAGTACAAGAAAGAAAGATTTTGGCGAGGGAAGACTTCATCATGCACATAAGGTTTCGATTCATCTGATGATCCATCTTGATCTTGGAAGACTTGAGTTGATGCTTATCCTCCCTTGATGTGGTTGGTCTTCTTTGGCCTTTATTCTTGGAGTCACCATTCGAGTTAAGGGTAGATGGCTAAGGGCATATGGTTAGGATAGCCGGGGTGCATAACGTAGGTAGGCTTGAGCAGAGTTTTACTTTGCTTTTAGGACAAATGGACTAAGCAGGCTGTGATGTAGGTTATGTTTGTTGTTCACGGACGAGTTGGTATAAGACATTAATTTAGGTTAAGTTATGTTTGTGGAAGCAGTGTCTAACCCATATCACCAGATTAACTAACTTGTTAAAGATCTCACTTTAGATTGGATCATATTAGATTAAATGCGATTTAGATTAGATCAGTACAACTAGATTAGACTAGATAATACCTAATTACTTTGGATTAGATCATGGTTGGTACACTAGTGTGGGATAATTATGCTTTTTAGGGCAAGATGAATCCATAAGGATAGGGTAAAATCCTTTGAGGTTAGTTAAATCTATTAAGATGAGATAAAATCTTTTCAAGATAAGATGGATCTAGATACATTAGGATAAGTTAGGATCTTTTGAGATAAGATAGATCTATGAGTGTAGGATAGAATCTTTTAAGATAAGATGGATATTGTTAGGCTAGATCATTTAATGAGGGATAATCTAGTTTGTCTAGTTATTTTTATAAGTATTTTTTTCCTATATGTATATGCAGATGTAATTGTGGACATTACTCCACAACTCATCACACTCAATCAAAGATCCAAATCAGACAAGTATCATAAGAACAAACATTCAATTGCATAGATAACTATAAAAATAAAATATAGTTTTTTTTTGTTCCTAAGAGTAGGTGTCCTATTCCTAAAGGTCACTTTAGGCACGGGATTTCAAAGTGTGAAATCCACATTTGTCTTTAGAAGGAAAAGGTAAGAATAATCAGAGTAAAGCGGAAATAGATGAGAAAAGATTAAGAAAAGTTTAGAAAGAATCAGAGTAGCAAAGGTAAGTAGATAATGGTTGACCAGTTCTATCTAGGTTTCGTCCTACAGTCAACATTGCTCTGATACCACTTCTGTCACACCCGGATTTCAGGGGTCCAAAACCCGGGCACGGACATAAACACCAGGTGTGCTGGGACCAAGTCTCACACATATGATGCATAGTGGCACATGATCGAATGTCACATCTTTACTATATAATAGGAGTTCTATACAAAATAAATAAATAATTACATCATATGAGGAAACGATCCAGCAACCCAAAGTTGACTGGGAGACGACGGCCTAGACCTCTCACGAACTCATCACAGCATCCTCCAAGTGCCTCATCCTGTGGTACCTGTTCTTGACCTGTGGGGGGGGGGTGTGAGACAGCAAGAGTGAGCTCACATACGTTCATCGCTCAACAAGTTGTGGGGAATAATGTGCATGAACTCGCCAAAGGTGAGAGCTCATGTGAAGTGTAAGGCTTACCAAAGAGGATGGCTGAAGCTGAGCATTGCTTTTAAAGTTGGTCAAAATTTTATTAGCCATTACTAAGTATAAGTAAATACCAACCCAATTAAATAGTAGAACAGAAGGAACAACATCACCTGCGATGCAATGCATATGACAAATTGAATTTAAGTTCCATAGATTAATCATGTGAGGGTCCGAGCCGCTCATGACCGTGAGCACGGCTAGTATACCAGTTTTACACTCTTCAGAGGTGGCGCATCTTTACCCACAAGTCATGTTACCCATCTGCCAAGGGATCGCGACTTCCCATACACCTCTACCGAGGAGGCGAGGCAGGGTAACACTACGAGGCCTTTACAAAGTTCCACTAGCTTCAGAAAACCCGCTACAGTTTATAGGAAGCTCCAATGCAGGAATTCCCTTGCAGGACCGCCATCGCAGCAAAATCCTCCCGAGGGCCTCCCTACAATGACCACTCCCCTACTGCCCTTGCCCCTTTCGAGTAAGGTAGTCCTCCACTAGCTTTCCTAATTAATCAGCCAAGGGCGTCCCATTATACCCTTGTGGTAGCACTGTTTTCCCGGGTGGTCGCTCCATGTTCCAATTAACATAATGATCTTATCATGAACGATAAATAACAACGGATAACAAAAGTATAATCATGAGTAATGTATCTTCATACCCAAAACCACATAAAGCACTAGCAAGTACTACCCAAAAAGTTCAGTGGTAACAAGGTATAAAGATAATCAAACTAGGTTGACCTATTGGGTCCCATCAAAATTAACCTATGCAGATCATTATGATTAATTAGAACATGGCTGGGTAAAAAGAAGTGATCAAGGGCACAACTTGCCTGGGACTTGAGATTCCAGGTACCAGGATGATCTTCAAGATTCGTAACCTCGCGGCTAATCGTAGCAATACAAACAAACATAGTATAGGAAAATTTAACATCACAACAAACATATATGAAAAATACATATTAATAATCTACATAATAAAATAAGATCACAGGAAAAAGAATTATTAATTTTGGAGTTGTAGATTTTAAGTTATGGATTTCCAACGATTCTATATGTTTTGCACAAGATTAATTAGTATATCAATTTTAATATGGCTTTCATGTTAAAACTGTGACACAAAATTATCAACAATAATATTACAAAGTTATAGAAACTAGAATGGGTTAATTCTGAGTTCATATGCATTTTCTACAAATTAAACAAGTTTCTGCATTTAAATATGTACTAAAAACTATTTTCTAAATGATTTTCCTGGTTTTATTAATTATCTGGACTGGGCGCAGATTTCTGGGAAGTGCAGGGGGTCTCGGGTAAGAATTCCCCAGACTCAGGGGAACACCCGAGTGGACTGCGGGTTGAATCTAGGAAAACAGAGGGGCTCTTTAGAAAGAAAGCCAGGGCCGAAGAGGTACACGTCTATCTTGGCCGCAAGATTAGACTTCAACGGCCACGATTAGATCATGTTTAATAATCGAACTGGTACATTAATGGCCATTGGATCATGAACCAGTGATCCAGATCAGATCAAGAGTCGAGCGCACAGGACCGTTCATCACTGGATCGACGATACGGATTCAATAAGACGAAAGGGGAAGCACTCACCTGATCATAGCCATGCAAGAGGGAATCAACGGCGCAGGCAACCTCTTCTTCCCCACGGTGGCAATAGGTGACCAACACGCAGGTCGCCGCAGCCCATTCACCGGCGAGGAATCATCGACCCCATGGCGGCGGTCCTCGCTTGCCGAGGTCACATGCACGCGCAGCGGCATCCCACGACACGCCTAGAACACTCGTCGGGCCGGGTAGTTGTCTACGCACGAGATCCATGTTGGCGGCCAACTCTCTAGTTCTCTCTCTTCTTCATTTTCTCTCTGTTCGACCCGTGGTGAAGTAGCAGAAGCCACCGGCCATGGAGCACCCAGCCCTGTGGTGGTTCCTCAAGTTCGACAAGGGATTTGCCCCCCACGGCGGACCTCACTTCGCTCTCTCCTCTCGGCACGGCACCCTTCCCTCTCTGTTGTTTTCTCTCGGTGGCTGCGTGAAGACGTCGGTAGATGCGCAGCTGGGGGCGCATATATACTCCGATGGCGAAGTCCGAGCCAGGGAAAGGAGATGCAGTTGGGTGAGATAGCCGCGAGGAAACAGGAGCGCATGCCCGCGAAAATCGCGCATAGGTTGGCGCGCTCCACCCGGCGATTTCGGTGGCAGGCGCGGCGAGTTCGACCCGAGGAGAGAGAAGACGGTCCTGGCATTCCGGCCCCGGCTGCCAGTGAGCTAATGCCGGAATAGTCCACGCGGATCTGGGGTAGAGGGTAAACCCGACAGGGGTGGTCCACCAGTAAGTGGTTGGCGTAGGTTAGGCGGGCCGAGGGAGTTGGGCCGACTGGTGAGGGGTAGAGTGGGCCAAAGAGGAGAGAAACAGCCCAAGTTTATATTCTTTTTTTTTCTTTAATCTTTTCTGCTTTCTATTTTGTTTGCCAATTCAATTCAAATTCAAATATAGTTTGAACTCTCAATTTAATTACAATGCATAGTCAATAAATTCTAGCATGGCTTCAAGTTATTTATTCCATTTATATTAGTTATTCATTTGTTTGGGCAAATGCAACACACATATATTTCCTTTGATGACATGTCCCAAATCAAATAATAAATAGTAACTCATATTTTTTTCATATATTACTTTATCCTTTAAAATATATGTTTCCAGATATAATGGTAAAACAAATAAAACAATATTTAGTTTGGGAGAATATTTTTTTTATGTATAACTATGCCAAGGTATGTTTTTAGCGTAAACCTTTTAGAGAGTTACTTTTAACCTCATAGTGGGATGACTAATTTCATGTGGGTCCGTTTTAAGTATCTATTTATTAGGAAGGATATTTATTTTTAAGGGGTATGACTTCAAAAGTTTCTTTTAAAAAAATATTCTAACTCAAAATCTTTGGAAAATTTTACCAAATTCTCAAAATGAGATTTTGAGGTGTTACAACAATCGACTACAATAATGACACAAAACATCATGGGTCTTTAAGTCAATCCATCTTTAAGTCGGTTCGGCCCTTCATCTTGAGATCTGTCATTGTGCCGAAGCTCTATAGGTTATAGCTTCGGCGCTTGCTCCTGAGAAGATCTTCCGAAGGTGTTCTCTTTCTTTAGGATCTTTGGCTACGAAGCATACCCCCAACAGATTGTGATATAGGAGTCTATCGATATTGATGCATAGGTCCTCTATTAAACTTGTGTTGGGATGCTTTTTGTGTGCTTAATAGAAGAACTAATGAAAAGCCGTAGCTAATTAAATAAATGTTCATACTTGTGATGTCCTGTTTGTGTAGGTTAATTATAGGTAGTAATCGTCGTCCTTCCAGTGGTATTGATGTGGTGCGCTCGATGAAGTGTAGATAGCTAATGCTAGCATATGGTTGTTTATGGTGTCTTAAAATTAAGTGTCTAGCTCGCTACCGTGTGTCTTTATATACCTTGTGATAACTTTTCATTATATTCATATATATGCATCTTGCATCTCATTTAGGACCGAGAGATGATGATCGTGCAAGTGATGTGGTGCCAACCACAAGTTGCAGATGGTGGACAACCTAAGGAAGGATAGACATAACCAGTAGATGCTCGCCAAGTGAGTACCTCCTCCAGCAAACACTATCTAAGTGTTAAATTAAAGGCAAGCCCCAGTTTTATGCATAACCGTTAAATATGCTATTTTACTGCACTTAATGATTGTAGGCTTGTACTGTGCACTTAAGTGTAGGAGTTGCCTGAAACCATAGTTGCATGAACTCAGGATTCCTTTTGAGATGGATACTAGTATGCTAGGTCGAGTACTGCTTTGCTAAATCAGGATCTCGGTAGAAGTCGAGTGATTTTTCTAGCACTCGCGCGAGGTAAGGAATTGGTTGTATCCATTTGTATATCGTACTGATGATGGTCTATGGACAACGGTCCATGGGGATGTGTTGTCTATGAGACGGAAATTGGAATAAGGATTAAGGTGTGGTACCGTGTGTCAAGCGTTTGAACGTACTAAACACATGTCGAGAAATATGGTAAATCAGTAAGCCTAGTACCTGAGTGAACCTGCCCGCAAACTTTACTCCTCACACGACCTGAGACGTGGTCTCCCATTCCGGTTATGGTGGGTACAACTGCGGTCACTGCACGACGGCAGTCGGGGTCAGTGAGGCATTGTACGCCAAGGCAGTGAGCCCTGATCTGTTGATGGGGAATCGATGATGACGGTTGATGTGTGGGGACGGAGTGCCTCGCCGCGTCGTGTGTTTAGGTTTACCTTGCAAGGATAAAAACTCGATTTGAATCGTCTGCTTCTCGTAGCTAATGATACTGCTTGATCCATGCTGCTACATTGAGTAATAAGTGGAAATGAGGTGACTGGCAAAAAGATTTTGATTGATAAAAATGTTTGATACCATGTATGAATAGCTAGGTACTCATCTAGTTTAAAAAGGATCATACTAAAACTTGAAAAGCTAAAATTTGATTTTAGACTCAGCTAGTGCTTTTAGCAAACCAAACCCCTCAGCCAAACAGCTGCATGTCTAGAGGTAGAGGAGTAGACTCCTCACACCGGGTAAGTCTAGCTGAGTATTAGTATACTCAGCCTTGCTTGTGGCATAATTTTTGCAGGTACCTTCTTGATTTAGTTGATGGTGTGACTTGGCCTTCATCCCTGCCACCAGGATAGATGGTCGAGAGGGTTACTGCTTCCGCATGAGAGGACCAGGAGGAGTAGCGTGGCCAGGCTTCGCCATGTTACTCGGTTTCCTCTATTAGTTATTTCACTGCATTAAAATTTATGGTTATTATTTCTGAAACTCCGATAATGTAATCACTAATGATACTTATTAAATTTGTGGTATTGTGTTTTATTGTATTTCTCTGTGCCTCACCTTCGTGTGAGCTAGTGGTATTCGATCCTGGTTAGTGGCTTTATCGGACTAGATCCGAGGGACTGACGGGTTATTCCGGTTTAAGTGTGTTGCTGCCCTTGCAAGTGTGACTTGGGTACTTAAGCTGCAATAATTCGAGCGGTTCCGCCACACTCCATTACTCTTATATGTGGCAGCTTCGCACTCTGCAGTTAGTGCAGCTCTTGTACAGGAGAAGCTAGATGGCCAAATCAAAAAGCATGCTCCAGTGTACTTCGTCTCCGAAATTTTAAGTTTATCAAAGAAAAATTATACAGAATTGGAGAAAGTGTTGTATGCTGTGTTAATGGCTTCCAGGAAGCTTCGACATTATTTTCAAGCATATCACATAATTGTTCCTTCGTCACAACCTCTGAAGGACATAATAAGGAATAGAGAAGCTACTGGAAGGATTGGAAAATGGGCTACAGAGCTTAATGAATTCAGTATTGACAATGTGCATAGATCCTCAATTTAGTCCCAGGCGTTAGCAGACTTCATCGCTGATTGGACGCCAGGGGCTCAGGAAGAAGAAACAAATAAAGATGCCGAAGCTTGGACAGTGTTTTGCGATTGTTCCTGGGGAACCTTCGGTGCAGGAGCGGCTGCTGTCCTAGTTGCCCCTTCTAAAGTCAGAACATGTTATGCAGCAAGGCTTGATTTTAGTTGTACAAATATTATTGTTGAATACGAAGCACTCTTGTTGGGGCTTCGGAAGTTAAGGGCAATGGGAATAAGAAGGGCCATCCTGAAAACTGATTCTCAAGTCATTTCTGGTCATATTGACAAAAGTAGCAAGGCCAGAGACCCGAAGCTTGAAAAATATTTGGACACAGTTCGAAGGCTCGAAGCTTCTTTCGAAGGATTTTCTGTCAAGAATATTCCAAAGGGGGGAAATGAGCATGCTGATTTTCTAGCCAAGTCAGCGGCACAGGGGCTCCCACTACCTTCGGAAGTATTTTTTGAGACAATAAAAGCACCTTCGGTTGAACTTATGGAGAAAGCAGTGCTTACAATTTCCCCAGTACATAGTGAAGATTGGAGGACTGAAATTATATCTTTCCTCCAAGGTAATTGTCTTTCGGATGACGAGCTTATAATAAGAGAATGGAAGCAAGGAAAAGACCGTATGTGATAATAGAAGGGGAATTATATAACATGGAGTCTGTTCTCCACTCCTTAAGTGTTTATCCAGAGCTAAAGGTATTGAATTAATGAAGGAGATACATGCAGGTATGTGTGAATCTCATATTGGGCCTAGGCCCTTGCTGGGAAAAGTGTTTAGACAAGGATTTTAGTGGCCGAAGGCCGCTTCGGATGCAGTAGAGCTAGTTCAAAAATGTGAAAATTGTCAAAAATGTGCAAGAGACCAGAAGCAACCTTCATCTCTCACCTAGCTAATACAACCCACTTGGCCATTGCAAAGATGGGGCCTGGATTTGTTAGGCCCACTCCCAATAGCGCAAGGTAATTTGAAATATGTTGTGGTGGCTGTAGAATATTTTTCTAGATGGATTGAAGCAAAGCCTTTGGCTACAATAACTTCGGTTACAGTCCAGAAATTCTTCTGGCAAAATATTGTTTGTCGCTTCGGCGTGCCAAAGGCTATAACTATGGACAATGGAACACAGTTTGATGTTGAAACGTTCAAGGATTTCTGTGACCAAATTGGCACGAAGATTCATTTTGCATCAGTTAGGCATCCGGAGTCAAACGGGCTGGTAGAAAGAGCAAATGACATTATAATGATAGGAATAATGAAGCTAATCTTTAATCAGCCCAGAGGAAAGTGGCCAGATGAGTTGATTAAAGTAGTGTGGAGCCACAATACAACCACGTCAAGATCAATAGGTTTTACACCTTTCAAACTATTATTTGGTGACGAAGTAAGCGAAAGCAGGGTCAATAAGAATAGCAGCATCGGCAGAAGACGAAGCTGATTATCACGTAGCAAAAGATACTATAGAAGGGAGCAGACTTCAGGCTGTGAAGAACATCAATAAATATCAAGCCGAAACAATAAAATGGCATGACAGAAAGGTTCAGTTGAAAAATATTAAGCCAGGGCATTTGGTGCTTCGGAGAGTGGCCAATCCGGACACAGTAGGCAAATTGCAGCTGAAGTGGGAAGGACCTTTTCTGGTAGTATCTTCGTCGAGGCCGGTTCTTACAGATTGAAGGATATGGACGGCAACGACATACCCAGATCCTGGAATGCAGATAAGCTTCGGCGATATTACGTGTAATTTGATGTAATCTTTTTTCATTTTTTCTACGTGTAATTTGATGTAATCTTTTTTCATTTTTTCTATGGCACCTTTTTCCTTTCCAAAGGAGGAGAAAAGTTTTTAATGGGGCCATAGTTTGTAATTTTTCCTTTCTTATTTTAGCTCCACGAGAGCCAAATCCCCCAAAAGGATGTAAAATGTAAAATCTGAGCATGCACCATCGAGTGCAGAGATAAAAAAAAGAGGAAAAGCATGGAGAAGCTCAAAAGTCGTCCACAAGGGGATGCAGAGCATGACGAAGCTACAAAAAGTCGTTCCTAAGGGAGCGCAGCGTAAGTTTTCTGCTCAAAAGTCGTTCCTAAGGGAATGCAGAGCTAAATACTGTCGAAATATAAGGCGAAGAAGTTCAAAAGACGTTCCTAAGGGGATGCAGAACTTATACCACCGAAATAGAAGGTGAAGAAGTTCAAAAGACGTTCCTAAGGGGATGCAGAACTTATACCACTGAAATAGAAGGTGAAGAAGCTCAAAAGACGTTCCTAAGGGGATGCAGAGCTTAAGACTCAAAAGACGTTCCTAAGGGGATGCAGAGTCTGGGTGTGGCTTCGTGTGCGTGTGTTTGGACATTTATTTGCACATTACATCACATCATTCATTGCATTCATACACATTCATTTAGACATTCGTAGGATCATCATCATCATAACATAGAGTACAAACAGATGCTTCAGCTTTGATGACAAAGCTTCGATGAGTATAAAGAAGCAAAGATATGCTTCGTTGTGTACGAAAAGAAGGGAAGGTGTTTTTCGCCTTCGGCTCAAAAGATACAAGTTTCGTCCACATCAAAGCAATTCACACACGGATGAAAAGGTAAAAATATATTACAAGGTATGGACAAATTTACAGAGTAATGTTTGATTCCTAAATTACAGTATCTTTTACAAAGATAATTCAAATGTCTCTAAAGCTTTGTGCAGCAGCTTCATCAATCTCTATCAAGCTTCGGATTATTGACCTTTGGCATCGTCATCCTGTGCACAACAAAGCAGTATAAGGTAAAAAGTAATCTCAGGAGAAGGTAAGAAACAGGTACAAGTTTAATACCGGCTTAAGATGACTTCGAGCTTCGTCACCGGCTAAGTCTCGCCCACCCTTCGTCCAAATTTGTGTTATAAATCTATTTCCAATGCTTCGGGCTAGGTTGGGGATATTAGTCAAGTCCGCTGGTGATAGGCTGAAGTTCGACCTGTTTATAATCTTTCAGTGCGTGCAACCAGCCTTCGAAAAGCTACAACTGTGACGCGAGAAGCTAGTAGGGCACAGAAGTCACCATGCCCAGCTATAACTTCGTCAAGCGCCTCAACTTCGCTCTTAATGTGTTCGAAGGTGCTTGGCAGGTCTTCAACCGAAGGTTCAAATTTGTCAGAGCTAGCTCCCACTGAGTTGAAGATCTGTTTCAACCGTTGCACGCACCGTATGCCAAAGTTCAAGCATCTGTTCTGAAGCTCTTTTAAGGATTTTTGCAAATTCGAACTTTTCTCGACTTTGGCTTCAAGCTTCGCATCAAAATTCTTCTTTTCTTGCTCGAAGTCTTCTGATTTTCGGAGGAGTTCATCGTTTAATCTGGCAATTTTGGCTTGGGCTTCTGCCAATGAACCCTCCGTTGTTTGAAGAAGAAAATCCTTCTTTTCTAGAGAAGCTTCATGATCTTTGATTTTACTTTCCAAGCCCTCAACTATAACCTCATTCTTCTTATCTTCGAGGTCCTGTTGCATTCTCAAGGCTTTGCTCAACAGCATACTCTGTGCAAAATAACCTTCATCAGAAATCTTTGCTTCATCATAAAATAGTAGAAGCTGAGGGAAAAACTTTACCTTAAAATTGGAATAGAATAAGCTATCAATGATGTGTTGTCGTCGTTATCTGCTGATATCAGCTTCAAGCTTCGGAAAACCAACACTCTTTGACACACTGCTAATAATCTTGGCCCCAGTTCGATCTCAAATACATCCTAAGCTTCTTTGTTAATTCCGCTGAAGAGCATGGCTCCTGGCTGGTAGCCACAGGATATAGCATACTCCTGCAGGTCCTCCTTATCAGCCTTGGATAATTCTTGACCAATTATATTTTGAAAGTTGAAGCCTTTTTCTTCTGAAATATCTTCGTCAATTTCCTTCCCTTTCTCAGGCACTGCGGCCAGGACTTCTTCTGCAGCCACAGCAGTCTCCTCTGTAGCCAAATCCAAGAGCACTTTATCAATAGCGGATAATGTACTCTCCAGATTGGTAGCTTCGGCAGTCGCAGCTTCGGCAGAAGCAGCAGCTTCGACAACTGGTGTCATTTTCGATGCTGAGGCCGGTGGTGGCGTTTCCTCAATGGCTTGCATAACGGTAACAATTCTTCGCTTTTTTGGCCCAACCACCTTTTTCGCTGCCGAAGGCTCGTCCTTCTTCTGTAAAAGCTTCGTCAGTTGCAGCCCTAGAGGACTTAGCAGCTTGATAGGTAAGGATTCGGTCATTACCTTTAAAATTTCATCTACTTCAGCAGCAGAAGGAGTTGAAGGGGTTTCCTCTTCTATCTCAGCCGCTTTTGGCTCCAGAGTTGCAGTCCCTCTCTTCTTCGAAGTAGCCACCTTCGGCTCAGGATTGGATTTTCTCTTTTTCAGAGCTTCTTCATCCTCTTTCACCATCCTAGCAGCCTGTCTACTCAAAACATTGACAACCCTTTTTCTCTTTGTCCCTTCGGCACCCTTGCTTAGTCGTTCATAGTCAGGGTATTCAAAGTTTAAACCGTCCATTACCTGATTCAACCTTCGTTTTGGTCAGGTGCCGAAGGCTGCAGTCATCAGTAGATCTTCTTTTTTAGTATAATTGCCCAAAATTTCGTTACACATAGTCTCAATCATTTCTAGCCATTCTTGGCAGGGCTCTTTGAATTGTTTCTCAAACTTGAAGCGATAGGGTAATCGAACAAGTTCAATTTTCTTCCTTGTTCTCTTCAGCTTTGGAATACTCCATTCACTCAACGTCGGAGATACCCAGTTGGCCAGGTATTCTTGCACTAGATCTCTAGTGTTGATCTGTTCAGCCACCACCCTAAATTCTGCTACAGCTTGTTGGCATGGTGACCCCGACATCATGCGGCATAGGGGCCTAGTCAGTCCGAAGCTTAAACTCAGTGGGCTCATGACCATCGTCTTCAACTTCTCCCTCTTCTTCTCATAGGTCTTGATATAGAACCACTCACTTTTCCAGCCGGTTGGCCACTTGGTGCGATAGCTGAGCACATGAGCCTTCGTATCCTTGCGATACGCGGTTGGCCACTTGGTGCGATAGCTGAGCACATGAGCCTTCGTATCCTTGCGATACGCGAAGTTATAACAACTGAAATTTTCATGTAACCCATCTTATCTGGCCTTTGTTTGGTAATGCAATTCGTGCACTCGGCAGAAAGCTTCAGCATTTGGGTCCATTCCTTGGCTTCGAAGGGCCCAGATGAAGATGCTGAGCCTAACGATAGCGTTAGGGGTCAGCTGATGAAGATAGATTTCATAATTATCCAAAATTTCCCCAATCATCTCATTCAAGGGAAACTGCAGTCCTGCTCTGAAAAAACTTTTGTAAACCACTACTTTGTCATCTTTTGGCTTTGGAGTGGTTTCTTCTCAGGCAAAACGAATAAGCTTCTTCTCAGCTTCTCTGAAATAACCCAGCTTCATCATCATGGGCACATAAGCCTCAGACACATTAGATTTTTCAAAATCCAAGTGACTGGGTTTTGATGGGATTCGAGTGTTATAGTCTTCCTCTTCTTCATCAACATTTTCTTCTTCGATGTCAGCTTGTTCAGCTTCGGCAGTAGGTGCACCTTCGTCAATAGCTTCCTCCGTCACAACCAACCCCGATTGCCTCATGACTTCGGAGATCGGGGCTGTCTCGGTGGCTTCGGCCTCCTCTCCTTCACGGGTCACCTTTGAAGTCGAGCGTACTCTGGCCATCTGATCATGAATTTATCGCAGTTTTTACGAAGCTGATCTTCTTTACAGTTTTTTGACGAAGCTCCCTCTTTTAACGAAGCTAATTCAAGATGATGGTTTTCTCAAGAATGCAGTGAAAAAGCTTTGGCTATGGTTAAATTTTTCAACAGCGCAATAGTGCAATGGCAATGAATGCTGTGGTAACTTCACACCTACCCGTCTGTTTATATAGTGCTGCAGGTGGGAAGGTGAATCGCCAAGTTGCCCGCACCCGCTGAACGGTGGACCACTCGGCGCTTGGGAGGTGAATCGCCAGACCGTGCGTACCCGCCGTATGGTGGGCCACCTCGCGCTCGGAATATTTTAATCGTTTCTCGGCAATGAGCTCAGGGAAGGTGTTTTTCGGACCTTCGGCATTCCGAAGCCTTGGAGATTTTTCACAGATCAAGCTCGTTACGAAAAACGATCTAGCACCACGAAGGGGCTACTGTTGGGGTCTGCTTCGTCCCCGAAGGTCCTTTAAGAAGAAACACCTTCGGAAGATCAGCACATAAGCAAATACAGCGCGAAGGGACATGATGAAGCTACCATCCAGGGAGCTTCGGCATAGCGACATGCCTTTAGACGAAGGGCTGCACCGACTTAAAGTGGAAAAGACCAATCGGTCCATGGTAATTTGTGTCATGATTGTAACTAGTTGTCAAGGACACAAATGTAATTCTGACCGGGCTGCGTCCCGTGCTTATAAATAGGTGAATAGTACCCCTGTACTGTTCACGCTGGCTTGTACTCGCTCATGCGTCATGCTTGTACTTTTGCCTTCTGTCAAGCCGAAGGTACAAATGTAATTCAATATTATTCTTATTCATCCATGATTATATAATAAGGATATATAAATGATGTCATATGATTATTCATGTTATTTCCCATGTTTCATATGCTTTTTCTTTCATTAATGTATATTGTGATGATGAAGGTACGTCCATCATAACCTTTGTCCAAAGATCGTTATATCCTAAGGGAAATAATGCTTCGAAGGACGAAGCGCATTAACCATTAACCTCTTTTTGTGTTGCCTTGTTCTTAATTCATAGCATTTGAGAACAAGTCCCCAACATGAGAGAAATCCAACTAAGCAATGCAATGAAGAACATGGAAATTTGTGATATCAAGCTAAGATAAGTGATAGAAGGAAAAGATGGTAAAGATCAAGTGATTCCTCCATCAAGTATTCTAGATCAAAGTGGCACAAAGTATTTTAGATCAAGTGAAAGATGGTAAAGATCAAAGTCAATATATTCTAGATCAATAATTAGCTAGTCAAAATCAAGTGGCATAATATATAAATCAACCAAGCTTGAGTACTCAAGATCAAGTTGTCCAACTAACACAATCAAGATCAAAGTCAACAAATTCAATATCTATAATTGTCTAGACCAACTCAAGTGGCACAATCTAGTAATCATCCAAGCTAAAGTACTCAAGATCAATTTATCCAATCGACCACTATTGCAAGAGATCATCCATTGGACCAAATTATTGGAGATCTATGGAGTGGTGTGCAAACAACGTCTATATCATTTTGTGAGCACTACTTATTTGTGTCATCCAACCAAACCAACAAAAATAGAAGAAGATTTAATGGATGTTGATTGGGTTAATGCTATGCATGAAGAACTCAACAAGTTCACAAGAAATGAACTATGTGAGTTGGTCAAAATGCCTAAGAACTACAATGTGATTGGAAAAAATGGGTCTTTAGAAATAAACAAACCATAGATGATATGATTAAAAGGAACAAACCAAGACTAGTTGCACAAGGTTACACTCAAGTGGAATGTCTTGACTTTGGAGAAGCATATGCCCTGATTGCAAGATTCAAAGCAATAAGAATCTTATTGGCATAAGCTTTTACCCATAACACAAGGTAATATAAAATGGATGTCAAGAGTGTATTTCTCAACGGGTACATCAATGAGTTAGTCTATGTGGAATGGCCTCTTGGTTTTGAATATAGCAAGAAACCCAACCATGTGTTCTGTGCTAATGAAGGCATTATATGGATTCAAACAAGCAACTAGAGCATGGTGCAAGAGATTAATGGATTTCGTACTCTCAAAGTGATTCAAAATGGGTAAGGTTGATACAACTCTCTTTGTATAGAATAATGGAAATGATTTGTTTGTATACCAAATTTATGTTGATGATATGATTTTTGAATCACCAAATCAAGAGTTTTGTGAAGAATTTGGAGAAATTATGGCTCATGAATTTGAATATCAATGATTGGTGGGTTAGGTTATGTCCCTGGACTCTAGATTAAACAAATAAAGAATGGAACATTTGTAAGTCAAATAAAGTATATCAGAGATATGTTGAAGAAGTTTGAGATGGATGAAGCAAAGCCAATTCACACATCAATGGTCACTAATGGTCATTTGGACTTGGATATAAGTGACGATGTGGTTAGTCAAAAGATATATTGGTAAATGATTAGAAACCTACTCTATGTGATCACATCAAGGCCAGATGTGACCTTTAGTGTGTGTATGTGTGTAATATTTCAAACATCATCAAGATATATTCACATGAAAGGAACAAAAAGAATATTGTGGTATTTAAAGCACACATTAGATGTTGGACTTTGGTATCCTAAGGGATGTCAATTTGAGTAGATTAGATACTCGTATTTTGAATATGCAGGATGCAAGGTGGATGGAAATGGTACATTAGGTACATATCAAATGCTTGGAAGGTCACATGTGTCTTGGTCATCGAAGAAGAAAAATTTGGTTATGCTATCAACGACCGAAGTGTAGTATATTTTGGTAGAAAGTTGTAGTGCAATTTCTTTGAATAAAAACATCACTGCTTAATTATAGGCTCAAATTCAAACAAGGGCCATTATTATGGGATAGCGAGAGTTTCATCAAGATAGCCACCACCCGGTTCAACATTCAAGAACCAAGCACATTGATATCTACCATTATTCCATTAGAGATCATCAAGAAAATGAGAGTGTGGGCATCAAAAATAAATTTACTCATATATATGTTGATAAAGCCACTTGATGAAGCCCAATTTTGTAAGCTTAGGAATTAATGGAACATCCTTGACTTCTCGAACATGTTGATTACACATAATATAAATGACATGCCTCTCCTTTGACGAACCAAAGTAAAATTGATTGTTCATATGCATACATACATTACTAACATATGGTTAATGCATTTATACATACATAAAGAAAAGTCATTCAATGCAAACAAAATGGATTTAAAGTTTATATCCTGTCACTATGGTTTCTATGCTTGTTTGTTTCTAGTGATAGTACATGACTTGTTCATGAGTAAGAAAGCCTAGTGTTTGATGTAAAATATGAGCTAGTAAGTGTATAACTCAACTTCGACAAGATAACAATTGTCAAATATGTGAAAAAGATTAAAGGAGGACAAATAAAGTTGTATACTCATGCACATACTCTAATTAATCTGATATAAAGAGAGTCAATGATAGGTTCTCCATACATTGAAATAATCTTTCACACAACTACAACCTTGAAGGAAAATCCTTCATGCATTTAGCACTCCTTTCCAACCTAATGTGGCATGTTGTCTTTTTATGTGATAATTGACCCTTAGCTTATCCTTTACACCCTTTATGGTAATTAATGACAAAGAGGATTAACATACAAAGATAGAAAGCTCGTAAATGGAGGAAAAGATAAAAAATTGTATAAAATGGAGAAGGTAATGATACATAAAAGGGGAAACTTATAATTACAAGGGGAGTGACGTGAAAAAGTGTTTAACATCTAGAAGGGAAAATATATTTCGTTAAGCACACAAATAGGGAAGCTAGCTCATGAACATTGTTATTGCATTTACAACATGCACCTTCATATAATTGCTTACATTGCACATATAAGTTGTTTAGAAATTGGTATCTCTCTTGCTTATGCTAATTGGATAGTGTTATCATAAACTAGCATACACAGGCTGCTCAATAGGTAAACTTAATATTGTTTATTTTTCAATTGGTATCTAGAAATATTTCTAGTAATTTTGATCTCATAAAGTTTTATAGTGTCCTTGATGTCTACCTATCCTAGGTGCTAAGAATGAAAACCAAATAATGAATCAACATTCCAAATGATATGCATGCTTCTAAGGTTTATTCTATACACCTTACCATTATTTATACCATTGCTTCATCAACAAATTGAAATCCAAAATATGTGCAATCCTTAGATCTAAATTTCTAGCACATATGTTGGTGTAGCTAATACTACCAAAGGTTCTATGAAACTTGTTTAAAACATAGTCCCGTGCAAAATACATGGGCAAGCAACACAAATCCAACCCAAATTAGTAATTCATGCTTGTATGAATTGCTAGCTTTGAATTCAAAAATTTTATTCCTATCTTTGTATGGTTGTCACTAATTAACAACAAGGGGGAGGCTAAAGCTACATGTGTGGTTTGGGTAATTGAGACAACTTGTGTACTAACCTCTACTCTAGTGTTGCAAATAAGCTTGGTTAAGTTCACATCTGTCATTGAGCAAGAACGACAACCATGGAAGAAATGGTGATGGCCACACATGATTATTAAAGGGCTCAACATGGAAACTGGCACTACAAAACAAACCCCCCTATAGCAACACATACCTAGCAACGTATAGTTATATGCGTTGGAAGTGATTAGGTTCCAACACTTGTTATGCATTGCAACCTATATCCGTTGAATTAAAGTGATACTGGCAACATTTAACATGTGTTGCAAACCATATGCTAGAGTAAGTATGATCATAGCAACATTTACCATGTGTTGCAACCGTATGCGTAGAGTAACTACAATGCTTGTAACATTTACATGCGTTGCAAACCGTATTTGTAGATTAATTTTGGTACTTAGGCAATTTTGCAACTATGCTTTTTTAATTTAAACTAAAGCATATTAGTTGGGGATGATAAATTGTGCAAAAAATGTGTTAAGTGTGGAATTGAACAAAAATACAAAGTCTTTTTGTCCTCGTCGTATCATTTTATTTATTAAAATATTTGTTTTATCTTGTTGTGTTGCACTTATTAAAACATCATCGCCGCCTGCAACCCAAGCCGCCTCGCGCACTCGCACTTAACCTAGCCGCCAGCCCTTGACGGCTGACGCGACGTCCCCTTCGCCTCTAGTCCACGCCCCTGCTCCAACCCCTGCCCCCTTCGTCGCTCCGGCCTCGGCAGGAAGGTTCCTTCCAAACTTTGCCTTATCTTGCTCCCAATCTCCGTCTTAGTTCATAAGGCCTTGCTCTCTATCTCTCTGTTTTGGCGGTCCTGTCAGATCCTCCATCGACAGTCCTGTCAATGCCTCTGCTGTCACCGTTCTGAGGAGAGCCTCAGTGGTCGGATCCTTGATGTGCTGGGCCCCATCGAGGCGATTGTCACCACTTCACACAGGGGCAAAGTGCGGTCGGTCCTCCCCCTCCGGATCCTCCACCGCCAATGCTCGATGCCTGCATCGACAAAGCTCCCGTCCGAAGTCTCCCCCTTTCAGATCCTTCCCCTGCCAGTGCTTGCTTCCTCGTCCTGGGATACTCCGTCAGCCCCTTCATCGTCCAGAGAACCTGGCATGAGACTCGCCACCAGAGCTTGTTTACAGGTACATGTTTCCTCCATTTGTTTCACACAATTTCAGAAATAATAGCTACTAGGTGTATGAAGACTGCATGTGTGCAGGACCTGTTTTCTCAGGTTTAGTGTCTTCTATTTTGTCGTCGATTACTTTGGCAACTAGCCTGTTAGGCCTCTAAATCCTAAACTGCATGCAAGTGTATCCTTTCCTGTTAGATTCATAACTCTTTGCTCATGCTCCCACGAAATTTAGCACAAGAAAAGACACTCTTCTGACATGTTGATCCTACTCAGACACATGCTTTTTATTATGTTCTTTACTTCCTTTCAAATGCAGCCTATGTCATACAAAAGTATTACTTGCTCTAACTGTTATCTTGTTTTTGTAGATTCATATGTCATATTTGTCTATTTATTTCCTTATAAACTGAAAACAAAAACATATCAAATTGAACAATACATGTATCTCACTTGCTATCGTTTTGTTTACTACAAGCTGATGTTATTGTCACTTCTGTTTGTCGCATGCATTACTGATATGGTTCAGAATGGCAATGAATAACAGTACACATCAAATGACTAACAATTAGGTGTTGTGTTCATTCTATACTAGTAATAGGTGTTAGCTAGCTCTATAAGAAGGTATTACAAAGTGCGTACTAACATTTTTTGTCAGTGGAAAGTGTTGTCTTCCAACCAAAACTGCAGGGCACCCAGAGGGCGCCTACTATTCTAGTGAAATAAAAGCCTTCAAATTTTGTTCTCTTATTTGACATGTCTGTATGTTTCATCATGTTAAGGAAATGATCCTCAGCCCTGGCTAATCCATATGTTGTCCGCAGGTCTAAGTAGTTTTGTCTTTTTGTGAGTTATTCAAGCATGTTGTAGGTACATAAGATGTTCTTTTATAACACAGTATATGTTACATACCATGTGCCATGCTTTTGTTCTGTAACATGCATACATCGGTCCTAAAGATGACATGAGTACATGACAATACAATGGCAGTCATAAACCAATAAACAAATTTCTGGCATGAGCTTCACTATATTCTTCAATAGCATATAAGAGTGTATTTTGTGATCTAGCTTGATTTTTCATTTGCGCACACATCTTTGTTGTCGTACCCATGCCATTGATTACAAAAAACAAAAGCTAAATATGCATAATACTTTATTTTGATTTTTTCCCCATCTCAATATACATAATTTGTAAAAGCTATTTGTTTTTTGTGGATTTCAGCTCTGCCAATATTGGAGTGTTTCTTTGCTTGAAATGTGGAGATGTCATACGACACTTTCAAAGTAATAAGCACTTTGACCTGACATTTCAAAGGTTATTTGGACATGAAAAGCTTCTTTTTACATTTCTTTTCATTTGTAATGTGTATATATGTCAATGCATCTTCAAAGTAATAAGCATTTTCATTACCCGTATGGTTTGCAATCTATCATAGTTTATGCGTAGACTCCTTACTCATTTCATGTTTCCATTGTTCTCCATCAAGTTTTCTCAGTAACTCAACATATTATATGGCAGCAAATATGACATGGCTAGGTCAAACTGAGTAGTGTGCTCTAGCAAAAATGTTAATATTCATGAATCATTTCACATTGAAGCTTCCCTAACTCAATCAGATTTTCTTTTGAAGTTATTGCAATTAGATATATAGTAATAAACATGGCTGTGTTTTACTGAGATTGATCTTTTACAATCACAAAAAACCAATATGTGTGTGATGTTATGTCCAGTGGCCACCCCGGCAGGTCGTGAGCTCTTTAATCCTTATCCCTCGGCTGACTGAATGATTATAGGAATTATGATGTTTGGTGTTGTTACTATTTGTGGATGGCAACACTCAAGTACTGCAATAGGATGTTAGATGCTACTCAATTTCGTCCAAGCTCTCGCATTGCATAGGATCTGAATTCTGCTTCGCTTATGTGTTCCAATCCAACTAAACACAACATAGGAATGTTTTATTCATTTACTTTATATTAACATGTTACATTTTGTTTGCTTCTTTTTTCAGTTTCGAACCTGGATCAACTTCTTGATACTACTATGTAATGCAACTATCAATTTCTTTTGCACATATATTTTTCTAAAATGCTTTCTTGTTGTTGATCAATTTCAGTACCTAGGATGAAGTTTTAGAGCTGCCAGCTGATTTCAGTTTCAGAGCTGCCAACTAATTTCAGTTTCAGAGCTGCTAGATTCCAGTTTCAGAGCTAGTTTCAGAGCTGCACTATGGATCCACACTTGATTATATTTTCTTTTCAGTTTTAGAGCTCCAAGATTTATACAGAATTTGAAGATTATGCTACCGAAAAAGCTTTCCTAATTTACCTAGGATGAAGTTCAATATTGTTTAGAATATTGTTTAGGATGAGTCTTATGTTTTTATCTTTGTCTCCAGAAATATTTGTATACGCTTCAAGTGGTGATTATTTTAAATTGTGCTACTCTGTATATTGACTATTTTATTTCAGTGAGAAATGGTTTGTCCATTACAATTGTGTTTATGCCTGGGATGAATTGGAGCTTCTAATTGTACTAATGGCAAATAATGTTGTATATTATTTTGTATTCAATAAATGGTTTATTTCTTGCCACACATATGTGCTCTCACAAATCCATTCTAAATGTTGCCATCGTTATACGGTTCAATAACATTGCAACACATAAATGTGTTGCCATAAATCTAAACAAAATGTTGCCAAATCCAATACGGGTCAACCCGTCTTTGCCGGTACAAACACATGTAAGTGTTGTAGTAGGAAATAAATATCCGTTGCGCCGCAACAACACTTATACCCATGGCTTACCAACATATATATACGTGTTGCAGTAGTCCCTAGCAACGGCAGCATAGGCAACACATAATTATGTGTTGGTATAACCCTTAGCAACACTTATTTCAACTTCTAGCAACGCATAAAAGTGTTGCAATAGGGGGGTATTTTTGTAGTGTGGAAGGAGCAAAGAAAAATGCAAGGATTCAAGGCAAACATATAGCTAGGACATTTTGTTTTACTAGTCAAACGAAATAGAGTGCATGATCAGACGTTGGATAGATGGTTGTACTATTAAATGGGGAGCTTAATTAGACAATTTGGTCATCTAGTGCCCTTAGGTGTTCTAATTATGTGCATTGCATATATGTCTAGTGATATAAAGAGAGGAAGGAAAATATTTATTAAAAACATGTTAAAAATACTAACTATGCTCTAATATATTTGGTAAAACATTTAAGAATTAACGAACTTGAGAAGGGATGAGAAATTGCTCTTGGTGTAGTTTTCAACATGTACCATATTTGCCCTTTAGTGCACCAGACATGTGCACTATAGACAAGGTAAGTTTATACATGATGCATAGTTTTTAGCTGAGCACAGTGGATTTTGGTGTGCACTGGACATGGCTCACTAGATGTGTCTAGTGCAACATCGAATAGTGAACTCAGAGAGCTTATAAAACTGACTAAATGCCTCTAACACTCATCAAACGCCACACTGAACATGTAAACTACACACTCAAGAGGGCATGTAAACTACACGCTCAAATCTAACATGCACTAGACATGTTTGGTGTTGTGTCGTATCACGACACTAGATACCTAATAGAGGTAACCACAAGTTTATAACTATTGGAATCATAACGGTTGAGAAGGCACTGAACATTCCAATACATGAACCAGTGGTGCACTAGACATGTCTAGTGCCTCATATTTTAGCCCATTTAAATGTTTTAGTTGGATTTCAATGTGGGTCTATAAATAGACCACTTGGCTAGCCTTGGTTGGTAATTCTCACACTCTAAACATTAATGACATCTCTTGAGGCTAGGGAAACACACTCCACTAACTTGCATCTTGTATATTATTATTTGGGTAAGAATGGATAGCTCCTAGTGCATCACATATAGTTGTTACATCTTAAGGCACTAGCTGAGCGACTTAGGCTTGCTCTACTCTTGTTACCCTTAGTTATTGTCATCACCAGACAGCCTAGAGATTGTTGTCGGCTTAGATCATTGTTGTGTGGAGCTCTTGCGCTCATTCCCCATGAAATATTTATGAAGAGCAACTCTAGTGAAACAGTGTCTTGTTGGAGTGTCTTTCTAATGTGGTTCTTATGATGCCCTAATTGTGAGATTGGCATGTGATGCCAATTAGCACATGAACCGCCTAGCTTGGACTCACCACAACGAGGGCGTAGGTTGTCGATGTGGCAGAACCGCCCAAATTATTCTAGCTTAAGTGCCCAAGTCTTGCCTTAGAGGCAACGACGCACTTAAATCAGAATAAACTGTCAGTTCCACGAATCTAGTCCGATAAAGCCACTTACCAAGGATCGAATACCACAAGCTCACTCGAAGGTGAGGCACAGAGAAAGTACAATAATCATGAAACCACAAATTAAAGTACTACAATTATTACATAGGTCGGAGTTTTAATAAAAGATAACAAGTTCATAAATCAAATGCAGCGGATAATCGATAACGACGATACGGAGGAATAGGACAAGGCCTAGTCCACTACTCCTCCTGGTCCTCTCCTGTCGAGGCAGCATCCCACTCAACCGTCCAACCCGGTGGCAGGGTGGAAGGCCAAATCACACCATCAACCATATCCTGTAGCGTACCTAAAAATGCCACAAGAAAGGCTGAGTATACTAATACTCAGCTAGACTTACCTAGTTTGAGGAGTCTAATCCTCTACTTTTAAACCATGCAGCTGTTTGGCTGAGGGGTTTGATTTGCCAAAAAGCACTAGTTGAGTCTAAAAACATTTTTAGCCTTGCCAGTTCTAGTATATTTAATTTAGCTAAGTTTGCTCCTTTCTAAGCATCCATGGTAACAATCATTTAGTACAATCAACATGTTATCTCAAGTAAAACCTCATTTCACTTTTTACTCAATGCAGTACAAGGGGTCAAGCAGTCTCATTAGCTGCGAGAAGCAGACGATTCGAATCGAGTTTTTATCCTTGCAAGGTAAACCTAAACACCCGACATGTCAGGGCACTCCATCCCTACACATGTCAACCGACCCCATCGATTCCCTGGCAACAGAACATGGCTCACAGCCTTGGCGTACAATGCTCCAATTGTCCCCAGCTGCCGTCGTACAACGGCCGCACTTGTACCCACCATAGCTAGCATGGGAGAACCCGTCTCAGGTCCAGTGAGGAGTAAAGTCTGCGGGCAGGTTCACTCAGGTACTAGGTTTATCAGTTACCATATTTTCCGACATGTGTCTAGTACGTTCAAACGCTAGACTCAGGTATCCACACATTAATCCTTAATTCCATTTCCGTCTCATAGACAAGGCATCCACCCTGGATCCAAGTCCATAGACCATCATAGATCCCGTTATCAAGATGAATACAATCAATGCCTGACCTCGCGCGAGTGCTAGAAAAATCACTCGACTTCTACCAAGATCCTTAATTAGCAAAGCAGCTACTCGACCTAGCATACTAGTATCCATCTCAAAAAGGAATCCTGAGTTCATGCAGCTAAGGGGTTCAAGCAACTCCTACACTTAAGTGCACATTACAACCCTACAAACATTAAGTGTAGTAAAGTAGCATATATAATGGTTATACATAAACCCGGGGCTTGCCTTCAAAAGCTAGGGCTGTGGGGAGATCCTTGGTGGCAGGCTCTTGAGCTGGCTCCTGGACTTCCTCTTGGGCAACTCCTTGCTCGGGGATGAGCACGTACTCTCCGTCAGCGAGGTTGCAATCTAAATGAATGCAATGAATGAGAGATATGTATGCTATGGTATGTAAGTTATCAATGATAATGTAAGGTGAAATGAATTAAGTTAGTGATATAAAGTCAACCCTTCTATTGGAGGTTTCAGTGGCATACTTGGTCATCTAGAATCAGTTGTGGTCAAGTTTAAGTGGTCAGATGATTTTGGTAATCCACTAACTTTTAGTGTCTTAGTGAAGAGTTTATCAAGATTCTTGCTGAAATCCTTATGGTTAAGATTTATCACCTTGCTAATTCTCTCTTTCTCCTTTTTCCATTTATGCCTCTAGGGTAGGTTTGAACTACAACATTGATTTAAAAATTTATAAAATATCTGTAAAAATTATAGTGGCCTCTCACTAGATTGCATAACTCAGTCTCAAAAATTTAGGCTTAAAATGATAATGGTTTTCTCTGTACAAAAATATTAAAATTTAGGGCAGAGGGGGTGCTTTGAACTACAACTCTCTTCTAACCGTAGATTTTTCCCTATGGTTTATTTTTGCTGGCATCTAGGGGTAATAATAAGACTTTGTACTAAGTTTTAGCCAATGAAACCTACTGGTCATTTTATTGTGATTTTCTAAAGTTTCAGGGCCTAGTGGTGTTTTCTACTACTACCATATCTGAAAAATGTCAAACAACAGATTTCCTAATTTTTCTATCTTCTTCTTTGCGCAAGAGCAATCATTCTAGAAGTTGGCTAATTTTGCTCAAAGGGAAGGGGTGGTAGAATTTCTTGTAATACATGGTCATTTTCATGGGGTAGGGGGTTAGGTGTATTACATCATATTTTTATCTTAGTTTCATATTTTTCTCTAGTAGTTTACATCATAAGTAATTGGGTAAAAATTGGTTTGCTCACTGTTTCACATTTGTAGCCTTTCTTCTGATTTATTTGATGTATTGGCTAAATCCAAGTTCTATTAGTTTAACTCACTTACTGTGATGGTTTGGGGTGTTTACCATTTTTGTAGTGGTATACTAGTAGTTAGAGGTCTACTGAATTTTTCTTGCCATTATTGTATTTTCCTTATATTTTTAATCATGGCCTTTCTTGATTTCTTAATGCCTAATGAAATTATAACCATAGATTAGCACTAGACTAGGGCTCCATATATTTTTCCTAGGTTCTATATAACTTAGGCATACTAGGAAAAATATGGTCATTCTCTGGTTTGTATTTTCTATCACCCTTTTCATTTTATTAAAGTTTGGGCAGAAATAGTCTTTAATAGACATTTCTGGTTTATTCTTGTATACTGGGGTGTTCAATATTTTTAAACAATGTGTATACTAGGTCAGTATTTCCACAAATTTTCTCCAGTCCAGTATATAAGTATTTCTATTTTTTCTCTGTATTAATAAGGTTTGGGTAGTTTCCTAATTTAAATTCAAACTTTAAAAATTAATAGAGAAAACATGGGATTCAATATTTTTGTTTGATAGTTCATAACTTTTAGAACCCAGCAAAATTGGTTTGACCAAATTTTTATGTATAAAACTCAAGTTATGCATTTTTGAAGTTGACTGTTGTTATTTATTGAAAATTTAATTCAAAATCGAATGGAAAACTAGTTTGCACTGAGACCCATGATTTCCTTCACTGTTTCTATTACAACTAGGTCCTCAGGGGACTATTCACTCGAGTCACTGACAAAGCAGAAAACCCCCTAGGATTTACGCTAATCTAACCCACGGTCCCTAGGTTCTCGGAGCAGTACCCGTGGCAAAGATTACGGCGGCGAGACTCACCGGCGGTGAAATAGCTCCGGCAAAGTGGTCATCGACGTTGGGGAGGTCACGGCGGTCACATCGGTGTGCGGGTCGGTGTTGGAGATGGTCGGAGTTGGTTGGTCTTCGCGCGCAGGCAAGGGAGCTCGTCGGCTGCGAGGATTCCGGTCTAATCACGGCGGGATAGCTCAATCCAGTGAGTTGGGGAGCTTAACTGGATGTCAGGGAAGTCGTAGGCGCAAGGAATTGAAAAATGGTTCACCTGGTAGCCCGGTCTACGTGCGGTGGCGGGCGGCCGAAGTTCGGCGAGGTTGCGCACGATTTCATTTACTCTTTGTTTCTCTTACATCACTTGAGTGGATTGGATCTCGGATTTGCGAGATACGAGGGGGCAAAGTTGGGTTTGTCGCTCAGCTGGAATCCGAGACCAAGGTCGAGTCAAATCGTGTCAAACAGTTTTTGTTTGATTTAAAACTTTGCTAGAGTATGTTCAAGGTAATTTGACGCCACATTCATATTTGGGTTTTGTGGATTTGAGTTTTGGAAAACAGAGAACGCGACTGAACTTTATGAAGAGGTCAAAATTCAGTTTCTAAATTTCCCATTGGGATTTTTACTTGAGGGGTCTTTTTGGGAATTTTGCAAAACCCCATTGATCAATCTTTCTTACTACATTTTGTAGTTCATTTAGTGCACTATAAGTTTGTTATTTGGTTCTCATCATGATTTTATGTTTTCCATAGTCTTTTTACCAATTTTCCCCTTTTGCACTAAAAAGGCTTAATTCGGGTTATTCTAGTGTTTTGAACATTTTTCTCCCTTGAGGTGCATGATGAGTTCATGGTATGTTTCTTGGGATGATAATTACATGTTTGAGTTTTTGCTTTGCAATTTGGTACCCTTTTGCTCAATTACAATCACATGTGATAATGTTCACAAATGTGGGTGTGGGGAGAGGAAAAGCCTGAGTAACACCTGGGGTGTTACAATCGACAAGCAACCCAATCTTGCGAATATGTCTTGTGTCATTTCATGTCCCATATGGTTTGCTTACTATACTTACTCTTGCAATTACATCTATCAGCTTATTGTATGATATTTGTTCAATTAGCCTTGTGTAGATTGTAGCTAGTGACAATTTCTTTTGTTTGATATCTCCATTTAGTAAGTAGCTTGTTTTATCAATATAGACTAAAGATTAAGCTACTAGAATTATATAGGTTTGCATTGGGTAAATTAGTGTGACGATACCACCCAATTTATAAGAGCACAAGTACCAAAACATCTGCTTCCACAGTTGTCTAACATACTTGAGCTAGTATAAACCCAGTAGATCGCCGACCATCCCAAATGACCTCGGTAAATCTACTCACAACTAAGATCACAAATCAAGTAAATACACAATCACATACTAGAGTTTTTGCAGTAGAAATAATATTACAGTAAGTTTATAAATAAGGGATGAGAGTAAGTACAAAACTTGGTTTGAAAGAATATAACTAGCACAATATAGACGTAACCATAGTTTTGAAATACATGATAGGTTAGTGACAATCTTCCAAGAACAACAGGGATGAGAACTATATAGAAGGCCGAGTCCACCGGCACTTATCCATCATCCTCAGCAGGCCTAAATCTTCACCTGCAATATGGTGGGATAAACCCTAAGTACTCAAATGTACTCAGCTAGACTTACCCGTCCAAAACCAGGAAATAAGAAAGTAAAAGACACCAAGGATCATGCAAGGCTTTATCTGGAGCTGGCTCTTTCTTTTGAAAGAGTACAAGAATTAATGTAGTTATTAGCATCTTAAGGGGCATCATGATAATGAGTCATATTTTAGCAGTTCAATATTATTACCTATTCTGCTGCACATCTAGGTTGGCTCCTGATTAGCTAGATGACCATGGCCAATTCACTATGTCTAGATATAGCTTTAGTGATTACTCAAGTTTGACAGCAATCTTATTAAGTAGACAAACAAGAGTAACCCATCCCTTAATTATAGTTAATCATGTCATAATCATTAATCAATATCATTTCATCATTCTCATGGTTCTCACTTTGTAGTTCTTAATACAATGAGATAGCTCAAGTCAAGTGCTCACTATCTAGGAGTGATGGTGATTCGAATAGATTACTGACCAGCTGGCGAGGTATTCGTAACACAAATGATACCGATAATACTTCATGGGATACAATCACCACCATACATATTCGAGTAGTAGCCTCACCACACACCTCGGATTCCACAGGGGCCACCATACCCAGGGACCGCCCGACTACCAGAGGGTCAGGGCGTACCAAGCACCATGGGTCATCTCGTCGTGTCCTCGTCACTCCTCACCCACACCAGTAAGTGCACCGCGAGGTTGAATCTGGCTGGAATAGTACTCTGGTTTCGTGGTCGGAACGAATTATCCGGTTAGCTATGTGATTAGGCATAAATTCAACATGACTCGAGGGACCACAACTATACGATCCTTAATCGACACTGATGGGTATAAGTAGACACCAAGACCTCCATGCCTTGTGTTTCCTTATCTTCATCCCGTCTAGTCTCATATTAATATCATATTATTCATTGATGATTCCCGATGGCTTTACCCAAATCAAGCATAAGGTAAGCAGAGTACCTTGTAGGTGACAGGAAATCACCTGACTTCTAACGTCTAAGAAGACCTAAGCATTTAAGTGTACTTTACCCAGGTGACAAGGGTAGGGATAAACAAGGATAATGAAATATAAAGGCAGCAATTGTTTCCAAACAACTCCTACAACCTAATGCAACAATCATAGGCAGGTAAGTGAATAAAACAATTATTGCAAACCATGGGAATTAGATGTCGGGGCTTGCCAGGAATCCAACACTACATTAGTGTTTGGTTAGATGATACCCACTTGATGACCATCCCCTTGGTCAGATCACCGTCTTCGGGTTAAGTCCACCAATTCATTGTCTTGTGGCTTCGCTCCAATGCCACGTTCATCACGCGTATGTCTAGTCTACCTGATGATATGCATGATGCATAAGTATGAATATAATGAAGATAACATAATATTGTACAACACCGCGTGGTACTGAACTAAGCACTACAAATAAGGCGCTACCACACCCATACAGAAGCACTAGTTCTACATACACCATTGGCACATGACTCTAACACCATGGAAGACATGGAATACTCGACCCTATACTTATTTCGCATACACACATAACACAGGAAATGGCAAGCATATCAATCAAGGACACATGCTAACTTGAGTATAGTAACTACAATTCTTCGTCACTCAAGAACTAACTAAACCTACTTTGCCAATCAAAGTAAGTCCAAGCGATTAACTACACAATTACAGTTTTTGGACAGCAACACAGCCTGTTCTTATTGTTGGGAGCCTTCATCTTTTAAAGGTCCTCAAAAACACGGCTAACCATTTGCTTTTAGCATACTACTAAATATTACAGGAGCTTCGTCATCAGAAAAGCTTTGACATACCACAAGAGAAGTACGATGAAGCAAGCTTCATCAAGCAAGTTTCATTACGATGAAGCAGGTAGGCGATGCAGAGAGAAGGTGTTGTTCAAGTTGTTTAGTACAAACGACAATGTTGTCCCTGTGGCATTTGTAAAACCTCTATGCAATTGTTGAGGGCATGAATGTAATAATGTACGAGGTTGTACGATTGCCTATAAATAGATGAACAGTACCCCTGTAGTGTTCACGTTGAATTGCAATTTCCCTCGCGTCATTTCCTTCAAACAAGCCGAAGGTATCAATGTAATATAATCTTTGAAAGTACTTTTATATTCATTATGAAATGAATATGTACCATGATATCACATCTTGCGAGTATATTTTTATATTTGCGAATAATAAAGACTTGTTATTTACGATCTTGGTCTAAGATCTACTATACCCAAGAGGGAATAGTGCTTCGGAGGACAAAGGTCTTTATCATATAACAAATGTGTTGTCTTGCTCTTGATTTTACAGCAATTGAGAACAAGTGACCAACATTGGCACCCACCGTGGGTGAACTAGAACGACCACCTTCGACAGCAAGAACTCGAACAACTACCTTCGCCATGCCGCCGAAGAAGGCAGTAGCACCAAGGGCCGCCCTTGCGCCGCTGGACACTAATCAAGAGGGGCTCCTTCTGAGGGAGGCACGGAGCCAAAAAAAAGAAGGCTATTAGCGCTACACCACAGGAAGAAGAGTTGGATCAAGAAATCAGAGATCTAGAGGCTATCCACCAACAAGTGGAGAGAATAAGTGAGAAAATACTTTGGCTATCTAAACTCCAGAAGAAGATTGATGAAGCTGCCGAAGAGATGCGTCACATCACACAAGACAACGAGCAAGGGCGTAGGCCACATCAGAGAGAGCTTCGTCAGGAATGCCCAAGCTATGATGACGTATGGTATGATGATTTTCATCATGATAACATTGCTTTTGATGATGCTTCCCCCTAGCTACAGAATTGTAGGCTACCCCATGGCCAACTTCATAGAAACCACCACAGCTTCCCATGTATGACGGGCATTCGGACCCTAAGCAATTCCTCATGAGCTATGAAGCAACCATATCGTCATATGGTGGCAACACTGCTGTCATGGCGAAATCCTTCGTCATGGCAGTCAGGAGTGTGGCTCAAACATGGTATTCTTCTCTTCGGCCGGGAACAATCACATCGTGGCAGAAACTAAAGGATATGCTAGTCACCAACTTTTAGGGTTTTCAGACGAAGCCAGTGACTGCTCAAGTCCTATTCCTGTGCACGCAGGACCACGAGGAGTACTTGCAGGCATATGTCCAAAGGTTCCTACCTCTCAGAGCTTAGGCGCCAATGGTGCCAAATGAGATAGTTATTGAAGCCATGATCAAGGGACTCCGTCCAGGATGAACAACGCAGTATTTTGCCAGGAAGCCCTCACAAACCCTGGAGAAGCTTCTACAGAAGATGGACGAGTACATCAGGGCCGACAATGATTTCCGGCAAAGAAGGGAAGAAGCCTACATATATTTTGAGATGACCAGGGGCTTCGAAGGAAGGCTCCACCCAAGGCATGTCAGGATGATACACAATCTCAGCTCAAGCGAAGATAGAGGCAATCACACCTAAGGGCATCAACATAGCTCACAATCATCTGGGATGCAACAAAGCTCCTTTAGATCACCAGCCCTAAGATGCAGAGGGGGACGAAGCTTTGGAGAAAGATTCAACTCACAACCAAGAAGGTTGTTCTGCTTGTTCTGTGGAGAAGAATAAGGGGCACATAACTAGGACATGCCAGGTTACAATACAGAAGCAAACGGAGATAGTTGAGGCCGAAGCACGGCAGAATCAGCCGAAGCAAGTCCTACATAATGCTTCGTGCTATTACCCGTACATTCTTGAGTATGTGGGCAATCAACAGCCATTTTCACAACCCACAGCGTCAGTTGCTTCGGCGAGCCAATTCCCAGCTGCATGTGCCTTGCCACCACCACCACCGGTCATGGCTCCAACTTTGTCCCACAATCAACAGCCTGAAGGGCATCGCCAAATTCAACAACAACGCGATGGAAGAAGAGTCCGAAGCCCGGACAGTCAACAACACTGTACTAGAATCAAGGCACATTTACTGAAGCAACAGAGGGGCTGGATCAAAAAACTTTCGAACACATCTAATGTAATTTTCATTTCTCCTCATTTCATGTTTTTGCCTCAAATACAATTTGAGAAGGTACAACCTTCGACATGTTGTAATGAATCTGGAGTTAAACCATCGAGTGTAACAAAAAGGGTGAAAAGCACCAAAGTTGTTCCAATGGGGATGTAGAGCTAAAATACCACCTAAGTAAAAGGTGAAGAAGCTCCAAAGTTGTTCCTAAAGGGATGCAGAGCTTAGCTCCAAAGTCGTTCCTACGAGGATGAAGAGCTAAAATACCACCTAAGTAAAAGGTGCAGAGACTCCAAAGTCGTTCCTAACGGGATGCAGAGTCTTACTATTACAAAGTGTTTGTTCATTAACATTTGTTGCATCACATCATCGCATCATGCTGAATAGCATGGCACCATTCATCATCTCACATCATCCAAAACAGTGGAAAGGAAGAGAAATTTCTCCTTCATCAACAATGGTTAACCTACGAAGCTAAGTGTTTCTTTGACAAAGAATTATGAAAAGGATGTTGCAACTTTACCCGTTGCTATTAAATGGAAAAGAATTCCTCATACAAGACCTACAACAAGAACTTCAAGACTAATACTGTTACTTCGGCAATGGTATTCCTTATTGAAGACTGATGGCAAGATCTTCGAGTTTGTTAATGCTGCTTTAGCAAGAACATGATCTTTCTTTATTAAGCGTGAAAAAAGGGAAGGTGTTTTTTTGCCTTCGACTCAAACGGTACATACGACAATTTTCATGCTACATAAAGAAATATATTACATCATGAAATACAAAGCTTGCAATTGTTTATTACATAGAAAACACCATACAAAAATTCTACAAGTGTTTTTATACATAGCCTAATCATCCTCCTTCAGGACTCTCTCAGCAGCTTCGTTTAGAAGTCTATCCATAGCTTCATCAATTGCTGCATTTGCTATTCTAATTACATCGAGAGCACCCTTCAGGGCTGGATCAGCCTCAGGGTTGTACGGCTCCGGAGGAGGAGAAAGGTCAGCTACACCAAAGTATAAGTTTTTGTCAATTACAAAGTTAAAGTATTTACAAAGCTAAGACATGACAAACATATGTAACACCCCGAATTTGGGGGTAGAATTTTTTCTTCTTTAATACTCACCAAATTCGGGCGTTACTCTCTTTTCTCTTCCCGTTTTGCTCCTTCTTCCCATTTTCAAAGCAGTATAGCGACCGGTGTCTATCTCGTGTGTAAACAAAAACCTAATTTGACATGAGTGTTGCGTCATGCCAAAGCATATTTCTTTTATCTGATGTAGTGTTTAATCGTGCGTCCGTTTCGCCTCGCTCGGATTTCGATTCACGATTGGTCTCCGATCCGTGGTCGTGTGCGTCGCGGGTTTTCGACCCGCGACCCGACCTAGCCTGACCTAGCCCAGCCCAGGCCGGCCAGGCCCAGCACGCCCCAGATGCCCCTCCCTCCCCCCATGCGTGCCCCCCCCTCTCTCCCTTTCTCTCATTTGATTTTCCTGCGCAGCAACTCCCTCTTCCTCTCTTCCACCTCTCTTCCACCTCATGCCCTAGGTGACTCGGTGACGGTTATCGCCAAATTTTGGATCCCAAGGTGAGCCCCCTATCCTCTTCCCTCTCCCTCCCCTTCCCCTCCTCTTCTCCCTGCACGCGCCCCGTGGATCCCTGCACGCGCCCTCGGCGGCGTCCGCGCCCCTCTCCTGCGCGCCCTGCGCGCGACCCCCTTGCCTGCGCGCGACTCCCTCCACCGCGTGCGCCCCGCAACCCCGCGCCCTTCCCCGACGGTGGGTCGCGCCTCCCCGACGGCGCCCCGCGCCCTCTCCATGCCTCCCCGGCGGTGGCTTACGCCTCCCCGCGGCGTCCGCGCCCCAGGCACGCGCGCGACCATAGCGTGCGCGATGCTTAAATTTTGGTTTAATTAATTTTAAATTTGGTTTAGTTGACATGCTGCGTCGCACGCTTCGTCGCACGATGATTTATTTTAAATTCACATTTATTAGTGTGCTGCGTCGCGCGACGGTTCATCTTAATTTTAGATTATTTAATGTGGCGTCGCGCGTCTAGTCGCGCGACGTTTCGTTTTAAATTCAGTTTAGGTGATGTATGTTGTCGTGCGCTTCGTCGTGCGAGCTTGACGTTATTTTTATAATTAATTCAAGTGTCTCGTTACACGTTCCATCGCGTGACGATTCATTTTATTTTCAATTCAGTCTAAGTGCTGCGTCACGCGTTTCACCGCGCGACGACTCATTTTATTCTCAGTTTAGTTCGCGTGTGCCGTCGTGCGTTTCACCATGCGACAATCCTTTTAAATTTACTTTGATTTGTTTATAATAATTAAACACGAAGCGTGACTTTATCCCATGCATAACGCGATTGCCAAATTAATACTATTCTGTTAAGACGAGTACTTTATTCTATAATCGCTTAACGTGATCGCTCTTCGACCGTAGCCTCGACCGTTACTTTCTCTTTCTCGCTTAGTCGTAGGTGCGAGCCCTGCACCGAGCGTCTGCTTATTTATGATATTTTACTGCATGGTGTACTGTTCTTTTATATTAAATTTGTGGAATGTATGTTTGAACTCGTATAGATAACGGTCAGTTGGCGGAGTCCGAAGGAGTTGCAGGTGAAGACCCTGAGCAGTAGCTGGTTGGTGAAGGGAAGTGTCCCTTGACCCATCTATGTCCTACTCATTCTTATAATTCACTCCCTACATTTACACATTTTATACCTAAGGACTAACTAGCTTTTGTCTATCTTGTCCTTGTTTTCCTATTTGGGTTGGGTTATTTTGGTTTAGCTTGATGCTAGTGCTTCACATTAACCAATGAACATGATGAGATTATTTATGATACGTTGTTTTCCCTTTTGATTATGATGATGGTACTGTGACATTTAAGGGGACTCGAGCTATTTCTCGAGTGCCTCTCCATAAGGACTGGTTCGTTGGAAGACCGCCCGTGAAAACAGTGCAACCATGATGGTGAAATGAGACGCCCTTAGCTGAATAATTAGAGAAACTGAGGTGTAGTTCGCTTCGCCGTCGTGCCGTCAATGGGGCTCGGTGTATGCGGCTCGCTCTGCCAAGGGTGGATTGCCCCTTGGGGAGGAGTGCAGTACATTTAGGAAACCTAATGGGTCGCTACAGCCTCAGGGAATATTTGTAAAGGCTATATAGTGAAACCCTACTTGTTCACCATGGTAGTGTTTAAGGGTTTGATCGGCCCGAGGCAAGAGGGAATCATGGCTTGTGGGTAAAGTGCACAACCTCTGCAGAGTGTTATGAAACTGATATATCAGTCGTGCTCGCAGTTATGAGCGACCAAGGGAGCTTCATTGATTAGAGATACTTTGATTAGAGATGTTTGGTTTATAGGTGGTGACGAGGATGATGGTTTGATTTTGCTTATGGTAAAGTTTCTGGTATTATTTCCATTTGGAAAGGGTAATTTTGGGTTAACAACTTGGGTTAATACTAAAACCTGGCTCTCTAGTAGTAATAATAACCTGACCAACTAAAAGTAACTGCTGAACTTTAACCCCACATAAAGCTAGTCCAATACAGCCAAACGGGACAATTGCTGAGTATGTTGATGTGTACTCACCCTTGCTTTACACACCAAACTCCCCTCGGTTGTCCACGTTGCAACCACTGCTCAGGAGAAGATGAAATCGTGGAGGAAGACTTCTAGGAGTTACAAGAGTACGATGAGTTCTAGGCGCGGGTTTGCGGAAAACCCCCAGTCCGCTGCCTGTGAAGGCCGTGTGTATCTACATTTCTTTTCCACACTTTGATAATTGGTAATGACTATGTGGATGTCCCGGACATCATGATGTAATCAACTATTACTATCTTTTATGTTATTATTTGAGCATTGTGTGATGATGTCCAGTTATGTAACTGCTGTGTACGTGAATTGCTGATCCTAGCACGTACATGGTTTTCATTCGGTTTGCCTTCTAAAACCGGGTGTGACATAGGTGGTATCAAAGCCGTGCTGATTGTAGGACCGCTAACCTAGAGTATAATGGTCGTTCTAAGGATTATAGACCCCTATTATCACCTTGACTTTGGTATCCCTTCAAAAGTTGTTCATATCGACCATATCTATGTTTTATTATATAAATTATACCTTGCTGAAAATTTTGTTCTATTCTAATTCCTAATTTTTTATGGTCTACTTGTTGGTCCTATTAGCTCTGTTCTCACTCTTATGCTTACGGTGTCTTTTGTAGATGGTTCGTCTTAGACACACCGCACGGAAGTCAGTCATTCCTTTCTTGCCTTCTTGTCTCGCGGAGCGTCCGCTTCACCGTCCGGTGACTGGTCAGTCTAGCCATTTGGAGAGGCTGCACCACCGCCTGCCTGAGGAGAAGGAGCGTCGGCGACAAGAGTTGGAGCAGCAGGGCTCTTCTTCCTCGCTTCAGCCGGAGGTAGAGTCTGTGAGGAGCTGCTCTCCTGTGCCCCCGCTGGAGGCGCCCCCTGCACCACCACTAGGCGTCCCACCGCTGGAGTAGCTGCTGGAGGAGATCCCGACGACGGAGGTGACGACAGCAGCTCGAGCCACAGCACCGACCTTTCAGAGGAGCAGGAGCCGGAGGGAAGGGTTGCTCGACCCATAACTCGTGATGCCGCTCGCAGGTGTCACTTTCACGATGCGCTCGACACCTTGCTACGCCAGGCACTTGACCGGCGTACCTGGTCTATCGAGTATCGATGTGTTGTCTTCCAGCACAGTTGCGGGGTTTACCCGGACCGCTGGGAGGCGACTTGTTTGGTGCGTCGTCCGGAGAATAGTCTCCAGGGTGCGGAGGTCTGCTTGGAGCATTAATCTATCTCTGAACGGGACTCAGCTGAGGCAGCCATACAAGATGTCGCACGGCGTGCACATTCACACTACTGCTCAGTGCTCGGTGGGGTGGTCGATGGTCTCAACCTGAGGTATTACCCCCTCCGTCCATCTGGCAGCACAGGAGGCGTGGTTGTCTCACCTGTTGGTGAGGACAATCCTAGGTTGAGCAGCACAGTCAACCTAGCCGTTGTGCTAAACACGGAGCTGGACCATGCTTTAGATGAGCTGAGTAGGGCTCGTGCTGAGATCGCCCAGTTGCGGGCTGAGCGCGCGGAGCGCCGTCACCTAGAGGATGGCTCTCCCGCCCTCGTCGGGACACAGCACCCGTACCGGACACCTCGACGTGGACAACATGCCTATGGTAACCCCGACTGTAGGACCAGGATAACTTTAGAACCATAGATCAGCAACGTCGGATCTTGTAATTAATGTTTAAAATAGAAGTCTTAGTTTTAGCATTAGTCTTACTCTCATTTAGTTTTAGTTAGACATGGTAGTTTGCTTATCCTGTGTTTTTTTTATGTTTGTCATGATGGATTTGGATCTTTGTAATGACTGTCGCCAGAGTGTGGGTATCCCCTGCACTTTGGTTTACCTGTTAATGTTAATAAAATTAGTTATCTAGTTGGGAAACCCTTTTATTCTACTTATCTCTTTATCTGGGAAGTTGTGTTTGCCTATGATTGGGAATTAGTGAAGATGTTCATCTGTTCAGTATTGTGGAAGAATTCTATACTCTTTTCTTATGCTACAAGATTCGCAAGATCAGTTCTGATGTGTGATTGCATTCTACAGATGTCAGACAACAGGCGCAGAGGAGGAAGGCGTGCTCAGCAGGAGCAGGCAGCACCACAAGATGAGGCACCCAGGCAGCAGTTGCCACCACCGCCCCTGATGAAGATAGAGCAGATGTTCTTAATGCAGACTCAGGCAGTCCAAGCCATTGGTTAGACTCTGGCCGCTATGCAGCAGCAGCAGCCCCCACCTCAACCTTAGATGCCTCAGATGCCTAGAGACAAGTGTGTTGAATTCATGAGAGGTCATCCCCCAGTGTTCGCTCACTATACTGACCCCATGGATGCTGAAGATTGGTTGCGTACCATGGAGCGGGAGTTGCACACCGCTCAGTGTGATGACAGAGAGAAAGTTTTGTATGGTTTCCGTCTGTTGAGGGGAGCAGCTCAGTCTTGGTGGGAATCCTACCTCGCCACCCACGCCAACCCCGACACCATCACTTGGGAGGAATTCAGAGATAATTTTCGTTAGTATCATGTTCCAGCAGGTCTGATGATAGTGAAGAAAGAGGAATTTCTGGCGATCAAGAAAGGGCCCATGTCTGTCAGTGAGTACCAAGACAAGTTTCTGCAGCTGTCTCGCTATGCTCCTGACGATGTCAGCACAGATGCCAAGAGGCAGTATCGTTTCTTGAGAGGCTTAGTCGATCCCCTGCACTATCAGCTTATGAATCATACCTTCCCCACATTTCAGCACCTGATCGACAGAGCAATCATGACAGAGAAGAAGCGCAAGGAGATGGAGGATCGCAAGCGCAAGATTGGTGGACCTCAGCCTGGAAGCAGTAATCACCATCGTTTCTCGGGCAACTAGCCTCAGCAGTTCAAGCAGAATCAGCGCCCACCTCAGCATCAGTTTTAGACGCAGTACCCCCAGCATCAGCAGCAGAATCGTCAGAACAATCAGTCAGGAGGAAGTCATTTCCAGAGGCAGAATCATCAGGCACCTCGCCTCCCCGCCCCAGCAACCAAGCAGAGCAGTCAAGTAGCCCCAGTGCAAGGCGAAGGCAGAGCATGTTTCCATTGTGGAGGGCAAGGACATTGGGTGATGCATTGTCCAAAGAAGGTAGCACAGCAACAGTCAGGCCCTAGTGCCCCAGCGAAGCAGAATGTGTCTCAGCCAGGAGTAGGCAACCGCGTCCAGACACGCTACAACCATGGGAGACTGAACCATTTGGAGGCTAAAGCCGTTCAGGAAACATCAGACATTGAAGTAGGTATGTTTCCAGTGGATTCCCATATTGCAGAAGTATTATTTGATACTCGAGCAACGCATTCATTTATTACTGCATCATGGGTAGAAGAGCATAATCTTCCAATAACTATCATGTCAACACCCATTCAAATTGATTCAGCCGGTGGTAAAGTTCGAGCCGATAGTGGTTGCTTGAATGTAAGTGTGAAAATAAGGGGGATAGAGTATCCCGCTAACCTCATAGTAATGGGTACTCAGGGAATAGATGTCATCCTAGGGATGAATTGGCTAGATAAGTACCAAGCAATTATCAGCTGTGATAAGAGGACAATTAAGTTGGTGTCCCCACTAGGAGAAGAAGTGGTGGCTGAGTTAGTCTCACCCGAGCCAAGGAAAGGAGGTTGTCATCAGATGGCTATTGATAACAGTGAGGCAAATCCACTCAAGACTATCAAGGTTGTGTCAGAGTTCCCGGATGTGTTCCCGAAAGATTTACCAGGTATGCCACCTGAGCGGAAAGTTGAGTTTGCCCTAGTGTTTCTTCCTGGAATTGCCCCCATTTCTAAAAGAGCCTGTAGAGTATCTGGACTAGAGTTGGTTGAACTCAAGAAGCAAATAGATGAGCTATCAGAGAAAGGTTACATCAGACCAAGTACCTCACCTTGGGTTGCCCCTGTCCTATTCGTGGAGAAGAAAGATGGCACTAGGAGGATGTGCATCAATTATCGAGCTCTGAATGAGGTCACGATCAAGAACAAGTACCCCTTGCCCAGAATAGAAGATCTGTTCGACCAGCTAAGAGGAGCCAGCGTGTTTTCAAAGATAGATCTGAGGTCAGGTTATCACCAGCTCAGGACTCGACCTTCAGACATTCCGAAGACGGCATTTATTACCAAGTATGGGTTGTATGAGTTCACTGTTATGTATTTTGGCCTAACGAATGCACTAGCCTTCTTCATGAATCTGATGGATAGTGTATTCATGGATTATCTCGACAAGTTTGTGGTGGTATTTATTGATGATATTCTTATATATTCTCAAAGTGAGGACGAGCATGTGGATCATTAGAAGATGGTATTGCAGAGATTGAGAGAGCACCAGCTGTATGCAAAGTTGAGTAAGTGCGAGTTCTGGATTAAAGAAGTCCTGTTCTTGGGTCACATAATAAACAAAGATGGATTAGTTGTAGATCTGAAGAAAGTGGCAGACATTCTGAACTGGAAAGCGCCAACAGATGCTCGAGGGATCAAGAGCTTCATTGGAATGGCCGAATATTATCGGCGATTCATTGAAGGATTTTTGAAAATTGCGAAACCAATGACAGCTTTGCTAGCCAAAAAAGTGGAGTTCAAGTGGACCTAGAAGTGCCAAGAAGCCTTTGAAGCGCTGAAAGAGAAGTTGACTACAACGCCTGTCTTAGTCTTGCCTGATGTGCACAAGCCCTTCTCGGTGTATTGCGACGCTTGTTACACTGGTTTGGGATGCATATTGATGCAAGAGGGAAGAGTTGTGGCCTACTCGTCCCGACAGCTGAAGGTTCATGAGAAGAATTATCCAATCCATGACCTAGAGTTGGAAGCAGTGGTTCATGCACTGAAGACATGGAGGCACTATCTATACGGGCAGAAATGTGATGTTTCACAGACCACAAGAGTCTGAAGTACATATTCACTCAGTCGGAGTTGAATATGAGACAACGAAGATGGTTAGAATTGATCAAAGACTATGAATTGGAAATTCATTACCATCCAGACAAGGCGAACATGGTAGCAGATGCTTTGAGCAAGAAAAGTCAAGTCAATATGATGGTCGCTCATCCGATGCCTTATGAGTTGGCCAAAGAGTTTGACAGGTTGTCTTGGATTCCTGAATACTATGCGAGGAGTAATAGTTGAATTAGAACCCACCTTAGAACGGGAAATCAAAGAGGCACAGAAGAATGATGAGAAGGTCAATGAAATCCGGCAACTGATTCTAGAAGAAAGAGACAAAGACTTTTGGGAGGATGCAGAAGGTGTGGTATGGTTCAAGGATCGTTTGTGTGTTCCCAATGTCCAGTCTATTTGGGAGTTGATCCTCAAGGAAGCTCATGAGACAGCTTATTCCATACATCCCGGAAGTGAGAAGATGTATCAGGATCTGAAGAAGAAGTTCTGGTGGTACGGAATGAAAAGGGAGATCGCAGAGCATGTGGCCGTATGTGATAGTTCTCAAAGGATCAAGCCAGAGCATCAGAAGCCAGCTAGATTGTTGTAGCCGTTGCAAATTCCTCAGTGGAAATGGGATGAAATCGGGATGGACTTCATAGTCAAATTTCCTCGCACTCGAGCTGGCTACGATTCCATTTGGGTAGTGGTGGACCGCTTAACCAAGTCAGCCCACTTCATACCTATCAATACTAGCTACAGCAGTGCAGTATTGGCGGAGCTATACATGTCTCGGATAGTTTCTCTTCATGGTGTACTGAAGATAGTGTCAGATAGAGGAACGCAGTTCACCTCTCATTTCTGGCAGCAGTTGCATGAAGCCTTGGGTACACACTTGAATTTGAGTTTAGCATATCATCCACAGATAGACGGTCAGACTGAAAGAACTAATCAAATACTCGAAGATATGTTGAGAGCTGGTGCGTTGCAAGACCAGTCCGGATGGGACAAGAGGTTACCTTATGCAGAGTTCTCCTATAACAACAGTTACCAGGCCAGTTTGAAGATGTTACCATTTCAGGCGCTTTATGGAAGGAGTTGTAGAACTCCGTTGCAATGGGATCAGCCTAGAGAAAAGCAAGTGTTTGGGCCAGATATTTTACGCGAAGCTGAAGAGAACATCAAGATGGTTCGGGAGAATCTAAAGATAGCACAATCAAGGCAACAAAGTTATGCAGACACAAGAAGGAGAGGGTAGAGTTTTGAAGTTGGAGATTTTGTCTACCTGAAGGTATCGCCTATCAGAGGAGTCAGAAGATTCGGAGTCAAAGGCAAGCTAGCGCCCCGGTATGTTGGTCCGTATCAGATTCTCGCAAAGCGTGGAGAAGTGGCCTATCAGCTCAATCTGCCAGAAGGTTTGTCAGCGGTGCATGATGTCTTTCATGTGTCTCAGTTGAAGAAGTGTCTGCGTGTGCCAGAAGAGCAGTTGCCAGTGGAAGGTCTGGAAGTCCAAGAAGACTTGACCTACATAGAGAAGCCAGCGCAGATTCTCAAGACTGCAGACAGGGTCACCCGGAGGAAAACTATCAGAATGTGCAAAGTCAGATGGGGTCACCACTCTGAGCAAGAAGCAACCTCGGAGCGTGAAGATAATTTGATGGCCAAGTATCCCAAACTCTTTGCTGGCCAACCTGAAATCTCGAGGGCGAGATTCTTTTAAGGGGGATAGGTTTGTAACGCCCTGAATTTGGGGGTAGAATTTTTTCTTCTTTAATACTCACCAAATTCGGGTGTTACTCTCTTTTCTCTTCCCGTTTGACTCCTTCTTCCCAATTTCAAAGCAGTATAGCGACTGGTGTCCGTCTCGCGTGTAAACAAAAACCTAAGTTGACATGGATGTTGCATCATGCCAAAGCATATTTCTTTTGTCTGATGTAGTGTTCAATCGCGCGTCCGTTTCGCCTCGCTCGGATTTTGATTCGCCATTGGTTTTCGATCCGTGGTCGTGTGCGCCGCGGGTTTTTGACCCGCAACCCGACCTAGCCTGACCCAGCCCGGCCCGGCGCGCCCCTGGCGCCCCTCCCTCCCCCCATGTGCCCCCTCTCTCCCTTTCTCTCATTTGATTTTCCCGCGCAGCAACTCCCTCTCCCTCTCTTCCACCTCTCTCTCTCCCACCTCGTGCCCTAGGTGATTCGGTGACGGTTATCACCGGATTTTGGATCCCAAGGTGAGCCCCCTCTCCTCTTCCCTCTCCCTCCCCTTCCCCTCCTCTTCTCCCTCCCTGCGCGCGCCCGATGGCTCCCTGCGCGCGCCCTGCGCGCAACTCCCTCCCCCGCACGTGCCCCGTGGCCCCACGCCCTTCCCCGGCGGCGGCCCGCGCCTCCCCGGCGGCGCCCCACACCCTCTTCGCGACCCCGCACCTCCCTGGCGGCAGTCCACACCCTCCCCGCGGCCCTGCGCCTCCCCGGCGGCGACCTGCGCCTCCCCGCGGCCCTGCACCTCCCTCGCGGCGTCCGCGCCCCCGGCGCGCGCAGCGTGTTCCCGTGCGCGCGACGCTTAAATTTTGGTTTAATTAATTTTAAATTTGGTTTAGTTGACGTGTTGTGTCGCGCGCTTCGTCGCGCGACGATTTATTTTAAACTCACATTTATTAGTGTGTTGCGTCGTGCGCTTCGTCGAGCGACGGTTCATCTTAATTTCATATTATTTAATGTGTGGCTTCGCGTGTCTAGTCGCGCGGCGTTTTATTTTAAATTTAGTTTAGGTGATGTATGCTGTCGTGCGCTTCGTCGTGTGACGCTTGACGTTATTTTCATAATTAATTCAAGTGTCTCGTTGTGCGCTCCGTCGCGTGATGATTCATTTTATTTTCAAATCAGTCTATGTGTTGTGTCGCGCGTTTCGCCGCGTGATGACTCATTTTATTCTCAGTTTAGTTCGCGTGTGCCGTCGTGCGTTTCGCCGCGTGACAATCCTTTTAAATTTACTTTGATTTGTTTATAATAATTAAACACGGAGCGAGTCTTTATCCCATGCATAACGTGATTGCCAAATTAATACTATTCTGTTTAGACGAGTATTGTAATCTATAATTGCTTAACATGATCGCTCTTCGACCGTAGCCTCGACCGTTACTTTCTCTTTCTCGCTTAGTCGTAGGTGCGAGCCCTGCACCGAGCGTCTGCTTATTTATGATATTTTACTGCATGGTATACTGTTCTTTTATATTAAATTTGTGGAATGTATGTTTGAACTCGTATAGATAACGGTCAGTTGGCGGAGTCCGAAGGAGTTGTAGGTGAAGACCCTGAGCAGCAGCTGGTTGGTGAAGGCAAGTGTCCCTTGACCCATCTATGTCCTACTCATTCTTATAATTCACTCCCCGCATTTACACAGTTTATACCTAAGGACTGACTAGCTTTTGTTTATCTTGTCCTTGTTTACATATTTGGGTTGGGTTATTTTGGTTTAGCTTGATGCTACTGCTTCACATTAATCAATGAACATGATAAGATTATTTATGATACGCTATTTTCCCTTTTCATCATGATGATGGTACTGGACATTTAAGGGGACTTGAGCTGTTTCTCGAGTGCCTCTCCTTAAGGACTGGTTCGTTGGATGACTGCCCGGGAAAACCGTGCAACCATGAGGGGAATGGGACGCACTTAGCTGAATAATTAGAGAAACTGAGGTGTAGTTCGCTTCGCCGTCGTGCCGTCAATGCAGCTCGGTGTATGCGGCTCGCTCTGCCAAGGGTGGATTGCCCCTTGGGGAGGAGTGCGGTATATTTAGGAAACCTAATGGGCGGCTACAGCCTCAGGGAATCTTTGTAAAGGCTACATAGTGAAACCCTATCTGTTCACCTTGGTAGTGTTTAAGGGTTTGATCGGCCCGAGGCAAGAGAGAATCACGACTTGTGGGTAAAGTGTGCAACCTCTGTAGAGTGTTATGAAACTGATATATCAGCCGTGCTCGTGGTTATGAGCAGCCAAGGGAGCTCCATTGATTAGAGATACTTTGATCAAAGATGTTTGGTTTACAGGTGGTGACGAGGATGATGGTTTGATTATGCTTATGGTAAAGTTTCTAGTATTCTTTCTATTTGGAAAGGGTACTTTTGGGTTAACAACTTATGTTAATACTAAAACATGGCTCTCTACTAGTAATAATAACCTGACCAACTAAAAGTAATCGCTTAACTTTAACCCCACATAAAGCTAGTCCACTACCGCCTAACGGGACAATTGTTGAGTATGTTGATGTGTACTCACCCTTGCTTTACACACCAAACCCCTCCCCCCCATGTTGTCCACGTTGCAACCCTTGCTCAAGAGAAGATGAAGTCGTGGAGGAAGACTTCCAGGTGTTTCAAGAGTACGATGTGTTCTAGGCGCGGGTTAGCGGCAAACCCCCAGTCGGCTGCCTGTGAAGGCCGTGTGTAACTACGTTTCTTTTTCGTACTTTGATAATTGTTAATGACTATGTGGATGTCCCAGACATCATGATGTAATCAACTACTACTATCTTTTATGTTATTATTTGAGCAATGTGTGATGATCTCCAGTTATGTAACTGTTGTGTACGTGAATTGCTGATCCTAGCACGTACATGGTTTGCATTCGGTTTGCCTTCTAAAACTAGGTGTGACAACATACCTATACGCTTTTTGCGCTCTGCGGCTTCTTCAGCTCTCCTCGCTTCTTCTGAAGCAATATGAGATTCTTTTTCATTTTACCTAATAGCTTCGTCTGCTATTTCTCGGCCACCATTCATCCACAGTTCAGAATAAAATTTCCCAATAAGGGCAATAGCTTTGGCTGAAGGATCGTTGCATGGCTGATATATCAGTTTTACACTCTGCAGAGGTGGTACAACTTTACCCACAAGCCGTGTATCCCCTCTAGCCTGGGTCGGCCAAACCCGTAAACACTTTCGAGGTGAATAACTAGGGATCCACTATGAGGCTTTCACAGAATACACTTAATAGAAAGCAACCTGCCAAGGTTTCTAAGTCGGTGTGGAGGCCCTCTAGGTGAGGTACCTTAGCCAAGAATACGTCCCCATGTTAACGTGAGCTGCCACCACTATCGCTCCCCCTCTTGCCCATATTTTAGGTAAGGTTGCTAGGCACTAAGCATATAAAGCTAATTACCAAAGCCAGAGTCATGATAGCACTCGTGGTTGCACTGTTTTCCTGGGTAGTCACTCCATGTTCTAATTATCACAATATGATCTTGCTTAATCATTGGATTAACAACAATAATATAAACTTACCATTTAAAACATTAATATGATTAAAGAGTGATACCATAAATATAAAGTTATAGCAAAGCATAGTTATTTGATTAAATTGTAATCCTAGGTTAAACAAGGAATAAGGTTGGAAAGATTAGATGTATCTGAATAGATAACCCATCAAATTATGCACATATCCAAAAGTAAACTCTATTAAATGTATTGTATGAGATCAGACAAAATATGCAGGGGGAGAAGACCACTTGCCTTGCTTATAGAAATCTTGAGATTATTCCACGAAATAGATCTTGATTCTCAACTACTAGATCAACCACTGAATATCACACAAACAAACAAGAAACAAACACCACTCAATAACATAAAACATTCATCATAGACCAAGCTAAAAGAAAAACATAACAAAAGAGAATTTATTTTTCAAAACATCACAAACAATGGTTATAATAAAAGGTATTCCTTTTTGGAAAGGTCTGATCTATACTTTATAAAACAAGACCTAAGCTTGAATATATCTTAAAATATACAAATATTAGGTTTACCAATTTAGTATTTTATAAAAGTCATGTGTGGTTCATAAGATGATAAAACACATTATAACATTATTAAACCTTTTAACCGTTTTGAAAAGATATATGCTATATGTCTATGGTTAATGAGTTATGAAACATATTAAACATTGATTTATGAAACATTACAAAACATATTGTAAAACAATTATTGATGAAAAGTTATTATATAAGCCTAATCGAGTTTTATGTGGAAGGATGATTAAAATGATAATTATAATTATTTTCATTAAGAAAAATACATGACCTAGATAGGTTTTTATGCAACAGATAATTAATCAATTAATTATATTTACTTTTGCTAAAGAAAACACTAGACTCTATTTTTATTAAGAAAGTCATATACAAAACAACCTATAAACTAACATTTTAATTATATAAAGAACATGGAGCACTAATTCTTTTATTTTATCCTTTAGGAAAAACTAAGTAGTATATATAAATATTATGGATTCAATTTGATGAACGGATTAATCACGCCTATATTACTAGTTATGGACAAATTGAAATATAAGTCTAATTAATAAATTATGAGAAAAGATAATTAATCTATTGATTATATTTAGTTTTAACTTGGGAACATATGATCTAAATCATTTGATAGGAAACTGTATAAACTATCATTTTTATAAAACTCTAGGCAATGTACTTATATATATCGAAATAGAACATGAAACTAAATTATATTTTATGAACAAAGATATTTAACTAAATAAATGACTATATTATATTTTGCTAATAAAAACATATGTGCTACCTTTTAAATTTCTTGTTAACAAAAACATAACTCCAATTTAAATTACGAAAAATACGAATACCAGTGTAGATATCAATTAAATTTGTTAATCACATAATTATTAAATTAATCGAACTATTTCTAAATTGTTTAGATTCCAAATAATCAAAATTACGTAATTAAATCTAGCGTAGAGGCTAGCTTCTATTTATCTATTACCAGCTAGTGGTAGCTGATACATTTATATTTTTCTATACATGTCTCATTAAAAATAATTATCTCTTGTTTTCATTGCTATAAAACATAAGGCTATAATTCTATTTAATTTCTTAATTTGAAAACTACACATTACAACAAACATAATACAAATTAATTTACGAAAATAAGTAAATCGTTGCAACTATCAATTCAAACTGGTCAGCACACTAACACATAGCTATCTAAATATTATTTAATTTATTTGGATATTGAATACACATAAATTGATTGTAGCAAATATAATTCAAATTTATTTGTGAAAACATGTAAATTATTGGAAACACTGATTTCAATTGTTTAACATAAATTTACGAAGTTAACCAATTAATATATAATTTATTTGAGTCTCGCATGCATATTTTAAAATAGGGAAAATTGTCGCAGTGGTTAGCTCAAAATTAAACGTAGACGATAAGAGGTAGCGTATGAGAAAATTTGGACCTTTCTTTTACCTTCGTCGCGGCGTGGTGTGACAATGGCGAGCGGCTGGGTGCTCAACAACAGCGAGCAGAACACGCGACAAGCGGAGATGGCACGAGCAAAGAAATAAATATAGCGCCGCGATATGTTCCACAAGTAGAGCAGTAAGTCGTTGATGGTGGGGTTGCTGCGCGAGTTCGAGTAGGTTGATGGAGAACGGCGACGACGAGGCATGACGGATTTCGACGATGCGAAGATCGACGACGGTTCCGTGCACAGCAGCAGGGGATGTCTGGGAAGGTTTAGCGACGTCACGGAGAAACTATCTCCGACGAGAACGAGGAAGAGAATTCGGCGTCACTCTCAGAACGACGACGACGACGACGAGCGTAGAGGCTAGCAGAGCACGGAAGATACAACAGAGCTTGGAGGACGTCGTGCTGACGAACTCCGACGATGAAAGCTCGGCGTCGCTCTGTGCCTCGAGAGTAGGGGGAGAGGAGAGCAGAGGGCGTCATTAGTGGGGGAGGGGAAAGGGTCAGACGCGGGTGCTCGAGCGGCATTTCGCGGTGACGGGACGAAGAGGCGGAGAGACAAGAGAATGGCTGGATTGGCGTTCCTTTAATGGCTAATTAGATGTTGCTTTAACCTTCATAGAAATGGTAGCTAATAAACTTCATCAATGGCAACAATAAATGGAGAGAGAGAGTTGACGCTCGACCTGGTCGCGAGAGAAGGATAACCGTCCTTGCGAATAGATGGAGGCTGCTCCACTTGTGGGCAGTGAACGGCCGGGAATGCAAACAGGCATAGCCGCGGGTAGTGAGGAGAAGGTGCAGTGTCATCCGGCAAAACTGAACGAGAAAGCCAAGGAGAGCTGCGTATAGAGGAAAAAGATAGACCTGTCGGTGGGCCCACATGTAAGAGACTAAGGAGAAGAGAAAAGCATGGGGAGAGGGACATACGGTTTGGCACTTGGCCCAAACAGCGGTACGTTTTTTGTTTTTTAGTAGACTAAAGGCATGTTTGGTTAGTTACCTCAATTGCCACACTTTGCCTAACTTTTCTGCCTAAGGTTAGTTATTCAATTCGAACAACTAACCTTAGGCAAAGTGTGGCATATTTAGGCACAAACCAAACATGCCCTAAATGTGTATATATATTCAAAAAATAAAATACATCCAATTTTATTAAAAATGTATTTTGCAAAATAAATTATTTTTACGAGAATTACATTATTTAAATGAAAAGTTCTTCAATTAAAGGAATAATATCAATTACAATGGAATTTTGCAACTACTTATAAATTTAATTATTACCATATCATATCCTAAAAATAATATTATAACAATTCATTATTATTTTATAAAATGAGATATGTATCACAAAAATTGAATCTAAAAATTGGATTTAAAATTCAAATCAAACAAAAAATATGCCTCGCATGAATGCATCAAAAACTTTGGTAAAATTTATCTTTTCAAGAAATTGTTCAATTGATTTATATTACTAAATTCATTATTTGAAAACATAAATATTTCAATCTATTGGAATTTAATAATCCAAACTCAGTTGTTTTCAATTGATGAATTTAGGGTGTTACATGGATCCCTCACAACTGCGTACAATCTTCAAGTCGGGTCACCAACAAGTCCTCCAGGGTGATCACCAAACTCCAATCGCCACCAAGCCGTCTAGGTGATGCCGATCACCAAGAGTAACAAGTTATAGACTTTCACTTGACCAAAAGAAGCCTAATGCATATGGTGTGTGCTCTATGTGGCTCTCATGCGCACTAATGAGGTCCTAACATGGGATTATGATTTTCCTAATCACCTCACTGGGCTTTGAGGGCTTGCAATGCACTGGCAATGAATACAAGTGTATGTGGGCAGCAGGACTCTAAATATGGCTAGTAGAGTGGGTATAAATACCCTCACCAACCAAAACTAACCGTTATTGTGGCTTCTGCGCATGGGCTCACAAGACGGTCCAGTGCGCCACTGGTGCGCCAACGGTGCGCAGCCAACGGTTAGTTCTGACAGCTAGCCGTTGCTCTGGCGGCGCACCGGACAGTGAATAGTGAGTGTTCGGTGTGCACCGGACAGTCCGGTGCCTGGCTAAAAATCCAGCGAACTGCGCGCTCTTGGGTTTCTCGAGGGCAGAGGGTTGCCCCGGGGTCATTCCTGGGCCCACTATCAAGGGTCGCACTGGATAGTCCGGTGCCCTAGGTCAGTAAGCACTTTCGAAATCGAGCGCTTTGTCGAGTGCCTGAAGCACTCGGCAAAGTCTTTACCGAGTGAGGCACTCGGCAAAGTCTTTACCGAGTGAGGCACTCGGCAAAGAGAGCTCGGCGAACAGTACATCGGCAACAGCTTCTTTGCCGAGTTCTTTTTATCAGGCACTCGGCAAAGACTTTGTCGAGTGCCAGTCGGTACTCGGCAAAGAAAAGTGGATGTCACGACACTGGGTAACAGAGACGGTGTCTTTGCCGAGTGTTCTAGGTGACACTCAGCAAAAAACATACCAGCGGGGCCCTTTGTAAGGTTCTTTGCCGAGTGCTCTAGCGGGCACTCGGCAAAGTTTGCTTCTTTGCCGAGTGTTAGGGCTAGAGCACTAGGCAAAAAAGCTTTACCGGTGCCCAGGTGTTGCTTCTTTGCCGAGTGCTATGGCCCTGACACTCGGCAAAAAAACTTTACCGGTACTGGAACATCTCCGCCATCTTCTACTGATCTGCCAGGCGGGCCTCCCGCTCCGCCATCATCCTCGCCTCCATCTCTTAATGTTCCCTCCTCTCTTCTTCTAGCTGGGTCTGTTATATTCCAGCCAATGTTATAGTAACTCAAAGAGAAGGTATATAACTCAAGGAATGACGAGTTACAGAAGCACTAACCTCGAATTGTTGTATGCGATGTTGTGAGCTATCATGCCGAGGTCATATGGCTGGACTCGAGCCCGTGCTCCTTACTCGCACCTGAGACAGAGTGGGAGTGGACGACGAGTCGATTGCCCCATCAGCAATCCAGTATCGCCCTGTCTCTTGCCTCCTCCGACCCTCATCAGGACATTGGGGCCGATCTGCTCGATCCTCGGATCGTATTCTGGGCCATTGACCTCCTGTGTCATGGAGGTGTAGTCATGAAGGCGGCTGTAGACGGCGGGGTTGATGTACGCCTTGGGCCCGTCATCCGGGTTATAGGTGACGTCGAACATCGCCTTGCCCTTGTGGGCCATAGCATAGGCCAAGAAGATGGAGCAAGGCTGGCCACCATGTGACGCTGACTGCAAGAAAACCAACAAGATAGTTAGAAATAATATTTAATCCAGTGTTATATACCTAAATAAAACAGAGGGCGTACCCATGCTTCTGCATATTGGCCTAGGCTGCGGCTGCCTTGGTGGTGGGAGGGACCTTGCATCATCAGACGCCGTTCCCGGCTAGCGTTGTGCGCCTCGTCCCACTCAGGCGAGCACCACCTATCCACCATGTGCTACCAGCACAGAGGATGTGCGGCGCGCCAATATGGAATCATCTACAAAGTAAACACATACACTGCATATCAGAAGATAAAATTAAATTCATGCATGGAGTACTGGTGCCAAACATGCATGATTTTACCTGCAGGTATTGGTCCCTGGTCAACGACATGGTTCGGGCTTGCTGCTTGGTCACCTTCTCCCTAAGGACGGAGCCGTGGTAGCTGGATGGCCTGCATTCGTGCCTCATAGTGAATGTCCACGATGAGATTCTTATAGCTCATTGTGGCCACCACATCTGCCCTAGCCTCGTATCCAGCCTCGCATCTGAAGAAATCCTGCATACAAAAATGATATATCCATACATTATTTCAAGAATGTGCAATGAATGCGACATATTTTATATTATAGTAAGACTTACCCACAGCTCTTGCTTCATCCGCTCCGCCTTGTTATTGAATTCCCAGTCGTCCTGGTCTACTGCATCAGGGGCGACGGCGTAGTGGTCGAAGGTGTAGGCTGGGCCTGTCACTCCGGCGTACTCAACCAGTCCAGGGAAGTATTCCCTGCACAGCAGGCCGAGGATGTCATTGGGGTTGCGACGATGACCCCTAGCATTCTCCACAACCATCCAAGACCTATCCAAGTGATAAATAAAAAGTATTAGTTTATATTATGATTTTGAACACATAATATGGACAAGAATGAAGAACATAAAGTTACATACCTCTCCCCATCCGACCGAATCAGCGGTCACCTATTCCGAAGTATGGGACGCTGAGGGAGACTCGTGGGACCTCGCAGGTAGATGCTCCTTGAATCTGAGGCGCCAGAACCTAAGGCGTCCTGCTGAGCATCGTCGTCATCCTGCTGCTAGTCGTCGTTGAAAGTCCCCTAGAGGGGGGTGAATAGGGCGAATCTGAAATTTATAAACTTAAGCACAACTACAAGTCGGGTTAGCGTTAGAAATATAAACGAGTCCGAGAGAGAGGGCGAAAAACAAATCGTAAGCAAATAAAGAGTGAGACACAAGGATTTGTTTTACCGAGGTTTGGTTCTTGCAAACCTACTCCCCATTAAGGTGGTCACAAAGACCGGGTCTCTTTCAACCCTTTCCCTCTCTCAAACGGTCACTTAGACCGAGTGAGCTTCTCTTCTCAATCAAATGGAACACAAAGTTCCTGCAAGGATCACCACACAATTGGTGTCTCTTGCCTCGGTTACACTTGAGTTTGATCACAAGAAAGAATGAGAAAAAGAAGCAATCCAAGCACAAGAGCTCAAATGAACACAAATGTCGCTCCCTCTAGTAACTATTTGATTTGGAGTGATTCCAGACTTGGGAAAGGATTTGATCTCTTTGGTTGTGTCTAGAATTGAATGTTATAGCTCTTGTAAGGTGTGGAAGTTGGAAAACTTGGATGCAATTGAATGTGGGGTGGTTGGGGTATTTATAGCCCCAACCACCAAAAGTGACCGTTGGAAGGTTGTCTGTGGCGCACCGGACAGTCTGGTGCGCCACCGGACACTGTCCGGTGCGCCAGCCACGTCAGCCGGCCGTTGGGTTCTGACCGTTGGAGCTCTGACTGGTGGGGCCTCTGGGCTGTCCGGTGGTGCACCGGACAGGTCCTGTAGACTGTCCTGTGCGCCTTCTGTGCGTGCTCTGTCCTCTGCACGCGCAGGCGCACATTAAATGCGTTGTAGTCGACCGTTGCGTGCGAAGTAGTCATTGCTCCGCTGGCACACCGGACAGTCCGGTGCCTCACCGGATAGTCCGTTCAATTATAGCGGAGCGGCCTCCCATTTTCCCGAAGGTGAGGAGTTCAGCGTCGAGTTCCCTGGTGCACTGGACACTGTCTGGTGGCACACCGGACAGTCCGGTGCGCCAGACCAGGGTTCCTTTTGGGATGTCTTTAGCTCTCTTTATTTGAACCCATCTTTGGTCTTTTATTGGCTTGTTGTGAACCTTTGGCACCTTTAAAACTTATAGACTAGAGCAAACTAGTTAGTCCACTTATTTGTGTTGGGCAATTCAACCACCAAAATCAATTTAGAAAAAGGTGTAAGCCTTCCCTTTCAATCTCCCCCTTTTTGGTGATTGATGCCAACACAAACCAAAGCAAATATAGAAATGCATAATTGAACTAGTTTGCATAATTGTAAGTGCAAAGGTTACTTAGAATTGAACCAATATAAATTCTCATAAGATATGCATGGATTGTTTCTTTATATTTTTAATATTTTGGACCATGCTTGCACCACATGTTTTGTTTTTGCAAATTCTTTTGTAAATAGTCAAGGAACACATGAATAAGATTTTGAGATGCATTTTTCAAGATTTGAAATTTTCTCCCCCTGTTTCAAATGCTTTTTTCCTTTGACTAAACAAAACTCCCCCTTAGTGAAATCCTCCTCTTAGTGTTCAAGAGGGTTTTAGATATTAATTTTGAAGATACTACTTTCTCCCCTTTTTGAACATACTTTCTCCCCCTTTTGAACTCAATAAGATAATCAATTTGAGAATCTTTATTTTACAATTAGGTGGTGATGCGGTCCTTTTGCTTTGGGCTAATACTTTCTCCCCCTTTGGCGTACAAAATATGAGTGAAGATTATACCAAAGTTGGAGAGTGGCTCGGAGCGACGGTGAAGGATGAGTAATTTGATGGAGTGGAGTGGAAGCATTTGTCTTCACCGAAGACTCCAATTCCCTTTCAATCTATGACTTGGTTTGAGATATACATGAAAACACATTAGTCATAGCATATAAAAGGGACATGATCAAAGGTATACTAAAGAGCTATGTATGCAAGACATCAAAAGAAATTCCTAGAATCAAGAATATTTAGCTCATGCCTAAGTTTGTTAAAAGTTTGTTCATCTAGTGGATTGGTAAAGATATCAGCTAATTGTTCTTTAGTGTTGATATAAGCAATCTCGATATCCCCTTTTTGTTGGTGATCCCTTAGAAAATGATACCGAATGGCATGTGTTTAGTGCGGCTATGCTCAACGGGATTATCCGCCATGCGGATTGCACTTTACATAGAAGAGGAACTTTGGTTAATTTGTAACCATAGTCCCTAAGGGTTTGCCTCATCCAAAGCAATTGCGCGCAACAATGGCCTGCGGCAATATACTCGGCTTCGGCGGTAGAAAGAGCAACGGAATTTTGCTTCTTTGAAGCCCAAGACACCAGAGACCTTCCTAAGAACTGGTAAGTCCCCGATGTGCTCTTTCTATTAATCTTACACCCCGCCCAATCGGCATCCGAATAACCAATTAAATCAAATGTGGATCCCCGAGGGTACCAAAGCCCAAACTTAGGAGTATAAACTAAATATATCAAGATTCGTTTTACGGCCGTAAGGTGAGCTTCCTTAGGGTCGGCTTGGAATCTTGCACACATGCATATGGAAAGCATAATGTCTGGTCGAGATGCACATAAGTAGAGTAAAGAACCTATCATCGACCAGTATACCTTTTGATCTACGGATTTACCTCCCGTGTCGAGGTCGAGATGCCCATTGGTTCCCATGGGTGTCTTGATGGGCTTGGCATCTTTCATTCCAAACTTGTTTAGAATGTCTTGAATATACTTCGTTTGGCTAATGAAGGTGCCCTCTTGGAGTTGCTTCACTTGAAATCCCAAGAAGTACTTCAACTCCCCCATCATAGACATCTCGAATTTCTGTGTCATGATCCTACTAAATTCCTCACATGTAGATTCGTTAGTAGACCCAAATATAATATCATCAACATAAATTTGGCATACAAATAAATCATTGTCAAGAGTTTTAGTAAATAAAGTAGGATTGGCCTTTCCGACTTTGAAGCCATTAGTGATAAGGAAATCTCTTAGGCATTCATACCATGCTCTTGGGGCTTGCTTGAGCCCATAAAGCGCCTTAGAGAGTTTGTAAACGTGGTTAGGGTACTCACTATCTTCAAAGCCGGGAGATTGCTCAACATAGACCTCCTCCTTGATTGGTCCATTGAGGAAGGCACTTTTCACGTCCATTTGATAAAGCTTGAAGCCATGGTAAGTAGCATAGGCAAGTAAAATGCGAATTGATTCTAGCCTAGCTACGGGTGCATAGGTTTCACCGAAATCCAAACCTTCGACTTGTGAATATCCCTTGGCCACAAGTCAGGCTTTGTTCCTTGTCACCACACCATGCTCATCTTGTTTGTTGCGGAAGACCCACTTGGTTCCTACAACATTTTGATTAGGACGTGGAACTAAATGCCATACCTTGTTCCTAGTGAAGTTGTTGAGCTCCTCTTGCATCGCCACCACCCAATCCGAATCTTGAAGTGCTTCCTCTACCCTGTGTGGCTCAATAGAGGAAACAAAAGAGTAATGCTCACAAAAATGAGCAACACGAGATCTAGTAGTTACCCCCTTTTGAATATCGCCGAGGATGGTGTTCACGGGGTGATCTCGTTGGATTGCTTGGTGGACTCTTGGGTGTGGCGGCCTTGGAACTTGTTCATCTTCCTCTTCTTGATCATGGGCATCTCCCACTTGATCATTGCTCTCCTCTTGAGGTGGCTCAACTTCTTGACATACTCCTTCATTGTCTTGAGCCTCATCCTCATTTTGAGTTGGTGGAGATGCTTTCGTTGAGGAAGATGGTTGATCTTGTGCATGTGGTGGCTCTTCGGATTCCTTAGGACACACATCCCCAATGGACATGTTCCTTAGCGCGACGCACGGAGCCTCTTCATCACCTATCTCATCAAGATCAACTTGCTCTACTTGAGAGCCGTTAGTCTCATCAACACAATGTCACAAGAAACTTCAACTAGTCCAGAGGACTTGTTAAAGACTCTATATGCCCTTGTGTTTGAATCATATCCTAGTAAAAAGCCTTCTACATCTTAGGAGCAAATTTGGATTTTCTACCTCTTTTAACAAGAATAAAGCATTTGCTACCAAAGACTCTAAAACATGAAACATTAGGCTTTTTACCGGTTAGGAGTTCATATGATGTCTTCTTGAGGATTCGGTGTAGATATAACCGGTTGATGGCATAGCAAGCGGTGTTGACCGCCTCGGCCCAACACCGATCCGAAGTCTTGTATTCATCAAGCATGGTTCTTGCCATGTCCAATAGAGTTCGATTCTTCCTCTCCACTACACCATTTTGTTGTGGCATGTAGGGAGAAGAGAAGTCATGCTTGATGCCCTCCTCCTCAAAAAAGACTTCAATTTGAGAGTTCTTTAACTCTGTCCCGTTGTCGCTTCTAATTTTCTTGATCGTTAAGCCGAACTCGTTTTGAGCTCGTCTCAAGAATCCCTTTAATGTCTCTTGGGTATGAGATTTTTCCTGCAAAAAGAACACCCAAGTGAAGCAAGAATAGTCATCCACAATAATTAGACAGTACTTACTCTCGCCGATGCTTATGTAAGCAATCGGGCCGAATAGATCCATGTGTTGGAGCTCGAGTGGCCTGTCAGTCGTCATGATGTTCTTGTGTGGATGATGAACACCAACTTGCTTCCCTGCCTGACATGCGCTACAAATCTTGTCTTTCTCAAAATGAACATTTGTTAGTCCCAAAATGTGTTCTCCCTTTAGAAGCTTGTGAAGATTCTTCATTCCAACATGTGCTAGTCGGCGATGCCAGAGCCAGCCCATGTTAGTCTTAGCAATTAAGCAAGTGTCAAGTTCAGCTCTATCAAAATTTACTAAGTATAGCTGACCCTCTAACACTCCCTTAAATGCTATTGAATCATCACTTCTTCTAAAGACAGTAACACATGTATCCGTAAAAAGACAGTTATAACCCATTTTACATAATTGTGAAACTGAAATCAAGTTGTAATCTAAAGAATCTACAAGAAAAACATTGGAAATGGAATGGTCAGGAGATATAGCTATTTTACCCAATCCTTTGACCAAACCTTGATTCCCATCCCGAATGTGATATCTCGTTGGGGATCTTGGTTTTTCTCATAGGAGGAGAACATCTTCTTCTCTCCTGTCATGTGGTTTGTGCACCCGCTATCGATGATCCAACTTGAGCCTCCGGATGCATAAACCTACAAAACAAATTTAGTTCTTGATTTTAGGTACCCAAACGGTTTTGGGTCCTTTGACATTAGATACAAGAACTTTGGGTATCCAAACACAAGTCTTTGACCCCTTGTGCTTGCTCCCAACATACTTGGCAACTATCTTGCCGGATTTGTTAGTTAAAACATAAGATGCATCAAAATTTTAAATGAAATGATAGAATGATGCAATAGGAGTTTTCTTCTTAGGCAATTTTGCACGGGTTGATTGCCTAGAGCTAGATGTCTCACCCTTATACATAAAAGCATGATTAGGGCTAGAGTGAGACTTCCTAGAGTGAATTCTCCTAATTTTGTGCTCGGGATAACCGGCAGGGTACAAAATGTAACCCTTGTTATCCTGAGGCATGGGAGCCTTGCCCTTAACAAAGTTAGACAATCTTTTAGGAGGGGCATTAAGTTTGACATTGTCTCCCTTTTGGAAGCCAATGCCATCCTTGATGCTAGGGCGTCTCCCACTATAGAGCATACTTCTAGCAAATTTAAATTTTTCATCTTCTAAGTCATGCTCATTTATTTTGGCATTAAGTTGAGCTATGTGATCATTTTGTTTCTTAATTAAAACTAGGTGATCATGAATAGCATCAACATTAATGTCTCTACATCTAGTACAAATGGAAACATGCTCAACGGTAGATGTAGAGGGTTTGCAAGATTTTAATTCAACAACCTTAGCATGTAATATGTCATTTTCACTTCTAAGGTTAGAAATGGTAACATTGCAAACATCTAAGTCTTTAGCCTTAGCAATTAATTTTTCATTATCTTTTCTAAGGCTAGCAAGTGAATCATTTAATTGTTCAATCCTAGAAAGCAAATTAACATTATCATCTCTAAGATTGGAAATTGAATCATCACAAGCATTTGAATCAACCTTAGCTATTAAACTGGCATTCTCATTTCTAAGGTTGATAATAATATCATGGCACGTGCTTAGCTCATTAGATAATTTTTCACATTTTTCTACTTCTAGAGCATACGCATCCTTAACCTTAACATGCTTCTTATTTTCCTTAATTAGGAAGTCCTCTTGGGAGTCCAAGAGTTCATCCTTCTCATGAATAGCACTAATTAATTCATTTAATTTTTCCTTTTGTTGCATGTTAAGGTTGACAAAAAGAATACGCAAATTATCTTCCTCATCACTAAAATGATCTTCATCACTAGAGGATGCATATTTAGTAGAGGATCTTGATTTTACCTTCTTTCTTTTGCCGTCCTTTGCCATGAGGCACTTGTGGCCGACGTTGGGGAAGAGGAGTCCCTTGGTGACGGCGATGTGGGTGGCGTCCTCGTCGGAGGAGCTCTCGTCGGAGTCCCACTCGCGGCACACATGGGCATCGCCTCCCTTCTTCTTGTGATACCTCTTCTTTTCTCTCCTCTTTCCCTTCTTGTCGTCGCCCCTGTCACTATCACTTGATAATGGACATTTTGCAATAAAATGACCGGGCTTACCACACTTGTAGCATACTTTCTTGGAGCGGGGCTTGTAATCCTTCCCCCTTCTTTGCTTGAGGATTTGGCGAAAGCTCTTGATGATGAGCGCCATTTCCTCGTTGTCGAGCTTGGAGGCGTCGATGGGTAGTCTACTTGAGGTAGACTCCTCCTTCATCTCCTCCGTTGCCTTGAATGCGACCGGTTGTGCTTCGAACGTGGAGGGGCCGTCTTGCTCGATGATTTTCTTTGAGCCTTTGATCATCAACTCAAAGCTCACAAATTTGCCTATTACTTCCTCGGGAGACATTAGCGTGTATCTAGGATCACCTCGAATTAATTGAACTTGCGTGGGTTAAGGAAAACGAGGGATCTTAGAATAACCTTGACCATCTCATGGTCATCCCATTTGGTGCTCCCGAGGTTGCACACTTGGTTCACCAAGGTCTTCAAGCGGTTGTACATGTCTTGTGGCTCCTCCCCTTGGCGAAGCCGGAAGCGACCGAGCTCCCCCTCGATCGTCTCCCGCTTAATAATCTTGGTCACCTCATCTCCTTCGTGTGCGGTCTTGAGTATGTCCCAAATCTCTTTGGCACTCTTCAATCCTTGCACCTTGTTATACTCCTCTTGACTTAGAGAGGCGAGGAGTATAGTGGTGGCTTGAGAGTTGAAGTGCCAGATTTGGGCGACCTCATCCGAATCATAGTCTTCATCCCCTGGTGATGGTACCTGTACTCCAATCTCAACAACATCCCAAATGCTAGTGTGGAGTGAGGTTAGATGATGCCTCATTTTATCACTCCACATATTATAATCTTCACCACCAAACATAGGTGGTTTGTCTAATGGGACGGAAAGTAATGGAGTACGTTTGGAAATGCGTGGGTAGCGTAGGGGGATCTTACTATACTTCTTGCGCTCTTGGCGCTTAGAAGTGACGGACGCGGCGTCGGATCCGGATGTAGAGGGCGAGGAAGAATCGGTCTCGTAGTAGACCACTTTCTTCATTTTCTTCTTCTTCTCGCCACTCTTGTGCGATCGAATACGTGAAGGGGATCCATCCTTCTTCTTGTTGGCGGACTCCCTTGATGGAGCCTTCTCGTGGCTTGTAGCGGACTTCTCACCGCCGATCACCATCTTCTTGGCGTGATCTCCCGACATCACTTCGAGCGGTTAAGCTCTAATGAAGCACCGGGCTCCGATACCAATTGAAAGTCGCCTAGAGGGGGGTTAATAGGGCAAATCTGAAATTTATAAACTTAAGCACAACTACAAGACGGGTTAGCATTAGAAATATAAAAGAGTATGAGAGAGAGGGCGAAAAACAAATCGTAAGCAAATAAAGAGTGAGACACAAGGATTTGTTTTACCGAGGTTTGGTTCTTGCAAACCTACTCCCCGTTGAGGTGGTCACAAAGACCGGGTCTCTTTCAACCCTTTCCCTCTCTCAAACGGTCACTTAGACCGAGTGAGCTTCTCTTCTCAATCAAATGGAACACAAAGTTCCCACAAGGATCACCACACAATTGGTGTCTCTTGCCTCGGTTACACTTGAGTTTGATCACAAGAAAGAATGATAAAAAGAAGCAATCCAAGAGCAAGAGCTCAAATGAACACAAATGTCGCTCTCTCTAGTCACTATTTGATTTGGAGTGATTCCGGACTTGGGAGAGGATTTGATCTCTTTGGTTGTGTCTAGAATTGAATGCTATAGCTCTTGTAAGGTGTGGAAGTTGGAAAACTTGGATGCAATTGAATGTGGGGTGGTTGGGGTATTTATAGCCCCAACCACCAAAAGTGGTCGTTGGAAGGCTGCCTGTCGCATGCCGCATCGGACTGTTCGGTGCGCCACCGGACACTGTCCGGTGCGCCAGCCACGTCAGCCGGCCGTTGGGTTCTAACCGTTGGAGCTCTGACTGGTGGGGCCTCTAGGCTATCCGCTGGTGCACCGGACAGGTCCTGTAGACTGTCCGGTGCGCCTTCTGCGCGTGCTCTATCCTCTGCGCGCGCAGGCGCGGATTAAATGCGTTGCAGTCGACCGTTGCGTGTGAAGTAGTCGTTGCTCCACTGGCACACCGGACAGTCCGGTGAATTATAGCGGAGCGGCCTCCCATTTTCTCGAAGGTGAGGAGTTTAGCGTCGAGTTCCCTGGTGCACCGAACAGTCCGGTGCGCCAGACCAGGGTGCCTCTTGGGATGTCTTTAGCTCTCTTTATTTGAACCCATCTTTGGTGTTTTTATTGGCTTGTTATGAACCTTTGGCACCTGTAAAACTTATAGACTAGAGCAAACTAGCTAGTCCACTTATTTGTGTTGCGCAATTCAACCACCAAAATCAATTTAGGAAAAGGTGTAATCCTATTTCCCTTTTAGTCGTTGTCCTACTGCGTCGCTTGCTACTGGACTTCGTCGTCCTGCTGTGCCTCGTCCGCCGTCCTGCTCCTCCTCCCCCTCCTCCTCCTCAGCCAACCGCCTACCATCTTTGTCCAACAACATGCAATTAAGAGTAAACAAATAAACACATATAAAAAGATGTATTTAAAAACAGGTGCGAAATAAAAAAATATAGCATTGCATCGATTAAAAATAATCTTCATATGTGTCGGGGTTAGCCGGATCATAACTCTCATCATCACTATCAACCATTTCATATTCAACACCATCTGAAGACGCAAGTTCGTCATTAATGTCATTGCCTTCAAGGATTACTAGGTCATTCTCATTTTGCACCTCATCATCCTCCTCATCAACAACCATTTCAATATCTACGTCCATTCCGATAGCTTCGATTAAGTCAATATCAAATCGCCCTTCTAGCCCATCTTCTTGGATGAACTCTCCATCATATGTGTCCGGGTCTAAGTTATAATCTTCATCGTTAGGAATAGGTAATCTATCGTGCGGCGATACCTTATACACAACATCCCAACCCTTAAGATGTTCTTTTGTTTGGCAAGCATATGGGAGATAATACACTTGTGTGGCCTGTTGGACCATGATATAGACATCGTCTCTTGGTAAGGTGGAATCTTGTTGAATTTCGACTATCCCAAGGTTAGAATGTGTCTGTCTCGTCACTTGAGGGTCAAACCAATGACATTTGAATACACTGGAGTAAGAGGTTTGGAACCACGATAATTGAGTTCATATATTTCTTCTATTCGTCCAAAATAATCGACATCGTCAAGGCCGGGCGAAAAGACTCCAGTACACGTTGTTTTCCGATTGGGCCGACTTTGGTCATAGTTTGTTGTGGGAAAACGGTATCCATTGACGTCATACCCAGAATATTTCTTGACCCTATAAGCAAAGTTGTTGGCTACTTGTCACAACTCGGCACTCATAGACGGATCTCTTTGGCCCTGCAAGTATTCGCAAGTTAAAATACGCTAAATTGAGTTCATAAACGGATCTATTTGACAAACTAAGCACATACCTTACGTTTGAACGAGGAAATGAAATCGAGCAATCCATTTCTCGCACCCTTTCTAAGAAGAGTATCATATTCCTGTGGAGTTGGGTCCCTTGATCGATGCCAGAATTCATGAAGAAATTGTTCCATGTATGGTGTCACCTCTTCAAGGTTGGTCAATACATATAGCATGATATGCCGCCACTCTTCATGTGTTAGGGTCTTGGTGGTCGAGCCACTTGCGCTTCCGAGTTGGCCTCGAAATATGCTGAGGTTCGATTCATTGCCGCCATCATTGTAATGAGGGGGTGCATTATGCACGCTCGTTAGTTTGTCACCATAGTAAGTTGTTGTGAAGTTTGACACCTCCTCTAGAATGTATGCCTCTACAATAGAATCCTCAATTTTGCATTTATTTCTACATTTCTTTCTAATAGTCTTTAGACATCTCTCGATTGGATAGCACCAACGTCCCTGCATGCCCCCCCATTCGTGCCTCATAAGGGAGATGAAGAATCAAATGTTGCATTGGATTGAAGAAGCCGGGTGGAAATATCTTCTCAAGCTTACAAAGTAACACGGGTGTCAATCTTTCCAAGTCTGCAACCATGGTCCGAGATAACTCTTTTGCACAAAGCTGACAGAAGAAATAGCTCAACTCTGAAAGCGCTAGCCGGACATGCTTAGAGACATAGCCTCAAAAGTTCACCCCCTACTCAGGTTAGCTGCATACCCATCAGGGAACATCAACATCTTCATCCACTGAAGTACTTCCTTCCTCTGGGCCCTGCTTAGGACGAAATCGGCCTTAGGCCTTCTCCATGTCTTTCCACCACTTGGCGGCTTCATCTCTTGGTTTGGTCTATCACATAACACTGCCAGATCCACTCTTGCCTTTACGTTATCCTTTGACTTATTAGGAATGTCCATAATTGTTGCCCAAAGTGCATCAGCAACATTCTTTTCGGTGTGCATCACGTCAATGTTGTGTGGAAGGAGCAGGTCGTCATAATAGGGGACCCGAGCAAGCCCGACTCATGTGTCCACACATGCTGCTCACCATATACCACAAAACCAACGTCTATATTGGCCACGAGCCCATCTATCTGTTGACGAATTTTGGCACCAGTCATCGTTGCATGTGGGCGGTCTGTCACTACGACACCTTTCGTAAAGTTCTTGATGTCTAGGTGGAATAGATGGTTAGGAGGGAGAAATTGTCGATGTTTATCGAAGGACGAATATTTTCCACCCTTTTTCAACCAAATGAACCTAAGAGCTTCCTTGCAAACAGGGCATGGGAACTTACCGTGAACACACCAGGCGCAGAATAGCCCATACTCCAGTAAGTCATGCATGGAGTACTGGTACCAAACATGCATTTTGAAGTTTGTCTTTGTAGCTCGGTCATACGTCCATACCCCTTCCTACCAAGCATGTACCAATTCATCGAACAAAGGCTCCATGTACATGCCCATTTTATTCCCCGGGTGTCTGGGAATATATAAACATCGGCGGGAGTAAGTACTGTCTAGTTATTGTGGATGATTATTCTCGCTTCACTTGGGTATTCTTTTTGCAGGATAAATCTCAAACCCAAGAGACCTTAAAGGGATTCTTGAGACGGGCTCAAAATGAGTTCGGATTGAGGATCAAAAAGATTAGAAGCGACAACGGGATGGAGTTCAAGAACTCACAAATAGAAGGCTTCCTTGAGAGGAGGGCATCAAGCATGAGTTCTCTTCTCCCTACACACCACAACAAAATGGTGTAGTGGAGAGGAAGAATAGAACTCTACTTGACATGGCGAGGACCATGCTTTATGAGTACAAGACTTCGGACCGGTTTTGGGCGGAAGCAATCAACACCGCTTGCTACGCCATCAACCGTCTCTACCTACACCGAATCCTCAAGAAGACATCCTATGAACTCCTAACCGGTAAAAAGCCCAATGTGTCATATTTTAGAGTCTTTGGTAGCAAATGTTTTATTCTTGTTAAAAGAGGTAGAAAATCTAAATTTGCTCCTAAGGCTGTAGAAGGCTTTTTACTTGGTTATGATTCAAACACAAGGGCATATAGAGTCTTTAACAAGTCCACTAGACTAGTTGAAGTTTCTTGTGACATTGTGTTTGATGAGACTAACGACTCTCAAGTAGAGCAAGTTGATCTTGATGAGCTAGATGATGAAGAGGCTCTATGCGTCGCACTAAGGAACATGTCCATTGGGGATGTGTGTCCTAAGGAATCCAAAGAGCCTCCACATACACAAGATCAACCATCATCTTCAAATCAAGCATCTCCACTAACCCAAGATGAGGATCAAGCTCAAGATGATGAAAATGAAGATCAAGAGGAGCCACCTCAAGAGGAGGACAATGATCAAGGGGGAGATACCAATGATCAAGACAAGGAAGATGATGACGGTCCAAGACCGCCACACCCAAGAGTCCACCAAGCAATACAACGAGATCACCCCGTGAACACCATCCTCGGCGATATTCATAAGGGGGTAACCACTCGATCTCGTGTTGCTCATTTTTGTGAACATTACTCCTTTGTGTCTTCTATTGAGCCATACAGGGTGGAAGACGCATTAAGGGATTCGGATTGGGTGTTGACAATGCAAGAGGAACTCAACAATTTCATGAGGAATGAGGTATGGCATTTAGTTCCACGTCCTAACCAACATGTTGTAGGAACCAAGTGGGTCTTCCACAACAAGCAAGATGAGCATGGTGTGGTGACAAGGAACAAAGCCCGACTTGTGGCCAAGGGATATTCACAAGTCGAAGGTTTGGATTTCGGTGAAACCTATGCACCCGTAGCTAGGCTTGAGTCAATTCGTATATTACTTGCCTATGCTACTTACCATGGCTTTAAGCTCTATCAAATGGACGTGAAAAGTGCCTTCCTCAATGGACCAATCAAGGAGGAGGTCTATGTTGAGCAACCTCCCGGCTTTGAAGATAGTGAGTATCCTAATCACGTCTATAAACTCTCTAAGGCGCTTTATGGGCTCAAGTAAGCCCCAAGAGCATGGTATGAATGCCTAAGAGATTTCCTTATCGCTAATGGCTTCAAAGTCGGAAAAGTCGATCCTACTCTATTCACTAAAACAATTGCAAATGATTTGTTTGTGTGACGGAACCTCCCAAGTAATTAGGCCCACCTACAGTTGTCCTTGTCCAACGGACCTCAGACAACCCTGTAGGTGCCCCTGAATCTCTTGACGAGTTCGGTATCTACTTTTCTCACCTTTCCCAAGAGCGTTTCACCTGTCACGCAGACATTACAAGCATCAGAGTTACGAGAATGCGAAAGCAATTACATGAACTTACCTTTATTTAAAAGTACGATAAAGTTGAATATTTACAGACCAGAATATATCCTAGGAGTGCAGAGTAATATTATTACATACCAAGGGAGGCAAAAACTCCTCCCATAAAGTTTTTAAACAAAAGTTGTAATGGAGGATCCTTTCCTCCCGCACTTCATTCCTGGCGTTCTTCCTTTGGTACCACCTTAGAACAGAAACAACAAAAGTTTGTCGCTTCCTCACCTAAAAACAACGGGGAATAAAACCCTGAGTATGGAATTACTCAGCAAGTCTTACCCGACTAAAGAAAAGACTCTCAAGGCTATGCTGGTTATAAGGGAGTCAAGGTAAGGCTTTTCAATAATCAAAGACTCTGTTTTGCGGAAATGCTTACTAAAAGTGGATCCTTAAAAATCCAGTTTTATTTGTCAAGTTAAGTAAAACTACCTGCAACTAGAGTTCTTTCTACCCTAGTTCAATCACTTGACCTGCACTAGCCAATTTGTTAACAAACCATCATCTTTACTGGAGTTCTACGTATAGGGCAGTGACCAAGTCTTCATGACCGCGAAGGTACGGCGATCCGAATCGATTATACTCAGCTGAGGATCTCCAATCACACGACATATGTAGCACTTAACCCTTGCATATGTCAACCCGCCACCGGGGTTCTTAAGACCAGATCAGGTTCACGCGAACCGAGAGCACAGATACACCACCGTCCAGCCTCTTGCCACGGAGGGTACACGCTACTCTCGCCACCGCTCCACGCCCATTCCGTGTTATCTTATTCTGGCCTTAGTCTATCTGAGGCAAGGCTTACCCATGACGAGGCATGTGACCAGTTAAAGAGTCCTCGGTCATCAAGCCTACATCGACACGGTCCTTAATCGACTCAGACGGAGACACTACACCGAGACTCCTTTCTCGTGCAAGTCACCCGCCCGGTATCAGCTTAATCATTTCAAACCCAAAGTTTGGTACCTGGCAGAGGTACATCTCTTCCGATGTTGAACCCATCAAGGCCTTGATGGATCCACCATCAAATTTTATTTTCGAAAACATCCCACCCAATTTTGCCACATCATCTTTTGTAAAAACAAAACATTTTGTTTTTCTAAAGCAAGGCTAAGCATCAAAAATCTTTTGTAAAACGGGTGATCAAGGAAGGTAATCAAATTCAAGGAAGGTAATGCAGGAATTGTTTTATCAATCAACTCCTATCACCTAATGCATCAAGCAAGTGAGAAAGATTTTAAAAACATCAAGGAGGGTGGCAAATGCACCGGGGCTTGCCTTCGTTGATAGGTGAGTCAGGCTCGGATCCGCAAATATCAAAGTAGAAACAATTTCCTACCTGAGATTCCGAAGGTGGTGGTGTCTTCTCTTCGGTTACTTCGACTTCTTCTTCGTTTTCTAAATATAACCATATAGGTATATATATAAGAATGAATGCCATGTAATGCTCATGAGAGTGCAAAGATAATAAGAATTTATTATCTAAAGTCTTGAATACAACTTTCCTTCACGGAACTCCGAGAACTTAGGGTTTCCGGAGTCAGTAAAGGAACTCAAAGGGCAGGGGTAGGGTTTTGGGTTCTAGTTATCAAACAAGGTCCAAATCAAACCATATTCTACCCAAGGCTTCTAAATAATGTGTAGAGCTCATATAAAAAGTTTGGGCATTTTTGGAATTACATTTATTTTCTAAAAATCCAGAACTAATGTTTTAAGCTACTTTAAATACCTCAAAATTCCCTAATTGCCCTAAAAATAATAAAACTATTTTTATTAAATTCTATGGAAAATTAGGAATCTAAAAAAATTGGTTTGACCTTTTTAGGATTTTTCTACAATTTTCTAGGATTTGTTTATCTCTGGCAGAAAAAGAAAAAGAAAGATTTGCAACAGCACTGGGCCAATTCTGACCCAAGCGGCCCAGGTCCAAGGGAAAAACGCGCCCGCGCCCACGCCCGCGCTGGCTGTTTTGCGAAAAGGGCCTCGGCTTACTGATCAATCCGAAGTGGGTTCAATTACTATTGCACTGAGTCGCTGATGGTTTGCAGAAAAGCCCTTCACGTTCTATTCCTTCACCGCGCCAGGTCCTCGACGGTGCACGGCGCGGCAGAGCTCCGGCGAGCTCGTAGGCCGGTCGATTGGGGCAAGTACTGGCGCTCTACGTTGGTCTAAACCAAATTCAGGGCCTAGTGAAGGTTTTCCCTAAGTTAATTTCATAAACAACTATACCAATGTCTCTGGCCACGGTGAGCGCGCGGATGAACTAACAATCTACACGTTCCCGGTGATTCATGGGATCTTAGCTCAATTGGGCGAGTTGGTGAGCATCACCAGCACACAGAGATGCTAAAACAAGAACAAGGATGGTATGATTAAACCTGTGGAGGACTGGCCACGGTGAGCTCGGTTCTGCGGTGGCGGAAACCAGTTTGGGGGAAAACCAAAATTCAAGCTCTCTGACGAACGATTGCTAGTGATTTTTGGTGGCTGGGTGTGTGATGACCTTGCGGGGCTGTCGGAGGGCTCAATTTATAGGAAGCAAGAGAGGCGGCCGGGAATTTGGATGACGACGCGCGGCGGTCGGAGGAAAGGAAGAGCACTGGCGCGCGTGAATCCATGGTATCTACCGTGGCAGTCACTCCGACGAGCCACAGAGAGGCACAAGGGTTCACGACGATGCGGTGGAGGTGCTCAAGTACGTGGCACAAGGCCGGAAGGCGGCTGTCGCCGGTGAACTTATTTGCCACAGCCGCAAAGCACGGGGGTACGGCGATGAGTCACCGGAGTTATTCCCAGGCGCATGGCTTTTACCTGGCGGCCTTATCGGGTCATCGGCGACGTGAATCACAACGGCGGTGGTGCGAATCACGGCGAAGATCGGTCGTCGGCGGTGAACGGTTGAAACTAATCTTCTTCAGTACTGTACCATGGGATGCTCCATTCGGTTAACCTGACAGCCATAGTTTAGGGCCAAATTTCTTCCAAATTTCTATGACAACACATCCAGATCTCTGCAGCAAAGTTGTTCCTCTATAATAGCTCTAAAACTTTGTTATAGCAACCCTAAGTAAATTGTCACTGGATCATAGTCGGAATGGCTCTCAAACTGGGATCTAGGTCACTGTCAATCTGAAGTTCAGACTGTATCAGCCTGACAGTCTGACTTCAGGCTTAATTATCTCCAATATCTTCTCAACAACTATGCTTACACTCTCAAGCAAAGTTGTTCTCCTTTGTTTGGTCTACAAGTTTGATGTGGTGACCTAGGGCAAATTCCTACTGGTTTGAAAGTTAATAAGCTCCAAAGTTGAGCTTATAACACTGAAATTCAGACTTAGCATAGAACTCAAATGAGGTCCATTTTGCAATTAAGTCCAAAATCCAATATTTGGCTTACAAGTCCACACATTTGTGAACCAAATGACTTTATATGCTTTAACATTGTAGTTTTTACACTTTAGTCCAAATGTGCACTGTTTTTGCACATAGGCCCCTAGGGTTTAGATTTAGGGTTTTCCAGGGTTCCAATTAGGGTTTTTGGTATCTCAGGGGTATGAATGTAATGTAGATCCATCTTTGGTAACATTTTATGATTGTTTTACTTGAACCTTAGGGTTTTCTCAATTTGGGTCATGTTTTACCCTCCTGGTCCCTATTTAGGGTTAAGTCCCCTATTCCAGGGATCTATTTGCAGAATGCCATAACAATACAACTTGCTTGAAATTTTTGCCTAGTGAATGCACTCTAAGTGTATCAAACATATGCAATGCCAATGCTTATGATGTTATGCTCAAGTTTTAGTTACAGTAACACCAGGGGTGTTACAGTTTGTATGCCAAATTTATGTTGATGATATCATTTTTGGGTCTACTAACAAATCTACTTGTGAAGAATTTAGTAGGATCATGATTCAAAAATTTGAGATGTCTATGATGGGGGAGTTGAAGTACTTCTTAGGATTTCAAGTGAAGCAACTCCAAGAGGGCACCTTCATCAGCCAAACGAAGTACATTCAAGACATACTCACTAAGTTTGGGATGAAGGATGCCAAGCCCATCAAAACACCCATGGGAACCAATGGGCATCTCGACCTCGACACGGGGGGTAAATCCGTAGATCAAAAGGTATACCGATCGATGATATGTTCTTTACTCTATTTATGTGCATCTCGAGCGGATATTATGCTTTCTGTATGCATGTGTGCAAGATTCCAAGCCGATCCTAACGAAGTTCACCTTAGGACCATAAAACGAATCTTAAGATATTTAGTTTATACTCTTAAGTTTGGTCTTTGGTACCCCAGGGGATCCACATTTGATTTAATTGATTATTCAGATGCTGATTGGGCAGGGTGTAAAATTGATAGAAAGAGCACATCAGGGACTTGCCAGTTCTTGGGAATTTCTCTGGTGTCTTGGGCTTCCAAGAAACAAAATTATGTAGCTCTTTCTACCGTCGAAGCCGAGTACATTGTCGCAGGCCATTGTTGCGCGCAATTGCTTTGGATGAGGCAAACCCTTAGGGACTATGGTTACAAACTAACCAAAGTTCCTCTTCTATGTGATAATGAGAGTGCAATCCGCATGGCGGATAATCCCGTTGAGCACAGCCGCACTAAACACATAGCCATTCAGTATCACTTTTTGAGGGATCACCAACAACAGAGGGATATCGAGATTGCATATGTTAGCACCAAAGAACAATTAGCCGATATCTTTATCAAGCCACTAGATGAGAAAACCTTTACCAAACTTAGGCATGAGCTAAATATTCTTGATTCTAGGAATTTTGATTGATATTTTGCACACACAGCTCATTTATATACCTTTGATCATATCTCTTTCTTAGCTATGACTAATGTGGTTTTCAAGTGTATTTTATGCTAAGTCATAGATTGAAACGGAAAAGGAGTCTTCGGCGAAGACAAGGCTTCCACTCCACTCCATCGAATTATTCATCCTTCATCGTCACTCCGCACCACTCTCCAATTTGCCAAAGGGGGAGAGAAAGAGTAAGGGCTTATATTTCACTCACAAGTATCCGTTTTTGGCGATTCATGCCAAAGGGGGAGAAAGTATTAGCCCAAAGCAAAAGGACCGCACCACCACCAATTTCAAAAAAAAATCTTTCAAATTTATATTAAAAAGTTGTTTTCAATTGGTATCTTATTTTTGATAGAATTTTCAAATTGGTATGACCCCTTTCAAAATTAATATCTAAAACCCTCTTGAACACTAAGAGGAGAATTTCATTGAGGGGGAGTTTTGTTTAGTCAAAGGAAAAGCATTTGAAACTGGGGGAGAAAATTTCAAATCTTGAAAATGCTTCTCAAAATCTTATTCATATACCTTTGACTATTTGCAAAAGACTTTGACAAAGAATTTCCAAAAGAGTTTGCAAAAACAAAACATGTGGTGCAAGCGTGGTCCAAAATGTTAAAATAGAAGAAAAACATCCATGCATATCTTATGAGATATATATTGGTTTAATTCCAAGTAACCTTTGCACTTACCTTATGCAAACTAGTTCAATTCTGCACTTATGCATTTGCTTTGGTTTGTATTGGCATCAATCACCAAAAAGGGGGAGATTGAAAGGGAAATAGGCTTACACCTTTTCCTAAATGATTTTGGTGGTTGAATTGCCCAACACAAACAATTGGACTAACTAGTTTGCTCTAGATTATAAGTTTTACAGGTGTCAAAGGTTCACAATAAACCAATACAAAGTTCAAAGAAAGGGTTCAAAAAGAATGGAGCAAAGCAATAGAAGGCTGCCCTGGTCTGGCACACCGGACTGTCCAGTGTGCCACCGGACAGTGTCCGGTGCACCAGGGAACCCAACTCCAAACTTGCCACCTTCGAAAATTCTGGGAGCCGCTCCGCTATAATTCACTGGACTGTCTGGTGTACCACCGGACTGTCCGGTGTGTCAGCGGAGTAACGGCTACACAGCGCCAACGGTCTTCTGCAACAGAACAGTAAAAGTGAACAGTGCGCGCCTGCGCGCACAGAAGTCAGAGCAGCGCCAGAAGGCGCACTGGACAGTGAACAGGACCTGTCCGGTGCACCACCGGACTATCCGGTGGCCCACCTGTCAGAAGCTCCAACGGTCAGAACCCAATGACCTAGTGACGTGGCTGGCGCACCGGACAGTGTCCGGTGGCGCACCGGACTGTCTGGTGCGCCACGCGACAGAAGCCTTCACCAATGGCTATTTTGGTGGTTGGGGCTATAAATACCCCCAACCACCGACCATTCATAGCATCCAAGTTTTCAGCCATAAAACCACATACAAGAGCTCTAGACTTCATTCAAAGACACAACCAAAGAGATCAAATCCTCTCCCAAGTCTGGAATCACTCCAAACAATTAGTGACTAGAGAGAGAGACATTTGTGTTCATTTGAGCTCTTGCGCTTGGATTTCTTTTCTTCTTCCTTTTTTCTTGTTCCCAAGATCATTGTAATCAAAGCAAGAGACACCAATTGTGTGGTGGTCCTTGTGGGGACTTGGTGTCCCGTTTGATTGAGAAGAGAAGCTCACTCGGTCTAAGTGACCGTTTGAGAGAGGGAAAGGGTTGAAAGAGACCCGGTCTTTGTGACCACCTCAATGGGGAGTAGGTTTGCAAGAACCGAACCTCGGTAAAACAAATCACCGTGTCATCCGCTCTTATTCGCTTGTGATTTGTTTTCGCCCTCTCTTTCAGACTCGTTTCTATTTCTAACGCTAACCCCGGCTTGTAGTGTGTGCTCAAATTTGTAAATTTCATATTTGCCTATTCACACCCCCCCTCTAGGCGACTTTCAGGAAGCAATGGTGGCAGCACCAGTTGAAGATGGAGAGTGCGCAAAGTCTTCTATAGAAGTTGTTTCCAATGTGCTGCCGAATTCAAGTAAATTTCTTCGCAATGCTGGTCTTGCGTCCTCCAAGAGAAGCAACACTGAGACAGTTTCAGCAAGGATGCAAGAGATTCAGTCTCAATTGGACACTGAGAGACAAGAAAAAGATGGACTTCGCGAAGAAATGGAAACACTTAAGGCCAAGTCACAAGCATCTGAGGCAACCATTGCTAATCAATCAACTGAAATTGCGGATTTGAAGAAGTCCTTAGCAGAAAATACCAATCTCCTTCGACAAATAATAAGCATCAATCGTAGTTAGATGGCTCCTTAAGTATGCTTGCCAAGGTGTTGGTATCAACCATCCCGAAGATCCATCTCACAGAACTTTGCGGCTGTTTTTATCCTTATGCTTGCTGTATGGAATTGCAACTTCTGGATATTTGTGTTCTCTTAGTACTTGTTAGGTTAAAGGATTATGAATCATGTTCTTTTATGTGTTGGACGTATTATGTTTGAAATATATGTGGATGTTGGAAAAAGTTGTCACTTTGTATGATTGTGAAATATATGCATTATGTTTTGGATGGTTGTGGGCCTCAATATATTTAGTGATGAATCAAAATATCATAATATGATTGCCACGCCATCTGCCACACAAGTGTTTTTGTGACAATAAATTTCGTCATAGTTTATTTGACATGTCATCTGCCACGTCATCCATTTTATGACGAAATTTATTATCATGAAGTTATGGCCACATCAGCATCCACGTAAACGTATTTATGACGGATATATCTGTCATAAAACTTTGCCACGTCACTTGCCATGTCATATCTCCACGTCATTAGCCACGTGGAAACCGATCGATTGCTACACTTAATGATGTTTTCGCCTTATTTATGATGATTTGGAGCGTCATAGATTTAATGATGAAAACGATGATCGTCATTCAACTTGTGACGTTTCTTAATCATTCATCACAGAAGTTGCTTTAACACGGCACTTCTGTGACAACAGTGTTTTTGTCATAAAGTCGTCACAAACACTTATGCTATGACAAAAATACCATTGTTTGTGACACAATCTAAATGTCATAGAAGGTCACATGTGTTGTAATGAATTCTCAACGGCACGAATATATTCTGCCTTTGAAAGCACACGCCGGGGGAGATTAAACTCATAGGGGCCAACATGTGTACGGGGCAGCGGCTCATTCCATAGGGATTGAACTCATATGTGGCCAGCGCAACACGTATATTACGAGCCTCTTCGGCTTTCTCACGGTGAATGTGAAAGGGAAATGTGCCCTTGGGCCATTTCTAAGTATTTTGGTGATTAAGTGTCCAACACAAATGGTTATGTGTTAAACTATGCCAAATGGTGGACAAAGTGCAACTATAAAAGGGACCCTAGGCGCATGGAGGAACACACAAAGCATACCTTGAGCATTCTTGATCATTCACACTTCGTCTTTGCGCACTCGTTTGACATTCTTAGTGATTTGAGATCCGTTCTAGTGAGAACTTTGTGATATTCATTTGAGCTCAAGTCTTGGCCGTGTGTGTGTGTGTGTGCGTATTGTTGTGGACTTGTATGTGTTGCTCATCCCATCCTCACTTCCGTGTTCATTTGTAAGGGCGAGAGACTCCAAGTTGTGGAGATTCCTCGCAAACGGGATATAGTGAAAGGAAGAGAAACACTGTGGTATTCAAGTGGGTCTTTGGACCACTTGAAAGGGGTTGAGTGCAACCCTCGTCCGTTGGGACGCCACAACGTGGAGTAGGCAAGTGTTGGACTTGGCCGAACCACGGGATAAACCACTGTGCCTCTCTGTGTTGATCTTTTTGTGGTTATTGTGTTTCGCAAGAACTCCTCTCTAGCCACTTGGCTTTATTGCTCTAACACTAATCAAGTTTGTGGATTTAAGATTTAAGTTTTTACAAGATCACCTATTCACCCCCCTCTAGGTGCTCTCAGAATGGCATCAGTGTTTCCATGCTTCACCATCGGATGCATGCACCATCTTGTCAGGATTGTATCGTTTTCCATTTTTGTGCTATGTCATCTGTTTTATGGATTCCTCGGTCATGTATAAACGCTAGATCCTCGGTATGAACGGAAGGTGTCGTAGGATTATCAAGGGGATGTCGAGCTGCCTCTTCTATCTATCACCAGAGTCTACCTCCATAAACCTAGACGATTTACACTTCGAACAGTACTTTTGCCTCCGCGTATTCTTTCCTAAATAGCACGCAGCCCTTTGGACAAGCATGTATCTGCTCATACGTCATCTTGAGTGCACGAAGGAGTTTCTGTGCCTCGTACATGCTCTTTGGCAGAACGTGATCCTCCGGAAGCAGGCTCCCAATAACCATCAACAAGCCATCGAATGCGTCTCGACTTATGTTGTACTGCGACTTGAACGCCATTACACGCCCAATGGCATCCAGTTGAAAAACCTTAGTCTGACCGTGTAGGGGCTTCTGTGCCACGTCAAACATGTCGTAGAACGCCTTTGTAGTCGGCTCTGGCTCGTCATCCGTACATCCTCCGGCATACTGTGCCTCGTGATAGTCGTTCAACATATCCGCTACCCTCGCATCAGCATCATAATGCTCGGCACGTTGTCTCAGCACCTCCTGTCTCGTACGATGCGCTTCACCATGAAAGATCCACCGAGTATAGCCTGACATAAATCCATTCTTCCAAATATGTTCTACCATGGAGTTCTTTGATTTTGTTTTCCGGTTGGCACATTTGCTGCACAGGCATGGGACTAGACTCGCTCCTTTATCAGCTTCGTCATATGCCCGTTCCACGAAATCATCGGTCTTTCTAATCCATTCAGGGGTGACATCATTCCTTCCTACATGGTCTGTGTACATCCACTCACGGTTCGCCATCCTCTAACAGAAGCCTAGCAATAGAAAATTTTAGCAGCACCTCCCCTGCACGGGGAGGTTTCTAAAACCTGCAAATAAAATTATCAGCATGATGGCCGACACATAGATATACAAATGACATGATGGTCGTGAATCACATCTAATCGACATTCAATCATCATTACCACTATATTTTACTAAACATATCCACCATCACATTATATGATTTTATTCACAGTAATGGTAATCATTTCAATCCAACAAATTCTTACCACTATATTTTACCACTATAACAAATTTAGAGAACATAACAAATTTTAACATTCTTTAACAAATTTTAGAGAACACACAAAGCATACCTTGAGCATTCTTGATCATTCACACTTCGTCTTTGCGCACTCGTTTGACATTCTTAGTGATTTGAGCTCCGTTCTAGTGAGAACTTTGTGATATTCATTTGAGCTCAAGTCTTGGTCGTGTGTGTGTGTGCGTATTGCTGTGGACTTGTGTGTGTTGCTCATCCCATCCTCACTTCCGTGTTCATTTGTAAGGGCGAGAGACTCCAAGTTGTGGAGATTCCTCGCAAACGGGATATAGTGAAAGGAAGAGAAACACTGTGGTATTCAAGTGGATCTTTGGACCACTTGAAAGGGGTTGAGTGCAACCCTCGTCCGTTGGGACGCCACAACGTGGAGTAGGCAAGTGTTGGACTTGGCCGAACCACGGGATAAACCATTGTGCCTCTCTGTGTTGATCTTTTTGTGGTTATTGTGTTTCGCAAGAACTCCTCTCTAGCCACTTGGCTTTATTGCTCTAACACTTAATCAAGTTTGTGGCTTTAAGATTTAAGTTTTTACAGGATCACCTATTCACTCCCCCCCTCTAGGTGCTCTCAATTGGTATCAGAGCCGTTCTCTTCAAGAAAGGGACTAATCGCCCGAAGAGATGGATCCTAAGGGAAAGGGGATGGTGGTCAACAACAATGAGAAGGAGTCCATCTTCAACGAGCCAAGGGACGACAAAGTCAATGACTCCGGCTCAAGTCAAAAGAAGAAAGACGGAAAGAAGAAGAGGCGCATCAGGAAGGTTGTCTACTACGACAGCGACGAATCTTCCTCTTCTCAAAAGGACGACGAATACGAGGAGAAAAAGAAAACTGTTAACTCGAACTTTTCTTTTGACTATTCTCGTATTCCGCATAATTCAAATGCTCATTTGCTTTCCATTCCACTTGGTAAACCCCCACACTTTGATGGAGAGGACTACGGATTTTGGAGTCACAAAATGCGTAGCCACTTGTTTTCTCTTCATCCAAGTATATGGGAGATAGTAGAAAATGGGATGCAATTTGATAGTTCTGATAACTCCATGTTTATCAATGAACAAATCCATAAAAATGCACAAGCTACTACTGTTCTTTTAGCATCCTTGTGCAGGGAAGAGTACAATAAGGTGAGCGGCTTGGACAACGCCAAGCAGATCTAGGACACCCTCAAGATCTCGCATGAGGGGAATGACGTCACCATGCTCACCAAGATGGAGTTGGTGGAAGGCGAACTAGGAAGGTTCGCAATGATCAGGGGAGAGGAGCCAACTCAAACGTACAATAGGCTCAAGACCCTGGTCAACAAGATAAGAAGCTATGGAAGCACGAGATGGACGGACCACGACGTCGTCCGACTCATGCTAAGGTCCTTCACTGTTCTTGATCCTCATCTTGTAAACTCTATTCATGAGAATCCTAGGTACATCAAGATGACGCCCGAGGAAATACTCGGAAAGTTTGTAAGCGGGCGAATGTTGATCAAGGAGGCGAGATACGTTGATGAGGCGTTGAATGGCCCAATCTACGAGCCCCAAACCGTTGCTCTCAAAGCAACAAGTAGCAGGGAGACGCTACCTAGCAAGGTGGCGCAAGTTGAGGCGGCCGGGCTAAATGAAGATGAAATGGCCCTCATCATCAAGCGCTTCAAGACGGCGCTCAAAGGTCGCAAGGAGCACCCTAACAAGAGCAAGACGAAGGGGAAGCGCTCCTGCTTCAAGTGTGGTAAGATTGGTCACTTTATTGCTAACTGTCCCGATAATGATAGTGACCAGGAACAAGGGAAGAGCGGAAAGTGGGAAAAGAAGAAGACCTACAAAAAGGCAAAGGGCGAGGCACACCTTGGAAAGGAGTGGGATTCGGATTGCTCCTCGTCCGACTCCGACAATGAAGGACTCGCCGCCTCAGCCTTCAACAAGTCGGCTCTCTTCACCAACGAGCATCACACATGCCTCATGGCAAAGGAGAAGAAGGTAAATACTAGAAGTACTATTACATATGCTTCTTCAAGTGATGATGAGACTAGTGATGATGAAGTAGACTATGCTAGTTTATTCAAAGGTTTAGATAGAACTAAAATTGATAAGATCAATGAATTAATTGATGCCTTGAATGAGAAAAATAGATTGTTAGAAAAACAAGAGGATCTTTTATATGAAGAGCATGATAAATTTGTTAGTGCACAAAATTCTCTTGTTCTAGAAGTTAAAAGAAATGAAATGCTTTCATGTGAACTATCTATATGCCATGAATCTATTTCTAACTTAAAGAGTATTAATGATGACTTGAATGCTAAGTTAGAAGTAGCTAATAAATCTAGCTCATGCATTGATCATGTAGTAATTTGTAATAGGTGTAGGGATTTTAATGTTGATGCTTGTAGCGAACACTTAATTTCCATTTCCAAATTAAATGATGAAGTGGCTAGTCTTAATGCCCAACTTAAGACTAGCAATAATGAATTTGACAAACTAAAATTTGCAAGGGATGCCTACACTATTGGTAGACACCCCTCAATCAAGGATGGACTTGGTTTCAAAAGGGAAGCCAAGAACTTAACAAGCCAAAGGACTCCCACTTTCACAAAGGAGAAAGGGAAGGCCCCTATGGCTAATAGTGCTCAAAAGAATCATGCATTTATTTATGATAGGAAATTTTCTAGAAATATTCATCATGATAGGAGTTGTAATGCTTATGATTCAAATGCCATGTTTGCTTCAAGTTCTTCCTATGTGCATGGTAGAGATATGCCTAGGAAAAATGTCATTCATCATATGCCTAGGAGAAATGTTGCTCATGTTCCTAGGAAAATAATTAATGAACCTTCTACAATTTATCATGCTTGCAATGCTTCCTTTGCAATTTGTAGAAAGGATAAGAAGGTGATTGCTAGGAAATTAGGGGCAAAATGCAAAGGCGATAAAACTTGCATTTGGGTCCCTAAGACCATTGTTACTAACCTTGTAGGACCCAACACAAGTTGGGTACCTAAGATGCAAGCCTAAATTTGCCTTGCAGGTTTATGCATCCGGGGGCTCAAGCTGGATTATCGACAGCGGATGCACAAACCACATGACGGGGGAGAAGAAGATGTTCACCTCCTACGTCAAGAACAAGGATTCCCAAGATTCAATCATATTTGGTGATGGGAACCAAGGCAAGGTTAAAGGACTAGGAAAGATTGCTATTTCATCCGAGCACTCTATTTCTAATGAGTTTTTAGTTGAGTCGCTCGGGTATAACCTGTTGTCCGTTAGTCAACTTTGTAATATGGTTTATAATTGCTTATTCACAAATGTAGATGTGTATGTCTTTAGAAGAAGTGATGGTTCATTAGCTTTTAAGGGTGTACTAGACGACAAACTTTATTTAGTTGATTTTGCAAAAGAGGAGGCCGGTCTAGATGCATGCTTAATTGCTAAGACTAGCATGGGCTGGCTGTGGCATCGCCGTTTAGCACATGTGGGGATGAAGAACCTTCACAAACTTCTAAAGGGAGAACATGTGTTAGGTCTAACAAATGTGACTTTCAAAAAAGATAGACCTTGTGCAGCTTGTCAAGCAGGTAAACAAGTGGGAAATGCTCATCACAGCAAGAACGTGATGACTACATCAAGACCCCTGGAGCTGCTGCATATGGTCCTCTTCGGACCCGTCGCCTACCTTAGCATCGGGGGAAGTAAGTATGGTTTAGTAATTGTTGATGATTTTTCCCGCTTCACTTGGGTATTCTTTTTGCAGGATAAATCTGAAACCCAAGGGACCCTCAAGCGCTTCCTAAGGAGAGCTCAAAATGAATTTGAGCTCAAGGTGAAAAAGATAAGGAGCGACAACGGGTCCGAGTTCAAGAACCTTCAAGTGGAGGAGTACCTTGAGGAGGAAGGAATCAAGCACGAATTCTCCGCTCCCTACACACCACAGCAAAACGGTGTGGTAGAGAGGAAGAACAGGACACTTATCGACATGGCAAGGACGATGCTTGGAGAGTTCAAGATGCCCGAGCGGTTTTGGTCGGAAGCCGTGAACACGGCTTGCCACGCCATAAACCAAGTCTACCTTCATCGCCTCCTCAAGAAGACTTCGTATGAGCTTCTAACCGGTAACAAACCCAATGTTTCATACTTTCGTGTATTTGGGAGTAAATGCTACATTCTAGTGAAAAAAGGTAGGAATTCCAAATTCGCTCCCAAAGCTATAGAAGGGTTTTTGTTAGGTTATGAATCAAATACAAAGGCGTATAGAGTCTTCAACAAATCATCAGGTTTGGTTGAAGTCTCTAGCGACGTTGTATTTGATGAGACTGATGGCTCTCCAAGAGAGCAAGTTGATCCTAATGATGTAGATGAATATGATGTTCCAACGGACGCAATACACACCATGGCAATTGGAGATGTGCGGCCACAGGAACAAAATGAGCAAGACCAACCTTCTTCCTCAACAATGGTGCAACCCCCAACTCAAGACGATGAACAGGTTCATCTAGAAGAGGCGTGTGATCAAGGGGGAGCACAAGATGATCATGTTATGGAGGAAGAAGCACAACATGCCCCTCCAACTCAAGTTCGAGCGACGATTCGAAGGAATCATCCCGTCGACCAGATATTGGGTGATATTAGCAAGGGAGTAACTACTCGCTCTCGATTAGTTAATTTTTGTGAGCATTACTCTTTTGTCTCTTCTATTGAGCCTTTCAGGGTAGAAGAGGCCTTGCTAGATCCGGACTGGGTGTTGGCCATGCAGGAGGAGCTCAAAAATTTCAAGAGAAATGAAGTTTGGACACTGGTGCCACGTCCCAAGCAAAACGTTGTGGGAACCAAGTGGGTGTTCCGCAACAAACAGGACGAGCACGGGGTGGTGACAAGGAACAAGGCACGACTTGTGGCAAAATGTTATGCCCAAATCGCAGGTTTGGACTTTGAGGAGACTTTTGCTCCTGTGGCTAGGCTAGAGTCAATTCGCATATTGTTAGCCTATGCCGCTCACCATTCTTTCAGGTTGTTCCAAATGGATGTGAAGAGCGCTTTCCTCAACGGGCCAATCAAGGAGGAAGTGTACGTAGAGCAACCCCCTGGCTTTGAGGATGAACGGTACCCCGACCACGTGTGTAAGCTCTCTAAGGCGCTCTATGGACTTAAGCAAGCCCCAAGAGCATGGTATGAATGCCTTCGAGACTTTTTAATTGCTAATGCTTTCAAGGTTGGGAAAGCCGATCCAACTTTATTCACTAAGACTTGTGGTGGTGACTTATTTGTGTGCCAAATTTATGTCGATGACATAATATTTGATTCTACTAACCAAAAGTCTTGTGAAGAATTTAGCAGGGTGATGACTCAAAAGTTCGAAATGTCGATGATGGGCGAGTTGAACTACTTCCTTGGGTTCCAAGTGAAGCAACTCAAGGACGACACTTTCATCTCCCAAACGAAGTACACGCAAGACTTGATCAAGCGGTTTGGGATGAAGGACGCCAAGCCCGCAAAGACTCCAATGGGAACGGACGGACACGTCGACCTAAACAAAGGAGGTAAGTCCGTTGATCAAAAAGCATACCGGTCTATGATAGGTTCCTTGCTTTACTTATGTGCTAGTAGACCGGATATTATGCTAAGTGTATGCATGTGTGCTAGATTTCAATCCGGTCCAAGGGAGTGTCACTTAGTGGCCGTAAAGCGAATTCTTAGATATTTAGTCGCTACGCCTTGCTTCGGGATCTGGTATCCAAAAGGGTCTACCTTTGACTTAATTAGATATTCAAACTCCGATTATGCTGGATGTAAGGTTGATAGGAAGAGTACATCAGGGACGTGCCAATTCTTAGGAAGGTCCCTGGTATCTTGGAGTTCTAAGAAACAAACTTCCGTTGCCCTATCCACCGCTGAGGCTGAGTATGTTGCCGCAGGACAGTGTTGCGCGCAACTACTTTGGATGAGGCAAACCCTCCGGGACTTTGGCTACAATCTGAGCAAAGTCCCACTCCAATGTGATAATGAGAGTGCTATCCGCATGGCGGATAATCCTGTTGAACATAGCCGCACTAAGCACATAGACATCCGGCATCACTTTTTGAGAGACCACCAGCAAAAGGGAGATATCGAAGTGTTTTATGTTAGCACCGAGAACCAGCTAGCCGATATCTTTACCAAGCCTCTAGATGAGAAGACCTTTTGCAGACTGCGTAGTGAGCTAAATGTCTTAGATTCACGGAACTTGGATTGATTTATAGCATACATGTGTTTTATGCCTTGATCATGTTCCTTATGCATTTTGTTGTTTATTTATGGTGCTCAAGTTGTACAAGCACTCCCCGGACCTCAAAAGTCCATGTGTAAGTGCTGCACATATTTAGGGGGAGATGTGCTACAACTTGATCCTTTGAGACTAACCATGTGCTTGAGTTTTCTTAAATTAGTCTCAAAGGTGCATTGAAAGGGAAAGGTGGACTTGGACCATGAAAGACTTCCACTGCACTCCGATGAGAGGGTAACTTACTCCAAGTTCATCTCCATACTCTTATTGCCTTTTATTCTTATTTGAAGATTTTGGTGAGGCAATGGGGTTTAAGGGCCAAAAATGATCTCGTTTTGGTGCTTGATGCCAAAGGGGGAGAAGTTAAGGCCAAAGCAAGAAATGGATCAGATCAGCTACCACTTGAGAATTTTGAAAATAGTAGAGTTAGAGTTTTTGTTTTGTCAAAAACACTCTTATGGTCTCTTATTGTCAAAAATTGGTCTCTTGTGGGGAGAATGTTTGATTATGGGAAAAAGGGGAGTTTTTGAATCTTTGATCAATTTCTCTTGGAATACCTTTCTCTATGCCTCAACAAGTGAATTTGACTTAGAGATAGGAAATTGAGTTTGATTTGCAAAAACAAACCAAGTGGTGGCAAAGAATGATCCAAATATGTCAAATTTGAATAAAAACAAATTCTTGTTCTCATTTGCATTGATGTTGCACTTCTATATATTGCTTTTTGTTGTGTTGGCATAAATCACCAAAAAGGGGGAGATTGAAAGGGAAATGTGCCCTTGGGCCATTTCTAAGTATTTTGGTGATTAAGTGTCCAACACAAATGGTTATGTGTTAAACTATGCCAAATGGTGGACAAAGTGCAAATCAATACAAAGGTATGATTCTAGACTTAGTACATTGGTTTTTGTGTACTAACATATTTGTCTAAGTGCTAGAATCAGAGAAAAGACAAATGGAAAAGACTTGGCTCGAGCAGCCAAGACTCTGCTCAGTCTAGGTGCACCGGACTGTCCGGTGGTGCACCGGACTGTCCGGTGGTGCACCGGACAGTGTCCGGTGCGCCAGGCTGGCGCTGGTCAACTGGCCGCTCTCGAGAATTGAACAGCGGCGTACGGCAAAAAATCACCGTACTGTCCGGTGGTGCACTGAACTGTCCGGTGAGCCAACGGTCGGCCGAGCCAACGGTCGGCCGCGCAATCCGGGCGTGACGCGTGGCCGGGCCAACGGTCTGAAGGGGGCACTGGACTATCCGGTGTGCACCGGACAGTGTCCGGTGCGCCAACGGCTCCAAATCGCCAACGATCGGCTGCGCCAAAACAGGAAAGAAATCTGCACCGGACAGTGTCCGGTGGTGCACCGGACTGTCCGGTGCACCAGTCGACAGAAGGCAAGATTTGCCTTCATGGATTGCTCTCAACGGCTCCTAGCTGCCTTGGGGCTATAAAAGGGACCCCTAGGCACATGGAGGAACACACAAAGCATACCTTGAGCATTCTTGATCATTCACACTTCGTCTTTGCGCACTCGTTTGACATTCTTAGTGATTTGAGCTCCGTTCTAGTGAGAACTTTGTGATATTCATTTGAGCTCAAGTCTTGGCCGTGTGTGTGTGTGCGTATTGCTGTGGACTTGTGTGTGTTGCTCATCCCATCCTCACTTCCGTGTTCATTTGTAAGGGCGAGAGACTCCAAGTTGTGGAGATTCCTCGCAAACGGGATATAGTGAAAGGAAGAGAAACACTATGGTATTCAAGTGGGTCTTTGGACCACTTGAAAGGGGTTGAGTGCAACCCTCATCCGTTGGGACGCCACAACGTGGAGTAGGCAAGTGTTGGACTTGGCCGAACCACGGGATAAACCACTGTGCCTCTCTGTGTTGATCTTTTTGTGGTTATTGTGCTTCGCAAGAACTCCTCTCTAGCCACTTGGCTTTATTACTCTAACACTTAATCAAGTTTGTGGCTTTAAGATTTAAGTTTTTACAGGATCACCTATTCACCCCCCCCTCTAGGTGCTCTCAGAATGGCATCAAAGTGTTTCCATGCTTCACCATCGGATGCATGCACCATCTTGTCAGGATTGTATCGTTTTCCATTTTTGTGATATGTCATCTGTTTTATGGATTCCTCGGTCATGTATAAACGCTAGATCCTCGGTATGAACGGAAGGTGTCATAGGATTGTCAAGGGGATGTCGAGCTGCCTCTTCTATCTATCACCAGAGTCTACCTCCATAAACCTAGACGATTTACACTTCGGACAGTACTTTTGCCTCCGCGTATTCTTTCCTAAATAGCACGCAGCCCTTTGGACAAGCATGTATCTGCTCATACGTCATCTTGAGTGCACGAAGGAGTTTCTGTGCCTCGTACATGCTCTTTGGCAGAACGTGATCCTCCGGAAGCAGGCTCCCAATAACCATCAACAAGCCATCGAATGTGTCTCGACTTATGTTGTACTACGACTTGAACGCCATTACACGCCCAATGGCATCCAGTTGAAAAACCTTAGTCTGACCGTGTAGGGGCTTCTGTGCCACGTCAAACATGTCGTAGAACGCCTTTGTAGTCGGCTCTGGCTCGTCATCCGTACATCCTCCGGCATACTGTGTCTCGTGATAGTTGTTCAACATATCCGCTACCCCCGCATCAGCATCATAATGCTCGACACGTTGTCTCAACACCTCCTCTCTCGTACGATGCGCTTCACCATGAAAGATCCACCGAGTATAGCCTGACATAAATCCATTCTTCCAAATATGTTCTACCATGGAGTTCTTTGATTTTCTTTTTCGGTTGGCACATTTGCTGCACGGGCATGGGACTAGACTCGCTCCTTTATCAGCTTCGCCATATGCCCGTTCCACGAAATCATCGGTCTTTCTAATCCATTCAGGGGTGACATCATTCCTTCCTACATGGTCCATGTACATCCACTCACGGTCCGCCATCCTCTAACAGAAGCCTAGCAATAGAAAATTTTAGCAGCACCTCCCCTGTACGGGGAGGTTTCTAAAACCTGCAAATAAAATTATCAGCATGATGGCCGACACACAGATATACAAATTACATGATGGTCGTGAATCACATCTAATCGGCATTCAATCATCATTACCACTATATTTTACTAAACATATCCACCATCACATTATATGATTTTATTCACAGTAATGGTAATCATTTCAATCCAACGAATTCTTACCACTATATTTTACCACTATAAGAAATTTAGAGAACATAACAAATTTTAACACTTTATTTACCGGGGTCGGGGCGACGATGGTGGCGGCCGGGGCGCAGGTGGCGGGTGAGGTGGTGGTGGCGGGCTCGGGCGCGGGGAGGCGGGCCGCGACGGTGGAGGCCGGTGGTGTTCTCACGGGGAGGTGGGGCGTGGGGAGGCGGGCTCCAGCGGCGGAGGCAGCGGGCGCGGGGAGACATCGAGCGACGGGGAGGCGCGTCGGCGGCGGCGGGGAGGCGTGGCAGCGGGGAGGCGTCATGGGTGGCGGGGAAAGAGGCGAGCGCGCTAAGTGAGAAGCCGAGCGCGGGCATGTACCAAGTTAAGTTTAACCTCTTTGCCGAGTGCCCGCGATCTGGCACTCGGCAAAGATTTTTTAATTTAAAAATATAGTGCCCTAGATCTGGCACTCGGCAAAGACCTCTTTGCCGAGTTCCTACTGATAAGCACTCGCCAAAGATTGCTTGAATATTTTTAAAATACACTTTGTCGAGTGCCCACTGACAAGCACTCGGTAGAGACCGCTTTACCGAGAGCCCCCCGTTGGACACTCGGCAAAGTATATATATTTTTTATTTTGCCAACCAAACTTTTTGTGGTATGTTCCTACACTATGTAGACCTACATGTACCATTTTAGGACAATTATAAAAGTGTTTTCTATAACTATTAGATTTAGTTCGTTTATTTGAATTTCTTCAGAAAATTCACATTTGAACTGCAAGTCACTCGAAACTTAGAAAATCGTGCATGCAAAAATGATATGCATGTTATTTAGTACAAGTTATGACCGATTTCAGGAGCAGACCGAAAACTTCGAGCACCATGCTCACTAAACATGGCCATGAACTTGCCATCTAGCTGTTTAAAAATTGTATAAAACACAAACAAAGTCAGAAAATCATGAAACTTGTCCACTTGTCATGATATCATATATAGATGTTGTGATAAAAATTTGAGAATGTTTCGAGAAAGTTGTAAGTCAGTATTTGTAGAAACCTAAGATAATGTTTCGGTCGTAACTTGTATTAAATAACATGCATATCTTTTTTGCATGCACGATTTTTCATGTTTCGAGTGACTTGCAGTTCAAATCTGAATTATCAGAGGAAATTCCATTAAACGAACTAAATCTAATAGTTATAGAAAACACTTTTATAATTGTGCCAAAATGGTACATGTAGATCTACATAGTGTAGGAACATACCACAAAAAGTTTGATTGGAAAAAGAAAAAATAAAAAAAATATACTTTGTCGAGTGTCCTAGGAGGACACTCGGCAAAGAAGGCTTTGCCGAGTGCCTATGGAGAGACTCTCGGCAAAGAAGCTTTTTTGCTGAGTGCCAACTCTCGGCGCTCGGCAAAGATAACGGTTGTTAGCTATAGACGACTGCTGACGGCCCTTTGCCGAGAGCCGCTGTTTGCCGAGTGTTTGGCACTCAGCAAAGATTTTCTTTGCCGGGTGTATTTCTTTGCTGAGCATCCTGTTCTCGGTAAACACGCTCGTTACCGAGAGCAGGTCTTTGCCGAGTGTGGCACTCGGCAAAGACTCCCGACAAAAAGCACTCGGCAAAGCGCCGAGCACTCGACAAAGAAGCTTCTTTAGGTTTTTCATATCCGATTTCATTCTAACTCGTGAGTGTGTTATAGAGTGTACCTAACACTAGTTGTGAGTGTGAATAAGCACCAACACTACACTAGAATTCTCTTGATCAAACTACTCATCCACAACCAGCTAAAATAATAATAGAATACCTAACTCTATACCAACTGTCCACAACTCCTTCGATACTTGGAATATGAAGACCTTCATCTTTTGATTCGCCTTTTTCAGCTGTCGCTTTAAGTTCTCATTTGAGGGATTGTTTTCACCGTTGCAGCGCAACTTCCTGTAATGTGATCTAATTTACCATTTTCTCTGCAAAACACACATTAGTCACATATAATTTTATGTTGTCATTAATCACTAAAATCAACCAAGAATCTAGATGCTTTCACTAATTATAATATTTCTAACTAGTATTCAAATATTTCTTATGATGGAACTAAAATTTAGTTCGTGATATTCAAACAGGCTCACTTGATCTTTTTGTCACATGACAAGAGAAATAGGCCAACGAAACTGTAGACCGTACCGTAATGTGCCTCCTCAACAAAGAGGTCACATGGCTTGATGATGTGGCTCAATCCTCATGGTATTAGAACATTATCTTTAAAATATATATATGAAACCAGTTTTATATATTTCTCAGGTGGAGTATCTTTAACATATATGAAACCAGTTTTATATATTTCTCAGGAGGAAACAAAATTTTAGAACATAGAATCAGATTTAGATATTTTCAAAATTCACTAATTGTTCTAAAAATGTATTTTTAATTTTTTTCTACATTTCATTTTATAAAATCCAATTGATCTTCTAGAACTATCGCTCTCGTGCCAAACGTGGTGCCACAAAGAACTTTAGCCAAAACCACTCGCCAAAGTAAATACGACGGTTTAAGAGTTAAAAGAGTCTAAACATCTAAGTGATTTTCTAATTAAATTAAATTAGACTCACACAAAAATTCAATTAGGAGTACTGATTTCGTTGTATTCATGATAAATAGTTTGTTTGTTTGGCTTTCATTTATATCGATTTGTACAGTTTTTATAGTATTATATTATATATATATATATATGTTATAGCAGTTTGAAGGCAGACCAGCACGATCCCATCAATCAAATCAAAATCATTCAGAGTAGCAGCACTATAAAAGAAAATCATGCAAAGAAAGGATAAAAAATTTGAAATCCAATGACCAGACGACGCTCCACCGAGGCAGCAAAACTATCTCGCGGCCCAGGCCCAGACCTTCCCGCGAGCTCTGGCGCCAGTGAGAAGCTTCCATAGAAAATATCTGACACCGATCCTGCTCGGCTACTCCTCCAATCCTTCCTTCTCGTACTTTCTAGAACATTCTGTCTCCTTCCTATAAATAGCAGAACACCACCCATGTCTCCCGCCAAAACACCGACCCACCCACCAGCCTATTATACTCAACGCGACGAACTCATCTCACCACCGCGCCCTCCGCCGGATGGAGCGGCCAGACGTGACGGTCAAGCAGGAGGAGGAAGACGAAGTGGTAGTGGTGTTGGACGGCGACGGCGATGCTTGTGGGCACTGGCCGGGAGCCGGCGCGGCGCCGGAGCCTTGGCAGACGCCGGTGGGATCCGCGGTTCCGCCGTTCCTTGCGAAGACGTTCGAGCTTGTGGAGGACCCGGCGACGGACGCCGTGATATCGTGGGGCGCCGCGCGGAACAGCTTCGTGGTGTGGGATCCACACGCCTTCGCGGCGGGGCACCTTCCGCGCCGCTTCAAGCACGGCAACTTCTCCACCTTCCTCCGGCAGCTCAACACCTACGTCCGTAATCACATATCTCAATTCGTAATTAACAAACATTGCAATGTTAGTGTAGTATACTAATGCGATTCTTCTGCTATTCAATTTTGCTGATTCTCTTTACTAATTTATCGTGGACGTGCTTTGCCCGTTTGCCGTCCGCGCGCGTGCAATGCTGTGCAGGGATTCCGCAAGGTGAGCCCGGACAGGTGGGAGTTCGCGCACACCGACTTCCTCGCGGGGCAGCGACACCTCCTCGTGAACATCCGGCGCCGGCGCGGGGGCGCCGCGGGATCCACAGCATCTCCGTCTTCGGCGGGAGCCGGCGGCGACCGTGACAGCGAGCTCGAAACGCTGCGGCGGGACCGGGAGGCGCTGGCGCGGGAGCTGACGCGGCTGCGGCGCGAGCAGGAGGAGGCCCGCGCGCAGCTGCTGGACATGGAGCGGCGCGTGCGGGGCACGGAGCGGCGGCAGGAGCAGTGCACCGCCTTCCTGGCGCGCGCCATCCGGAACCCGGCCTTCTTGGACGGCCTGCTGGCGCGCCGCTGTGGCGCGCACGTAGAGGCCGGCAGGAAGCGGCGGCTGCTCGATGCCGCTGCGGCCGGCCCTGACCCAGCGGACGTCCTCGACATCGAGGAGCTGGCGATGGCTGCGGGCGCCGAGGTCGGTGTGGCTTCCATCCCAGCCGTTGCAGCGGCGCAGATTTCCAACACAGCCAACGCCACGGACATGATATGGTACGAGCTTCTCGGGGAGGAGCAGGTGGAGATCGACGCCGAGGTGCACGACCTCGTCGCGGCCGCCGCGGCTGCCACTGATGAGTTGGCGCAGCCGTGGGCGGAGATGGACGAGAAAGAGGTTGCGGAGCTTGTGCGGCAGATAGACTGCCTTGCCTCGCCGAGTCCCTGATCAGTGATCACCACGAGGTGGAGACCGTGCAGCTAGCTCCACTATTAGCCATGCATTGCCTGTGTCACTGGCAATGCCATTGGCATATGACGGCTGCTGAAGTACAATGGTGGCGCTGGTACTGTGGTACGGTACTGCAGTGCGCCACGCTCTGGATTGGACCCTAATGGTCATTTGGTGTGTAGTGTCGTTAGCCTTGCTGTTTGATTGTGGTTATTGGATTATTAGGTCTGCGATATGCTAATTTGGATTCTGCGTCTGTTTTGTGGGATCCGACGGTGGCGGTATGCTGCACACAAACCGGCCGTGGTGATGGATGCAGCAGCCTGATCCAGTGAGTTGATGTATTCTTAAGAATTTGACCAAAGAGCAACTCTAACCAAGCCTTAATTTTTTGCACCTCTTAGTCTTATTCTCTCCAATAAAAGTCTATCATCTATGTTGTGTCCTCTCTTATTTCTAAGAATGTAAATGGTGCAAATATTATTCATTCGTATTTAAATTCGATGTATCTAAAGGCATGTACAATCCTGAGACAATGATTTAATTTTTTATGTACAAGAAACAGTTAACAGATAGCATAATATAATCTTGAGACACTAGATCATAAATGCAGTTAAGAGACAATATGTATAGTGAGTTGTGTAGAGAGGCTTGTATTTTTTTCAATTAGCCCCTAGAAACCCCTTTAATCTGTATCCGAGTTCGGATATTCAGCATCCGATGTGTATCCAATCTATATCCGTATTTGTATATGTTGGGACGAAGGCGAACACGTTCCCCTTGCTCGAAATCCCCACACCAGCATGTTCAAGACCGAAGACCCCGAAGGCCCCGAAGGTCGAGCCGCACTCGCAAGGTGCCCAAGGTCAACGCCCACGCGAAGGCTCAAGCACCAACTTCGCCCTGGCAAACCGGAGCGAAGACCATTAAAGACTTCGGAGCTCAGACAATCAAGACCTCGAAGACCATATGTTGCAATCTTCCTCATTGTAAAAGGGGGCTGTGTGTAGTTCGACCCATACTGCAGGATCCCGCCCGTAGGCCGCCGTGCCGGCAGGGCTAGTAGAGGGTTGGCCCACATCTGTAATTAAGTACGCTGTAATGACCCGCCATAAACCACAGGGGGAATATTTCGGGGATAAACTAGGTAACTGAGGGTCTAATTGTCTTTGGCAAGACCGGGCAGTCCTCAGTTACCTATAAATACCCCTGCAATGTGCCATTGCGGGGGACAGAAAAAACACTATTGCAGAAGCAAATCGTGTCCACTCTCATCAAACCATTTGTTACTCTCCCACAGTTTGAGCTTGCAAAACTGAGTTTGCAAGTTCCAACATTTGGCGCCCAACGTTCGTGCTACGACAAAGCATTCCCGCGATGGCCCCCAAGAGAGCAAATTCGAAGGCTGTCGCTTCCATCGACGACGCGGGAAGGCGGCACTCCTAGCGGAGAAGAAAGGCAAGGCTCCCATTGTAGACGACATCCCTCAGGAGGCCTTAGACGACGAAGCCGTCAACAGCAAAAGGCAACGCCAGGACAACCAGCCAACGCCAGAGGGCACCGTGCGCACTTGTAGTTCTGAAGGGACGCCACAGGCACCCCCACCAGGCTTCGCTCATCTAGAAGGCGAAGACATCGTCGAAGACGGCGAGATCATAGGCATCTCGGCCGAAGGCCAGTTAAAGCTGCGAGCCCTGCGCATCAAGAACAATCACCTACAAAAACAAAAAGAAATACTCGAAGCCAAACGCTAGCGCATCATCATGCAAGCCAAAAATCGACAAATGATACTGGACGAGGAACAAAAGGCTCAGGAGCTAGAACAACAAATCGCAGATATACAAGGCGAAGGCCCACACCACCTGCAGCATAGCCCTCTCATCACTCCAACCGCCTTCCAAGGAGATGTACAAGGCAAAGGCCCATACCACCTGCAGCGTAGTCCTCTCATCACTCCAGCCGCCTTCTAGGGAATTAATTACCTCAACGAGCGAAGTCCGCTCGCACTGCAGCTCCAAGCCTCACCTTGGCCTACCAACTTCAGAGCCGGCAATTACCCTAAGTATAACGATAGCACAGATCCAGCCCAGTACATCATGAGCTACCAAGTCACCGTTGCATCCTCTGGAGGGGACGACGCCACCATGGCCAAATCTTTCATCATCATGCTCGAAGGCCCAACCCTGACCTGGTATACCAGGCTGCTGCCACTATCAATCGAGTCATCGAAGAGCCTTCGCGACAAGTTCTTATTGAATTTCCAAGGGTACAGGCCAGACACAGATGCCTTGGCCGAACTATCACTCTGCAAGCAACAAGAGAAAGAAACTCTTCGGGAGTACTATAAGAAGTTCCTCATGCTCAAGTCGCAGTTACCATCTGTCGACAACCACATAGCAATCCATTATGCAATCAGCGGTCTTCGCACCGGCGTCTTGTACAGCCACTACATCAGAGACCCGCCCAAGAACTTGCAAGAGCTCTATCAATTGTTCGAAAAATACTCCAGGTCCGAGGAGCTGCACCAGCGAAAGATAGAATCTCAGCGAAAACCCAAGGAGACTCTGTAGTCTAGTAGAACTTGGGTTAGGCCGACACAGTCCAATTCCGGCAGGGAAAATCGCAACCAGCAGCAAGTAAACACCATCGCCAACCAACACCCCGCCGGGGACACAGCTCATCATCAAGAGTACCCCACACAACAAAACAGTGGCAACAACATAAGAGGAAGAGGCAGAGGCTGAGCCCAGCAGCCGCGAAGATTTTACTGCCTATTTCACGGCGAAGGTTGTGCACACCCCATGAGGGATTACCTGGAAACCAAGGCCACCAAAGATAGGATGGCTAGAAATCAGCCAGTTGACAACAAACGAGTTGTCGCACATACTTATCACCCTCAGCACTACCAGCAGCAATCATACCACAACGAGCAGATCCCTCACCAACCCAACCACTTGTACCATCATCGTCAAGAGGTCCAATTCCTTCCTCTTCCACCGCATCATCAAAATCCTCCACATCAAAACCCTCCATCGCCAGCACCTAAGCAAGAGGACTTCACTAAATAGCCTTACCGCGGGGTCATCCACATGATTATGGGGGGGGTCAAGCGTAGACTTTGACACCAAACGACAGAAAAAAGATCACTACCGCAGTGTCAACCACGTAGCTCTCACCAGCCCAGTGGTCCAAACAAAATGGTCCCACGTCCCACTCACTTTCGAAGCCAGAGACGTCGACTTACGTAGCGCGCCACACGCAGATGCCATGGTGATCAATTGCAGGGTGGCAGACTGGGATCTACAGAAAGTATTGGTCAACAATGGCAGCCAGACCGACACCATTTTCCTGCACGCCTTCGATCGCATGGGCATCAGCCACAACCTCCTTAAGCCCGCATACATCCCCTTATACAGTTTTGGAGGCAAAGGCACCTTCCCCATTAGCAAGATAGAGTTGCTGTTATCATTCGACACGGCGCCTAATGCACGAAGCAAACAAGTCACCTTCGATACTGTTGACATGGTCTACCCGTATAACACCATAAAGGGCGCAGATCAATCAACAAGTTTGAGGAAGCCATACACGGACTTTATCTCTACATGAAGATACCAGGCCCACAAGGTGTGATCACAATGTATGGAGACCAGCTGACAGCGTGGAATATTGAGAGGGATTTTGTTCCAGGGCAGTGCAACGTTCATTGCTTAACAATAGAGCGTGAAGACAGCGACAGCCATTGCCCAACCAAAACAAAAAGATCAACGCCCAGTTGCGGAGTAACGACGGAGCAAAGACAGCCCCCCTCGACCCTACAACCCCAAAGCAAACCGTCATGATCAACGAAGACCTGTCACCACATGACGAGGAAATACTTCTCTCTTGTCTCAACCGCAACAAGGACGTCTTCGCCTGGTCCGCTCTAGACCTAGTGGGGGTCAGCCGCACAATCATCGAACAAAGCTTGGGCATCGACCCCTTGGTGCGCCCAAAAAACAGCGGCTAAGAAAGATGTCCAATGAAAAAACAGAAGCAACCAAGGCCGAGGTGCACCACTTATTGGAAGCCAAATTCATTGAGCCAATAGCTTACCCAACCTGGCTCGCCAACGTTGTGATTGTACAAAAGAAGAATGGAAAATGGCACATGTGCATTGACTTCACCAGCCTTAACAAGGCATGCCCCAAAGATAACTTCCCTCTATCGCGAATCGACAAGATCGTCGATTGAGCAGCCGGCTGCGAAGTCATTTCCCTCCTCGACTGCTTCTCGGGTTATCACCAGATCCACATGAAAGAGGAAGACAAGGCTAGCACCAGTTTCATTACCTCCTTCGCCACGTACCGCTTCGTATGGATGCTCGAAGGACTCAAAAATGTCGGCTCGACATTCTCCCACCTCACCAAGAAGGTTCTCGAAAACCGAATGGGCCACAATATCTTCACTTATGTCGATGATATCGTCGTTGCGAGCAAAAGCAAGGAAGATCACCTTTCAGACCTCGCAGAAACATTCGCCAGCATGCGTGAAGAAAGACTCCGACTAAACCTAGAGAAGTGCATCTTCGGGGTACGACAAGGAAAAATCCTCGGTTACCTCGTGTCAAACAGAGGAATCGAAACCAATCCAAATAAAATCCAAGCCATCATGTATATGGCACCGCCGCAATCCACCAAGGACATCCAACGGTTAAGAGGCAGGCTGGCAGCACGGAACAAATTTATCTCAAGGTCCACCGAGTGAAGCCTCCCTTTTCTTAAAACATTATGCGGCGGGAAAGACTTTGTCTGGGGCCCAGAACAAGCAGCTTCATTCGAGTCTCTAAAACATTATCTATCTGACCTGGCAACATTAACAAGTCTAGACCCGACGCTCCCCCTCCTACTTTACATTGCACCCTCGCCCAGCGTAGTCAGCACGTTATTAGTCCAAGAAAAGGCAAAGGACGACAAGGTTCACCAATGCCCAATATACTTTGTCTCCAAAGTCCTCACAAGCTCAAAGTGCAACATGACTGAGCTTGAGAAAATAGCATACACAGTCATCATGGCTTCACGTATGCTAAGACACTATTTCGAGGCATATAAAGTACGAGTCACTTCCAACAGGGGTCTTGGAGAGTTACTCAGAAATCCGGAGGCATTTGCCAGAATAGCAAAGTGGGCGGCGGAACTCTCAGGGTACAACATCACTTTCGAGCCCACGATAGCAATCAAATCATAGGTCCTAGCTGATTTCATCGTAGACTGGACAGGGCCTACGGAGCCACAACAGAGACATGCAGAAATGGTCTAGACAATCCACTGTGATGGAGCATGGTGCCACGCAGGCGCAGGCGCTGCGGCAATCATCACATCACCCATAGGAGTCAAATACATATACGTCGCACGCCTCAGCTTTGCAATCGAGTCAAACAAATGCACAAACAACATCGCCGAGTATGAAGCAGTCATCCTAGGACTTCGCAAGCTGCGAGCCCTCGGCATGACCACATGCATCATCAAAACTGACTCCAAGGTCATCACTGGCCAAATTGAAAAAGAATACTCAGCCAAAGTGTAACACCCTAATATTCCACTATGGGTATTTGGGGAAAATCTTTCTATAAAATTTAAATAGATAAGACCATCTTAAAAAATATATATATTATTAAGATATCCATTTTTAATAATAAATTTGAAGACACTTTTAAACAAGAAACTTAAGTTAAGATACCTTTTTAATAAAGATTATATGTTAGGGATTATCTTCTTGAAGAAAACAAGTAACTAATAAATAGATAAGGATTGATCTCTTGATAATAATTTTTGGTAATGCATTTTATGAGAGAAACATTATAGAATACAAGATAAATTTGTAAATAAATAAATTTATTCCATAATGGTATGACTCAAATTATACATTCAAAATGTAGTGCAAATTTGCCACCAAACTTAAATTCAAATCTGGAATAGAAATGAAATAAAAAGAAAAAAGGGGCAGATTGGTTCTTGGGCTCATTCCCTCCATTTCGGCCCAACTCCCTTATCCCACTCGTCGGCCCAGCTTCACCCGCGCGTACCTCTCAGCTGAGTCGCGCATTCCCTTTGACATGTGGGCCCCACCGGTCGGGGGTCATCTTCCTCACCACGAAGGCCAGATCGCGCGGCGGGAATCCAGGCGAGGTTGACTGGGGGCGCCATGAAATTCGGGCAGGGCGCGACCGCCTCCACCCCACGATCTTCGCCGGCCACGCGCTGGCATAACCGCGTCTCCGAACGCCGCGGATCCCGCGCGTGGACCAAGTCCGTCGCTCACGCAACAGCAGCGCCGATTTCCTAGCCGCGGACTCCCCGTTTGGCGCAACAACCCCAGGGAATCGGTCTTCCTCCGCCCGGGTAGATCCCCGCCGTCCCTATTTAACTCGTCGGGCCCTCGCGACCTCCTCTCTCCTCGCTCTCGCTCGCGCCATCCCTGTTCTCTAGAACCCCTATTGTCGCGCGCCCCTCTCTGGCCATTCGCCACCGCTGCGGGCCAACTTCGATTCGTCGCCGACTTGGCCTCAGTGGGTGCCCGTGTGCCGTCACCAAGGGACCTTGGAAGCTTACGCGGGGATCGCCAGCAATCGGGTTGTCTCGGGTGTGCTGAATTCCTCATTGGAGTTCAATCATAGCCGCCGTCCGCACTCTACCGTGGCCAGGGTGCCCTTCGCGGCGAGTGCCGGTGAGAACCGTACCCTCAAACTCGCTATGATCCAAGCATCGTTTAGCACTTTTTCACTTAGAGTTTGGAGCTCGGTGACGTAGTATCGACCTGCGCCGGCCAGGGCGTCGCCGGGACACGGTGGCCGCCGTTGTGGCTAGGCGTCGTAGAAGGTGATGACGGCGCGCCGATGACCTGGCGATGTCCGGTTCAGATTTGAAGTCGGGTGCTATTTCGGTCTAAGTCACGGTTACCGTCCGATTGGAATCGATCGGGTGTGGGCGATCCTGGGATAATTAAATCTGGAGCGTCGGGTGAAGATCGGACGATGCCGGCCGCGTACCGGTTCACAATATGTTATGGGCCCTTGATCGTTCATCGGGCGGTTCTGGTGTCTGGGTAGGATTAGGTCTAATCCGGACCGTAGGATGTCGATCTAATGGCACGGATTGGCCCGTACCCCTTCGCCGAGGCAAACTTCCTAAAGAGTCCTCGGAGTCTTGGTGATTTAACCCGCCATCCACGCGCGGGGTGGGTATGAGTCTTGGAGAAATATACGAAATAGCCCCTGGTCTTTCACAAAATAGTGGCCCCAGTCCAATCATTGAATAAAAGGGATAAAACAATTCAGAAAATGGTTTTTAGTTTAGAAATAAATTCAGAAACTTGTATAATTCATATCAAACTCATTTTAACTCAAAATTGATCCATTCCAGTGACATTAATTTTGTTTTAATATTGTCTATCAACTAATAACACTATTTAGCCATGAAACTTGAATCAAAATTGTTCATTTGAATTAATCTATTCTAGGTGCTAAATAACTTCAGAAATTCGTAACTCAATGACTGTAACTCCGTTTTGATCCATTCTAGTTGCATTAGTCTCATAATAATATTTATTATCATCTGGTAACTTTGTTTTGTCATGAAATATAGGTTAAAATGTTGCACTTAGTCCATTCTATATTTAACCACGTGGATCTTCGAAAAATTATAACTCGGTAACCGTAGCTCCGATTTTAGTGGTTCTCGTTCCCACGATCTCGTAGCAACACGTAGATTATTGTTATACAGTTTATTCTTATGTTTGGTGTGATGTTAATTTTGCCTATACACTGTTTGTCTGTATTGCTACGTTTAGCAGTGAGGTTACGAGTCAGCTGAAGAGCAAGTTGGTACCTGGAATCTCATGTCCCAGGCAAGTTATGCCCTTGATCACTTCTTTTTACCTAGTCATGTTCTAATTAATCATAATGATCTGCATAGGTTAATTTTGATGGGACCCAATAGGATACCCTAGTTTGTCTATCTTTATACCTTGTTTACCACTAAACTTTTTGGGTAGTACTTGCTAGTGCTATATGTGGTTTTGGGTATGGAGATACATTATTCATGATTACACTTTTGTTATCAGTTGTTATTTACTGTTCATGATAAGATCATTATGTTAATTGGAACATGGAGAACCACTCGGGAAAACAGTGCTACCACAAGGGTTTATGGACGCCCTTGGCTGACTAATTAGGAAAACTAGTGGAGGACTACCTTACCCGAAAGGGGCAAGGGCAGTAGAGGAGTGGTCAGTGTAGGGAGGCCCTTGGGATGATTTTGCTGCGATGGCGGTCATGCGGGGGATTCCTGCATTGGAGCTTCCTATAAACTATAGCGGGTTTTCTGAAGCTAGTGGAACTTTGTAAAGGCCTCGTAGTGTTACCCTGCCTTGCCTCCTCGGTAGAGGTGTATGGGATTGGCCGTCTCTTGGCAGATGGGTAACATGACTTGTGGGTAAAGATGTGCAACCTCTGCAGAGTGTAAAACTGGTATACTAGCCGTGCTCACGGTCATGAGCAGCTCGGACACTCACATGATTAAATTATGGAACTTAAACTCAATTTGTCATATGCATTGCATCGCAGGTGAGGTTGTTACTTTTGTTCTACTACTTAATTGGGTTGGTATTTACTTATACTTAGTAACTGCTAATAAAATTTTGACCAACTTTAAAAGCAATGCTCAGCTCTAACCATCCTCTTTGGTAAGCCTTACACTTCACATGAGCTCCCACCTTTGGCGAGTTCATGCACATTATTCCCCACAACTTGTTGAGCGATGAACGTATGTGAGCTCACTCTTGCTGTCTCACACCCCCCCCACAGGTCAAGAACAGGTACCGCAGGATGAGGCGCGTGGAGGATGCTGCGACGTGTTCGTGAGAGGTCTAGGCCGTCGTCTCCCAGTCAACTTTGGGTTGCTGGACCGTTGTCTCCTTATAATGTAATTATTTATTTTGTATAAAACTCCTGTTATGTAGTAAAGATGTGACATTCGATCCTGTGCCATGATTCATCATATGTGTGAGACTTGGTCCCAGCACACCTGGTGATTATGTTCGCGCCCGGGTCTTGGTGCCCCGAAATCCGGGTGTGACACAAAGAGCTCGTGCTAATGCAGTATCTTGCCGCCATTCGCAGCCTTGAGAAACAATTCAAAGGCTTCACCCTACAACACATCGAGAGAAACAAAAACGAAGAGGCTGACACATTAGCCAAAGCAGCAGCAAAGGGTGGACCCTTGCCCTCTAATGTATTTTATCGTGTAATCGGCACACCAGTCGTAAGAAACCCAGAAGGTCTGCAAATAACGCAAGACGCTGATAGACATTGGATAGTCAACCTGATAATGGCCGAAGACTAGCGGACTCCAATCACCCTTTACCTTTAAGGTCATTACCATACACCCGATCGCAATGAAGCCAAAAGGCTTAAACACAGAAGCAGAGACTTCGCCATTGTCAACGGTCAGCTTTATAAGAAAGGAATCAGCCAACCCATGCTGAAATGCATAACTGAAGCCGAAGGCATAGAGCTTCTCCGCGAAGTCCACAGTGGTACATGCGGATCACACTCAGGACCGAGGGCCCTTGCAGCTAAAGTCATACATCAGGGTTTCTATTGGCCAACAATCATATGCACAGCCAACCGAGTAACCCGATCGTGCGAAGCATGCCAGAAGTTCTCGCCTCGAACAGGCGCCCCTTCGCAACTTACAAAGCTTATCGCGCATACCTGGCCACTGCAGCGGTGGGGACTAGATATCATCGGACTATTGCCCACAGCCCAAGGCAACCTCAAATTCACCATCATCGCTGTTGAATACTTCACCAAGTGTATTGAGGCTAGAGCCGTATCCACAATAACTTCCAAGATGACGCAAAAATTTTTCTGGAAGAATATCGTATGTCGGTTGGGAGTCCCATCCGAGCTAACAGTCGACAACGACAAGTAGTTCGATAACCAAGACTTTCGAGAATTCTGCAATTCTATTGGCATGAAGGCAGTGTTCGCCTCCGTCTACCATCCGCAATCCAACAGAGTAGTTGAGCACGCCAACGGCAAGATTTGCAGTGCAATTAAGAAAAGGCTACTCGACGACAAGAAGGGCAAATGGGCGGACCAGCTTCCCGAAGTCGTATGGGCACTGAACACAACAGAATCTAGAGCGACTGGGTTCACACCTTTCCGCTTGATGTACAGATCCGAAGCAATGACGCCGCAAGAGCTAAAGCACAAATCTCCACAAGCAAGCCCCACAGCCACTCCTGATGTCGACGAGCCAACCTCCAAGGACCTCATCGAAGGAGACTGTGTCCTTGCCCTAGAGGCACTAAACAAATACCAAGCACAGACTAAGGCATGGCGTGACAACACCGTCATCCTAGAGAGTTCAAGGAAGGAGACTTAGTCCTCACCAGAACTACCAGAATAGAGTCTCGGCGCAAGCTAGAACCCAAATGGGAAGGGCCCTACATCGTCAAGACCAAAACATCCCCAAACTCCTACAGGCTCACCTCACCATCCAGCAAATACTTAGAGCACTTGTGGAATGTGGATAACCTACACAAATTCTTTGTCTAGTCCCAAGGTCTAAGCGCCTTTGTAATTTTTACAATCAATATCCCAGTCAGGCCCGCACTCTTTTCCTCCCATGGGGTGAGGTTTTTAACGAGGTAGATCCATGTAATAAATTGCCACAAAAATCCCCCAAGAAAAGCAAGTCCACAATCTGTCACCACGACCGTGAATTTCGAAAGAGACCGCAACACCGGTCTTCGACATTCGATGCATAACGGTCACCGCAACGGCCAGCCTAGGCAGCCTCTGCGTGTGACAAATCCGAGCAAAAGTCGCATAAGGGTGTAGCCGGAAAAAGCACAACAAGTGTGTGACACCACCCACAGGGTGCGAAGTCTTCCATGAAGACACCATCCGAGCAAAACTCGCCTAAGGGTGCAGTCGGAAAAAGCACAACAAGTGCGTGACACCACCCACAGGGTGCAAAGTCTTCCACGAAGACACTATCCGAGAAAAAGTCGCTTAAGGGTGCAGCCGGACAAACAAAAGTACGTGACACCACCCATAGGGTGCGAAGTCTTCCACGAAGAGACCATCCGAGCAAAAGTCGCCTAAGGGTGTAGCCAGAAAAACAAAAGCATGTGACACCACCCATAGGGTGCAAAGTAGACATCATTCGAGCAAATATCGCCAATAACAAACGTGCAGTCACTTATCAAGTGCGGAATTACCTACGACACATAAACGACTATCCACACCAAAATCACCTAAGATTACAGCAAACTTGCAATAGGCACAACAAATCACATAACACAATCACAAATGAACAACAAGTGAAGGGCTCAAAGACACCATCACACAACACATAATAGTATACACTATACATAGTACTTACCCCTCACAAGCATGGCCATCACAGTTCGATTGCGAAGAGGGAGAGGGCAGTGTTTTCACTCAACATCGCAACAGAATGGCGAGGGCAACATACCATCACATCGGCTCCTCCTTCAGAATAAGACCAGCCTCCCAAAAGTTAAACAACATCAACCTCAACTCTTCCCCCTCAAACAGGTCCAACATTGCCCTTTCTCCGATGCATGACCCAGATGTCGACGCAAGTACCTCGCGACGGGTACCCCGATCCAGTCGCGGTCCACTTCGAAGATGGGACCTTTCCATACCCATTCGGTGATGTCTTATTACACTTCGCGAAGACTCACCGATGCTCTGTTTCGATACGCCCATCCTCCGCCTTCGCGAGTCTCCCGCGCCCGCATCAGTCGAGGTCACCAATGCCTCGCGAGGGCCGAATCGCAACGGATACTCCGATGGAGCCAGATCTAACACCGCGAAATAATCTAAGTCATCCTCAGAAGATTCGTCCACCCACGAGAAAGGGCTCCCCAATTCCCCATCCTGCGAAGACCATGACCCAAAATCCGACCCCTCTGACACATCGCCACTGAGAAACGTTGCACCCATGTAACACCCCTGGTGTTTATATTCTGCTCGACAATGAGTATTGATTTAAGCACGTAATATCAGTGGATAAAACGGATGCTAAATTTTAATCATCTTCGCCTATCACGATTTTAATATTGCATCTATTTCTGTCTATTTAGACTCTTCCTAAGTCTTCGCGAAATTGGGAACGTGATTGTTCCAAAAATTTACGAGTCCTGTGCCTAATTAAAATCTATCGAGTTTGGTGCCATTTTAATTTCGATAATCTAAATAGCTAAAAGGGGTTCATGAAGCTTTTGGATTATCGAATCTTCGTCGCTAGCGAATTTTGAACTGTTTGAATCACGCGCGTAATTGAATACGAAAAACAGAAGACTTCTGATTTTATGAACAATTTGGAGCCCGCGCTGTCTGAACCGAACGATGCGCCAGCTGATTAAGTGAATCGTTCCTCTCAGCATGTGATCGTTGGCATCAGATCAAATGATCAATCACTGCTGAGGATCATAAAACTTAGACAGAACTAAATAACAGTCTCTCAGTCTTAATTTGTTTCGTCTGTCGCGAGTTCGACATAGTTTTTATTTATCCGGGCTCTTCCTAAACTTTCGTGATGTTTGGAACATAGTTGTTCCAAAAATCGGTGCGTTCGGTAATTATTTAAGATTCGTCACTCGCACGAATACAGATTCAGAAGCCCGACCCACTTGTCGGCATTTCGACCCCGGGGGGTCCCTGGACCGACGAGTAAATTTGTCGCTGCGCGTCCCAGCCCAGATGGGTTGGCGCGAGATGGAACACAAGGGGGAAAACACGGCTCGTGTTACCCCGCGCCAGGGGGTGTGCTCGTAGTAGGGGTTACAAGCGTTCGCGCGAGAGAGAGAGTGAGCATGTTCGTTAGCTTGTTCTCCCGTGCGACCCTTTGCATGAAGGCCCTGGACCTCCCTTTTATAGATGCAAGGAGAGGGTCCAGGTGTACAATGGGGGGTGTAGCTGGGCGCTAACGTGTCCGACAGGGAAATTCTTGAGCCCTGTGTACATGCCAATGTGGCTGTCGGAGAAGTGCTTGAGCCCTATGTAGGCGATAACGTGGCCGTCGGAGAAGTGCTTGAGCCCTGTAGAAGTACGGTTGTTGGTGCTGCTGGGATCTTGCTGACGTCTCCTTGCTTCTATAGGGGGCTAAGAACCACCATCGTCATGGACGCACGCGGGGAGCCATCATTACTTGTTATCGGGGCGAGCCAGATGGGACGCCGGTCTTGTTCCCCCATAGCCAGAGCTAGCTAGGGGTAGGGTAATGATGTATCCCCCGTGGTGCGGTCGGTCTGAGCCCAAGGTCGGGCGAGGCGGAGACTTCTCCTGAGGCTGAGACTGGGGTCGGGCGAGGACGCGATTCCTCCTGAGGCCGAGGTTGAGGCTGAGCCCTGAGGTCGGGCGAGGCGGAGACCACCTTCCGAGGCCGAGGTTGAGGCCGAGCCCTGGGGTCGGGCGAGGCGGAGACCTCCTCCCGAGGCCGAGGCCTAAGGTCGAGCGAGGCGGAGCTTCCTGTTGCGCCTGAGGCTGAACTTGGCTGTTGTCAGCCTCACCCTGGTGGGTGGCACAGCAGTCGGAGCAGAGCGAGCGACGCTGTTTTCCTGTCAGGTCGGTCAGCGAAAGGGCGAAGTGACTGCGGTCACTTCGACCTTGCCGACTGAGGCACGTGTGTTAGGATAAGGTGTCAGGCGATCCTCGCATTGAATGCGCCTGCGATACGGTCGGTTGGAGAGGCGATTTGGCCAAGGTTGCTTCTCGACGAAGCCTGCCCGAGCTGGGCCTCGGGCATGCCGAGGGTGCGCCCACTGCCTGAGGAGGCCCTCGGGCGAGACGTAACTTCATCCGGGACTACAGTTCCGGCCCAATGCTGGGCTCGGGCGAGGCGAGATTGTGCCCCTTAGGTAGACGAAGCCTTGACCTGAACCGCGCCCATCAGTCTTTGCGGTTTGTGCTGATGGTGGTTACCGGCCGTGTTTAGGAGTGTTGGGGGTACCCCTAATTACGGTACCCAACAGTAGCCCCCGAGCCTCGAAGGGAGTGTTGGTACTCGCTTGGAGGCTTTGCCGCACTTTTTTGCGAGGGGACCGGCCTTTCTCGGTTACACTTTGTTCCGGTGGGTGCGCGTGAGCGCACCCGCCGGGTGTAGCCCCCGAGGCCTCGGAGGAGTGGTTTGACTCCTCTGAGGCCTTAATGCCTTTCGTGATGCCTTGGCTGGCCTGGTTGTTTCCCTCATGCGACCTGATTGTAGCCCGGGTGCATGGTCAGGTTCCGAGTTTCTAGGCTGGTTTGTTGACGCTGTCAACGGTTTGGCCGTAGCCGGGTTGCGAGAGCAGCCCTCGAGCCTCTGCACGGAGCGAGAGGACGATCAAGGACTGTCTCGACTTTTATTATACGCCCCTTCGTCGCCTTTCCGCAAGGAGGAAGGGGGGGAAAGCGCCATGTTGCCCTCGGAGGGAGCCGAACATGGTGTCTCTAGTGAGTTGCTAACGGGTGATCCGAGTGGACGCCCGTGCCCCGTTCGATAAGGGTCGGCTAGTAGCCCAGAGGCGCGCTCCAAAAGTACCTGCAGGTGATTTGCCGTCCCATACACATTCGATAGGGTCCGAGGGCTCGATGCCTCCCTCTGATGGGATTCCGTTACAAAATCGCTCCTGCTGGTCTCGGAAATGTCCTAGGGTAGCCCGAGCCTCGGCCATGTAACGGATGTACCCAGAGTCATCCCTCGCTCTGCGTGCTCTGGGGCGGCTGTCGAACCCTTCCGAGGGGCCAGCCTTCGAACCCCTGATCAGTAGTGGGCGCGGAGCCCGAGTGCTCTGAGGCAGCTGTCGAACCCTAACGTGGGGCTAGCCTTCGAACCCCTGATGAGTAATGAGCTTGAAGCCCGAGTGCTCTGGGGCGACTGTCGAACCCTTCCGAGGGGCCAGCCTTCGAACCCCTGATCAGTAGGAGGGCTCGGGGCCCGCTTCCTTCACGGAGAAGGATCCATTTCGAAATATCCCCTTTCCCAGTCCCTGTAGCAAGAGAGAGAAAGGGGAAGAGGAAAAGGATATGAATTTAAATGGTGTGGCACACCTTTTTTGACGCGGTCATCATGGCGGAGGTGAAACGACGCCCGCTTCGCCTGCCAAAGGCGTCGCTTGCCCTGCCGAGAAGTTAATGCTACGGGATGGGCGATTCATGGGATGGCCACGTGCACGAGTCGTTCGAGGAACGGAACACGGGCGCGTCGTCTTCACGTCGTGGGAGAGGGCTCCCCTGCCGCTTCAGGAGGGGACGTGAGCCTGTAGGCGATTTGACCGCTGCTTCCGCTCGTCTGCTGCCGCCATTACTGTCGGTCCACTTTTGGCCATATCGACCGCCGCGCCTCCTCCGGCGGCTGACTGGCCTGTGATCGATGTGCTCGATTGGCACTATTGGGCCATGCGCAGGGTTGCCTCGAGTCACGGCTCCGGTTCTGCAGTCGAGAAGGCGCGGCATTAGCGCAAGTGGCGGTGCGGTTTCTTGTACGTAGTAACCGGCGCGCCAGTTACATGACGTGTGGGCCTGGGCCTCCATGCTGGATGCGACGAAGCCGAAGGGGTGCGCCCCCGCGGTGCGGTTGCACGACACCTGCATGGCGGTCCGCCCTTTCGACCGCTGGTTTTGGCGAGGATGGAGGAGTGCTTGTAACCGCGGGGCGGTTACATGCTCTGCGTGTGGCGGTTTGGCTTCTTTCGTTTCGTGTTAGCTTGCACGACGTGCGAGACCCAGCCCCCGTGTCATAGGGGGAGGACCCTAGAGAACGTCGGTGAAGACTTTGTCAGCGACCCTTGAGGATGTGAGTGGGGAGAGCCGCCTTTAAAAAGGGATCGATCCCCCGGGTGGTAGCCATGTCTTCGCACTCCCCTCATGCATTGTGCCCTTCCACCTTCCGAGCCCCCGGATGGGGGGCACCCGCGTTGCCTTCATCTTGCTGCTGTTGGAGGAGCGCGACCTCGCGGGGGTTGACACCCTTCAGCCATCGCTCGGCTTCAAGGATTTTCATCATGCAGCCCGGCTGCATTCCCTCATCAATGGTCATCCAGGATGATGACCACCAGTTCGGTGGTGGGGAGAAGCAAGCCAGGCTGCAGCCTCTGCCCCGCCCTCAGCTTCAAGGATCTTCATCATCCGTGCTGGGAAGGAGGGCGGGGCGAGTTGGGGCCTACCTCCGCATGGGCCGGCGACCTGCTTCTTCCTCTGGCTCTCGGGGGAGAGGGGCATCCTCTAGCTCTGCGGAGGAGGCGTCCTCCAGCCATGCGGGGGAAGGCGAACTGCTGCTTCCTGGACAGGGTGCAACTGTCCGTCCTCCACCCGGGCGACGGCTGTGCCGCGCGCGGGCCGACTACGTCCTGGTCCTTCCTGCGCCGTCGGCTACACAACACATCGTACGCCACGAGGGCGGTACTCGTGTTCTGGGACGATCCCGTTCTCGTTCTCATGGCGAGAACGGGAGTGAGGACCTACCGGTGCGCTTTGGGGCGGCCGCCGCTCGCTGGTCCGGTGTTGGTGGGCAGGTGGTCGCTGTCGTAGGTGCTGAGGTAGTGGTCGCCCGAGGAGGTTTCTCCGCCGACGAGACCGTCGGCGCCACCCGCGGTCAGACCTCCGGCTCTTTGGCTTTGATAGCTTGTCCTCGCCCCTCGAGTGGGGACATGGGTGAGGGCCTTGTCACAGCAGCGTCTGCCCTGAGGTCATCGCTGCTGCTGTTTAGCCGCCCAAAGCGGAGGTCGTTGTCGCTGCTGGTGCAGTGGTCGGCGGCGAGCCACCTGGAGTTTGTTGTCCCGCAGGCCCTCTGGTGTGGAGGTAGTTCATACCCGCGGGAGTGGAACCGGAGTCCCGTTTGTAATGGCACCCTGAGTATGGGTGTTTGTTCATTGTGGCTGTCGAGGCCTGAACATCTGGGTATTTGGGCGTAATACCGTGTTTCTTCCTCATTTCGAGCACTAGGACTCGCCTGTCGGCTAGCTGAACCGCTTAACCGAGTGTGAGTTGCCTTGCGTGGAAGGTGACGAGTGAGGTATCCGTATCCCGGAGGCATAGGAGTCCCTCGGCTCGGTCGGCCTTGCCGCTCAAGGCTTCTCTTGCTCAGTTATAGAACCTTCGGCCGCTCTGCGATGAGCCGAAGCCGGAGGCAGCGGTGTCGGCATGGACAGAGGCAGAGTCAGCTCGAAAACAGGCTTCTTCGGCCCAAAAGCACGTGGCTTTCTTGGCCGAGGAGGTGCAGCAGCGGCGGCTGGAGTTTGGCCAGGTCGTCCGCTAGCGGGACCAACTCCGGAGTCACGCTGTCGAGGCCATGAGCTGGGCTGAGGTCCTCGGGGGACAGCTGGCTGAGGCTACGGAGTGTCAGCCGAGGCGTCCGCTCGGGCCAGAACCCTTGCGGAGACCCTGGCTGCGATGGCCCAAGCGCGGTGCTGACGTCCTCCTTCGAGGTGGAGATTCTTCCGCCCGTGTCGCCGTCCGAGGCCGGGCCAGATTCCGCCGAAGGTGGAAGCGACGCCGAGGGCGCTGCTGCTCCCTCTGTCGATGTCTGAACCTGCAGGAACAGTTTGTCTGTAGTATGCGTATGTTTTTTGCGGCTGCCGAGGCCTAAACATCTTATTGTCGTGTTATAAAGCTGCGTTTTCTTTTCTCTTGTTTCGAGTATCAGGACTTGTTCGTCGGTAGCAGAATCGCTTATCTGAGCGGGAGTTACTTTTTGCGGAAGGTGATGAGTGAGGTATCCGTATCCAGGAGGCGTAGGAGTCCCTCGGCTCGGTCGGCCTTGCCGCTTACGTGTACTCTCGTCGTTTTCAGGATCCCGCTATCGAAGCAGTCGAGAAGGCACGAAAATCATTCTGGCAGAAAAGTTTTCGAGCGTTAGGACTTGTTCGGTAGCAGAATCGCTTATCCGAGTGTGAGTTACTTATCGCGGAAGGTGATGAGTGAGGTATCCATATCCCGGAGGCGTAGGAGTCCCTCGGCTCGGTCGGCCTTGCCGCTTACGTGTACTCTCGTTGTTTTCAGAACCCGCTATCGAAGCAGTCGAAAAGCGTGAAAGACGTTCTGGCAAAAGACCTTTTCAAGGAAAATTTTGACGCAGAGGGGGTTCCCCCCTTCTAGCCCCCGAGGGAGGGTCGGGCTTTGCCGAGGCAAGGCTGACCCTTCCTTGACGGTTAGACTTTATTTGTGTATGTAAGAGAACGAGGAATACGAACGACCAAAAAACATCTTAAGGGTAGAAGCGACGTAGCTGTTGGATGTTCCAAGCGTTGCTGTAGACCTCGCCTTGATCGTTGGTCAGCTTGTATGTTCTGGGCTTCAAAATCTTGGCGATGATGAACGGCCCTTCCCAGGGAGGAGTAAGCTTATGGCGCCCTCGGGCGTCTTGTCGCAGTCGAAGTACCAAGTCTCCCACCTGGAAGCCTCGGGGTCGAACCCCTCGGGCGTGGTAGCATCGCAGAGACTGCTGATACCGCGCCGAGTGTAGTAAGGCCACGTCCCGAGCTTCTTCGAGCTGATCCAGTGAGTCTTCTCGGCTGGCCTGGTTGCTTTGGTCATCGTACGCCTTTGTCCTCGGGGAACCATATTCTAAGTCTGTGGGTAAGATAGCCTCGGCCCCATAGACTAGAAAGAACGGCGAGAAACCCGTGGCTCGGCTCGGCGTCGTCCTCAAACTCCAGACCACCGAGGGTAGCTCTTTCATCCACCACTTGCCGAACTTGTTGAGGTCGTTGTAGATCCTCGGTTTAAGTCCCTGTAGAATCATATCTTTGGCATGCTCCACCTGCCCATTCGTCATGGGGTGAGCTACGGCGGCCCAGTCCACACGGATGTGGTGGTCCTCGCAGAAGTCCAGGAACTTCTTCCTAGTGAACTGCGTGCCGTTGTCGGTGATGATGGAGTTCGGGACCACAAAGCGATGGATGATGTTGGTGAAGAACGCCACCGCCTGCTCGGACCTGATGCTGGTTAGGGGCCAGACCTCAATCCACTTGGAGAATCTGTCAATGGCGACCAGCAGGTGCGAGAAGCCCCCGGGTGCCTTCTGTAAGGGACCGACGAGGTCCAGACCCCACACAGCAAACACCCAAGTGATGGGTATTGTCTGCAGGGCCTGAGCGGGCAGGTGCGTCTGTTTTGCGTAGAATTGACACCCTTGGCAAGAGCGTACAATCCTAGTGGCGTCGGCCACCGTGGTTGGCTAGTAGAAGCCTTGTCGGAAGGCGTTTCCCACGAGGGCTCGAGGTGCTGCGTGGTGACCGCAAGCCCCCGAGTGTATTTCTTGCAATAGCTCCTGTCCTTCGGCGACGGGATATGCATCGTTGGAGAATGCCCGAGGCGCTGCGGTGGTAGAGCTCCTTTTCATCCCCCAGTAAGACGAATGACTTGGCGCGCCACGCCAGTCGCCGAGCCTCGGCCTTGTCGAGGGGTAGCTCTCCTCGATGGAGATATTGCAGGTACGGGGTCTGCCAGTTTCGATTTGGCGCAACCACATTCCGCTCTCCCTCGACACGCAGGGCCTCACCTTCGGTGGCCGAGGGTACCTCGGGCTGGGCCGAGGTCTCCTCGGGCTCGGGCGTGTCGTCGATCTTGACGGAGGGTTGATGTATGTCTCTGGAGAAGACGTCGGGGGGAACCATTGTCCGCCCCGAGGCTATCTTCGCTAGCTCATCCGCAGTCTCGTTGTACCGTCGAGCGATGTGGTTGAGCTCCAGCCCGTAGAACTTGTCTTCCAGGCGTCGAACTTCGTCGCAGTAGGCCTCCATCTTCCGGTCGCGGCAGTGGGAGTTCTTCATGACTTGGTCGATGACAAGTTGTTGGGTGTCGGAGTACATGGTCCAAAGTTCCGGTTGGATCGGGGCTGTTGGCAGTTGGGTGTCGATCCATTCAGCCACGAAGTCCGCCAAGACTTGGGACTTTATGGCCTTCCGAGGAGCGAATGAGATAGTCTCGCCCATAAGCTCCACTGCCCACTTTGCTATCCTACCCGAGGCCTCTCGGCACTGGATGATCTCCCCCAAGGGAAAGGATGATGTAACACCCCAGGTGTTTATATTCCGCTCGACCACGAGTGCGGACTTTAACACGTAATATCAGTGGATAAAATGGATTTTAAATTTTAATCATCCTCGCTTATCGCGATTTTAATATCGCATCTGTTCCGTTTGTCGCGAGTGCGACTTCATTTTTACTTCTATTTATTCGGGCTCTTCCAAAATTTTCGTGATGTTCGGGACATCGTCGTTCCGAGAATCGGTGCGTCCGGTGAATATTTAAAATTCATCGCCACGCGAATCCAAATTCAGAAGCTCGACCTCCTTTTATGCCTTTGTATTCCGGACAGATTAATTTGAACTCAACGGCTAAAATACTCGGTGCAAAATAATCCGAATCGTGTGTCGTCTGAGCAAAATCGTGTGCGAGGATATAATTCAATTTATTCTTCGGCATGCTGTTTGGCGACGAAATCGCGTATGCATTTGCGGATCTGGTTTCGGCTAATTTCGGTCAAATCACGCCGAACAAATTATCAATGCCGAAATATGTTTAATTCGGTCCGTTGCTTTTTGCCTTGATTTAAAAAGGTGAATTAACGGTACAAATTCATCCGACTTCGGAGTATTCGTCAAATCAAAACCGTGTTACACTTACTATCTATATCGTATACATTCGCAGATTAAAAATACCTTAGCCGATATGGTTTCGGCTAATATTAGTCGAATCACACAGAATAAATTATCTAAATCCCTGAAAATTATTTAGGTACATTGCTTCTCTGTTCGATTTGTTCTTAAAATCCTTGTGAGCACTTCTACCAGCCTCCCTTTATATCTCCAGCACATCGTATTGGATAAAATCGTCGTCTACCTCCCGCAGATTTTTTTCACCGTCGTTCACTCGTTCACATCCCTTCTCTGTACGTGGCTCTGGATTTTCTTTTCCCTGCGCGCTTATCCAGCCGCCGCTCAACTCAAGCATAAAAATCAAGCACGCGGGCCCTGAAGCTTCACTTGACGCGTCCCGGCCAAGCCCTTGCTCGGATTCCAGGCGTCTTCTTCCCTGCCCCTGTCCTGTTTTTCTCTGCGCAGGATTTGGAGCCCCTGCCATGGCCGCAAGCTCGCTCTGCCCCCTGCTTTTCCTGGCCACGGCGTCCCTGTTCCTCGTCGCCCGGTCGCTCGATCTCTCCTCTAGCGCGCAGCCACTCCTTTTTCTCTCTCTGGTATGCTTCCAGTCGAGTGGTGCCATGGCGCTCCATTTTTTTTCTGCGCGTGAGCTCTGCGTTTCCCAGCTCTGCTCCAGCCGCGTCCGCTGCTCATCCCCTCTACCGCGTCTTCCTCCTTGCTCCTTGCGCGAGCCGCGACCCTCTGACCAGTCCCAGCCGAGCTCCCTCCAGCTCCAACCCGGCTCCATCCATGGCCGTGCCGTGCTGCTCGTCGGTGCTCGCCGCGGGAGACGGCGCTCGGTCGCCCCTTCTCCCCCTGCTCCGATCTCGCTCGTGAAGCTCCCATGGCGCGCCACGAGCTCCTCACGGCCGTACCTGGCCGGATCTCCCAGCCGAGCCGCTTTTCTTCATCTTCCCGTGTGTCGCGGAGCTCGGATCGCGCCCCGTCTCCTCTGCTTGCTCGGCGCCCGTCTCCTATGGCGTCTGGCAGCCGCTTCTCTCTGCGCGCTGCGTTTTTTTATTTATTCCCCAAGTTTCCAGTCATGGCGTGCTCTCCCTGCTCGCCTGGCCGGAGCGCCCTGCGCTCTGCTCGCCCATGGAGTTTGCTGAGCTCCATTTCTGCTCGGTCGTGCCCCTACCGAGTCTCCCATGGCCGTACCCTGGGATTCGCCGGAGTCTGCTTCCCTCGCCGCGCGCTGCTTCTTCCCATGGCACGACTGCCCTGCTCTATTTGACGGACGCGCAGTCGCCCTGCTCGCGGAGCTTCCTTGCCGTGGCCGTCGCGTGCCTGCGCGCAGCTCGGCGCCTGGTGCTCGCCCCTGCTGCGCGTGTCGAACTCTTCTAGTGCGTGTACGAAGTTCTCTGGTCGCCACGGCGTGTCAAGTTTCCGCGTCGAACTCTTCTAGTGCGTGTACGAAGTTCTCTGGTCGCCACGGCGTGTCAAGTTTCCGCGTCGAGCCCCCGCGTTGAATCAAGCCTCATGTTGCCGTATTCCTGTTTCAGTTTGTCGTGTCGCGCCATCATCGCTCTGTCGTAAGCTTGCTAGCCACAATTATCTTAACCGCGTCAGCACGCGACTGTAGTCGTGTTCATCGAATTCGCCAACGCTTTGTTGCCGATTCGACTGTCGTCGCTTCGCGTGTTGTCGAGCCCGTCGTTTTCCATATCTTGTACTCGCGTGGTTTCCTGCTCGCCGGTGCGCCCTCTCGGCTCGCTCGGCTTTAATTCCCAATCGCGTCGTCGATTCCGCCGGTTAACGTCGTTTGTCGTCGCGTCGCGAGTACAGCTCTATATACGTCACCCTTCTGATCGTCGTCGATCCGTGTGTCATTAAGAAATCCTAAGAATCGGGTGAAGACGAAGCTAGCAGCACGATATTCCCCAAGCGTTCGACAAATTGCTTGGATAGGAAAATTGCTACCGATCTCGTGGATTCATGTCAGCTGTGGAAACGGTAAGCTGATAAATTATTCAGTATAGTTCGATCGTTGAATAAATTAATATGTTAGTGCGAGGCTCATTAGGGTGCTCGATAAATTGCGTAAGTCACGAAACTCTCGTCGACTTCGCAGTTCTTGCGATTATCGAGCCAGGTTCAGTTATAGCGAGTTATTTCGCTATTCCGGTCACTTAGCTGAATTAGTAGACCGAGTAGAATTTTGGTAGGCATGTGTGATGATAAAATATTTTAATCATTTATAAAGATATAGTATAATTTATAAGGCAAGGGATTAGTTCAGAATTTAATTAATTAACTGATAAGTTGTGATTAGGCTAATTGTATTTCATATGTATAGTTTGTCGTTCGTGATGTTTGCGTTAGGTTCGAGAAGCGTAATTATTGCGTGTAGTCGTATATTAATAACTAGTGATTCCGTACAAAATTGTACAACGCCTCGCCGCTAGGTGTTTAAATTCGCCATCGCGTAGCACTATTTAGGGTTTTTGATATTCCTGTCTATATGACATTCATATGCCTAATGCATTTCATTCAGGTGCGATAATTAATCACGTGATGCGGAAGATGACTCAAGTCGACCCCAAGCGCGGGCTACTCCGCATAGTGATGCTGATGAACGAACCTGCCTGATCAAGTGCTAGGACAAGGATGATCGCCAAGTGGTCGCCACCTAACAACACTAACCTAGTGTTACCCAGGCAAGCCCCGGTGCATGCAACCCCTTCCTTGTGTTTTTAAATAATTTTTGCACACTTTAAGTCTAGTGAAATGTGCATTAGGTTTATAGGAGTTGCCTGGAAACCCTTTGATGCATTGCTGTCGGCGTTTCGAGACCGGGGGGTCCCTGGACCGACGAGTGAAAATGTCGCCGCATGCCCCAGCCCAGATGGGTCGGCGCGAGACGGAGCGCGGAGGGGGGAAAAATAAGGCAGCCGGAGCGAGAGAGAGAGAGGTGGAAATCCCACGGCCTTCGTGTTTGTCCCGCGCCCAGGTCGGGTGCGCTTGCAGTAGGGGGTTACAAGTGTCCACGCGGGAGAGGGAGCGAGCGGCCTGGCGCGAGCGCCCGTCCCGTCCTCTTCCCCGCGCGGCCAACCCTCTATAAGAGGGCCCTGGTCCTTCCTTTTATAGGCGCAAGGAGAGGATCCAGGTGTACAATGGGGGTGTAGCAGAGTGCTAACGTGTCTAGCGGAGGAGAGCTAGCGCCCTAAGTATATGCCATCGTGGCAGCCGGAGAGGTTTTGGCACCCAGTTCGTGTGGTGTCGTGGCCGTCGGAGGAGCGCTGGAGCCTGGCGGAAGGACAGCTGTCGGGGCTGTTGAGTCCTTGCTGACGTCCTCTTGCTTCCGTAAGGGGGCTGAGAGCCGCCGTCGTCATAGAGCGTGCGGGGTGCCATCATCACTTGTCTGGCGGAGCGAGCCAGATGGGACGCCGGTCTTGTTCCCCGTAACCTGAGTCAGCTTGGGGTAGGGTAATGATGGCGCCTCTTGTTGACGAGGTTGGTCCGCGCCCTAGGTTGGGCGATGTGGAGGCTCCTCCGAGGTTGAGTCTGTCTTCCGTGGCCGAGGTCGAGTCCGAGCCCCTTGGTCGGGCGAGGCGGAGACCGTCGGCTGAAGCCAGGGCTGAGTCCGAGCCCTGGGGTCGGGCGAAGTGGAGTTCGCCGTCTTCCGGGGCGGAGCCCGAGTCCAAGCCCTGGGTCGGGCGGAGCGGAGTTCGCCGTCTTCCGGGGCGGAGCCCGAGTCCGAGCCCTGGGTCGGGCGGAGCGGAGTTCGCCGTCTTCCGGGGCTGAGCCCGAGTCCGAGCCCTGGGTCGGGCGGAGCGGAGTTCGCCGTCTTCCGAGGTTGAGCCCGAGTCCGAGCCCTGGGTCGGGCGGAGCGGAGTTCGCCGTCTTCCGGGGCTGAGCCTGAGTCCGAGCCCTGGGTCGGGCGGAGCGGAGTTCCCTATGGTGCCTGAGGCCGGGCCTGGCTGCCTGTCAGCCTTACTCTGTCGAGTGGCACAGTAGTCGGAGCGGCGCAGGCGGCACTGTCCTTCTGTCAGGTCGGTCAGTGGAGCGGCGAAGTGACTGCGGTCACTTCGGCCCTGTCGACTGGAGGACGTGCGTCAGGATAAAGGTATCAAGCCGCCTTTGCATTAAATGCCCCTGCGATTTGGTCGGTTGGCGTGGCGATTTGGCCAGGGTTGCTTCTTGGCGAAGACTGGGCCTCGGGCGAGCCGGAAGTTTGTTCGTCGCTGGAGGGGGGCCTCGGGCGAGACGGAGATCCTCCGGGGTCGGCTGCCCTTGCCCGAGGCTGGGCTCGGGCGAGGCGTGATCGAGTCCCTCGAACGGACCGATCCCTGGCTTAGTCGCACCCATCAGGCCTTTGCAGCTTTATGCTGATGGGGGTTACCAGCTGAGAATTAGGAGCCTTGAGGGTACCCCTAATTATGGTCCCCGACAGTAGCCCCCGAGCCTCGAAGGGAGTGTTAACACTTGCTTGGAGGCTTTTGTCGCACTTTTTTGCAAGGGGACCAGCCTTTCTCGGTTGCGTTTTGTTTCGGTGGGTGCACGCGATCGCACCCGCCGGGTGTAGCCCCTGAGGCCTCGGAGGAGTGGTTTGACTCCTCCGAGGTCTTAATGCATCGCGCAATGCTTCGGCTGGTCGGGTTGTTCCCTCATGTGAGCTGGCCGTAGCCCGGGTGCACGGTCGGGTCCCAAGTTCTCGGGCTGGTATGTTGACGCTGTCAACGGTTTGGCCAGAGCCGGGTTCGCGAGAGCAGCCCCGAGCCTCTGCACAGGGCGAGAGGACGGTCAGGGACAGACTCGACTTTTTTACATACGCCTCTGCGTCGCCTTTTCGCAAGGAGGAGGGGGGGAAAGCGCCATGTTGCCCTCGGAGGACTCCGAACATGGTGTCTCCGGTGAGCTACTGGCGGGTAATCCGAGCGGACGTCCGTGCCCCATTTGTTAGGGGTCGGCTAGAGGCCCAGAGGCGCGCCCAAAAGTACCTGCGGGTGATCTGCCGGACCCGGTCCCCTGTCGACGGGGTCCGAGGGCTCGATGCCTCCCTCTGATGGGATTCCGTTACAAGATCGTTCCCGCTGGTCTCGGAAATGTCCTAGGGTACCTCGGGAGCGTAGCCCGAGCCTCGGTTATGTATCGAACGTACCCAGGGTAATCCCTCGCTCTATGTCTGAGGCGGCTGTGAACCCTTCGAGGGCCAGCCTTCGAACCCCTGATCAGTAGTGGGCGCGGAGCCCGAGTGGCCTGAGGCGGCCGTTGAACCCTTCCGAGGGGCCGGCCTTCGAACCTCTGACCAGTAGTGGGGGTGAAGCCCACGCGCTCTGAGGCGGCTGTTAAACCCCTCCGAGGGGTCAACCTTCGAACCTCTGATCAGTAGGGAGGCTCAGAGGCTGTTTCCTTCACGGAGAAGGATCCTTTTCGGGGTATCCCCCTTTCCCAATCCCTGTTGTAAGAGAGAGAAAGAGGAAAAGAAAAAGGATACGAAATTGAATGACGTGGCGTACCTTTTTTGACGCGGTCATTATGGCGAAGGCGAAGCGTCGCTCGCTTCTCCTGCCAGAGGCGCCGCCTGTCGCGCCGCGGAGTTAATGCGACGGAGCGGGCGGTTCGCGGGGCGGCCGTTGCGCGTGCGCGAGCCGTTCGAGGAACGGAACACGGGCGCGCCGTCTTCACGCCGTGAGAGAGGGTTCTCTCGCTGCCCCAGGATGGGACGTAAGCTTGGTTGACGACGTGAGCGCTGCTCCTGCCCGCCTGCCACCGCCATTACTGCCGGCCCATTTTTGGCCGCATTGACCGTCGTGCCTGGCTAGCACTGCTGGGTCGTACGCAGAGTTGCCTCGAGTCGCGGTACTGGTTCCGCAGTCGAGGGGGCGTGGTAGTGGTGCGAGTGGCGGTGCAGTTGCTTGCACGTAGCGACCGGCGCGCCGGTTGCATGACGCGTGGGCGTGGGCCCCCATGCTGGGTGCGTTGGAAGTCGGAGGGACGCACCCACTTAGCGCGGTTGCATGCCGCCTGCATGGCTGCCCACCCTTTTGCCCGCTGGTCTGGGCGAAGGTGGAGGAATGCTCGTAACCGCTGGGCGGTTGCATGCACCGCGCGTGGCGGTTTGGCTGATTCTGCTTTGGACCAGCTTGCATGACGCGTGGGACCCAGCCCCCGCGCCGTAGGGGGAGAACCTTGGAGCGTGTTGGAGAAGACTCAGCCCACGACGGCTGGGGACGCAAGTAGGGAGAGTCGCCTTTAAAAAGGAGGGTGACCCCCTTGAAAGGCGATCATGTCTTCGCGCTCCCTTATGCATCGTGTCTTTCCACCTTCCGAGCCCCCGGATGGGGGACACCCGCAATCCTTCCGCCTTGTCGTTAGAGGAACGCAACTCCATGGGAGTTGGTACCTTTCAGCCATCGTTCGGGTTCAAGGATTTTCATCACGCGGCCCGGCTGCATCCCCTCACCGGTGGTCACCCGAGACGGTGACCACCAGCCCCTGGATGGGGAGAAGCAAGCCGGGATACGATCTTGGTCCCGCCCTCAGCTTCAAGGAAGTTCATCATCCTTGCTGGGGCGGAGGCTGGGCTGAGCCGGAGCTCTACCTCCCGCGCGGGTTCGTGGGTCAGCCTCTCCTTCAGCATTCAAGGGAGAGGGCGCTCACTGGCCCTACGAGCGGGGCGGACTTCGATAACGCGGGGCTGGTCGACGGCGGGCATCGTCAGCTTCAGCACGTTGGGCTTGCCGGCTTGGCCCCCGGTGCCCCCTCCCGCCGCGAGGGCGGTTGTCGCGCCGCGCGCATGGGAGGACCGCCCAAGACGTCGTGCGCTGCTAGGGCGGCGTTCGTGTTCTGGGGCGGTCCTGCCTTTGCACCGGTACGGTGCCTCCGCGCGGAGGTCAGTGCTCCACTCGTCCGGGAGGATCTGAGTGGGGATCTGCCGGTGGGCTGACGGCCCCTGTCGTCGGTGCCGAGGCGGAGGCGGCTCGAGAAGTCCCCGTCGCCGACAGGATCACCGCCACCATCCGCGCTTCGGGCCTCCGGCTCTTTGTACTTGTCCTCGCCCCTCGAGCGTCAGCGTGGGCGAGGGCAAGGTTGCAGCGGCGTTCGCCCTGAGGCCGTCGCTGCTGCAGTTCGGGCCCCCGTAGAGGGGGTTGTTGTCGCTGCTGCTGGAGCGGGCGACGGTGAGCCGTCCGTCGGCCTTCTGTTGCTCCGCAGGCCCCCCAATCGTGTGGGGGTTGTTCGTACCTGCGGAGGTGGAACCGGAGTTCCGTTTGTAATGGCACCTTGAATGCCGGTCTTTTGTTCATTGTGGCTGTCGAGGCCTGAACGTGTATGTATTTTTGGCGCGGAGCCGTGTTTTTTCCTCATTTTCGAGCACTAAGACTCGCCTATTGGTTGTCTGAACCGCTTCACCAAGAGTGAGTTGCCCCGTGCAAAGGTGACGAGTGAGGTATCCGTATCCCGGAGGCGTAGGAGTCCCTCGGCTCGGTCGGCCTTGCTGTTCGAGGCTTCTCTTGCTTAGTTAAAGGAACCCCTTGGCCGCTCTTCGGCGAGCCGGAGCCAGGGGTAGCGGTGTCAGCACGGACAGAGGCAGAGTTGGCTCGAAAAGAAGACTTGGTCGGCCGGAGCCTGGCCGGGTCGTCCGTTAGCGGGACCGACACCGGAGTTGATCTGCCGAGGCCTCGGGCCGGGCTGATGTCTTCGGGGGACAGCTGGCCGAGGCCTCGGGGTGACCAGCTGAGCCGCCTGCTCGAGCCGGATTCTTGGAGAAGACCCTGGCGGCGATGGCCCGGGCGTGATGATGATGTCGTCCTTCAAAGTGGAGATCCTCGGACCGCGTCGCCGTCTGAGGCTAGGTCGGACCTCGTCGAAGGTGTAGTCGACGCCGAGGGTGCTGCTGCTCCCTTCAGCTGTCGAGATCTGAGCCTGCAGGGTCGGATTATCTTGTAGTGTGCGTTTTCTGCGGCCGCCGAGGCCCAAACACACCCTCGACGTGTTGTAAAGCTGCGCTTCCTTTCCTCTTGTTTCGAGTATCTGGACTTTTTCGTCGGTAACAGAATTGTCTGTGCGAGCGAGAGTTGCTTTTCACGGAAGGTGATGATTGAGGTATCCGTATCCCGGAGGCGCAGGAATCCCTCGGCTCGGTCGGCCTTGCCGCTTACGCGCGCTCTTGCCCGTCCATGGGGTTCTGTCACCAACGCAGTCGAGAAGGCCCGAAGAATCGCTTCGGGAGAGGAGCTTTCGAGCGTGAAGACTTGTTCGGTCCGCGGAATCACCTATCCGAACGCGAGTTACTTATCGCAGAAGGTGATGAGTGAGATATCCGTATCCCAGAGGCGTAGGAGTCCCTCGGCTCGGTCAGCCTTGGCTGCTTACATGTACTCCGTCGTTTTTTAGGATCCACTTTCGAAGTAGTCGAAAAGCACGAAAGACATTCTGGCAGAAAAGATCTTTTTTCGAGGAAAATTTCGACGCAGAGGGGGTTCCCCCCTTTTAGCCCCCGAGGGAGGGTCGGGCTTTGCCGAGGCAAGGCTGACCCTTCCTTGATGACTAAACTTTACTTGGGGGCGAGGTATATGAACAACTTGAAAGCATCTTAAGGGTAGAAGCGACGTAGCTGTTGGATGTTCCAAGCGTTGCTGTAGACCTCGCCTTGACTGTTGGCCAGCTTGTACGTTCCGGGCTTCAGAACTTTGGCGATGACGAACGGCCCTTCCCAGGGAGGCGTGAGCTTGTGCCGCCCTCGGGCGTCCTGTCGCAGCCGAAGCACCAGGTCGCCCACTTGGAGGTCTCGGGACCGGACCCCTCGGGCGTGGTAGCGTCGCAGGGACTGCTGGTACCGCACCGAGTGCAGTAAGGCCATGTCCCGAGCCTCTTCCAGCTGGTCCAGCGAGTCTTCTCGACTAGCTTGGTTCCTTTGGTCAGCATAGGCCCTCGTCCTCGGGGAACCGTATTCTAAGTCTGTGGGCAAGATGGCCTCGGCCCCATAGACTAGAAAGAATGGCGTGAAGCCCGTGGCTCGGCTCGGCGTTGTCCTCAGGCTCCAGACCACCGAGGGGAGTTCCTTCATCCATCGCTTGCCGAACTTGTTGAGGTCGTTGTAGATCCGAGGCTTGAGTCCTTGTAGAATCATGCCGTTGGCACGCTCTACTTGACCATTCGTCATGGGGTGAGCCACGGCGGCCCAGTCCACCCGGATGTGGTGATCCTCGCAGAAGTCCAGGAACTTTCTACCGGTGAACTGGGTGCCGTTGTCGGTGATGATGGAGTTCGGGACCCAAAACGATGGATGATGTTGGTGAAGAACGCCACCGCCTGTTCGGACCTTATGCTGTTTAGGGGTCGGACCTCGATCCACTTGGAGAATTTGTCGATGGCGACCAACAGGTGCGTGTAGCCCCCGGTGCCTTCTGCAAGGGGCCGACGAGGTCCAGACCCCACACAACAAAAGGCCAGGTGATGGGTATCGTCTGTAGAGCCTGAGCGGACAGGTGGGTCTGCCTCGCGTAGAACTGACACCCTTCGTAGGTGCGGACAATTCTAGTGGCGTCGGCCACCGCCGTCGGCCAGTAGAAACCTTGTCGGAAGGCGTTTCCAACAAGGGCTCGAGGTGCTGCATGATGGCCGCAAGCTCCCGAGTGTATCTCTCGTAGGAGCTCCTGACCTTCGGCGATGGAAATGCATCGCTGGAGGATGCCTGAGGGGCTGCGGTGGTAGAGCTCCTTCCCATACCCCAGCAAGACGAACGACTTGGCGCGTCGCGCCAACCGCCGAGCTTCGGCTCGGTCGAGGGGTAGCTCTCCTCGGTGGAGATATTGCAGGTACGAGGTCTACCAGTTTCGATTAGGCATGACCCCGCTTCGCTCCTCCTCGACGCGCAGTGCCTCACCCTCGGGGGCCGAGGGTGCCTCGGGCTGAACCGAGGGTGCCTCGGGCCAAGCCGAGGGTGCCTCGGACTGAGCCGAGGGTGCCTCGGACTGAGCCGAGGGTACCTCGGGCTGGGCCGAGGGTGCCTCGGGCTCGGGCGTGTCGTCGATCTTGACGGAGGGTTGATGCAGGTCTCGGGAGAAGACGTCCGGGGGAACCATTGTTTGCCCCGAGGCTATTTTAGCCAGCTCGTCCGCAGTCTCGTTGTAGCGCTGGGCGATGTGGTTGAGCTCGAGCCCGTAGAACTTGTCTTCCAGGCGCCGAACCTCATCGCAGTAGGCTTCCATCTTCGGGTCGCGACAGTGGGAGTTCTTCATGACTTGGTCGATGACGAGTTGCAAGTCACCGCGAGCGTCGAGGCGTCGGACCCCTAGCTCGATGGCGATGCGCAACCCGTTGACCAGAGCCTCGTACTCAGCCACATTGTTGGACACCGGGAAGTGGAGGCGTAGCACGTAGCGTAGATGCTTTCCGAGGGGCGAGATGAAGAGTAGGCCTGCGTCGGCTCCTGTCTTCATCAGTGACCCATCGAAGAACATGGTCCAGAGTTCCGGTTGGATCGGAGCTGTTGGGAGCTGGGTGTCGACCCATTCAGCCACGAAGTCTGTCAAGACCTGGGACTTGATGGCCTTCCGAGGGGCGAACGAGATTGTTTCACCCATGATTTCCACCGCCCACTTTGCGATTCTACCCGAGGCCTCTCGGCACGGGATGATCTCCCCCAGGGGGAAGGATGACACCACAGTTACCGGATGAGACTCGAAGTAGTGTCGCAACTTCCACCGCGTCAGGATTACCGCGTATACCAGCTTCTAAACTTGTGGGTAGCGGATCTTGGTTTCGGACAGTACCTCGCTGATGAAGTAGACTGACCTCTGGACGGGCAATGCATGCCCCTCTTCTCGTCTCTCAACCACGATCGCGGCGCTAACCACCTGAGTGGTCGCGGCGACGTAGATCAAGAGGGCTTCTCTGGTAGCGGGGGGCACCAAGATGGGCGCATTCGTGAGGAGCGCCTTCAGGTTCCCAAGGGCTTCCTCGGCCTCAGGGGTCCAAGTGAAGCACTCGGCCTTCCTTAAGAGGCGGTACAGAGGCAGGCCTCTTTCGCCGAGGCGTGAGATGAAGCGGCTCAGAGCCGCAAGACATCCCATGACTCTCTGTACGCCCTTCAAGTTCTTGATGGGCCCCATGCTGGTGATAGCTGCGATCTTCTCCGGGTTGGCTTCGATGCCCTGTTCGGAGACGATGAACCCCAAGAGCATGCCTCGGGGTACCTCGAAGACACACTTTTCGGGATTGAGCTTCACACCTTTCGCCTTGAGACATCGGAATGTCACTTCAAGGTCGGAAAGGAGGTCGGAGGCTTTCCTCGTCTTGACTACGATGTCATCGACGTAGGCCTCGACCGTCCGGCCGATGTGTTCGCCGAACACATGGTTCATGCACCGCTGGTTCGTCGCACCCGCATTCCTCAAGCCGAACGGCATGGTGACATAGCAGTACATGCCGAAGGGCGTGATGAAAGAAGTTGCGAGCTGGTCGGACTCCTTCATCCTGATTTGGTGATACCCTGAGTAGGCATCGAGGAAAGACAGGGTTTCGCACCCAGCAGTGGAATCCACGATTTGATCGATGCGAGGCAGAGGGTAGGGAACCTTCGGACATGCTTTGTTTAGACCAGTGTAGTCTACACACATCCGCCATTTCCCTCCTTTCTTTCTCACAAGCACAGGGTTGGCAAGCCATTCGGGATGGAATACCTCTTTGATGAACCCTGCCGCCATTAGCTTGTGGACCTCCTCGCCTATGGCTCTGCGTTTTCTTTCGTCGAATCAGCGCAGAGGCTGCTTGACGGGCCGGGCTCCGGCTCGGATATCCAGCGAGTGCTCGGCGACATCCCTCGGTATGCAGGGCATGTCCGAGGGACTCCACGCGAAAACATCGGCGTTTGCACGGAGAAAGTCGACGAGCACTGCTTCCTATTTGGGGTCGAGCTCGGAGCCGATCCGGATCTGCTTGGAGGCGTCGCTGCTGGGGTCGAGGGGGACGGACTTAACCGTCTCCGCTGGCTCGAAGTTGTCGGCGTAGCGCTTCACATCTGGCACCTCCTTAGAGAGGCTCTCCAGGTCGGCGATGAGGGCCTCGGACTCGGCGAGGGCCTCGGCATACTCCACGCACTCGACGTCGCATTCGAACGTGTGTCGGTACGTGGGGCCGACGGTGATGACCCCGTTGGGGCCTGGCATCTTGAGCTTGAGGTAGGTGTAGTTGGGGACGGCCATGAACTTCGCGTAGCATGGCCTCCCCAATACTGCGTGGTAGGTTCCTCGGAACCCGACCACCTCGAACGTGAGGGTCTCCCTTCGGAAGTTGGAGGGTGCTCCGAAGCAGACGGGTTGGTCGAGTTGTCCGAGGGGCTGGACGCGCTTCCCGGGGATGATCCCGTGGAAAGGCGCAGCGCCTGCCCGGACCGAGGATAGATCGACATGCAGGAGCCCGAGGGTCTCGGCGTAGATGATGTTGAGGCTGCTGCCTCCGTCCATGAGGACCTTGGTGAGCCTGACGTCGCCGATGATGGGATCGACAACGAGTGGGTATTTCCCCGGGCTCGGCACGTGGTCGGGGTGGTCGGCTTGGTCGAAGGTGATGGGCTTGTCAGACCAGTCTAGGTAGACTGGCGCCGCCACCTTTACCGAACAGACCTCCCGACGCTCTTGCTTGTGGTGCCGAGCCGAGGCGTTTGCCGCTTGCCCACCGTAGATCATGAAGCAGTCGCGGACCTCGGGGAACTCTCCTGCCTGGTGATCTTCCTTTTTGTCGTCGTCGCGAGCCCTGCCACTCTCCGTGGATGGCCCGACCCTGTGGAAGTGGCGCCGAAGCATAGCGCACTCCTCAAGGGTGTGCTTGACGGGCCCCTGATGATAGGGGCACGACTCCTTGAGCATCTTGTCGAAGAGGTTGGCACCTCCGGGGGGTTTCCGAGGGTTCTTGTACTCGGCGGCGGCGACAAGGTCCGCGTCGACGGCGTCGCGTTTCGCTTGCGACTTCTTCTTGCCCTTCTTCTTGGCGCTGCGCTGAGTTGATGCCTCGGGGGCATCTTCCGGTGGGCGGCCCTGGGGCTGCTTGTCTTTCCGGAAGCTAGCCTCAACCGCCTCCTGGCCAGAGGCGAACTTGGTGGCGATGTCCATCAGCTCGCTCGCCCTGGTGGGGGTCTTTCGACCCAGCTTGCTGACCAGGTCGCGGCAAGTGGTGCCGGCGAGGAACGCGCCGATGACATCTGAATCGGTGATGTTGGGCAGCTCGGTGCGCTGCTTGGAGAATCGCCGGATGTAGTCCCGGAGAGACTCTCCCGGCTGCTGTCGGCAGCTTCGGAGGTCCCAGGAGTTCCCGGGGCGCACGTACGTGCCCTAGAAATTGCCGGCGAAGGCTTGGACCAGGTCGTCCCAGTTGGAGATCTGCCCCGGAGGCAGGTTCTCCAACCAGGCGCGAGCGGTGTCGGAAAGGAACAGGGGGAGGTTGTGGATGATGAGGTTGTCATCGTCCGTTCCACCCAGTTGGCAGGCCAGCCGGTAGTCTGCGAGACACAGTTCCGGTCTCGTCTCCCCCGAGTACTTTGTGATAGTAGTCGGGGTTCGGAACCGGGTCGGGAACGGCGCCCGTCGTATGGCGCGGGTGAAAGCCTGCGGACCGGGTGATTCGGGCGAGGGACTCCGATCCTCCCCGCTGTCGTAGCGTCCCCCACGCCTGGGGTGGTAGCCTCGGCGCACCCTCTCGTCGAGGTGGGCCCGACGGTCGTGGTGATGGTGCTCGTTGCCAAGGCGACCCGGGGCCGCAGGCGCTGTGTTGCGCGTGCGCCCGGTGTGGACCGAGGCTTCCCGCATGAATCGGGAAGTCGCGGCGTGATGTTCCGAGGGGTACCCCTTCCTTCGGGAGGCGGAGCTTTCGGCCCGTCGGACCGCGGCGCCCTCCAGGAGATTCTTGAGCTCTCCCTGGATTCGCCGCCCCTCGGTGGTTGATGGCTCCGGCATCGCGCGGAGAAGCATTGCCGCTGCAGCCAGGTTCTGGCCGACCCCACTGGAAGTGGGTGGCGGCCTTACCCTGACATCGTCGGCGATGCGGTGCTGGAAGCCCTGGGGTAGATGACGCACTTCCCCGGCCGGAGGTTGGCTCGCCCATTCCTGCCCGACGTCCCGGCGGATCGGCTCAAGTGTTCCTGCTCCCTCGTCGAGCCTGGCCTGCACCCCGCGGATTTGCTCGAGCTGTGGGTCATGACCCCCGCCTGAACTTGGACCACTGCTAGCTCCCGTAGGATGTCAACGCGAGGCACAGGCCTAGGGAGATCACCATTTTCCGGCATACCAAGATGGTTGCCTTCGGAGGGACCCCCTAGATCGACGTGGAAACATTCACGACTTGGGCCGCAGTCCTCGTCGCCGAGGCTGCGGTTACCGTCGAAACAGTCGGAAAGGCAGTAGTCGCATGCGGTCATGAAGTCCCGCATGGCACTGGGGTTACCAAGTCCGGAGAAATCCCAACAGAAGTCGGGCTCGTCATCTTCCTCGGACCCCGAGGGCCTGTAGGTCGAGACGTCCGTCAGCCGGTCCTAGGGTGACCGCATACGAAACCCCAGAGGGTTTGGACTCGCCTCTACGAGAGTGTCCGCCAAAGCGAAGTCGCTTGGCGGGTCCAGGCTGAATCCAAGAGGCGTGAGATGGGAATCGGTCGGTACCTCTTGGTCGACGGGCGGTGATGAAGTCACGTCAGGGACTGACTGCACCGTCGTCTCAGGTACGAGGGTGACGCCCAGCAAGCCTTTCGCGAGCGTGCTGGCGTCGTCCGTTTGCTTGGAATTGGCGTGTTGCGGGGAGACGACGCTCGTCTTCGTCTCAAACGCGAGGTCGACGCCCGACGTGCCCCCCGTTGGGGCGCCGGCGCCGTCGACTTGCTCGACAGCCGACGAGGTGCCGCCTCCTGCTTGGCCTTGGTTGCCCCGCCTCCTTTTCCGTCGGTGGGGGAGAGGGCGGGGCGAGCTCGAATGTTGTTCTTCCACCACGCGGGGAAGACGTCGTCGATTCCGCCGCCGGCGGGCGGGCTGTCGGCCGCCATTGTCGCTGTCGCACGGCGGGGGAAGGAGTATCATGTCGTATCTGCCGTCGAGGGACATGAACTCAAGACTCCCGAAACGGAGCACCGTCCCGGGCTGAAAAGGTTGCTGGAGACTGCCCATCTGGAGCTTGACGGGAAGCTATTCGTCAACACGCAGCAGGCCCCTACCTGGCGCGCCAACTGTCGGCGTTTCGAGACCGAGGGGGGGGTCCCTGGACCGACGAGTAAAAATGTTGCCGCGTGCCCCAGCCCAGATGGGTCGGCGCGAGACGGAGCGCGAAGGGGGGGGGGGCCGGAGCGAGAGAGAGAGAGAGGTGGAAATCCCGCGGCCTTCGTGTTTGTCCCGCGCCTAGGTCGGGTGCGCTTGCAGTAGGGGGTTACAAGCGTCCACGCGGGAGAGGGAGCGAGCGGCCTGACGTGAGCGCCCGTCCCGTCCTCTTCCCCGCGCGGCCAACCCTCTGTAAGAGGGCCCTGGTCCTTCCTTTTATAGGCGCAAGGAGAGGATCCAGGTGTACAATGGGGGTGTAGCAGAGTGCTAACGTGTCTAGCGGAGGAGAGCTAGCGCCCTAAGTACATGCCATCATGGCAGCCGGAGAGGTTTTGACACCCAGTTTGTGTGGTGTCGTGGCTGTCGGAGGAGCGCTGGAGCCTGGCGGAAGGACAGCTGTCGGGGCTGTTGAGTCCTTGCTGACGTCCTCTTGCTTCCGTAAGGGGGCTGAGAGCCGCCGTCGTCATAGAGCGTGCGGGGTGCCATCATCACTTGTCTGGCGGAGCGAGCCAGATGGGACGCCGGTCTTGTTCCCCATAGCCTAAGTCAGCTTGGGGTAGGGTAATGATGGCGCCTCTTGTTGATGAGGTCGGTCCGCGCCCTAGGTTGGGCGATGTGGAGGCTCCTCCGAGGTCGAGGTCGAGTCTGTCTTCCGTGGCCGAGGTCGAGTCCGAGCCCCTGGGTCGGGCGAGGCGGAGACCGTCGGCTGAAGCCAGGGCTGAGTCCGAGCCCTGGGGTCGAGCGAAGCGGAGTTCGCCGTCTTCCGGGGCGGAGCCCGAGTCCGAGCCCTAGGTCGGGCGGAGCGGAGTTCGCCGTCTTCCGGGGCGGAGCCCAAGTCCGAGCCCTGGGTCGGGCGGAGCGGAGTTCGCCGTCTTCCGGGGCTGAGCCCGAGTTCGAGCCCTGGGTCGGGCGGAGCGGAGTTCGCCGTCTTCTGGGGCTGAGCCCGAACCCGAGCCCTGGGTCGGGCGGAGCGGAGTTCGTCGTCTTCCGGGGCTGAGCCCGAGTCCGAGCCCTGGGTCGGGCGGAGCAGAGTTCCCTATGGTGCCTGAGGCCGGGCCTGGCTGCCTATTAGCCTTACTCTGTCGAGTGGCACAGCAGTCGGAGCGGCGAAGTGACTGCGGTCACTTCGGCCCTGTCGACTGGACGACGTGCGTCAGGATAAAGGTGTCAGGCCGCCTTTGCATTAAATGCCCCTGTGATTTGGTCGGTTGGCGTGGCGATTTGGCCAGGGTTGCTTCTTGGCGAAGACTGGGCCTCGGGCGAGCCGGAAGTTTGTTCGTCGCTGGAGGGGGGCCTCGGGCGAGACGGATATCCTCCGGGGTCGGCTGCCCTTGCCCGAGGCTGGGCTCGGGCGAGGCGTGATCGAGTCCCTCGAACGGACCGATCCCTGGCTTAGTCGCACCCATCAGGCCTTTGCAGCTTTATGCTGATGGGGGTTACCAGCTGAGAATTAGGAGCCTTGAGGGTACCCCTAATTATGGTCCCCGACAATTGCCTTCCTTGATATCCATACCTTTATAGATACTTCTGGTGAAGTATCAAAAATATGATTTACAAAAATGCTTAGCCCTGCTTAGATCTTGTGGATAGAGGTTGTCTTTTGCAATACTGCCTAGCTCAGGGGTTATCTTGAGGAAGGATGGCTTCTACCTGCAAGAATATATGTTCATTGGGAGCATTGTGGGATCTTACTGCAAAGTTCCCTGTGATGCTCTTTTCATCCTAAGGAACACAAACAATCCTAAGGATGGAAGTACTTAAATTGGGACTTGGGCTAGGAACAGGTGATGTTCTACCCAGGTTGATTAAGGATTGGATGCGTATGTAGGCTTGATGATCGAGGACCCTTTAACTGGTCACATGCCTCATCATGGGTAAGCTTTGCCTCGGGCAGACTAAGGCCAGAATAAGATAACACGCAATGGGAGTGGAGCGGTGGCGAGAGTAGTGTGTACCCTCTGTGGCAAGAGGCTGGACGGTGGTGTATCTGTGCTCTTGGTTGACGTGAACCTGATCTAGTCTTAAGAACCCTGGTGGCGGGTTGACATATGCAAGGGTTAAGTGCTACATATGTCGTGTGATCGGAGATCCTCAGCTGAGTATAATCGATTCGGATCGTCGTACCTTCGCGGTTTTGAAGACTTGGTCACTGCCCTACAACCTAAGTCAGGATGTGAACCTCATGAATAAAAATGATGTTGTATTGATGAGATGGTGAAATTAGACCAGATGCAAACAGAGTCTATTAATATTTAATCTGGCGTTAAAATATTGAAAGTAAGGACTCACTTTAGTAAGCTATTTCTGCAAAAGTATCTAAGTTGATTCTTGCTAAAGCCTCTCCTTGATTCCCAAATCCAGCATATCCTTGAGAGTCTTTTCTTTAGTCGGGTAAGTCTTGCTGAGTAATCCCATACTCAGGGTTTTATTCCCTGTTGTTTTTCAGGTTATAGTTTTGTGCTGTTGTTGATGGTGTTAAGTGCCGGTGGGCTCGACCTTCTTATATAAGTATACCCCGTCTTTATCTTGTTATTGTGGATGATCACTTGAGCTAGCATATATTTCAAACTTATACTTTTGTAATCACTCCGATAAAATAATGTAAAATTTTTGTAACCTTTAAAATTTGGTAATAAGATTTCCGCTGCAAAAATGTTGTGTGTGTGATTTGTGTTACTTAATCCCGCGGTTCTGGTTGTAAGTGGTTTATCCGATGTCCTTGGGCAATCAGACGGATCCTGTTAAGTTATCTGGTGCACATGCATAGCTGTCTGAGGTCTTTGAGACAAGGACAGGTGCATGTGGACCCAATAACTTGGGAGGTTCTACCACAGATGACACCACAGTCACCGGATGGGACTTGAAGTAGTGTCTCAACTTTCGCCGCGTCAGAATTACTGCGTATAGTAGCTTATGGATTTGTGGGCAGCGGATCTTGGTCTCGGATAGCACCTCACTGATGAAGTAGACCGACCTTTGGACAAGCAGTGCATGCCCTTCTTCTCGTCTCTCGACTTCGATCGCGGTGCTGACCACCTGAGTGGTTGCGGCTACATAGATCAAGAGAGCTTCTCCCGCAGCGGGGGGCACCAAGATGGGCGCATTTGTAAGGAGTGCCTTTATGTTTCCGAGGGCTTCCTCGGCCTCGGGGGTCCAAGTGAAGCGCTCGGCATTCCTTAAGAGGCGGTACAAGGGTAGGCCTTTTTCGCCGAGGCGCGAGATGAAGCGGCTCAGAGCCGCAAGGCATCCCATGACCCTTTGTACTCCTTTCAAATCTTTGATAGGCCCCATGTTGGTGATGGCCGCGATTTTCTCTGGGTTGGCCTCGATGCCTCGCTCGGAGACGATGAACCCCAGGAGCATGCCTCGGGGGACTCCGAAGACACACTTCTCGGGATTGAGCTTCACGCCCTTCGCTCTCAAACACTTGAATGTTGTTTCAAGGTCAGAGAGGAGGTCGGAGGCTTTCCTCGTCTTGACAACGATGTCATCGACGTAAGCCTCGACCGTTTGGCTGATGTGCTCTCCAAACACGTGGTTCATGCACCTTTGATATGTTGCACCTGCATTCCTCAAGCCAAATGGCATAGTAGTATAACAGTACATGCCAAAAGGTGTGATGAAAGAAGTCGCGAGCTGGTTGGACTCTTTCATCTTGATTTGGTGATAGCCTGAATAGGCGTCGAGGAATGACAGGGTTTCGCACCCAGCAGTGGAGTCCACAATTTGATCGATGCGAGGCAGAGGGTAGGGAACCTTCGGACATGCTTTGTTTAGACCAGTGTAGTCTACGCACATCCTCCATTTCCCACCTTTATTTTTTACAAGCACAGGGTTAGCTAGCCATTCGGGATGGTATACCTCTTTGATGAACCCTACAGCCATCAGCTTATGGATCTCCTCGCCTATGGCTCTGCGCTTTACTTCGTCGAAACGGCGCAGAGGCTGCATCACGGGTCGGGCACCGGCTCGGATATTCAGTGAGTGCTCGGCGACATCCCTCGGTATGCCGGGCATGTCCAATGGACTCCACGCAAAAACTTCGGCGTTTGCGCGGAGAAAGTCGACGAGCACTGCTTCCTATTTGGGGTCGAGCTCAGAGCCGATCCGGACTTGCTTGCAGGCGTCGTTGCTGGGGTCGAGGGCGACAGTCTTAACCGCCTCAGCCGGTTCAAAGTTGCCGGCGTGGCGCTTCGCATCATGAACCTCCTTGGATAGGCATTCCAGGTCGGCGATGAGGGCCTTGGACTCGGCGAGGGCCTCAGCGTACTCCACGCACTCCACGTCGCATTCGTACGCGTGTCGGTACGTGGATCCGACGGTGATGACCCCGTTGGGGCCTGGCATCTTGAGCTTGAGGTACATGTAGTTGGGGACGACCATGAACTTGGCGTAGCATGGTCTCCCCAGGACCGCGTGGTAGGTCCCTCGGAACCCGACCACCTCGAACGTGAGGATTTCTCTGCGGAAGTTGGAGGGAGTCTTGAAACAGATGGGCAAATCGAGCTGCCCGAGGGGCAGGACGCGCTTTCCGGGGACGATCCCGTGAAAGGGCGCCGCACCGGCCCGGATCGTGGACAGGTCGATCTCCAAGAGCCCGAGGGTCTCGGCGTAAATGATGTTGAGGCTGCTGCCTCCGTCCATGAGGACCTTGGTGAGCCTGGCGTTGCCGATGATAGGATCGACAACGAGCGGGTACCTTCCTGGGCTCGGCACGCAGTCGGGGTGGTCGCCCTGGTAGAAGGTGATGGGCTTGTCGGACCAGTCCAGGTAGACTGGCGCCGCCACCTTCACCGAGTAGACCTCCCGGCGCTCCTGCTTGCGGTGCCGAGCCGAGACGTTTGCCACTCGCCCACCGTAGATCATGAAACAGCCGTGGACCTCGGGGAACTCCTCTTCCTTGTCGCCCCCCTTCTTGTCATTGTCTTGGCCTTTGCCACCTTCCGCCGGTGGCCCAGCCTTATGGAAGTAGCGCCGAAGCATGACGCATTCCTCAAGGGTGTGCTTGACGGGACCCTGGTGATAGGGGCACGACTCCTTGAGCATCTTGTTGAACAGGTTGGCCCCTCCGGGAGGCTTCCGTGGGTTCCTGTGCTCGGCAGCAGCGACAAGATCTGCGTCGGCGGCGTCGTGCTTCGCTTGCAACTTCTTCTTGGCCTTCTTCTTCGTGCCGCGCTGGGCGGACGCCTCAGGGACGTCTTCCTGCTGCCGTCCCTGAGGCTGTTTGTCCTACCGAAAGATGGCTTCGACCGCCTCCTGACCAGAGGCAAACTTGGTGGTGATGTCCATAAACTCGCTCGCCTTGGTGGGAGTCTTGCGGCCCAGTTTGCTCACCAGGTCGCGGCAAGTGGTGCCGGCGAGGAACGCCCCGATGACATCCGAGTCGGTGATGTTGGGCAGCTCGGTGCGCTGCTTCGAAAACCGCCGGATGTACTCTCGCAGGGATTCCCCTGGCTGCTAGAGGCAGCTTCGGAGATCCCAGGAGTTCCCAGGGCGCACGTACGTGCCCTAGAAATTTCCAACGAAAGCCTTGACCAGGTCATCCCAGTTGGAGATCTGTGCGGGACGTAGATGCTCCAGCCAGGCCCGGGCAGCGTCGAAGAGGAATAGGGGGAGGTTTCGGATGATGAGGTTGTCGTCGTCCGTTCCTCCCAGCTGGCAGGCCAGCCGGTAGTCCGCAAGCCACAACTCCGGCCTCGTCTCCCCCGAGTACTTGGTGATGGTAGTCGGGGCCCGAAACCGGGTCGAGAACGGCGCCCGTCGTATGGCCCGGCTGAAGGCTTGCGGACCTGGCGGTTCGGGCGAGGGGCTCTGATCCTCCTCGCTGTCGTAGCGTCCCCCACGCCTGGGGTGGTAGCCTCGGCGCACCTTCTCGTCAAGTCGAGCTCGACGGTCGCGGCGGTGGTGCTCATTGCCGAGGCGATCTGGGGCTGCAGGCGTAGCGTCCCGTGTGCGCCCGGTGTGGACCGAGGCCTCCCACATGAGTCGGGAAGTCGCTGCGCGATGCTCCGGGGGGTACCCTTGCCTTTAGGAGGCAGAGCTCTCGGCCCGTCAGACCGCGGCATCCTCCAGGAGATTTTTTAGTTCTCCCTGGATACGCCGCCCCTCAGTGGTGGATGGCTCCGACATCGCTCGGAGTAGTATTGTCGCTGCAGCTAGATTCTAGCCGACCCCATTGGAGGCCGGGGGCAGCCTTACCCTGGCATCGTCAACGGTACAACGTTGGACATCCCAGGCCCGATGACACGCTTCTCCGGCGAGTGCTCGGCCTGCCCACTCCTGCTCGATGTTTTGCCAGAGCTGCACAAGTTGCCCTGCTTCCTCGTCGAGCTTGGCCTGCATCTCGCGGATTTGCTCGAGCTGTGTGTCCTGACCCCCCGCAGGGACTGGGACCACAGCTAGCTCCCGCAGGATGTCAACGTGAGGCGCAGGCCTAGGGGGATCGTCATCCTCTGGCATACCGAGGTGGTTGCCTTCGTCGTGACCCCCTAGATCGACGTGGAAACATTTGCGACTTGGGCCACAACCCTCATCGTCAAGGCTGTGGCCATCATCGGAGCAATCAGAAAGGCAGTAGTCACATGCGGTCATGAGGTCTCGCATGGCACTAGGATCACAGAGCCCGGAGAAATCCCAACCAGAGTCGGGCTCGCTTCTTCCTCGGAACCCGGGGGTCCGTAGGTTGAGACGGCCGTCAGTCGGTCCCAGGATGACCACATATGGTACCCCGGAAGGTTAGGGTATGCCTTTACAAAAGCGCTCACCGAAGCGGGGTCACTTGGTGGATCGAAGCTGAATCTAAAAGGCACAAGGTGGAACACGGACGGTACCTCTTGATCGATGGACGGTGACGAAGTCGCGTCGGGGACGGACTGCACCGTTATCTTAGGTACGAGGCTAACGCCCAGCAAGCCCTTCGCGAGTGTGCTGGCGTCATCTGTCCGCTTGGGGTTGGAACGTTGCGGGGAAACGACATCCGTCGTTGTCTCAGGCGCGAGGACAATGCCCGACATGTCCCCCGCTGGGGCGTCGGTGTCGTCGACTCGCTCGACAGCCGACGAGGTGCCGCCTCCTGCATGGCCACGGTTGCCCCGTCTCCTCCTTCTGCGGCGAGGAGGGTGACGAGGCAAGCCCGGATGCTGCTCCTCCGCCACGGGGGGAAGACGTCGTCGAGTTCGCCGCCACTGGGCGAGCTGACGACTGTCGTTGTTGCTGTCGCGCTGCGGGAGGAGTACCATGTCGTAGCTGCCGTCGAGGGACATGAACTCGAGACTCTCGAAGCGGAGCACCGTCCCGGGCTGAAGAGGTTGCTGATGACTACCCATCTAGAACTCAACGGGAAGTTGTTCGTTAACGTGCAGCAGGCCCCTACCTGGCGCGCCAACTGTCGGCGTTTCGACCCCGGGGGGTCCCTGGACCGACGAGTAAATTTGTCGCTGCACGTCCCAGCCCAGATGGGTTGGCGCGAGATGGAACACAAGGGGGAAAACGCGGCTCGTGTTACCCCACGCTAGGGGGCTGTGCTCGTAGTAGGGGTTACAAGCGTTCGCGAGAGAGAGAGAGAGAGTGAGCCTGTTCGTTAGCTTGTTCTCCCGCGCGACCCTTTGCATGAAGGCCCTGGACCTCCCTTTTATAGATGCAAGGAGAGGGTCCAGGTGTACAATGGGGGTGTAGCTGGGCGCTAACGTGTCCGGCAGGGAAATGCTTGAGCCCTGTGTACATGCCAACGTGGCTGTCGGAGAAATGCTTAAGACCTGTGTAGGCGATAACGTGGCCGTCGGAGAAGTGCTTGAGCCCTGTAGAAGTACAGCTGTTGGTGCTGTTGGGATCTTGGTGACGTCTCCTTGCTTCCATAGGGGGCTGAGAACCACCGTCGTCATCGACGCACGCAGGGATCCATCATTACTTGTTACCGGGGCGATCCAGATGGGATGCCGGTCTGGTTCTCCCATAGCTTGAGCTAGCTTGGGGTAGGGTAATGATGTATCCCCCGTGGTGCGGTCGGTCCGAGCCCAAGGTCGGGCGATGTGGAGACTTCTCCTGAGGCTGAGACCGGGGTCAGGCGAGGACGCGATTCCTCCCGAGGCCGAGGTTGAGGCCGAGCCCTGAGGTCGGGCGAGGCGGAGACCACCTTCCGAGGCCGAGGTTGAGGCCGAGCCCTGGGGTCGGGCGAGGCGGAGACCTCCTCCTGAGGCCGAGGCCTAAGGTCGGGCGAGGCAGAGCTTCCTGTTGCGCCTGACGCTGAACTTGGCTGTTGTCAGCCTCACCTTGGTGGGTGGCACAGCAGTTGGAGCGGAGCGAGCGGCGCTGTTTTCCTGTCAGGTCGGTCAGCGAAAGGGCGAAGTGACTGTGGTCACTTCGACCTTGCCGACTGAGGCACGTGTGTCAGGATAAGGTGTCAGGCGATCCTCGCGTTGAATGCGCCTGCGATACGGTCGGTTGGAGAGGCGATTTGGCCAAGGTTGCTTCTCGACGAAGCCTGCTCGAGCTGGGCCTCGGGCATGCCGAGGGTGCGCCCACTGCCTGAGGAGGCCCTCGGGCGAGACGTAACTTCGTCCGGGACTACAGTTCCTGCCCGAGGCTGGGCTCGGGCGAGGCGAGATCGCGTCCCTTGGGTAGACGAAGCCTTGACTTGAACCGCACCCATCAGTCTTTGCAGTTTATGCTGATGGTGGTTACCGGCTGTGTTTAGGTGTGTTGGGGGTACCCCTAATTACGGTACCCGACACCACTCGGATGATTTTATCCCGGGCAAATTAATTTGAACTTGACGACTAAAATGTTTGGACTAAAATAATCTGAATCGCACATTGTCTGAGAGAAATCATGCGCGAGATTATGATGCAATTTATCCTTCAGTGCTGTTTTGGCGAGCGCAAGAGTAATAATTGGGCCTGTTTTTCCAGTGCGTTGTCTTCGGTAGAGAAATTGGGTGCTTGATTAGTGGATGAGATTTACCAGGTTAGACGAGTTAAGCACAGACTAAATACCGAAGCCGAAATCCGTTTAATTCGGTCCGTTGCTTCTCGTTTCGATCTAAATCTTCAAAAAGTGAATTAACGATACGTATTCATCCGACTATAGAGTATTCATCAAACCAAATCCTGTGCAATTGTTGCTGTCGATCCTAATTATTCGACCCTTTGATTATCGCTAAAAATCGTGATTCAAAATATCTACGGTTCTATGTTAAAAAAAGAAAGAAGAAATTAAAAAATGGAAAAAGATCTTCTCTCTCGTTCCTATCTCGAGCCGCCTAGATTTTTTTTCTCGCTCTAACGCGCGCTACTCAGCTGCGGGAAGAAGATCCCGCCGCCTTCTCCCTACATTTTTCTTCACGGAGCTTATCTCCTCCCCGCAGCGCTCGGTGCCCATTCCATCTCTCTCGCGCGTAGCTTCCTGGCCCTTGCTCCATCTCCCACCGCGGCGCCCTGGCTCCTTCTCCCCTCGCCGCGCGTTCCTGCTCCTCTTTCCTTCCTACTCTCTCTACCTTCTGTGCACTTCTCTGCTCGCCATGGTTGTCGCGCATGGCCGAGGAGGGCTAGATCCGCACCGAGCTCGCGCCCAGCTCCCTCCTCTTCTCCCCATGGCGGCTCCCTCCCTGCTTGGATTTTGTCCAGGCCCGCGCGACTCCCATGGCGTGCCCTCCCTGCTCGCTCTCCAGCTCGGTGCTCCTCTACTCGGATCTCGCCCCTGTGCTCGGCCATGGCCACTGCGCCGTGGAGCTCTGCGCGCCGAGCTCCTCCCTCGCCTTGGCCGCCATGCTGACTTCCCTAGCGTGCCCGCCTGTCCGAGTTCTGCGTCCAGTTTCCTGCGCGACGGCCGCCGGCCATCTCCAGCTCTTCCATGGCGCGCGCAAAGCTTCTCTGTTGGCTGCACGCTGCTCCCTGTTTTTCTGGTAGCCGTGCGCGCGAAACTGCTCCGGTCGGCGACCCCTGTGGCCGTGGTCCATCTCCTGTGCGCCGTCCACCACCTCGCCCTTGGTGACCACGCCGCGAGCTCGATCCCCACTGTCGTCTCTGCTGCGTGCCTCGCCGGGTTCTGTTGTACCCAGCACTCGTGCTTGCCCCTGGCTTGTGTTAGCGCTCACGTGCCTGCTCGTTGTCACTGCGACACATTCGCTCTTCATCCATCGGGCTTCGTGCGTGCTCGCGTTTTCCATCGAGCTGTTGAGTCCGTCCTCCCTTGCTCGTGACTTCGTCGTCGTCAGAGCCCTCACTGGATTCGTGTCCTTACCAGCTCGCTATAAACTCGATCTCGTCGTCGTTCCGTACGTCATCAAGAAATCCCAAGAGTTGAGTGAAGACGAAGCTAACAACTTGAAATTCACCAAGTACTCGATGAAAAGTCTGAACTATAAATCATCATGGTTCTTGCAGAGTTCGCGTCGAATTTAATCATTGGTAAGCTAATTTATAATTTTGATTGGTGGATTGATTAAAATTATGGTCAATGATTATCATGTTTATATCGTAGGCGCATTGCGGTTATATTATATTTGATTAAATATCTAGCATTACCAAAATGAGTGAAAGCGAATAATATCGACAAGTTTGTTTCTGTTAGAATTGGATCTAGCTAAATTAAAATAATATGTCTCGTAGAAAGTTGGAGCCTGAGTCGTCGTTGTTTTTGTGGAATTCGTGGCGGGTTAATAATAGTACTCTGGTTTACTACTACTCACCGGATTATTAGTGAATAGGATAGATAAATAATTGTTCTTACCCAAATTAACTATAACACAAGTAACATCATTAAGTCTATTCCTGTGAAAACCCAAGGACTATTAGTGGATGGTGCGTGTATTGACCAACTAAAATGCTTACTGCTCAACCCTAGCCTCACCTTGTTAAACTTGCATTAATTTTTCCCCCACTTGCTGAGCCCCGACCATAAGCGAGCTCACCCTTGCTAATATTTTGATCAGAGGGTGATGAAGAAGACTTTGATGGAGATTTCGACGATGAATTCTAAGTCTAACGATGCGTCGGTCATCTTCCTGTGGGAGATTACCCATATTTAACTCCGCCTTACTTTGATGTTGATACTTGTTAAATATACAATGATTCAAATGATGTAATAAAATACTCTACTCTCTTTACGCCTTTATTGCATTGTCTTTTGATATATTACACTTTTGACATCAATATATGTGTCGAAATGGATCTTGGCACACATATGCTATGCGCCCGGCTCTGCCCCTAGAACCAGGTGTGACAGAAGTGGTATCAAAGCTATGCTGACCCTAGGTCGTTAGACTAGTTAGAAATGTGTTAGAAATGGAAAGCCTAGTTTGTTCAAAACTTGCTAATTTTATTCTTATAAAATTATTTTTATCAACCTTACCTCTTTAAAATTCAACTGAGTTGACACTTTCTCTTGTAGATGGTTCGTACCCTTCAAACCACCCGGGTTAACACTAGCTACGCCCCTCCACCACGGCAAATTCCTGTCTACCCAGTGGAAGTTGAGGAAGTTCCGGTGGATCTCCCTCGCATTCGAGTGGAGCATGGAGTCATAATGGAAGACAACTCGGAGGAACTGCTGCCGACACCCACCCCGTTGGCAGAGTCACTAGCCTTCGCAGCTAGGTCATCAACCTCGGCATCGCCTGCACCAACCGTTCAAGCTCCTGCACCCGGAGGCCATGACCCAGACGACTCTAGGGACGACGATGATGAGGATGACGACGAGGACGAGGATGAAGAGGAACAAGTCAACGAGGAGGCCACCTACGTCCAGCAGGACTACTTCATGGGGTTTGGTCCTGTCACCGAACATTACACATCAATGTTCGAGACGGGGCACTTCCCCAACCTGCTGCAAGACGTGTTGCATGCGTTGGGAACCTACGTCCGACCCTTGTACGAGACAAAGCGAGTGAGCGAGCCTCCCCGGGCTTGATACTACATCACTCGCATTCACGTCAGGGTGATTGATGCAGGGGATAGGGGATTCAGGACTCTGTCTGCTGATGAGTCCCTGACACCGCTATCCACCTACGCTGCTTCGGTCAGCGATGCTGCCAGACGGACCCTGTGGTCTCTCAGCCACACCTACCGACAACAGTTGCATGACACGAGGTTCAGGCATCTCACTCAACGTCTGAGTGGAGGAAGCCAGACCAACATCGTTCCAGGTGAAGCTGGTGAGGATCGCCTCAACACCCTAGCTGGTGTAGTGGCCGGTCTCAACACCGACCTGGACAGTGCCACCCTGGATCTCTCTAGGGTGCACTTGGAGCTAGAGGATGCCCATGCCAGGATTGCAGCCCTGGAAGCCCTACTTCAAGGATGGGATCCGCCTAAAGCCCAGGTTCCCGCCATGGCGTTGTCCACTCCCCGTAAGAGACTTCGCTATGGGGAGCCCGGATCCATCACTAGGCTACTTTGAATTTTTAAGCTATGATGTAATAAGTTAGTTCTCGCGTCAGACGATGAATACTCTTTTAAAGTTATCTTTATAATAATAACAACCATGTGATGATGTTGGTTGATATGTTTGAGTTGGATTTTTGTTTGAGTGCAATGGTCTTATGGAAGGATGGCCATAAGAGCATATAAAAAACATAAACTTAAGTTATTCCCCTCTAGAATCTTTGTTACTCCCCACTTCTCTAAGAGTTCACTTTCTAACCAATCAGATGGTGAACGCTCGTTCAGGACCTAACAACAACAGGAACCAGCGTGGTCAACAGATACCACCACCACCACCACCAAACCCTAACATGGAATAGTTCATCGCAGCTCAAATGCAGCTTCTACAGGGTCTCACTGCATATGTGCAGTAGATTCAGCAAAACCAGCAGAATCAGCAACAATAGTATGCACCCTCGGCTAGAGATAAGCACCGGGATTTTATGAGCCATCACCCGCCAACTTTCTCTCACGCGATTGATCCTTTGGATGCCGATGACTGGCTCAAGGTCATTGGAAAGAAGTTGGATATTACCTAGTGCAACGAACGAGAGAAGGTCTTGTACGCCTTGGGTAGACTCGAGGGTTCTGTGTCCGACTTGTGGGATGCCTTCACAGCGGCACACGCCAATGTAGATACAATAACTTGGCAGGAGTTCCAAGTGAATTTCCGCGCTCATCATATTCCCTTGGGGATTATGAAACTCAAGAAGAAGGAGTTCCTTTCCCTCACTCAAGGGAATATGACCGTCAGTGAGTACCATGATCGCTTCACTCAACTTTCACGCTACGCCCCAGAGGAAGTGGATACGGATGATAAGCGCCAAGAGCGTTTCTTGGAAGGACTGATTGGACCTCTGAACTATCAACTACAGAGTCATACCTTCCCCAACCTCTAGACTCTGTTGAACAAGGCAATTGGCCTTGAAAGCAAAAAAAGGGAATTGTTTGACCACAAAAGGAAGTTCCAAGGTCAGTCTAGCAGGAACACACGTCCGAACAACGCGCAAGGTTCTCAGTTCTGCTCTGGAAATCAGGGTGGAAATAATTATCAGATGCAACGCTCTGGACAACAAGGCCAGAGGAACAATCAAAGTTAGAACTAGCAGAGGAACATCTCTCAAAACAACCAAAGGTCTGGTAGTAGTTCGCAGACTCGTCAAGGTGGCGTCGTGAACACGCAGGCCAGAAGCAACAACGCATCAGTCCAACCCAATGGCTGTTTCAAGTGCGGTGAGCTTGGCCATTATGCTAACAACTGCCCTAGGCACAACCAGCAGACACCTCAGAAGAGCAACAATCAGAGGAATGACCAGAACACCCCCACTCGTGGATCTGCGCAGAACAAAATGCCGCAGAACCAGAATAGAGGAAGGGTCAATCACGTCACAGCGGAATCAGTGCCTGATGATGCCGATGTGGTGTATGGTATGTTTCTTATCAACTCCATACCTGCTTCAGTTTTATTTGACTCTAGAGCATCACATTCATTTATAACTTAGTCATTCGTGGAAAAACATAACATACCCAAGCACCCTCTTAAGAAGATGTTACACATTAGTTCACCAGGAGGCGACATGAAGGCCACACATTCATGCCTCCATGTTAATCTCAAGATTCAAGGAATAGATTTTCCAGTCAACCTAGTGGTCCTAGGATCCAATGGTATTGATGTGATTCTTGGATGTGACTGGTTGAAAAGTCATGATGGAGTGATACAATGTGCCAATGGAACAATTACGTTGACAAGTCCGCAAGGTGAAAGAATCCAAGGTGCTGTTTGGTTCACGAAATGTAACGTAAAGGGTAATGGTAATGGTTTACACTTGATTACGGGCGGTAACAAGTTTGAATAGTCTGGTATCAATTTTTAGTATGGTATCTGATTACGGTTGGACTAAAACAAACATGATTTAACGTTATCACTTACCCATTACGTTACAAATATTTGAACCAAACGGTACCCAAGTTAGCACAGACAAGCCAACATATACAAAAGGAAAGACAGTGGTAAATCACTTGGAAGTAAAGTCCCTGGAAAATATCAAGATAGTGTGTGAATACCTAGACGTATTTTCGGAGGAATTACTAGGTATGTCACCTGACCGTGATATAGAGTTTTCTATTGAATTATTACCTGGAACTGCACCTATCTCAAAAAGACCTTATAGAATGGATGTCAATGATTTAGTAGAACTGAAGAAACAAATAGAAGAATTACTAGAAAAAGGTTTCATTCGCCCAAGTTCATCCCCTTGGGGAGCCCCAGTTCTATTTGTGAGCAAGAAAGATGGTTTGAGGAGAATGTGTGTTGATTATAGAAGTTTGAATGAAGTAACCATTAAGAATAAATACCCATTACCTCGGATTAAAGATTTATTCGATCGGATGAAGGGAGCTAAGATATTCTCGAAGATAGATCTAAGGTCAGGATATCATCAGTTAAAGATTCGAGCAGAAGATGTACCCAAGACAGCCTTCACAACGAGATATGGATTATATGAGTTTTTTGTCATGTCGTTTGTACTGACTAATGCACAGGCTTAGTTTATGAACTTGATAAATAAAGTATTCATGGAATATCTGGATCAGTTTGTGGTCGTATTCATTGATGACATACTGATATACTCTCCGAATGAAGAAACACATGAAGATCACATAAGACTAGTCCTACAAAAGCTTCATGACAACTAATTGTATGCGAAGTTCTCGAAGTGTGATTTTTGGTTGAAGGAAGTTGCTTTCTTAGGACATATTGTTACTTATGGTGGAATTAAAGTAGATCCAGGAAAGACAAGTGAAATACTAAATTGGAAGCAACCAAAGGATGCGTCCAAGATCCAAAGTTTTCTTGGATTGGCAGGATATTACAGAAGATTTATTGAAGGTTTTTCCAAGTTAGTGAAACCTCTTACCTCTCTACTAGAGAAAGGTAAAGAGTTCAAGTGGGATGAAGCATGCCAGAATTGTTTTGAGGAACTCAAGAAAAGGTTAACAGCTGCACCAATATTGGTAATGCCAGACATTCACAAGGAATTTGATGTGTATTGCGATGCATCACACCTTGGACTTGGATGTGTGCTAATGCAAGAAGGAAAAGTAATAGCGTATGCCTCAAGACAGTTGAGGAAGCATGAGAAGAATTACCCTACGCATGATTTTGAACTAGCTGCCGTAGTGCATAGTTTGAAGATTTGGAGACACTATATGATTGGAAACAAGTGCAAAATCTTCACGGATCACAAAAGGCTGAAATATATATTCACTCCGAAAGAACTCAATATAAGATAGAGAAGATGGCTTGAGTTGATCAAAGACTATGATTTGGAAATACAATATCACCCAGGAAAAGCAAATGTAGTGGCTGATGCTTTGAGCCGTAAGGGTCAAGTGAACAACATCACTACTCATTTGATGTCACAGGAATTGTGCTGGGAAATGGAACAGCTCAACCTTGGTGTGCTCAATAATATGGAAGCAACAGTTATGGAAGTTGAATCTACTTTGGAAGAAGAGATTCGTAAAGGACAAGAGTCTGATGAGAAAATCAAAGAAATTAAGACACAAATTGGTTTGGGTAAAGCCCTAGGTTTCACAGAAGATGATCAAGGCACAATATGGTTTAAGAAGAGAATCTGTGTACCGGAAATCGAACACCTATGCCAACTTATTTTGAGAGAAGCTCATGATTCGGCTTACTCTATTCACCCTGGAAGTACAAAGATGTACCAGGATCTAAAGGAAAAGTATTGGTGGAACGGTTTGAAAAGAGATGTTGCTACTCATGTTGCATTATGTGACGTGTGTGAGCGAGTTAAGGCCGAACACCAAAGACTAGTAGGATTACTACAACCTCTCAAGGTACCAGAATGGAAATGGGAAGAAATCGGTATGGATTTCATAGTTAGACTACCCCATACTCGGGATGGCTATGATTCAATATGGGTCATAGCAGACAGGTTGACTAAAGTGGCACACTTTATACCTGTGAAGACAACTTACTCGGGAGCCCAGTTAGCAGAGTTATACATGTCGAGGATTGTTTATTTGCATGGAGTACTGGAGAAGATCGTATCAAATCGAGGAACCCAGTTTACCTCGCGTTTTTGGATAATACTACATGAGTCCATGGATACCAAGCTAAACTTTAGTTCAGCTTATCATCCGCAAACGGATGGACAAACGGAAAGAACAAACCAAGTGTTGGAAGATATGTTAAGAGCTTGCGCCCTAAAGCATGGAAGGAGCTGGGATAAGAGTCTACTTTATGCAGAATTCTCATATAACAATAGTTATCAAGCTAGTCTAAAAATGGCACCATTTGAAGCACTTTACGGACGAAAGTGTAGAACACCGCTTTATTGGAAATCAGACCGGAGAAAGTCAATTGTTTTGTCCAGAAATTCTCCAAGAAGCAAAAAAGCAGGTACAGATTATTAGAGAAAATTTGAAGACAGCACAGTCAAGACAGAAAAGCTATGCTGATAATAGAAGAAGAGAGCTGATATTTGAAGTAGGAGACTTCGTATACCTTAAAGTTTCACCGATGAGAGGAATGAAAAGATTTAAGGTTAAAGGAAAATTATCTCCTCGCTACATTGGCCCATTCAAGATTTTGGAGAGAAAATGTGAAGTAGCGTACCAGTTAGAGCTACCCGATAGTTTGTCGGATGTGCATGACGTATTTCACGTGTCACAACTCAAGAAGTGCTTGAGAGTACCGAAGGAACAGTTACCCATGGAAGAACTGGATGTTAATGAGGATTTGACTTATTCGGAGTACCCTGTCAGAATTCTAGAAACATCTCGCAGAATTACACGAAGTAAAGTCATTAACATGTGCAAAGTTCAGTGGAGTCATCATTCAGAAGATGAGGCCACTTGGGAAAGAGAAGATGAACTCAGAGAAGAATTCCCCCAGTTATTCTCAGAAGTTACTTAATCTCGAGGACGAGATTCTTTTTAGGGGGTAGGTTTTGTAACACCTCAAATCCATCAATTAAAACAATTCATCACTAGTTGCTAAACTTAGTAGAGGATAAAATTTTAAATAAGTGTTTTGTCGGGTACCGTAATTAGGGGTACCCCCAACACTCCTAAACACGGCTGGTAACCACCATCAGTACAAACCGCAAAAACTGATGGGCACGGTTCAGGTCAAGGCCTTGTCTACCAAGGGACACGATCTCGCCTCGCCCGAGCCCGGCCTCGGGCGGGAACAGTAGTCCCGGACAAATTCATGCCTCGCCCGAGGGCCTCCTCAAGCAACAGGCGCCCGAAGCGTAGCTCGGGCTGGCTTCGTTGTGAAGCAACCTTGGCCAAATCGCCTCTCCAACCGACGTATCGCAGGCGCATTCAATGCGAGGATCGCCTGACACCTTATCCTGACACACGTGCCTCAGTCGGCAAGGTCGAAGTGACCGCAGTCACTTCGCCCTTTTGCTGACCGACCTAACAGGAAAACAGCGCCGCTCGCTCCGCTCCGACTACTGTGCCACCCACCAGGGTGAGGCTGACAACAGCCAAGTTCAGCCTCAGGCGCAACAGGAAGCTCCGCCTCGCCCGACCTTAGGCCTCGGCCTCGGGAGGAGGTCTCCGCCTCGCCTGACCCCAGGGCTCGGCCTCAACCTCGGCCTCGAAAGGTGGTCTCCGCCTCGCCCGACCTTAGGGCTCGGCCTCAATCTCGGCCTCGGGAGGAATCGCGTCCTCGCCCGACCCCGGTCTCAGCCTCAGGAGAAGTCTCCGCCTCGCTCGACCTTGGGCTCGGACCGACCGCACCACGGGGGATACCTCATTACCCTACCCCTAGCTAGCTGAGGCTATGGGGGAACAAGACCCGCGTCCCATCTGGCTCGCCTCGGTAACAAGTAATGATGGCTCCCCGCGTGCGTCCATGACGACGGTGGTTCTCAGCCCCCTATGGAAGCAAGGAGACGTCAGCAAGATCCCAGCAGCACCAATAACTATACTTCTACAGGGCTCAAGCACTTCTCCGATGGCCATGTTATCGCCTACACAGGGCTCAAGCACTTCTCCGACAGCCACGTTGGCATGTACACAGGGCTCAAGCATTTCCCTACCGGACACGTTAGCGCTCAGCTACACCCCCCATTGTACACATGGACCCTCTCCTTGTATCTATAAAAGGAAGGTCCAGGGCCTTCATGCAAAGGGTCGCGCGGGAGAACAAGCTAACGAACAGGCTCACTCTCTCTCTCGCGAACGCTTGTAACCCCTACTACGAGCACAACCCCCTGGAGCGGGGTAACACGAGCCGCGTTTTCCCCCTTGTGTTCCATCTCGTGCCAACCCATCTGGGCTGGGACGCGCAGCGACAAATTTACTCGTCGGTCCAGGGACCCCGCGGGGTCGAAACGCCGACAAATGGCGCACCAGGTAGGGGCCTGCTGCGCGTTAACAAACAACTTCCCATTGAGTTCCAGATGGGTAGTCTTCAGCAACCTCTTCAGCCCGGGACGGTGCTCCACTTCGGTAGTCTCGAGTTCATGTCCCTCGACGACAGCTATGACATGGTACTCCTCCCACAGCGCAACAGCAACAACGACGATCGTCAGCTCGCCCGGCAGCGGCGAACTCGACGACGTCTTCCCCCCGTGGCGGAGGAGCAGCATCCGGGCTTGCCTCGTCACCCTCCTTGCCGCAGAAGGAGGAGACGGGGCAACCGTGGCCATGCAGGAGGCGGCACCTCGTCGGCTGTCGAGCGAGTCGACGACACCGACGCCCCAGCGGGGGACATGTCGGGCGTTGTCCTCGCGCCTGAGAGAACGACAGATGTCGTTTCCCCGCAACGTTCCAACCCCAAGCGGACAGATGACGCCAGCACACTCGCGAAAGGGCTTGCTGGGCGTTAGCCTCATACCTGAGATAACGGTGTAGTCCCTCCCCGACGCGACTTTGTCACCGTCCATTGATCAAGAGGTACCGTTCGTGTTCCACCCTGTGCCTTTTAGATTCAGCTTCGATCCACCAAGCGACCCCGCTTTGGTGAGCGCTTTCGTAAAGGCATACCCTAACCTTCTGGGGTACCATATGTGGTCATCCTAGGACCGACTGACGGCCGTCTCAACCTATGGACCCCTGGGTTCCGAGGAAGAAGACGAGCCTGACTCTGGTTGGGATTTCTCCGGGCTCTGTGATCCTAGTGCCATGCGAGACCTCATGACCGCATGTGACTACTGCCTCTCCGATTGCTCCGATGATGGCCACAGCCTTGACGATGAGGGTTGTGGCCCAAGTCGCAAATGTTTCCACGTCGATCTAGGGGGTCACGACGAAGGCAACCACCTCGGTATGCCGGAGGATGGCGATCCCCCTGGGCCTGCGCCTCGCGTTGACATCCTGCGGGAGCTAGCTGTGGTCCCAGTCCCTGCTGGGGGTCAGGACACACAACTCGAGCAAATCCACGAGATGCAGGCCAAGCTCGACGAGGAAGCAGGGCAACTTGTGCAGCTCCGGCAAAACATCGAGCAGGAGTGGGCAGGCCGAGCACTCACGGGAAAAGCGTGTCATCATGCTCGGGATGTCCAACGCCGTACCGTTGACGATGCCAGGGCAAGGCTGGCCCCGGCCTCCAGCGGGGTTGGCGAGAATCTGGCTGCAGCGGCAATACTACTCCGAGCGATGCCGGATCCATCCACCACTGAGGGGCGGCGTATCCAGGAAGAACTCAAGAATCTCCTAGAGGATGCCGTGGTCCGACGGGCTGAAAGCTCTGCCTTCCGAAGGCAAGGGTGCCCCCCGGAGCGTCACGCAACGACTTCCCGACTCATGCGGGAGGCCTCGGTCCACACCAGGCGCACGCGGGACGCGACGCCTGCAGCCCCGGGTCGCCTTGGCAACGAGCACCACCGCCGCGACTGTTGAGCCTGACTGGACGAGAAGGTGCACCGAGGCTACCACCCTAGGCGTGGGGGACGCTACGACAGCGAGGAGGATCGGAGCCCCTCGCCCGAACCGCCAAGTCCGCAAGCCTTCAGCCGGGCCATACGACGGGCGACGTTCCCGACCCGGTTCCGGGCCCCGACTACCATCACCAAGTACTCGGAGGAGACGAGGCCGGAGTTATGGCTTGCGGACTACCGGCTGGCCTGCCAGCTGGGAGGAACGGACGACGACAACCTCATCATCCGAAACCTCCCCCTGTTCCTCTCCGACGATGCTCGGGCTTGGCTGGAGCATCTGCCTCCCGCACAGATCTCCAACTGGGACGACCTGGTCAAGGCTTTCACTGGAAATTTCCAGGGCACGTACGTGCGCCCTGGGAACTCCTGGGATCTTCAAAGCTGCCGCCAGCAGCCAGGGGAATCCCTGCAAGAGTACATCCGGCGGTTTTCGAAGCAGCGCACCGAGCTGCGCAACATCACCGACTCGGATGTCATCGGGGCGTTCCTCGCCGGCACCACTTGCCGCGACCTGGTGAGCAAACTGGGTCGCAAGACTCCCACCAAGGCGAGCGAGTTAATGGACATCGCCACCAAGTTCGCCTCTGGTTAGGAGGAGGTCGAAGCCATCTTCCGAAAGGACAAGCAGCCTCAGGGACGGCAGCAGGAAGACTTCCCCGAGGCGTCCGCTCAGCGCGGCACAAAGAAGAAGGCCAAGAAGAAGTCGCAAGCGAAGCGCGACGCCGCCCACGCAGATCTTGTCGCCGCTGCCGAGCACAGGAACCCACGGAAGCCTCCCGGAGGGGCCAACCTGTTCGACAAGATGCTCAAGGAGTCGTGCCCCTATCACCAGGGTCCCATCAAGCACACCCTTGAGGAATGCGTCATGCTTTGGCGCTACTTCCATAAGGCCGGGCCACCGGCAGAAGGTGGCAAAGGCCAAGACAACGACAAGAAGGAGGGCGACAAGGAAGAGGAGTTCCCCGAGGTCCACGGTTGTTTCATGATCTACGGTGGGCGAGTGGCAAACGCCTCGGCTCGGCACCGCAAGCAGGAGCGCTGGGAGGTCTGCTCGGTGAAGGTGGCGGCGCCAGTCTACCTGGACTGGTCCGACAAGCCCATCACCTTCGACCAGGGCAACCACCCCAACTGTGTGCCGAGCCCAGGAAGGTACCCACTCGTTGTCGATCCTGTCATCGGCAACGCCAGGCTCACCAAGGTTCTCATGGACGGAGGCAGCAGCCTCAACATCATTTATGCCGAGACCCTCGGGCTCTTGGAGATTGACCTGTCCACGATCCAGGCCGGTGCGGCACCCTTTACGGGATCGTCCCCAGAAAGCACGTCCTGCCCCTCGGGCAGCTCGATTTGCCCGTCTGTTTTGGGACTCCCTCCAACTTCCGCAAAGAAACCCTCACGTTCGAGGTGGTCGGGTTCCGAGGGACCTACCACACGGTGCTGGGGAGACCGTGCTACGCCAAGTTCATGGCCGTCCCCAACTACACGTACCTCAAGCTCAAGATGCCAGGCCCCAACGGGGTCATCACCGTTGGATCCACGTACCGACACACGTACGAATGCGATGTGGAGTGCATGGAGTACGCTGAGGCCCTCATTGCTGACCTGGAATGCCTCTCCAAGGAGGTTCCTGATGCGAAGCGCCACGCTAGCAACTTCGAACCGGCTGAGGCGGTTAAGACCGTCACCCTCTACCCCAGCAACGACGCCTGCAAGCAAGTCTGGATCGGCACCGAGCTCGACCCCAAATAGGAAGCAGTGCTCGTCGACTTTCTCTGTGCAAACGCCGAAGTTTTTGCGTGGAGTCCCTTGGACATGCCCGACATACCGAGGGATGTCGCCAAGCACTCACTGGATATCCGAGCCGGTGCCCAACCCGTGAAGCAGCCTCTGCGCCGTTTCGATGAAGAAAAGCGCAGAGCCATAGGCGAGGAGATCCACAAGCTGATGGCTGCAGGGTTCATCAAAGAGGTATTCCATCTCGAATGGCTAGCTAACCCTGTGCTTGTAAAAAAGAAAGGTGGGAAATGGAGGATGTGCGTAGACTACACTGGTCTAAACAAAGCATGTCCGAAGGTTCCCTACCCTCTGCCTCGCATCGGTCAAATTGTGGACTCCACTGCTGGGTGCGAAACCCTGTCATTCCTCGACGCCTATTCAGGCTATCACCAAATCAAGATGAAAGAGTCCGACCAGCTCGCGACTTCTTTCATCACACCTTTTGGCATGTACTGTTATACTACTATGCCATTTGGCTTGAGGAATGCAGGTGCAATATATCAAAGGTGCATGAACCACGTGTTCGGAGAGCACATCGGCCGAACGATCGAGGCTTACGTCGATGACATCGTTGTCAAGACGAGGAAAGCCTCCGACTTCCTCCCCGACCTTGAAACGACATTCAAGTGTCTGAGAGCGAAGGGCGTGAAACTCAATCCCGAGAAGTGTGTCTTCGGAGTCCCCCGAGGCATGCTCCTGGGGTTCATCGTCTCCGAGCGGGGCATCGAGGCCAACCCGGAGAAAATCGCGGCCATCACCAACATGGGGCCTATCAAAGATTTGAAAGGAGTACAAAGGGTCATGGGATGCCTTGCGGCTCTGAGCCGCTTCATCTCGTGCCTTGGTGAAAAAGGTCTACCCTTGTACCGCCTCTTAAGGAAGGCGAGCACTTCACTTGGACCCCCGAGGCCGAGGAAGCCCTCAGAAACTTAAAGGCGCTCCTTACAAACGCGCCCATCTTGGTGCCCCCCGCTGCGGGAGAAGCCCTCTTGATCTACATAGCCGCAACCACTCAGGTGGTCAGCGCCGCGGTCGTAGTCGAGAGACGACAAGAAGGGCATGCACTGCTCGTCCAAAGGCCGATCTACTTCATCAGTGAGGTGCTATCCGAGACCAAGATCCGCTACCCACAAATCCAGAAGCTACTATACGCAGTAATTCTGACGTAGCGAAAGTTGCGACACTACTTCGAGTCTCATCCGGTGACTGTGGTGTCATCCTTCCCCCTGGGGGAGATCATCCAGTGCCGAGAGGCCTCGGGTAGGATAGCAAAGTGGGCAGTGGAGCTTATGGGCGAGACAATCTCATTCGCTCCTCGGAAGGCCATAAAGTCCCAAGTCTTGGCGGACTTCGTGGCTGAATGGGTCGACACCCAATTTCCAACAGCTCCGATCCAACCGGAACTTTGGACCATGTACTTCGATGGGTCGTTGATGAAAACGGGAGCAGGTGCTGGCCTGCTCTTCATCTCACCCCTCGGGAAACATCTCTGCTATGTGTTGCGCCTCCATTTCCCGGCGTCAAACAACGTGGCCGAGTACGAGGCTCTAGTTAATGAGTTGCGCATCGCCATCGAGCTAGGGGTTCGGCGCCTCGACGCTCGTGGCGACTCACAGCTTGTCATCGACCAAGTCATGAAGAACTCCCACTGTCGTGACCGGAAGATGGAGGCCTACTGCGACGAAGTTCGACGCCTGGAAGACATGTTCTACGGGCTGGAGCTTAACCACATTGCTCGAGACAACGAGACTGCGGATGAGCTGGCGAAGATAGCCTCGGGGCGGACAATGGTTCCCCCCGACGTCTTCTCCAGAGACATACATCAACCCTCCGTCAAGATCGACGACACGCCTGAGCCCGAGGAGACCTTGGCCCAGCCCGAGGTACCCTCGGCCGCCGAAGGTGAGGCCCCGCGTGTCGAGGGAGAGCGGAATGGGGTTGCGCCAAATCGAAACTGGCAGACCCCGTACCTGCAATATCTCCACCGAGGAGAGCTACCCCTCGACAAGGCCGAGGCTCGGTGACTGGCGCGGCGCGCCAAGTCGTTCGTCTTACTGGGGGATGAAAAAGAGCTCTACCACCGCAGCCCCTCGGGCATTCTCCAACGATGCATATCCGTCGCCGAAGGACAGGAGCTATTGCAAAAAATACACTCGGGGGCTTGCGGTCACCATGCAGCACCTCGAGCCCTCGTGGGAAACGCCTTCCGACAAGTCTTCTACTGGCCAACCGCGGTGGCCGACGCCACTAGGATTGTACGCTCTTGCCAAGCGTGTCAATTCTACGCAAAACAGACGCACCTTCCCGCTCAGGCCTTGCAGACAATACCCATCACTTGGCTGTTTGTTGTGTGGGGTCTGGACCTCGTCGGTCCCTTGCAGAAGGCACCCGGGGGCTTCTCGCACCTGCTGGTCGCCATCAACAAATTCTCCAAGTGGATCAAGGTTCAGCCACTAACCAGCATCAGGTCCGAGCAGGCGGTGGCGTTCTTCACCAACATCATCCATCGCTTTGGGGTCCCGAACTCCATCATCACCGACAACGACACACAGTTCACTGGGAAGAAGTTCATGGACTTCTGCGAGGACCACCACATCCATGTGGACTAGGTCGCCGTAGCTCACCCCATGACGAATGGGCAGGTGGAGCGTGCCAACGGTATGATCCTACAGGGACTTAAACCGAGGATCTACAACGACCTCAACAAGTTTGGCAAGCGGTGGATGAAAGAGCTACCCTCGGTGGTCTGGAGTTTGAGGACAACGCCGAGCTGAGCCACGGGCTTCTCGCCGTTCTTTCTAGTCTATGGGGCCGAGGCTATCTTACCCACAGACTTAGAATACGGTTCCCCGAGGACAAAGGCGTACGATGACCGAAGGAACCAGGCCAGCCGAGAAGACTCACTGGACCAGCTCGAAGAAGCTCGGGACGTGGCCTTACTACACTCGACGCCGTATCAGCAGTCTCTGTGACGCTACCACGCCCGAGGGGTTCGACCCCGAGGCTTCCAGGTGGGAGACTTGGTACTTCAGCTGCGGCAGGACGCCCGAGGGCGCCACAAGCTTACTCCTCCCTGGGAAGGGTTGTTCATCATCGCCAAGATTTTGAAGCCCGGAATATACAAGCTGGCCAACGATCAAGGCGAGGTCTATAGCAACGCTTGGAACATCCAACAGCTACGTCGCTTCTACCCTTAAGATGTTTTCAAGTCGTTCAGACATCGACAGAGGGAGCAGCAACGCCCTCGGCGTCGCTTCCACCTTCGGCGGAATCTGGCCCGGCCTCGGACGGCGACACGGGCGGAAGGATCTCCACCCTGAAGGAGGACGTCAGCACCGCGCTTGGGCCATCGCAGCCAGGGTCTCCGCAAGGGTTCCGGCCCGAGCGGACGCCTCGGCTGGCCGCTCCGTAGCCTCAGCCAGCTGTCCCCCGAGGACCTCAGCCCGGCTCATGGCCTCGGCAGCGTGACTCCGGAGTTGGTCCCGCTAGCGGACGACCTAGCCAAACTCCAGCCGCCGCTGCTGCACCTCCTCGACCAGGGAAGCCACGTGCTCCTGGGCCGAAGAAGCCTCTTTTCGAGCCGACTCCGCCTCTGTCCATGCCGACACCGCTGCCTCCGGCTTCGGCTCATCGCAGCGCGACCGAAGGTTCTATAACTGAGCAAGAGAAGCCTTGAGCGGCAAGGCCGACCGAGCCGAGGGACTCCTATGCCTCCGGGATACGGATACCTCACTCGTCACCTTTCGCGCAAGGCAACTCACACCGGTTAAGTGGTTCAGCTAGCCGACAGGCGAGTCCTAGTGCTCGAAATGAGGAAGAAACACGGTATTACGCTCAAATACCCAGATGTTCAGGCCTCGACAGCCACAATGAACAAACACCCATACTCAGGGTGCCATTATAAAACAGAACTCCAGTTCCACTCCCGCGAGTATGAACTACTTCCACACCAGAGGGCCTGCGGGACAACAAACTCCAGGTGGCTCGCCGCCGACCACTGCACCAGCAGCGACAACGACCTCCGCTTCGGGCGGCTAAACAGCAGCAGCGATGACCTCAGGGCAGACACTGCTGTGACAAGGCCCTCGCCCACGTCCCCACTCGAGGGGCGAGGACAAGCTATCAAAGCCAAAGAGCCGGAGGTCTGACCACGGGTGGCGCCAACGGTCTCGTCGGCGGAGAAACCTCCTCGGGCGACCACCACCTCAGCACCGACGACAGCGGCCACCTGCGCGCGAGCGCTACGCCAACGAATGGCGGCCGCCCCAGCCTGCACCGGCAGATCCCACTCAAGTCCTCATGGACGGGCAGACACCGACCTCCGCGTGGAGGCGTCGTGCCGGAGTGAGGACAAGACAATCTAAGAACATGAACGCCACCCATGTGGCATACGGCGTCTTCGACGATCCCCCGGTGCGCACGGCACAACAGTCGCCCGTGCGGTGGACGGATGGCCACGCCCGGATCAAGCGGCAGGAGGCAGCGTCGGAGACAGCGACAAAGCCAGCTGAGCCAGCGAGCCAGGCACGTTGGAGCTGACGACGCTTGTGGCCGACCGGTCCGGCGTTGTCAAAGTTCGCCCCCTCCGCAAGGCCGGTGAGCGCCCTCTCCCCTGAATGCTGAAGGAAGAGGCGGCCTGCAGACCCATGCGGGAGGTAGAACCTCGGCTCAGCTCGCCCTCCGCCATAGCAAGGATGATGAAGATCCTTGAAGCTGAGGGTGGGGCAAAGGCCGCAGCCCGGCTTGCTTCTCCCCACCATCGAGCTGGTGGTCATCATCCTGGATGACCATTGGTGAAGGAATGCAGCCGGGCTGCATGATGAAAATCCTTGAAGCCGAGCGATGGCTGAAGGGTGCCAACCTCTACGAGGTTGCGCTCCTCCAACAGTAGCAAGACGAAGGCAATGCGGGCGCTCCCCATCCGGGGTCTCGAAAGGTGGAAGGGCGTGATGCATGAGGGGAGTGCAAAGGCATGGCTACCGCCCGGGGGATCGATCCCTTTTTAAAGGCGGCCCTCCCCACTCGCATCCTCAGGGGTCGTGGACAAAGTCTTCACCGACGTGCTCCAGGGTCCTCCCCCTACGACACGGGGGCTGGGTCTCGCACGTCGTGCAAGCTAACCCGAAATGGAAGAAGCCAAACCGCCGCACGCGGAGCATGTAACCGCCCCGCGGTTACAAGCACTCCTCCATCCTTGCCGAAACCAGCGGTCGAAAGGGCGGACCGCCATGCAGGTGGCGTGCAACCGCACCGCGGGGGCGCACCCCTTCGGCTTCGTCGCATCCAGCATGGAGGCCCAAGCCCACACGTCATGTAACCGGCGCGCCGGTTACTACGTACAATAAACCGCACCGCCACTTGCGCCAATGCCGTGCCTTCTCGACTGTGGAACCGGAGCTGCGACTCGAGGCAACCCTGCGCATGGCCCAACAGTGCCAATTGAGCACATCGATCACGGGTCAGTCAGCCGCGGGAGGAGGCGCGACGGTCGATATGGCCAAAAGTGGACCGGCAGTAATGGCGGCAGCAGACGAGCGGAAGCAGCGGTCAAATCGCCTACAGGCTCACGTCCCCTCCTGAAGCGGCAGGGGAGCCCTCTCCCACGACGTGAAGACGACGCGCCCGTGTTCCGTTCCTCGAACGAATCGTGCATGCGACCGTCCCGCGAATCGCCCATCCCGTCGCATTAACTCCTCGGTAGGGCAAGCGACGCCTTTGGCAGGCGAAGCGGGCGTCGTTTCACCTCCTCCATGATGACCGCGTTAAAAAAGGTGCACCACACCATTTAAATTCATATCCTTTTCCTCTTCCCCTTTCTCTCTCTTGCTACAGGGACCGGGAAAGGGGATATTTCGAAAGGGATCCTTCTCCGCGAAGGAAGCGGGCCCCGAGCCCTCCTACTGATCAGGGGTTCGAAGGCTGGCCCCTCGGAAGGGTTCGACAGTCGCCCCATAGCACTCGGGCTTCAAGCTCATTACTGATCAGGGGTTTGAAGGCTGGCCCCTCGGAAGGGTTCGACAGCCACCTCAGAGCACTCGGGCTCCGCGCCCACTACTGATCAGGGGTTCGAAGGCTGGCCCCTCAGAAGGGTTCGACAGCCGCCCTAGAGCACGCAGAGCGAGGGATGACTCTGGGTACGTCCATTACATGGCCGAGGATCTGGCTACGCTCCCGAGGTACCCTAGGACATTTCCGAGACCAGCAGGAGCGATTTTGTAACGGAATCCCATCAGAGGGAGGCATCGAGCCCTTGGACCCTATCGAATGGGTCCGGGTCTGGCAAATCACCTACAGGTACTTTTGGAGCGCGCCTCTGGGCCACTAGCCGACCCTTATTGAACGAGGCACGGGCGTCCACTCGGATCACCCGTTAGCAACTCACTGGAGACACCATGTTCGGCGCCCTCCGAGGGCAACATGGCGCTTTCCCCCTTCCTCCTTGCGAAAAGGCGACAAAGGGGCGTATAATAAAAGTCGAGACAATCCTTGATCGTCCTCTCGCTCCGTGCAGAGGCTTGGGGGCTGCTCTCGCAACCCGGCTACGACCAAACGTTGACAGCGTCAACAAACCAGCCTAAAAACTCGGAACCTGACCATGCACCCGGGCTACAATCAGGTCGCATGAGGGAAACAACTAGGCCGGCCAAGGCATCACGAAAAGCATTAAGGCCTCAGAGGAGTCAAACCACTCCTCCGAGGCCTCGGGGGCTACACCCGGAGGGTGCGCTCACGCGCACCCACCGGAACAAAGTGTAACCGAGAAAGGGCAGTCCCCTCACAAACAAGTGCGGCAAAGCCTCCAAGCGAGTACCAATACTCCCTTTGAGGCTAGGGGGCTACTGTCGGGTACCGTAATTAGGGGTACCCCCAACACTCCTAAACACGGCTGGTAACCACCATCAGTACAAACCGCAAAAACTGATGGGCGCGGTTCAGGTCAAGGCCTCGTCTACCAAGGGACGCGATCTCGCCTCGCCCGAGCCCGGCCTCGGGCGGGAACAGTAGTCCCGGACGAATTCACGCCTCGCCCGAGGGCCTCCTCAAGCAACGGGCGCACCCTCGACTCGCCCGAGGCCCAGCTCTGGCAGGCTTCGTTGTGAAGCAACCTTGGCCAAATCGCCTCTCCAATCGACCGTATCGCAGGCGCATTCAATGCGAGGATCGCCTAGCACCTTATCCTGACACACGTGCCTCAGTCGGCAAGGTCGAAGTGACCACAGTCACTTCGCCCCTTCGCTGACCGACCTGACAGGAAAACAGCGCCGCTCGCTCCGCTCCGACTGCTGTGCCACCCACCAGGGTGAGGCTGACAACAGCCAAGTTCAGCCTCAGGTGCAACAGGAAGCTCCACCTCGCCCGACCTTAGGCCTCGGCCTCGGGAGGAGGTCTCCGCCTCGCCCGACCCTAGGGCTCGGCCTCAACCTCGGCCTCGAAAGGTGGTCTCCGCCTCGCCCGACCTCAGGGCTCGGCCTCAACCTCGGCCTCGGGAGGAATCACGTCCTCACCCGACCCCGGTCTCAGTCTCAGGAGAAGTCTCCGCCTCGCCTGACCTTGGGCTCGGACCGACCGCACCACGGGGGATATATCATTACCCTACCCCTAGCTAGCTCAGGCTATGGGGGAACAAGACCGGCGTCCCATCTGGCTCACCCCGGTAACAAGTAATGATGGCTCCCCGCGTGCGTCCATGACGACAGTGGTTCTCAGCCCCCTACGGAAGCAAGGAGACGTCAGCAAGATCCTAGCAGCACCAACAGCTGTACTTCTACAGGGCTCAAGCACTTCTCCGACAGCCACGTTATCGCCTACACAGGGCTCAAGCACTTATCCGACAGCCACGTTGGCATGTACACAGGGCTCAAGCATTTCCCTGCCGGACACGTTAGCGCCCAGCTACACCCCCCATTGTACACCTGGACCCTCTCCTTGCATCTATAAAAGGGAGGTCCAGGGCCTTCATGCAAAGGGTCGCACGGGAGAACAAGCTAACAAACAGGCTCACTCTCTCTCTCTCGCGAACGCTTGTTACCCCTACTACGAGCACACCCCCCTGGCGCGGGGTAACACGAGCCGCGTTTTCCCCCTTGTGTTCCATCTCGCGCCTACCCATCTGGGCTGGGACGCGCAACGACAAATTTACTCATCGGTCCAGGGACCCCCCCGGGGTCGAAACACCGACATGTTTGATTTCTTTTATTCATTTTCAGAGGATGATTTTTGATTGAATTAATTATCGAGGATTGATTTAGTAGTATTTTATTATTTCAAAATACAATTAACTTATACATATAATATAAATATTTACTGTTAAAAACTATTATTGGATTTATTAGAATTTTTAAAAATATTATAAAGTATATTTATTAATATTTAGTAAAAAAAGAAAGAGAAAAAAACTCACGAACGCTCTCTCTACCATTCGGCCACCAGCCGCCCACATGGACCACAGAAGCCCCAGCCCAGGAGCCGTTCGTGCCCTCTTTTTTATTATTTGCTGGTTGAATGACGTGTGGGCCCCATCCTTCTTCCCAAATCCATGTTCTTCACAGAGCAGCAGCCACCGCCGCTGGTTCATCTCGATGGCTGCTCACCTCCCCATCGCCTCCACTCCTCACGGTTGCCCATCTCCCCACGCTACCCTTGCCTAGCGCCGTGTGCCCGTGCCCAGCCCACGTCCAGCCGCAAACATCGTGACAGTTTCTTCCGTCGAGCCATTCCTCCTCTATTAATGGTGTTTACAGCTCCTGTTTTCGTAGTGGAATGAAACTATGCATCAAAGGGCCATCACGGAGCCTTTAAACCAGCCATAATCTCTCCCCTAACCTCCCTATAAATAAATACGGCACAACTCGCCTCCGCTCAATCCCTGCCCAGCCTATGCGTCTCTGCTCCCTCCTCGCTCTCTGTACTCAGGCCACCGCTTAGCGCCGTCTCTCTGGGGAACGACTCTAGGCGCCATCGGCTTCTCCCACTACTACAGTAAACCTCTGTACAGACTGTCCGGTTAGCCTCTGCACAGGCGGTTCCAGGAACCGCTTGTGGTGCACCGACTGTGATGTAAAACAACATCACAGGCGGTCAATCAAAAACCGCTTGTGATAGACACACATCACAGGCGGTCCGGTTTAAAAGAACCGCCGGTGATAGACACACATCACAGGCGGTCCAGTTTAAAAACCGCCTATGATAGACACACATCACAGGCGGTTTTAAATATAAGTCCGACTGTATTTCAATATACAGATTCCAGATTCATATTTAGATTCCAGATTCATATACAGAATTAATAACAGATTCAAACATAGATTCAAACACATATTCCATACACAGATTCATCATACACAGATTCCATACACAGATTTATACCTATCAAGTTCCATAACAGGTTCCATACACATTCATCCACATATCAAGTTCCATCATACACAGATTTATACACATATCAAGTTGCATAACAACTCAACATCTCAAAGTTCCATAGAAAACTAAACATCTAAAGTTCCTAACTAAAGATCGAAACACTGTGTGATATCGTGTACAAACTTAGTTCTGGGAATTGTTGCAAATTTCCATTTGTATTGTAGAATAGCCCTTGTTGATGAAGAACTTCACGGCGCATAAAGTAAAGCAAGTCTTTTACAACCTTAGCCACGCCGACGGAAACCATATCTCTTTCTAACCATTCAGCATTGATCTTGGATTTAGGAACCTGCAATGAAAGCAAAAAGCAAGCAGTACTAAGAGTAATGTGATGAGCAACAATATAACATAAAAATTGCAACATAGACAATGATAGCGAACTTACATCCTCACGATTGACCATGTAATGAAAGGTGACACGACACCATTCGCATACATAATAACCGCACAGGACAGTACCCGGAGGTTGTTTGTCACCATATGGAAATAATGATATTGACAAATTAGGCTTGTCCTCTGGATGTTCGCCGCCAAGACCTTTCCGATAAAAACGGTATGCACTGCATATAAGAATAGCATTGTGAGATTAAGAATACATTTGTTAAGTTGTAATAAGTACAAGTGTGCAATAATAATCATACTTATCTAAAATCTTCAAGAAGTCATTATACGTAGCCTTTTCCATTCTCAGTGAGTCGAAGACCACGACTTTACCATGCTTTGGAAAGATCATGATACAAATGTAGTGGTCACTATATAGACATAGACGAAAACACATGTTAAGATCACGATTGCCATAATTTATAGTTCAAAACCATGTCGAGAACTTACTTAAAGTGGTGCGGAGAGGGAGAACTTCTACCTTACTACGAGAGGAAGAAGAAAGAGCTTCTTGAGTACCTCACGAGCTTAATGAACAACAGTTCTTGAGTACCTCAGGGACGACGGCGCTTCAGGCTCGGGGACGGCGGCGCTCGGGCTCGGGGACGGCGGCGCTCGGGCTCGGGCGCTCGGGCTCGGGGATGGGGACGGCGGCGCTCGGGCTCGGGGACGGGGAAGGCGGCGCTCGGGCTCGGGGACGATGGCACACTCGGTGCTCGGGCTCGGGGACGGCGGCGCTCGGGCTCGGGGACAGGGACGGCGGCGCTCGGGCTCGGGGACGGGGACGGCGGCGCTCGGGCTCGGGCTCGGTGATGGGGACGACGGCAGCCTGGCGGCGCAACTGTGATAGCTCGGGCGGGACAAGTTAGGGTTCCTGCCGGAACCAACAAGCCTTTTATATTGTAAACAATCACAGGCGGATATTTAGAAAAACCGCCTGTGATAGATAATATCATAGGCGGTTTTTTATTCCGACCGCCTGTGAAGTTAATCTATCACAGGCGGTCGGAATAAAAAACCGCCTGTGATGTTATCTATCACAGGCGGTTTTTCTTAATATCCACCTGCGATGTGTGTACACTATAAAAGGACTAGCCCACGGGTTCAGAACCCTATCTCCCAGAACATTCACAGCACTGTAGCGACGACGGGTATTTTTTGAGATCTATAGGGAGAAGGTTTTGTTTTTGAGTTTATTGATTGATTTCAATAGTTTATGCAAATATATGATCTCCATTTGTTTTCTTTCTCATTTTGATGTGATTTTTTGCCTCAATTTTGTAATATAGACCGGATTTGAAGAAAATCTTAGGAATTCCAAGATTTAGACTTGTAGTAGTTGATCTAATTTAAAGATTCTTTAGAAACACAGTTGTCTCACCTCAAGGTACCTATTGCTGCAATGTTTGTTTCATTTTCATGCACATCAATTCGTTTCATGTTTTATGGATGAATTCAATTAATTAATGATTTGATGTTAATCAATATAGGGATAGGTAATGGACCGAGGTTGGATGTACAATGTGCCAAGACCACATCCGTCGTACATTCGAAATTTGAGAAGCTTTATTGAAGCGGCCAACAAGCATGCGAATTTGTGAAAGAGCAAGGAGATATTATGTCCGTGCATCGATTGTGATAATAAGATAGCTTGGAGAGATACAGGAGTAATCCAATCACATCTGCTAAAAAGAGGGTTTAAAAACAATTACACGATATGGTCAGAACATGGTGAGTTGGATCCGTGTGAAGTGCCTGGTAATGACGAGAGAGTTGTCGGAATTTTAGATCTTAAAGTTGATGGTAAAGTGGATAATGTGGATGCTAATCAAGATTTTGAAGAATTTGATTGCGAAGAGATGTTGCGCCATATGGAACCAGAAATGTTGAGTTCTGTGGGATTGCAGAAAGGGCTATCTAAAATGGAGGGACTGGAAAGTGCCTCAAAAGAACCTTTATATGATGAATCAAAGGGTTGTGACAAAGAGTTTACTACACTGCGTACAGTTCTAGAACTTCTTAAATTGAAGGCTAGCGCCGGATGATCTGATACTAGCTTCATAGATCTTTTGATATTTCTGTCCCAATTACTACCAAAACCCAACAAACTACCAACAAGCACTTATAAAGCGAAGAAGCTTCTATCTCCCATAGCTCTGGGTGTGCAAAAAATTCATGCATGTCCGAACCATTGTATTCTGTATCGTGGCGATTTTGAGAACGCATCAAGATGCCCAGTTTGCAATGTCAGTCGATACAAGAAGAGCTACAATCAAGACTGTGTAAAAAAATTCCCGAAGAAAAATAAAAACAAGAAATCCACTATTGGACCTGAAAGTGACGATGACACTTTTGATGACATGGTGATGTGGTATCTTCCAGTAATTGATCGCTTAAAACGTTTGTTCTCAAATCCTAGGGAGGCTGAGCTTATGCGTTGGCATGCTGAAAATCGCAAGCAGAATAACAAACAGATTCGACACCCTGCTGATGCATCACAATGGAAAAATTTCGATCTTATGTATCCTGAGTTTGCCAAAGAAACCAGAAATGTAAGATTTGCTTTGGGTACAGATGGAATGAATCCATTTGGTGAAAAAAGAAGTGTACATAGCACCTGGCCCGTGACTTTAACTATGTACAACCTTCCATCATGGTTGTGTCACAAAAGTAAGTATATTATTGAAAGGGAACTAGGCTTACACCTAGTTCCTAATTGATTTTGGTGGTTGAATTGCCCAACACAAATAATTGGACTAACTAGTTTGCTCTAGTCTATAAGTTATACAGGTGCCAAAAGGTTCACACTTAGCCAATAAAAAGACCAAGAATCGGGTTCAACAAAGAGAGCAAGGGATAACCGAAGGCAGCCCTGGTCTAGCACACCGGACTGTCCGGTGTACAACAGGACAGTGTCCGGTGCACCACCGGACAGTGTCTGGTGCACCAGGGAACTCCAAGCCAAACTCTTCACCTTCGGGAAAATCCAGAGGCGCTCCGCTATAATTCACCGGACTGTCCGGTGTACACCAGACAGTGTCCGGTGCCCCAGAGGAGAGCGACTCTGGAACTCGCCAGCTTCGGGAATTCGCTCCGCTATAATTCACCGGACATGTCCGGTGTACACCGGACTGTCCGGTGAGCCAGCGGAGCAACAGCTACTTCGCGCCAACGGTCACCTGCAGAAGCATTAAATGCGTGCCAAAGCGCGCAGAAGTCAGGCACGCGCGAGGTGGCGCACCGGACACTCTACAGTACATGTCCGGTGTGCCACCGGACATCCAGGCGGGCCCAGCAGTCAGAGCTCCAACGGTTGGAACCCAACGGCCTGGTGACGTGGCTGTCCGATGCACCATGTGACAGACAACCTCCACCAAACGGCTAGTCCACATTCAAATCATCCAAGTTTTCACACTTCCAACCACTTACAAGAGCTAGGCATTCAATACAAGACACACTCAAGTGATCAAATCCTCTCCCAATTCCACAAAAGCTTTAGTGACTAGTGAGAGTGATTTGTTGTGTTCTTTTGAGCTCTTGCGCTTGGATTGCTTTCTTCTTTCTCATTCTTTCTTGTGATCAATACTCACTTGTAACCAAGGCAAGAGACACCAATTGTGTGGTGGTCCTTGCGGGGAAGTTTTGTTCCCGGTTGATTTAAGAAGAGAAAGCTCACTCGGTCCGAGGGACCGTTTGAGAGAGGGAAGGGGTTGAAAAAGACCCGGCCATTGTGGCCTCCTCAACGGGGAGTAGGTTTGCGAGAACCGAACCTCGGTAAAACAAATCCGCGTGTCACACTCTTTATTCGCTTGCGGTTTGTTTTGCACCCTCTCTCGCGGACTCGATTATATTTCTAACGCTAACCCGGCTTGTAGTTGTGATTAATTGTGTAAGTTTCAGTTTCGCCCTATTCACCCCCCTCTAGGCGACTTTCAATTGGTATCAGAGCCCGGTGCTTCATTAGAGCCTAACCGCTCGAAGTGATGTTGGGAGGTCACGCCAAGAAGGAGATGGAGACCGGCGACAAGCCACGGGAAAGCTTCATCGGGAGAGTCCCGCAACAAAGGGAAAGGGAAGGAGAAGAAACCCTCTTCCCACAAGTCGCATCGGAGTGGGGACAAGAAAAAGAAGATGAGGAAGGTGGTCTACTATGAGACCGACACCTCATCGCCATCTACCTCCGGCTCCGACACGCCCTCCGTAACTTCTAAGCGCCATGAGCGCAAGAAGTTTAGTAAGATCCCCTTACACTATCCTCGTACTTTTAAACATACTCCATTACTTTCCGTTCCATTAGGCAAACCGCCAACCTTTGACGGTGAAGATTATGCTAGGTGGAGTGATTTAATGAAATATCACCTAACCTCACTACACAAAAGTATATGGAATGTTGTTGAGTTTGGAGCACAGGTACCTTCCGTAGGGGATGAGGATTATGATGAGGATGAAGTAGCCCAAATCGAGCACTTCAACTCCCAAGCCACAACCATACTCCTCGCTTCTCTAAGTAGAGAGGAGTACAACAAGGTGCAAGGATTAAAAAGCGCCAAGGAAGTTTGGGACGTGCTCAAGACCGCGCACGAGGGAGACGAGCTAACCAAGATCACCAAGCGGGAAATGATCGAGGGGGAGCTCGGTCGCTTCCGTCTCCGCCAAGGAGAGGAGCCACAAGACATGTACAACCGGCTCAAAACCATGGTGAACCAAGTGCGCAACCTCGGGAGCAAAAAGTGGGATGACCACGAGGTGGTTAAGGTTATTTTAAGATCACTTATTTTCCTTAACCCTACTCAAGTCCAATTAATTCATGGCAATCCTAGATACACACTAATGACTCCCGAGGAAGTAATCGGGAATTTTGTGAGCTTTGAGTTTATGATTAAAGGCTCAAGGAAGATCAACGAGCTTGACGGCCCCTACACGTCCGAAGCACAACCGGTCACATTTCAGGCGACGGAGGAGAAGAAGGAGGAGTCTACGCCGAGTAGAACACCCATCGACGCCTTCAAGCTCGACAATGAGGAAATGGCGCTCGTCATCAAGAGCTTCCGCCAAATCCTCAAGCAAAGGAGGGGGAAAGATTACAAGTCCCGCTCCAAGAAAGTATGCTACAAATGTGATAAGCCCGGTCATTTTATTGCAAAATGTCCACTATCTAGTGACAGTGACAGGGGCGACGACAAGAAGGGGAGAAGAAAGGAGAAGAAGAGGTACTACAAGAAGAAGGGCGGCGATGCCCATGTTTGTCGCGAGTGGGACTCCGACGAAAGCTCTAGCGACTCCTCCGACGACGAGGATGCCGCCAACATCGCCGTCACCAAGGGACTTCTCTTCCCCAACATCGGCCACAAGTGCCTCATGGCAAAGGACGGCAAAAAGAAGAAGGTTAAATCCAAATCCTCCACTAGATATGAGTCTTCTAGCGATGATAATGCTAGTGATGAGGAAGATAATTTGCGTACTCTTTTTGCTAACCTCAACATGCAACAAAAGGAGAAATTAAATGAATTGATTAGTTCTATCCATGAAAAGGATAATCTCTTGGACTCTCAAGAGGACTTCCTTATTAAAGAAAACAAAAAGCATGTTAAGGTTAAAAATGCTTATGCTTTAGAAGTAGAAAAGTGCGAAAAATTATCTAGTGAGCTAAGCACTTGCCATGAGACTATTGACAACCTTAGAAATGACAATGCTAAACTTATTGCTAAGGTTGATTCAAATGCTTGTAATGTTTCAATTCCCAATGATAATGTAGATTTGCTTGCTAAAATTGAAGAATTGAACATTTCTCTTGCTAGCCTTAGGATTGAGAATGAAAAATTGCTTACTAAGGCTAAAGAACTAGATGTTTGCAATGTTACAATTTCCGACCTTAGAAGTAAAAATGATATATTGCATGCTAAGGTTGTAGAGTTAAAATCTTGCAAACTCACTACATCTACTGTTGAACATACTTCCATTTGTACTAGACGTAGAGACATTAATGTTGATGCTATTCATGATCACATGGATTTAATTAAACAACAAAATGATCACATAGCTCAACTTAATGCTAAAATCAATGAGCATGACTTAGAAAATGAAAAATTTAAATTTGCTAGAAGCATGCTCTATAGTGGGAGACGCCCTGGCATTAAGGATGGCATTGGCTTCCAAAAGGGGGACAATGTCAAACTTAATGCCCCTCCTAAGAAATTGTCTAATTTTGTTAAGGGCAAGGCTCCCATGCCTCAGGATAACGAGGGTTACATTTTATACCCTGCCGGTTATCCTGAGAGTAAAATTAGGAGAATTCATTCTAGGAAGTCTCACTCTGGCCCTAACCATGCATTTATGTATAAGGGTGAGACATCTAGTTCTAGGCAACCAACCCGTGCTAAGTTGCCTAAGAAGAAAACTCCTAGTGCATCAAATGATCATGACATTTCATTTAAAACTTTTGATGCATCTTATGTGTTAACTAACAAATCCGGCAAAATAGTTGCCAAATATGTTGGGGGCAAGCACATGGGGTCAAAGACTTGTGTTTGGGTACCCAAAGTTCTTGTATCTAATGCCAAAGGACCCAAAACCATTTGGGTACCTAAAGTGAAAAACTAAACTTGTTTTGTAGGTTTATGCATCCGGGGGCTCAAGTTGGGTAATCTACAGCTGGTGCACAAACCACATGACAGGGGAGAAAAAGATGTTCTCCTCCTACGAGAAAAACCAAGATCCCCAACGAGCTATCACATTCGGGGATGGAAATCAAGGTTTGGTCAAAGGATTGGGTAAAATTGCTATATCACCTGACCATTCTATTTCCAATGTTTTTCTTGTAGATTCATTAGATTACAATTTGCTTTCCGTTTCTCAATTATGCAAAATGGGCTACAACTGTCTATTTACTGATGTAGGTGTCACTGTCTTTAGAAGAAGTGATGATTCAATAGCATTTAAGGGAGTGTTAAAGGATCAGCTATACTTGGTAGATTTTGATAGAGCTGAACTCGACACTTGCTTTATTGCTAAGACTAACATGGGCTGGCTCTGGCACCGCCGACTAGCACATGTTGGGATGAAGAATCTTCATAAGCTTCTAAAAGGAGAGCACATTTTAGGATTAACAAATGTTCATTTTGAAAAAGACAGTATTTGTAGCGCATGTCAAGCCGGAAAGCAAGTTGGTGCTCACCATCCACATAAGAACATCATGACGACTGACAGGCCACTGGAGCTCCTACACATGGACCTATTCGGCCCGATAGCTTACATAAGCATCGGCGGGAGTAAGTACTGTCTAGTTATTGTCGATGATTATTCTCGCTTCACTTGGGTGTTCTTTTTGCAGGAAAAATCTCATACCCAAGAAACTTTAAAGGGATTCTTGAGACGGGCTCAAAACGAGTTCGGCTTAAGGATCAAGAAAATTAGAAGCGACAACGGAATGGAGTTGAAAAACTCACAAATCGAAGGCTTCCTTGAGGAGGAGGGCATCAAGCATGACTTCTATTCTCCCTACACGCCACAACAAAATGGTGTAGTGGAGAGGAAGAATAGAACTCTATTGGACATGGCTAGAACCATGCTTGATGAGTACAAGACATCGGATCGGTTTTGGGCCGAGGCGGTCAACACCGCCTGCTACGCCATCAACCGGTTATATCTACACCGAATCCTCAAGAAGACATCATATGAACTCCTTACCGGTAAAAAGCCCAACATTTCATATTTTAGAGTCTTTGGTAGCAAATGCTTTATTCTTGTTAAAAGAGGTAGAAAATCTAAATTTGCTCCTAAGACTGTAGAAGGCTTTTTACTAGGATATGATTTAAACACAAGGGCATATAGAGTCTTTAACAAGTCCTCTAGACAAGTTGAAGTTTCTTGTGACGTTGTGTTTGATGAGACTAACGGCTCTCAAGTAGAGCAAGTTGATCTTGATGAGATAGGTGATGAAGAGGCTCCGTGCATCGCGCTGAGGAACATGTCCATTGGGGATGTGTGTCCTAAGGAATCTGAAGAGACTCCAAATGCACAAGATCAACCATCCTCCTCCACGCAAGCATCTCCACCAACTTAAAATGAGGATGAGGCTCAAGTTGATGAAGGAGAAGATCAAGCAAATGAGCCACCTCAAGATGACGGCAATGATCAAGGGGGAGATGCTAATGATCAAGACAAGGAGGATGAAGAACCAAGGCCGCCACACCCAAGAGTCCACCAAGCAATCCAACGAGATCACCCCGTCGACACCATCCTTGGCGATATTCATAAGGGGTTAACTACTAGATCTCGTGTTGCACATTTTTGTGAGCATTACTCTTTTGTTTCCTCTATTGAGCCACACAGGATAGAGGAAGCACTTCAAGATTCGGATTGGGTGGTGGCGATGCAAGAGGAGCTCAACAACTTCACTAGGAATGAGGTATGGTGTTGGAGCGAAGGCAGAAACGCCACCCTTCGCTCGAAGTCTCCGCCGCTTAGCCGCTGCTCTGACAGAGACAAAGCAGGCAGGGACACCCTTCGCTTGATCGGCACCAGACGAAGACCGGCGACGAAGGCATCCCACAGTGCGGCCTCGTCCAGCTCAGAGGCCCACGTGCGATCCGGCCCATTGTAACGGGCCCTGCGCGGCCGCCGCGTGTTACGGGCCTAATTTGTAAAGGCATCCCTGTAATTACAGTCTGTAACCCTGCTTTATGGGAATATTCTGGGGATAACCTAGGTAGATGAGGGCACATGCGTCCTTAACACAAGGCGCTGGGCGTTCAGGTACCTATAAATACCCCCGCACAGTGCCCGTGAGAGGCCTGGTTAATAGAGCTATTTGCCATCACACGCGTAACCCTACCGTCTACACTGTTCACCCTTGTTGGCTTTCTTGCGACTGATAGCAAGTTCCAACATATGGCATTTAGTTCCACGTCCTAACCAAAATGTTGTAGGAACCAAATGGGTGTTCCGCAACAAGCAAGATGAGCATGGTTTGGTGACAAGGAACAAAGCCCGACTTGTGGCCAAGGGATACTCCCAAGTCGAAGGTTTGGATTTCAGTGAAACCTATGCACCCGTAGCTAGGCTTGAGTCAATTCGTATATTATTGGCCTATGCTACTTACCATGGCTTCAAGCTTTACCAAATGGACGTGAAGAGTGCCTTCCTCAATGGACCGATCAAGGAAGAGGTCTATGTTGAGCAACCTCCCGGCTTTGAAGATAGTGAGTACCCTAACCATGTCTATAAACTCTCTAAGGTGCTTTATGGGCTCAAGCAAGCCCCAAGAGCATGGTATGAATGCCTTAGAGATTTCCTTATCACTAATGGATTCAAAGTCGGAAAAGCCGATCCTACACTCTTTACTAAAACTCTTGAAAATGAATTGTTTGTATGCCAAATTTATGTTGATGATATTATATTTGGGTCTACTAACGAATCTACATGTGAAGAGTTTAGTAGGATCATGACACAGAAATTCGAGATGTCTATGATGGGGGAGTTGAAGTACTTCTTAGGATTTCAAGTGAAGCAACTCCAAGAAGGCACCTTCCTAAGCCAAACGAAGTATACTCAAGATATTCTAAGCAAGTTTGGGATGAAGGATGCCAAACCCATCAAGACACCCATGGGAACCAATGGGCATCTCGACCTCGACACGGAAGGTAAATCCGTAGATCAAAAGGTATACCGGTCGATGATAGGTTCTTTACTCTATTTATGTGCATCTCGACCGGATATTATGCTTTCCATATGCATGTGTGCAAGATTCCATGCCGACCCTAAGGAAGCTCACCTTACGGCCGTAAAACGAATCTTGAGATATTTAGTTTATACTCCTAAGTTTAGGCTTTGGTATCCTAGGGGATCCACTTTTGATTTGATTGGTTATTCGGATGCCGATTGGGCGGGGTGTAAAACTAATAGAAAGAGCACATCGGGGACTTGCCAGTTCTTGGGAAGATCCTTGGTGTCTTGGGCTTCAAAGAAGCAAAATTCCGTAGCTCTTTCTACCGCCGAAGCCGAGTACATTGCCGCAGGCCACTGTTGCGCGCAACTACTTTGGATGAGGCAAACCCTTAGGGACTACGGTTACAAATTAACCAAAGTTCCTCTTCTATGTGATAATGAGAGTGCAATTCGCATGGCGGATAATCCCGTTGAGCATAGCCGCACTAAACACATAGCCATTCGGTATCATTTTCTAAGGGATCACCAACAAAAGGGAGATATCGAGATTTCATATATTAACACTAAAGATCAATTAGCCGATATCTTTACCAAGCCATTAGATGAACAAACTTTTAACAAACTTAGGCATGAGCTAAATATTCTTGATTCTAGGAACTTCTTTTGTTAAATTGCACACATAGCTCATTCATATACCTTTGATCATATCTCTTTCATGTGCTATGACTAATGTGTTTTCAAGTGAATTTCAAATCAAGTCATAGGTATATTGAAAGGGAATTGGAGGCTTCGGCCAAGACAAAGGCTTCCACTCCGTAACTCATCCTTCGCCGTCGCTCCGAGCCACTCTCCATCTTTGGGGGAGAGAGCATGAGTCCAAAGCAAAAGGACTCCGTCTTTGGTATAATCTTCACTCATTTATTTATGACCAAAGGGGGAGAAAGTAATTCTAAGGGCTTATATCTCACTCAAGTATTCGTTTTTGGTGATTCATGCCAAAGGGGGAGAAAGTATTAGCCCAAAGCAAAAGGACCGCACCACCACCCTAATTTTAAAAAAAAGGATTTTCAATTGGTAAATTTCAAATTGGTATCTTATTGTGTTCAAAAGGGGGAGAAGTTAGCATTTTCAAAATTGATATCTTAAAACCCTCTTGAACACTAAGAGGAGGATTTCATCTAGGGGGAGTTTTGTTTAGTCAAAGGAAAAGCATTTGAAACAGGGGGAGAAAATTACAAATCTTGAAAATGCTTCGCAAAATCTTATTCATTTACCTTTGATTATTTGCAAAAGAACTTTGAAAAGGATTTACAAAAGAATTTGCAAAAACAAAACAAGTGGTGCAAGCGTGGTCCAAAATGTTAAAAATAAAAGAAACAATCCATGCGTATCTTATAAGTATTTATATTGGCTCAATTCCAAGCAACCTTTGCACTTACATTATGCAAACTAGTTCAATTATGCACTTCTATACTTGCTTTGGTTTGTGTTGGCATCAATCACCAAAAAGGGGGAGATTGAAAGCGAATTAGGCTTACACCTAGTTCCTAATTGATTTTGGTGGTTGAATTGCCCAACACAAATAATTGGACTAACTAGTTTGCTCTAGTCTATAAGTTATACAGGTGCCAAAAGGTTCACACTTAGCCAATAAAAGACCAAGAATTGGGTTCAACAAAGAGAGCAAGGGATAACTGAAGGCAGCCCTGGTCTGGCACACCGGACTGTCTGGTGTACCACCGGACAGTGTCCGGTGCACCACCGGACTGTGTCCGGTGCACCAGGGAACTCCAAGCCAAACTCTTCACCTTCGGGAAAATCCAGAGGCGCTCCGCTATAATTCACCGGACTGTCCGGTGTACACCGGACAGTGTCCGGTGCCCCAGAGGAGAGCGACTCTGGAACTCGCCAGCTTCGAGAATTCGCTCCGCTATAATTCACTGGACCTGTCCGGTGTACACCGGACTGTCCGGTGAGCCAGCGGAGCAACGACTACTTCGCGCCAACGGTCACCTGCAAAAGCATTAAATGCGCGCCAAAGCGCGCAGAAGTCACGCACGTGCGAGGTGGCGCACCGGACACTCTACAGTACATGTCCGGTGTGCCACCGGACATCCAGGCGGGCCCAGCAGTCAGAGCTCCAACGGTCGGAACCCAACGGCCTGGTGACGTGGCTGGCGCATCGGACACTGTCCGGTGTGCACCGGACTGTCCGGTGCACCATGCGACAGACAGCCTCCACCAAACGGCTAGTTTGGTGGTTGGGGTTATAAATACCCCCAACCACCCCACATTCAAATCATCCAAGTTTTCACACTTCCAACCACTTACAAGAGCTAGGCATTCAATACAAGACACACCCAAGTGATCAAATCCTCTCCCAATTCCACAAAAGCTTTAGTGACTAGTGAGAGTGATTTGTTGTGTTCTTTTGAGCTCTTGCGCTTGGATTGCTTTCTTCTTTCTCATTCTTTCTTGTGATCAATACTCACTTGTAACCAAGGCAAGAGACACCAATTGTGTGGTGGTCCTTGCGGGGAAGTTTTGTTCCCGGTTGATTTGAGAAGAGAAAGCTCACTTGGTCCGAGGGACCGTGTGAGAGAGGGAAGGGGTTGAAAAAGACCCGGCCTTTGTGGCCTCCTCAACGGGGAGTAGGTTTGCGAGAACCGAACCTCGGTAAAACAAATCCGCGTGTCACACTCTTTATTCGCTTGTGATTTGTTTTGCACCCTCTCTCGCGGACTCGAATATATTTCTAACGCTAACCCGGCTTGTAGTTGTGATTAATTGTGTAAATTTCAGTTTCGCCCTATTCACCCCCCCTCTAGGCGACTTTCAATTATGTTGACTATTCTTATTCAAGGTCTAAAATCAGCTGGTGTTGATATTGATGTGTTCCTAGAACCTCTTATGGAAGATATGACAAAGCTCTGGAATGAAGGAGTTAAAATATGGGATGAGTATTGCCATGAATATTTCAACTTAAGAGCAATTATATTTGTTACCATCCATGATTCTCCCGGTGGCGCCACACTATCAGGGCAAAAGACTAAAGGAAAGAATGGTTGTGTTGTGTGCATCGATGGAACTGCTTCCATGTACCTTAAATCATCCAAGAAGTTGGTGTTCATGGGACACAGACGGTTCTTGATGAAGCAGCTTAAGTATCGAAAGATGAAAGAGGAATTTAACAATGAACTGGAAAGTGAAGGTGCACCAAAGCCTTATAGTGGGAAACTTGTTTTTGAAATTGTAAAGAACATTCATGTTGTATTCGGAAAGGGAAAAAACAAAGGAGAAAAGAGAAAGAGAACTGACCCTTCAACTTACACATCTTTCAAGAAGCAATCAATTTTTTTCAAGTACCTCCCATACTGGAAGGATATGGAAATTTGCCACAGCATTGATTTGATGCATGTAACAAAAAATGTTTTTGACAGCATCATTGGAACCTTGCTGGGCATGCCGAGTAAGACAAAGGACAGACTTAAATTACGCAATGATCTAGTAGATCTTCAAATCAGACCGGAACTTCATCTAGTGGATAGTGGCAAAGGGAAGCCTTACCTCCCCCCAGCTAGCTACAACTTGTCAGTTGAGGAGAGAACAAAGATTTGCAAATGTTTGCGTGGGGTCAAAGTGCCCACAGGTTTCTCATCCAATATCAGCAAACTAGTCAGGATGAAGGACTTGTCTCTATTTGGCTACAACTCTCATGACTGCCATGTGATGATGACAGTGTTCCTCCCAATTGTGGTAAGAGCCCTCGAAACAGAGCATGTCAAAGTTGTCATCATACACTTGTGTTACTTTTTCAATGCGGTTTCACAAAAAGTAATAGCTTTAGAAGACTTGGACTATCTAAAGGCATACATCATCGAGACTATGTGCAAGCTTGAAATGTGTTTTCCTCCATCATTTTGTGATATGCAAGTACACCTAATCATACATCTCGTGGATCAGATAAAAATATTAGGGCCACTATATTTACATCATATGTTTCAGTTGGAGCGATACCTGGGAGTATTAAAAGGTTATGTGCGATATCGCGCTCACCCAGAGGGTTCAATCATGGAGGGATACACTACAGAAGAGTGATTGAGAGCTGTATAGATTACATCAATGACGGAACAATGCTAGGTGTGCCTGTACCTAAACATGAGGGTAAACTATGTGGGAGAGGGAGAATGGGCAGGAAAACTTTTCGCATTGAGGATTACAAGCTAGTACATTGTGCTCATGGTAGTGTACTACAACATCTCACGATAGCCGAGCCTTACATAGAGGAACACCTGGATGAGCTTCGTAAAGAAAATCAGAACCGCACAGAGGACTGGATCATGAGGGAGCACAAACATCGTTTCAGCGAATGGTTAATGGACAAAAACATCCCATTCGGAGACTCTTTGGAAGAGAAAACAATGAAGAATTTGGCTTCTGGGCCATCGTGTTTTGTGACATCATGGCAAGCATATGACATCAATGGGTACACATTCTACACTAAATCAAAAGACATGAAAAGTGTTGCACAAAATAGCGGTGTTCGTATCGATGCTTTTGACCTACATGGACAGAAGACCACATATTTTGGATTCATAGAGGAAATATGGGAACTTGATTATGGCCCAAACATGAAAATACCCTTATTTAAGTGCCAATGGGTACAACATCCCGTGGGGGTGATAGTGGATAACTACGGACTCACACTGGTAGACTTAAAGAAAGTAGGATATAAAGATGACCCGTGGGTTCTCGCCGAATGTGTTGCACAAGTGTTCTATGTACTCGATCCAGCAGATGAGAAGATGCATGTAGTTATTTCTGGAAAGCAAAAAATTGTTGGAGTTGAGAATGTGGGAGACCAAGATGAGGAATACAATAAGTATGAAGAGATGTTCATCTTTAACGGTCCAGAGAGAATCAAGCGTGTGGAAAAGAAAATTGATAAGAACTTAAAGCCATACATGCGGAAAAATGGTAGTTCATGAAAAATTGTATGAATCAAATTGTATTTGTTATCATGTATGATCGACTATGCATTGTGGTTGCCAATTAATTTAAAATCTCTCTAGTTATCTATGTGTGCTATTAAAATTCATTTAAATTGTATTTGCATATTTATGTTAAAAATTAAAATATTAATTCATTTAAATTGTATTTTCATATTTCTGTTAAAAATTAAAATATTAATATGGTAATCAAATCACAATCATAGGCGGTTTTTCATTAGGGTCCGTTTGTGAAAAGAATAGAGCACCACAGGCGGTCCTAAACAAAAACCGCTTGTGATACTAATACATCACAGGCGGTTCGAGTAGCCTGGGACATCCCAGGCGGTTTTCTAACCGAACCGCCTGTGATGTAAAAAGCCTACCGCTTGTATAAAGCTAAATTGTACTAGTGTCCCCATCGCCGGCGAGGACCGCCCCGGGGTCTGACGTCGCTTCCCCATCGACCGGAGCCGCTAACCTTCCTTGACAGCCAGTCGAACCCCTCTTGCTCGTTGGCTTCTCTGCAAGAACCAGATACGAGGTAGAAGATAACCTGTTTTTATTTTTAGCCCCAAATTTTGTGTAAGATTCGTTTAGAGATCTTTTTCAGTTCAAAAGAAATAAAAAAGCCCCGTAATTTTATGTGCTACCCCAATAATCTATAGTTAGCCGCAATCTAATTTTTATAGCGATATGTAATTTTAGTTTGTATCTTTTTTGTCTGAAGTCATGTGTATACAGAACGATTAATTTTATGTGTATATGATAAGCTATTTTTATTAGTGTTCCTGTTGTCTTTCGCCTTTGTGTATTTTAATTTGATTATGATTGTTGACATTAATTTAAATATGGTTTGTTAAAATAAAAGATTAAGGGATAGGTAAACCATATATTTGTAACAATAATACTAGATGAATAATTCTACGGTTATCTTTACTCAGGATGAACTATAGATTTTTAGTCACACTGTATGTGTTCATATGTGCGATTATACACAAATTGCTTATTCACTAAGTCATGTTGGAGTCTCGATTAATATTAAAATAATATAGCGACTATGTCCAATGTAATCTAAATAGTACAATTAAAATTATTAGTTTAATTTAGTTCTATTAATACTATGGTTATGTGACTTCTAAATAATTTTGTAACATCTACTATAATTTTATTTTAGAAAGTATGGATAAAAAAATATATAACCCACGTGCTATCCGGTTAGGAACAATTAGTTAGCTAATTAATCTAGCTCCACAGAGTTTGTTTTAAGTGCTACATCTATTTATTTCATATGAATTTATATAGTATGTGCTTCCATAGCCAATTTGCCATATAGATTCCTCTAGTGAATTGTCAAAACTAAATGATTAGTATTTTACCTCATAGCAAATGAGATGATCGTCGATATGGATAGACTTATAATATAAGTTACAAATCAAGTTTTATTTTTAGATGTCTTCCTTTTATAAGAATGATTTGTAAAATGTATGTTTTATTGTTTGTTGAATGGTGTATGTTTGTTTATTGATGCATGTTTTCTTTTTGTATGGTGACTACGACGTTATTAGAAGCTGATTGTGTGGTAGAGAATCCAAATTTGTTTGAGGACGATCAGCAGGACACATTCTAGCAAGACAAGTGGATTATCCCTCTACATATTCTATTTGTACCCAATTAATGTATATAATAATGTTTACTTTTTGGATATACTGCATAATTTGATGGGATTTACCTAATTAAGGATTTTCTAGATTTACCAACTGTATTCCTTGATTACCCTGGGAAAATACTATGCTTTGCAAATTGATGCTACCGCTCAACTTGTTAATTTTGATGTCACTCATTATTTGATATTAATGTTTCGGAAATGAAATTGGCATTATGATATTAACCCGATGGTTAAACAAGATTATTTCATATTAATTGGAACATGGAGTGACCACTTAAGTGTTTTTGATATACTCCTATACCTTTGTTTAAATGGGATACTTGGGATACACACTTATTAGTAAGACATGTGTTGTTAATAAAATATTAACCAACTAAAATGCTTACTGCTCAACCCTAGCCTCACCTTGTTAAACTTGCATTAATTTTTTCCCCACTTGCTGAGCCCCGACCATAAGCGAGCTCACCCTTCCTAATATTTTATCAGAGGGTGATGAAGAAGACTTTTATGGAGATTTCGACGATGAATTCTAAGTCTAACGATGCGCCGGTCATCTTCCTGTGGGAGATTACCCATATTTAATTTCGCCTTACTTTGACATTGATAATTGTTAAAAATACAATGATTCAGATGACGTAATAAAGTAATCTACTCTCTTTACGCCTTTATTGCATTGTATTTTGATATATTACACTTGTGACGTCAACTTATGTGTGGAAATGGATCTTGGCACACATATGCTGCGCGCCCGGCTCTGCCCCTAGAACCGAGTGTGACACGGATCCCATCCTTGAAGTAGAGCTTCCAGGGCTGCAATCCTGGCATGGGCATCCTCCAGCTCCAAGTGCACCCTAGAGAGATCCAGGGTGGCACTATCCAGGTCGGTGTTGAGACCGGCCACTACAACAGCTAGGGTGTTGAGGCGATCCTCACCAGCTCCACCTGGAACGATGCTAGTCTAGCTTCCTCCACTCAGACGCAGAGGAAGATGCCTGAACCTCGTGTCATGTAGCTGCTGCCGATAGGTGTGGCTGAGAGACCACAAAGTCCGTCTGGCAGCATCGCTGACCGACGTAGGTGGATAGCGGTGTCAGGGACTCATGAGCTGATAGAGTCCTGAACCCCCTATCCCCTGTATCCATCACCCTGACGTGGATGCGAGTGATGTAGTAGCAAGCCTGGGGAGGCTCACACACTCGTCTTGTTTCGTACAAGGGTCGGACGTAGGTTCCCAACGTGTGCAGCACGTCTTGCAGCAGGTTGGGGAAGTGCCCTGTCTCAAACATTGATGTGTAATGTTCGGCGACAGGCCCAAACCCCATGAAGTAGTCCTGTTGGGCATCGTTGGCCTCCTCGTTGACGTGTTCCTCGTCATCTTCGTCGTCGTTATCCTCATCATCATCCCCAGAGTCATCTAGGTCGTCGCCTCCGGGTGCAGGAGCTTGAATGGCTAGTGCAGGCGGTGCCGAAGTTGATGACCTAGCTGCGAAGGCCAGTGACTACCAACGGGGTGGGCGTCGGCAGAAGTTCCTCTGAGCTGTCCTCCAGGATGACTCCATGCTCCACTCGAATGCGAGGGAGATCCAACGGACCTTCCTCTACTACCACTGGGTAGATAGGAGCTTGTCGTGGCAGAGGAGCGTAGCTAGTGTTAACTCGGGTGGTTTGGAGAGTATGAACCATCTACAAGAGAAATGTCAACTCAGTTGAATTTTAAAGAGGTAAGACTGATAAAATAATTTATAAGAATGAAATTAGCAAGTTTTGAACAAACTAAGCTTTCCATTTCTAACTAGTCTAACGACCTAGGGTCAACATAGCTTTGATACCACTTCTGTCACACCCGGTTATGGGGGGCAAAACCGAATGCATAGCATATGTGTGCCAAGATCCATTTACACACATATGTTGACATCACAAGTGTAATATATCAAAAGACAATGCAATAAAGGTGTAAAGAGAGTAGAGTACTTTATTACATCATCTTAGTCATTGTATCTTTAACAAGTATCAACATCAAAGTAGGGCGGAATTAATTATGGGCACTCTTCCACAGGAAAGTGACCGACGCATCGTTAGACTTAAAACTCACCGTCAAAAACTCCATCAAGGTCTTCTTCATCACCCTCTGATCAAAATATTAGCAAGGGTGAGCTCACTTATGGTCGGGGCTCAGCAAGTGGGGGGAAAATTAATGCGAGTTTAACAAGGTGAGCCTAAGGTTAAGCAGTAAGCATTTTAGTTGGTCAATATTTTATTAGAACACATGTCTTACTAATAAGTATGTATCCCAAGTATTCCCATTAAACAAATGTATAAGAGTATATCAAAAACACTTAAGTGAAACCACTTAAGCAAACCATTGGCAGATCATCAGATCTCGATTTATTGTCCATCTTTAAGTTCAATTATCATGTGAGGGTCTAGGTTGCTCTTAACCATGAGCATGGCTGACATATCTGTTCTACTCTGCAGAGGTGGTACAACTTTACCCACAAGCCATGTATCCCATCTAGCCTGGGTTGATCGGACCCGTAAACACTGCCGAGGTGAATGGCTAGGGATCCATTATGAGGCTTTCACAAAATACACTTAATACAAAGCAACCTGCTAAGGTTTCCAAGTCGGTGTGGAGGCCCTCTTGGCGAGGTACCCTAGCCAAGAATACGTCCCCATGTTAACGTGAGCTGCCACCACTGCCGCTCCCGCTCTTGCCCATATTTCAGGTAAGGTTGCTAGGTACTAAGCATATAAAGCTAATTACCAAAGTCAGAGCCGTGATAGCACTTGTGGTTGCACTGTTATCCTAGGTGGTCACTCCATGTAACAATTAATATGAAATAATCTTGTTTAACCATCAGGTTAACACCATAATGCCAATTTCATTTCTGGAACATTAATATCAAATAATGAGTGACATCAAAATTATCAAGTTGAGCGGTAGCAGAGCATAGTATTTTCCTAGGGTAGTCAAGGAATTCAGTTGGTAAATCTAGGAAATCCTTAGTTAGGCAAATCCCATCAAAATATGCAATATATCAGAAAAAGTAAACATTATTATATGCATTAATTGGGTACAAATAGAATATGCAAAGGGAGAATCCACTTGCCTTGCTCGAACGTGTTAGGCTCGTCTAACTCACAGTCCACTTTTAGCATCGATTTGTGTATCACACATACAAAGGAAGACGTACACCAAATAAATAAACATACACCAGTACAGGGGTAATCATTCACCATTACATTCTCATTCATACATCACACTTATCACACTCATAAATACGTCTTAAAGCGTAAATACTTATTAATTCATTATGACTATTATTGTGAGTCATTAATGATGAAATTATGAGTAGGTGTCTATAATAATAGTTTTAACTAGTATTAATATGTATTAACATTCTTTATGAAAATAAAGGCTAAGTATTTTCTTTATTACTAATAAATAGACTAATAGATTTTATTCCTTTTATTTCGAACTAGAATTTATGTGTATAGCTAAAAATGGTTTATTCATGACTATACTAACATTAATATTCTAAGAATCAATATAAATCACTAATTGGGTTTTTTACAACATAAACATGGTTATTTTGACATAAACAAGTATTTTACTAATTCTAAGAGTTTAAGTGCTATACTTATGAACAACTTTATTTTGGCTGGTAAAAATCTATTTTCATTATGACTGGGGTATTCTTTTAGTTTTTTTCCTTTCTTTCTAAAAGAAGGTATTATTAATAAGAATCAGAGATAAATCCTCTATTAACTTATAATATTTATATTGCCATGAATTCTATACCATGTACTAATTCCATGTTAAGAAAAGCTTCTATTATCTATTAAAATGAACTTATCATTTTAACCTTCCAAATAATTTTCAAAATTTATTGTTGTCGGGTACCATAATTAGGGGTACCCCCAACACTCCTAAACTCGGCTGGTAATCACCATCAGCACAAACTGCAGAGACTAATGGACGCAATTCAGGTCAAGGCTTCGTCTACTCAAGGGACGCAATCTTTCCTCGCCCGAGCCCAGCCTCGGGCGAGAACAGTAGTCCCAGGCGAATTCACGCCTCGCCCGAGGGCCTCCTCAAGCGACGGGCGCACCCTCGACTCGCCCGAAGCCCAGCTCGGGCAGGCTTCGTAGTGAAGCAACCTTGGCCAAATCGCCTCACCAACCGACCGTATCGCAGGCGCATTCAATGCAAGGATCGCCTGGCATCTTATCCTGACACGCGTGCCTCAGTCGGCAAGGTCGAAGTGACCGCAGTCACTTCGCCCTCCCACTGACTGACCTGACAGGAGAACAGCGCCGCTCGCCCCTCTCCGACTGCTGTGCCACCCACCAAGGTGAGGCTGACAGCAGCTGAGTCCAGACTCAGGCGCAACAGGAAGCTCCGCCTCGCCCGACCTTGGGCCTCGGCCTCGGAAGGTGGTCTCCGCCTCGCCCGACCCCAGGGCTCAGCCTCAACCTCGGCCTCGGAAGGTGGTCTCCGCCTCGCCCGACCCCAGGGCCTAGCCTCAACCTCGACCTCGGGAGGAATCGCGTCCTCGCCCGACCCCGGCCTCGGCCTCAGGAGGAGTCTCCGCCTCGCCTGACCTTGGGCTCGGACCGACCATGCCGCAGGGGGTACATCATTACCCTACCCCTAGCTAGCTCAGGCTACGGGGGAACAAGACCGGCGTCCCATCCAGGCTCGCCCCGGTAACAAGTAATGATGGCTCCCCGCGTGCGTCCATGACGACGGTGGTTCTCAGCCCCCTACGGAAGCAAGGAGATGTCAGCAAGGTCCTAGCAGCCCCGACAGCTGTGCTTCTATAGGGTTCAAATGCTCCTCCGACGGACACGTTATTATATTGCATAGGGCTCTGGCTCCTCTCTGCCGGACACGTTAGCATATTGCTACACCCCCATTGTACACCTGGACCCTCTCCTTGCATCTATAAAAGGAAGGGGTAGGGCCCTCATACAAAAGGGTGGTCGCGCGGGAGGACGGGCTGACGAACCGGCTCACACTTGTAACCCCTCACTCTCCCTCACGAACGCTTGTAACCCCTACTGCAAGCGCATCCTCCTCTGGCGCAGGATAACACGAGCCGCGGTTTTTACCCCCCTTATGTTCCATCTCGCGCCAACCCATCTGGGCTGGGGCACGCAGCGACAATTTTTACTCGTCGGTCCAGGGACCCCTCGGGGTCGAAACGCCGATAGTTGGCGCGCCAGGTAGGGGCCTGCTGCGTGTTGACGAACAACTTTCCACTGAGTTCCAGATGGGTAGTCTCCAGCAACCTCTTCAGCCCGGGACGCTACTCCGTTTCGGGAGTCTCGAGTTCATGTCCCTCGACGGCAGCTACGACATGGTACTCCTTCCCCTACAGCGCGACAGCGGCAACGACGACCGTCAGCCCGCCTAGCGGCGGCGAACTCGATGGCGTCTTCCCCACATGGCGGAAGAGCAGCATCCGGGTCCGTCCCGCCACCTTCCTCACCGCAGGAGGAGGAGGCGGGGCAACCGTGGCCAAGCGGGAGGCGGCACCTCGTCGGCTGTCGAGCGAGTCGACGACGCCGGCACCCCAGTGGGGGACATGTCGGGCGTTGCCCTCGCGCCTGAGACGACGACGAGCATCATTTCCCCGCAACACGCCAACCCCAAGCGGACAGATGACGCCAACACTCTCGTGGAGGACTTGCTGGGCGTTAGCCTCGTACCTGAGATAACGGTGCGGTCCGTCCCCGACGCGACCTCGTCACCGTCCATCGATCGAGAGGTACCATCCGTTTTCCACCCTGTGCCTTTTAGATTCAGCTTCGATCCACCAAGCGATCCCGCTTCGGTGAGCACTTTCATAAAGGCATATCCTAACCTTCCGTGGTACCATATGTGGTCAACCTAGGACCGACTGGCGGCCGTCTCGACCTACGGGCCCCCGGGTTCCGAGGAAGACGACGAGCCCGACTCGGGTTGGGATTTCTCCGGGCTCGATAATCCTAGTGCCATGCAAGACTTCATGACCGCATGCGACTAATGCCTCTCCCATTGCTCCGATGATGGCCACAGCCTTGACGATGAAGGTTGTGGCCTAAGTCGCGAATGTTTCCACGTCGATCTAGGGGGTCACGACGAAGGCAACCACCTTGGTATGCCTGAGGACGATGATCCCCCTGGGCCTGCGCCTCGCGTTGACATCCTGCGGGAGCTAGCTGTGGTCCCAGTCCCTGCGGGGGGGTCAGGACACACAGCTCGAGCAAATCCGCGAGATGCAGGCCAAGCTCGACGAGGAAGCAGGACAACTTGTGCAGCTCCGGCAAAACATCGAGCAGGAGTGGGCAGGCCGAGCACTAGCCGGAGAAGCGCGTCATCAGGCCCAGGACGTCTAGCACCGTATCACTGACGATGCCAGGGCAAGGCTACCCCCGGCTTCCAGTGGGGTCGGCCAGAACCTGGTTGCAGCAGCAATACTACTCCGAGCGATGCTGTAGCCATCCACCACCGAGGGGCGGTGTATCCAGGGAGAACTCAAGAATCTCCTGGAGGATGCCGCGGTCCGACGGGCCGAGAGCTCTGCCTCTCGAAGGCAGGGGTACCCCCCGGAGCATCGCGCCGCGACTTCCCGATTCATGCGGGAAGCTTCGGTCCACACCCGGCGCATGCGGGACGCGACGCCTGCAGCCCCGGGTCGCCTCAGCAACGAGCACCGCCGCCACGACCGTCGAGCCCGCCTCGATGAAAAGGTGCGCCGAGGCTACCACCCCAGGCGTGGGGGATGCTACGACAGTGGGGAGGATCGGAGCCCCTCGCCTGAACCACCTGGTCCGCAAGCCTTCAGCCGGGCCATACGACGGGCGCCGTTCTCGACCCGATTCCGAGCCCCGACTACCATCACAAAGTACTCGGGGGAAACAAGGCCGGAACTGTGGCTTGCGGACTACCGGCTGGCCTGCCAGCTAGGTGGAACGGACGATGACAACCTCATCATCCGCAACCTCCCCCTGTTCCTCTTCGACGCCGCCCGAGCTTGGCTGGAGCATCTGCCTCCTGCGCGGATCTCCAACTGGGACGATCTGATCAAAGCCTTCGCTGGAAACTTCCAGGGCACGTACGTGCGCCCTAGGAACTCCTGGGATCTCCGAAGCTGCCGCCAGCATCCAGGGGAATCCCTGCGGGAGTACATCCAGCGATTTTTGAAGCAGCGCACCGAGCTTCCCAACATCACTGACTCGGATGTCATCGGCGCGTTCCTCGCCGGCACCACTTGCCGCGACCTGGTGAGCAAACTGGGTCGCAAGACTCCCACCAGGGCGAGCGAGTTGATGGACATCACCACCAAGTTCGCCTCGGGTCAGGAGGCGGTCGAGGCCATCTTCCGGAAGGACAAGCAGCCTCAGGCACGCCAGCAGGAATACGCCCCCGAGGCGTCCGCCCAGCGCGGCACGAAGAAGAAAGGCAAGAAGAAGTTGCAAGCGAAACGCGACACCACCGACGCAGATCTTGCCGCTGCCGCCGAGCCCAGGAACCTTCGGAAGCCTCCCGGAGGGGCCAACCTGTTCGACAAGATGCTCAAGGAGTCGTGCCCCTACCACCAAGGTCCCGTCAAGCACACCCTTGAGGAATGCGTCATGCTTCGGCGCTACTTCCATAAGACCGGGCCCCCGGCGGAAGGTGGCAAAGGCCAAGACGACGACAAGAGGGAGGGCGACCAGGCAGAGGAGTTCCCCGAGGTCCACGGCTGTTTCATGATCTACGGTGGGCGAGTGGCGAACGCCTCGGCTCAGCACCGCATGCAGGAGCGCTGGGAGGTCTGCTCAGTAAAGGTGGCGGCACCAGTCTACCTAGACTGGTCCGACAAGCCCATCACCTTCGACCAAGGCGACCACCCCGACTGCATGCCGAGCCCAGGAAAGTACCCGCTCGTTGTCGACCCCGTCATCGGCAACGTCAGGCTCACCAAGGTCCTCATGGACGGAGGCAGCATCCTCAACATCATCTACGCCGAGACCCTCGGGCTCTTGGAGATCGATCTGTCCATGATCCGGGCCGGTGCAGCGCCCTTTCACGGGATCATCCCCGGGAAGCGTGTCCAGCCCCTTGGACAACTCGATCTGCCCGTCTGCTTCGGAACTCCCTCCAACTTCTGAAAGGAAACCCTCACGTTCGAGGTGGTCGGGTTCCGAGGAACCTACCACGCGGTGCTGGGGAGACCGTGCTACGCTAAGTTCATGGCCGTCCCCAACTACACCTACCTCAAGCTCAAGATGTCGGGCCCCAACGGGGTCATCACCGTCGGATCCACGTACCGACATGCGTACGAATGCGACGTGGAGTGCGTGGAGTACGCTGAGGCCCTCGCCGAATCCGAGGCCCTCATCGCCGACCTGGAGTGCCTTTCCAAGGAGGTGCCTGATGCGAAGCGCCACGCCGGCAACTTTGAACCAGCAGAGGCGATTAAGTCCGTCCCTCTCGACCCCAGCAACGACGCCTGCAAGCAAGTCCGGATCGGCTCTGAGCTCGACCCCAAATAGGAAGCAGTGCTCATCGAATTTCTCTGCGCGAACGTCGAGGTGTTTGCGTGGAGTCCTTCGGACATGCCCGGCATACCGAGGGATGTTGCCGAGCACTCACTGGATATTCGAGCCGGTGCCCGACCCGTGAAGCAGCCTCTGTGCTGTTTCGATGAAGAAAAGCGCAGAGCCGTAGGCGAGGAGATCCAGAAGCTGATGGCTGCAGGGTTCATCAAAGAGGTATTCCATCCTGAATGGTTAGCCAACCCTGTGCTTGTGAAAAAGAAAGGTGGGAAGTGGAGGATGTGTGTAGACTACACTGGTCTAAACAAAGCATGTCCGAAGGTTCCCTACCCTCTGCCTAGCATCGATCAAATCGTGGATTCCACTGCTGGGTGCGAAACCCTGTCATTCCTCGACGCCTACTCAGGGTATCACCAAATCAAGATGAAAGAGTCTGACCAGCTCGCGACTTCTTTCATCACACCTTTTGGCATGTACTGCTATACTACTATGCCATTTGGTTTGAGGAATGCAGGTGCGACATACCAAAGGTGCATGAACCACGTGTTATGAGAGCACATCGGCCGAACGGTCGAGGCTTACGTCAATGACATCGTAGGCAAGACGAGGAAAGCCTCCGACCTCCTCTCTGACCTCGAAATGACATTCAAGTGTCTGAGAGCGAAGGGCGTGAAACTCAATCCCGAGAAGTGTCTCTTCGGAGTCCCCCGAGGCATGCTCCTAGGGTTCATCGTCTTCGAGCGAGGCATCGAGGCCATCCCGGAGAAAATCGCGGCCGTCACCAACATGGGGCCTATCAAAGACTTGAAAGGAGTACAAAGGGTCATGGGATGCCTTGCGGCTCTGAGCCGCTTCATCTCACGCCTCAGCGAAAGGGGCCTACCCTTGTATCGCCTTTTAAGGAAGACCGAGCGCTTCTCTTGGACCCCCGAGGCCGAGGAAGCCCTCAGAAACTTAAAGGCACTCCTTACAAGTGCGCCCATCTTGGTGCCCCACGCTGCAGGAGAAGCCCTCTTGATCTACATAGCCGCAACCACTCAGGTGGTCAGCGCCGCGATCGTAGTCGAGAGACGAGAAGAAGGGCATGCACTGCTCGTCCAGAGGCCGGTCCACTTCATCAGTGAAGTGCTGTCCGAGACTAAGATCCGCTACCCGCAAATTCAGAAGCTGCTATACGCAGTAATCCTGACGCGGCGAAAGTTGCGACACTACTTCAAGTCTCATCCGGTGACTGTGGTGTCATCCTTCCCCTGGGGGAGATCATCTAGTGCCGAGAGGCCTCGGGTAGGATAGCAAAGTGGGCGGTGGAGATCATGGGCGAGACAATCTCGTTCGCTCCTCGGAAGGCCATCAAGTCCCAAGTCTTGGCAGACTTCGTGGCTGAATGGGTCGACACCCTGCTACCAATAGCTCTGATCCAACCGGAACTCTGGACCATGTACTTCGATGGGTCGCTGATGAAAACAGGAGCCGGCGCGGGCCTGCTCTTCATCTCACCCCTCGGGAAGCACCTCCGCTACGTGTTGCGCCTCCATTTCCCAGCGTCAAACAACGTGGCCGAGTACGAAGCTCTGGTTAACGGGTTGCGCATCGCCATCGAGCTAGGGGTTCAGCGCCTTGACGCTCGTGGCGACTCGCAGCTTGTCATTGATCAAGTCATGAAGAACTCTCACTGCCGCGACCGGAAGATGGAGGCCTACTGCGACGAGGTTCGGCGCCTGGAAGACAAGTTCTACGGGCTCGAGCTCAACCACGTCACTCGACGCTACAATGAGACTGTGGATGAGCTGGCTAAGATAGCCTCGGGGCGGACAACGGTTCCCTCGGATGTCTTCTCCAGAGACATACATCAACCCTCCATCAAGACCGACGACACGCCCGAGCCCGAGGAGGCCTCGGCCTAGCCCGAGGCATCCTCGGCCGCCGAGGGTGAGGCACTGCGCATCGAGGGAGAGCGGAATGGGGTCACGCCTAATTGAAACCGGCAGACCCCGTACCTGCAATATCTCCACCATGGAGAGCTCCCCCTCGACAAAGCCGAAGCTCGGCGACTGGCGCGGCGCGCCAAGTCGTTCGTCTTAATGGGTGATGAAAATGAGCTCTACCACCGTAGCCCCTCAGGCATTCTCCAACGATGCATATCCATCACCGAAGGGCAGGAGCTATTGCAAGAGATACACTCGGGGGCTTGCGGTCACCATGCAGCACCTCGAGCCCTTGTTGGGAACGCCTTCCGACAAGGCTGCTACTGGCCAACTGCGGTGGCCGACGCCACTAGGATTGTACGCTCCTGCCAGGGGTGTTAATTCTACGCGAGACAGACGCACCTACCCGCTCAGGCCCTGCAGACAATACCCATCACTTGGCCGTTTGCTATGTGGGGTCTGGACCTCGTCGGTCCCTTGCAGAAGGCACCCAGGGGCTTCTCGCACCTGATGGTCGCCGTCGACAAATTCTCCAAGTGGATCGAGGTTCAACCCCTAACCAACATCAGGTCCGAGCAGGCAGTGGCGTTCTTCACCAACATCATCCATCGCTTTGGGGTCCCGAACTCCATCATCACCGACAACGGCACCCAGTTCACTGGGAAGAAGTTCCTCGACTTCTGCGAGGACCACCACATCCGGGTGGACTGGGCCGCCGTGGCTCATCCCATGAAAAATGGGCAGGTGGAGCGTGCCAATGGCATGATTCTGCAGGGACTTAAACCGAGGATCTACAACGACCTCAACAAGTTCGGCAAGCGGTGGATGAAGGAACTACCCTCGGTGGTCTAGAGTCTGAGGACGACGCCAAGCTGAGCCACGGGTTTCTCACCGTTCTTTCTAGTCTATGGGGCCGAGGCTATCTTGCCCACAGACTTAGAATACGGTTCCCCGAGAACAAAGGCGTACGATGACCAAAGCAACCAGACCAGCCGAGAAGACTCGCTGGACCAGCTGGAAGAGGCTCGGGACATGGCCTTGCTACACTCGGCGCGATATCAGCAGTCTCTGCGACGCTACCACGCCCGAGGGGTTCGGCCCCGAGACCTCCAAGTGGGAGACTTGGTGCTTCGGCTGCGGCAAGACGCCCGAGGTCGCCACAAGCTTACTCCCCCCTGGGAAGGGCCGTTCATCATCGCCAAGATTTTGAAGCCCGGGACATACAAGCTGGCCAACGATCAAGGCGAGGTCTACAGCAACGCTTGGAACATCCAACAGCTACATCGCTTCTACCCTTAAAATGTTTCGAGTCGTTCATATGCCTCGTTTTCTTTACATGCACAAATAGAGTCTAACCGTCAAGGGTCAGCCTTGCCTCGGTGAAGCCCGACCCTCCCTCAGGGGCTAGAAGGGGGGAACCCCCTCTGCGTCAAAATTTTCCTCGGAAAAAGTCTTTCTGCCAGAACATCTTTCACGCTTTTCAACTGCTTCGATAGCGGGGTCCTGAAAATGACGGAGTACATGTAACCGGCAAGGCCGACCGAACCGAGGGACTCCTACGCCTCCGGGATACGGATACCTCACTCATCACCTTCCGCGATAAGTAACTCACGCTCGGATAAGCGATTCTGCTGCCGAACAAGTCTCAACGCTCGAAAACTTTTCTGCCAGAATGATTTTCGTGCCTTCTCGACTATATCGATAACAGAATCCTGCGGACGAGTAAGAGTACACGTAAGCGGCAAGGCCGACCGAGCCGAGGGACTCCTACGCCTCTGGGATATGGATACCTCACTCATCACCTTCCGTGATAAGTAACTCTCGCTCGGATAAGTGATTTTGCTATCGACGAACAAGTCCTGATACTCGAAACAAGAGGAGAGGAAACACAGCTTTACAACACGACAATAATATGTTTGGGCCTCAGCGGCCGCAAAAAACATACGCATACTACAGACAGACTGTTCCTGCAGGTTCAGACACCGACAGAGGGAGTAGCAGCACCCTCGGCGTTGTTTCCACCTTTGGCGGAATCTGGCCCGGCCTCGGATGGCGACACGGGCGAAAGGATCTCCACCTCGAAGGAAGACGTCAGCACCGCGCTTGGGCCATCGCAGCCAGGGTCTCCTCCAGGGTCTCGGCCCGAGCAAACATCTCGACCGACCGCTCCGTAGCCTCAGCCAGCTGTCCCTCGAGGACATCAGCTCGGCTCACGGCCTCGGCAGCGCGACTCCGAAGTTGGTCCCGCTCACGGATGACCTGGCCAGGCTCCAACCACCGCTGCTGCGCCTCCTCGGCTAGGGAAGCCACGTGCCCCCGGGCCGACAAAGCCTCTTCTCGAGCCGACTCCACCTCTATCCATGCTGACACCGCTGCCTCCGGCTCCGGCTCATCGCAGAGCAGCCGAGGGTTCCGTAACTGAGCAAGAGAAGCCTTGAGTGGTAAGGCTGACCGAGCCGAGGGACTCCTACGCCTCCGGGATACGGATACCTCACTCGTCACCTTCCGCACAAGGCAACTCACACTCGGTTAAGCGGTTCAGCTAGCCGACAGGCAAGTCACGGCGCTCGAAATGAGGGAGAAACACGGCTTCACGCCCAAATCCCCAGATGTTCAGGCCCCGACAGCCACAATGAACACACACCAGCACTCAAGGTGCCATTACAAACAGAACTCCGGTTCCACTCCCGTGGGTATGAACAACCTCCACATCGGAGGGCCTGCGGAATGACAAACTCTGGGTGGCTCGCCGCCGACCATTGTAGCAGCGTCAACGACCTCTGTGTCGGTCGGCAAGACAGCTGCAGCAACAGCCTCAGGGCAAACGCTGCTGCTGGATGTCCCTCGCCCACGTCCCCACACAAGGTGTAATACCCAAAATTGTATAAAGGGATTATATAGTGATTTCCTTATTATATGTGCCTCGCTTGCATCATAAAAAGAGCATACATAAAATTTAGAGATGAACTAAAACAAAGGATAAAAAAATATGCATCATGTTGGAGTTATATGTTTGTGCATTGAATGAAATAATAAGGTAATAATAATAAGATAATAATTCTTAGAAGTGGAATTAAACCCTAAATTTAAAATTAGGGTTTTATAAAAATGAGAAGAAGAGAAATGATATAAAGAAAATAATAATAATATAATTATATTTCCAAAGTTGGTATTCTAAATTCCACAACATGAATTGAGAATAAATTAAGCACAAGTTTGAATTCAAATTCAAAACTCAAATTGAATTTGGGGGGAAATAGAGAATAAAAAGGAAAAGAATAAAAGGCTATTTGGGCCTCAGGCCTCCAATTCGGCCCACTGGTGAAACCAACCTGGCGCACCCCTGTCACCGCGCCGCGGGGTCCATTTGCCAGCATCTCATTCCAGCATGCCTCTTCCAGACGGGACCAGTCGGTCAGCCGCGTAGCCCAGCTGGATTTTCTCCCTCGCGTCGCGTCCCACTGCCGCTGGGGCCATCTCGTCAGCTCCTTCCTCTTGTGCGGGGGCGCAACAGAACGCGCGGGCGCCGGTGGTCCTGTTGCCGGAATGCACGAAGGAAAACCCGGGGCCGTTGCAACCATCGCGACCTTGCCCTTGTGTACAAATACCGATCACCTCTTTCAGCTGGTTATCGGCGAGGACAATCGACCCAATCGCCATTGGCGACTAGAGCTTGACGTCGAAAATAGCGAGAGAGAACTAGCGAGTGTCGCTGGGAGGGTGCTCTGCGGGTTTGCGCGCTAGTCACCAGGGGCTTCCTGTGCGTGCGGCGTGGAGAAAACCGGGTGGGCCCGCTTCGTCTGGCGCCCTCGCGCACGGCCGCGCGCTCGGCCATTTTCTCGCTCACGCTCCGTTTCACTGCTGTGTGGGTCCCGCCTATCGGCGTTCTCCTCTCAACCGAAACCACGCGTGAAATCCTCGCCATATGTCCTTAACTCGGATGACAACTCCAAGAAATAAAGGCCAAAGAAGACCAACCATGTCAAAGGAGGATAAGCATCAACTCAAGACTTCAAAGATCAAGTTGAATCGCGAGCGGAATCAAGATCCATAGTTTAGGATGAAGTCTTTCCTTATTATACCCTTGCCACAACCTCTACTTGCCATAACCGTACCTGACCTAATGAATATCTAGACATACAATATTCATATCATCTACCAACTGTTAAAAAAAACTTGAACAAAACTTTGATTCCCAAAACCAAATGAGAAACTAAAATTCTAGACCAAACCTATTATATCCCTTTTCTTATAAATCTCGAGGACGAGATTATTTTTAAGGGGGGGTAGGATTTGTAATACTCAAAATTATATAAAGGGATTATATAGTGATTTCCTTATTATATGTGCCTCGCTTGCATCATAAAAAGAGCATACATAAAAATTAGAGATGAACTAAAACAAAGGATAAAAAAATATGCATCATGTTGGAGTTATATGTTTGTGCATTGAATGAAATAATAAGGTAATAATAATAAGATAATAATTCTTAGAAGTGGAATTAAACCCTAAATTTAAAATTAGGGTTTTATAAAAATGAGAAGAAGAGAAATAATATAAAGAAAATAATAATATAATTATATTTCCAAAGTTGGTATTCTAAATTCCACAACATGAATTGAGAATAAATTAAGCACAAGTTTGAATTCAAATTCGAAACTCAAATTGAATTGGGGGGGGGAATAGAGAATAAAAAGGAAAAGAATAAAAGGCTATTTGGGCCTCAGGCCTCCAATTCGGCCCACTGGTGAAACCAACCTGGCGCACCCCTGTCACCGCGTCGCGGGGTCCATTTGCCAGCATCTCATTCCAGCATGCCTCTTCCAGGCGGGACCAGCCGGTCAGCCGCATAGCCCAGCTGGATTTTCTCCCTCGCGCCGCGTCCCACTACCGCTGGGGCCATCTCGTCAGCTCCTTCCTCTTGTGCGGGGGCGCAACAGAACGCGCGGGCGCCGGTGGTCCTGTTGCCGGAATGCACGGAGGAAAACCTGGGGCCATTGCAACCATCGCGACCTTGCCCTTGTGTATAAATATCGATCACCTCTTTCAGCTGGTTATCGGCGAGGACAATCGACCCAATCGCCATTGGCGACTAGAGCTTGACGTCGAAAATAGCGAGAGAGAACTGGCGAGTGTCGCTGGGAGGGTGCTCTGCGGGTTTGCGCGCTAGTCACCAGGGGCTTCCTGTGCGTGCGGCGTGGAGAAAACCGGGTGGGCCCGCTTCGTCTGGCGCCCTCGCGCACGGCCGCGCGCTCGGCCATTTTCTCGCTCACGCTCCGTTTCACTGCTGTGTGGGTCCCGCCTGTCGGCGTTCTCCTCTCAACCGAAACCACGCGCGAAATCCTCACCGCGGCGTGAATTCCGGCCGGATTCCGTTCCTTCGCGACCGGCGGCTCTGGGATAAATACTCAGGCGCCTGCGGCTCTTTTCCCTCCCCACATTGCGCATCCACTGGACCACGAGGTCTACACCACGGTAGAGCTAGTCGTTGCCGAGAGCGCGGAGGAGAGAGAGTGTGAGTGCACCGCCGATCAAAGACACCCGCTCGCCTTCAGTTCGGGAGGCCTCGAATAGTCCGCACGCGGCGCGGCGTCTGGAGCCTGGTGCTTCCCTCGCGAGCGGGCTCGGGAATCTGCGCGTCGACCTTGCCTTCGTCTGGTTGGTGGTAAGTGCCGAGTCTTCCCCTTTAGCGACTTGTGGCGTGAAAGGTTTTTATAACACCCCAGGTGTTTATATTCCGCTCGACATCGAGTATGGATTTAAGCACGTGATATCAGTGAATAAGATGAACACTAAGGTCTAATTATTTTCGCTATCGCGATTTCTTTATCACATCTGTTTCGTCTGTCGCGAGTGCGACATCGTTTTTATTTCCATCTATTCGGGCCTGTCCTAAATTCTCGTGCTGTTCGGAACATATTAGTTCTGAAAATCGGTGCGTCCGGTGAGTATTTAAAATTCATCGCTCGAGCAAATACGAATTTGGGAATTCAGTCCAGTCCTCCGATTTTTATCCCAAACCAATTAACTGGAACTCGACGATAGAAGTGATGCGAAACTAAATCGGATCAAGATAATTAGAGCCGAACTCAAATAATTGCTAATCGGTTTGACTTCAACGAAATCAGTCGTAAATTGAAATTATCAAAGCCGAAATCAGTTTGGTTCAGTCCGTGTGTTTCTCTTCTCGATCTAAACCTTCAAATATAAATAACGGGTAGTAGTTATCTGACGCTGAGAATATTCACTAGGTCGAACAGTGTTCAAATACTGTCATCGATCTTATCTTAGTTTGAACAATTTTTACGTCTTTTAAACACTAAATCATGAAACTGTGTTTATCTGTGTGGATTTATTTAGAAAATGAGAAGGAAATTTCACTTTCCCTTGCTCACGTCGACCACCAGATTTCTAGCCTTTTCTTTCTCTTTCTGCGGTCCTATCTACTTGTGGATATCTTTTCCACCGTTCTTATCTCCTCAGTGTCGAATGCTCATGCCCAAGCCGAGCTTCTCTCCAGCACACACCGCTCTGTCTCTGGAGAAAAAAATCCCAGCCACGCCTCTGCTTATCCTCCTGGGATTTTTTTTTATCTGCTGCGTGAGATTTTTGTTCCGTGTTCTTATCTCTCTCTTCTCAGTCTCATCCGGTGATCGGATTTATCTTACAAGCGCTCGTTCTTCCATCTGCTGGCTCGCACTCGGCTTCTTCTCCTGGGATAATATCACGTACAGGCCCTTCTCCGGTCTTCTACTTGCTTGTGAGCCGTTTGTACGTGTCCCAGGCTCCCAGCCATGGTGGCCGGCTTCCACCCCTGCTCCCTCTGTATTCTCCTTACCTGCGCGCACAGTTCCTGCGCGCCTTCTCCCAGCCGGCCATCTGCAGTTCGCCGGGGCTCGCCCAGCCCGGTCGTCGTCAAGCTCCCATGGTGGCGCGCGCCTGTTCCTCTCGGCCGACCGCGCTGCTCATCTTCCTACCTCCCTTGCTCCTCTAGCTCGCGGAGCCTCTCCTCGACAGCGCCCTGTTTCTTCTTGGCCGGAGCGCCCTCTGCTCGGCGTCCCTCGCTGCTCGCCGGGGAAACTCTTTCCCTTCTTGCTGGCAGCAACATCCAGTCGTGCAGCTCTTGACTCGCCGGCCGAGCCCCAGCTGCCTGTTCTGCTCGCTCGTGCCTGCGCGCCGCGCTCGGATTCGGTCTCCCTCGCGCTGGCTTGCCTCGTCGTCGATTTCCAGAAATCGCGTCGTCGCTTGCTCGCTTGCGCTCGATTCCAGTCCCCTGCTCCTTGTTCCTCCAGCTCGGATTTCCCTCCCTAGTCGAGTCTCCTTGCCGCGCGCAGCTCAGCCTTGCCGTTTCCTTGTCGCGCTCGCCCATGTCGCCATCGTAGTATCGTCACTAGTGATAGCTTCGTATCGTCGTTGAGCCCGTCGAACCTCGTTCTTCCCTGCTTGATCTCATCGAACCCCGAAGCCCGGACTTTAGAGAAAAATAAGCGAGGTCCCTGTGCATCGCTTATCAAGTGCTCAGTCGAAGACTTCGATCGAAGGTCGTCATCATTTCGTGCGTCATCAAGGAATCCCAAGAATCGGATGAAGACGAAGCTAGCAGCGTGGTATTCCCCAAATGCTCGACACAAGAGCTGTACCAGAATCCTTGTCGTGTTCGTTGTTAGCGCGTCAAATTTAGAATGGTAAGCCGATTCAAAATTTCCGTTAGCTTAATTATTGAAGTAGTTCAATGAATGTGATGTGTTTATTTTTATAATTTGGAAGCAGTCGCATCGCGGTAGGATTATATATATGTGAAGTACGATGGAGTTAGTAATGAAAAAGATCTCAATAAGTCTTAGGGTTTGCGGGATTGTATGTGTTAAAAATGGAAAGTTATTAATATATATTTGATACACAAGTTAATCGGTAAATTAGTTTAGAAAGTTAATGAAAGTTCTTCTATCAAATTTTATAAGTGTTAGGTGCCCAAGAATTTTGAAGTTAAAACTATAAGTCGTTTAATGTGTTCTCTAGACTAGGTATGATATTTTATGTGTTGATCGATTTCATGCTTGGAATGGATGTTGATTGCTACCTCGACTGTTTAGCTAGGTTAGAAGAGCATGATTGTCGTAGGTAACAATATATCGATAACTAGTGTTTCTGTATAAAATTGTACAACGCCTCGCCGCTAGGTGTTTAAATCCGCTATCGCGTAACACTATTTAGGTTTGTAATATTTCCGTTGATATGCATTCATGTGCATAATGCATTCCATTCAGGTACGATAAATAATCGTGTGATGCAGAAGAAGACCCAAGTCGACCCCAAGCGCGGGCTACTCCGCCTGATGAAGCTGATGGACCAACCTGAAGATGGTTAAATCAAGCAAGTGCTCGGTCGAAGAATCCTCGTCATTGGACGTCACCTAACAACACTAACCTAGTGTTACTCAGGCAAGCCCCGGTGCATGCAACCCCTTTCCTTGTGTTTTAAATACTTTTTGCACACTTTAAGTCTAGTGAAATGTGCATTAGGTTCATAGGAGTTGCTTGGAACCCTTTGATGCATTGTTTTCCTTGATATCCATACCTTTATAGATACTTCTGTGAAGTATCAAAATTATGATTTACAAAAATGCTTAGCCTTGCTTAGATCTTGTGGATAGAGGTTGTCCTCAGTCTAACCCGGGAGAGGATGGCTTCTACCTGCAAGAATATTTTCATTTGGAGCAATAGTGGGATCTTACTGCAAAGTTCCCTGTGATGCTCTTTCATCCTAAGGAACAGACACAATCCTAAGGATGGAAATACTTAAATTGAAACTTGGGTTAGGAACAGGTGATGTTCTACCCAAGTTGGTTAAGGATTAATGCGTATGTAGGCGTGCTGACCGAGGACCCTTTAACTGGTCACATGCCTCGTCATGGGTAAGCCTTGCCTCGGGCAGACTAAGGCCAGAATAAGATAACACGAAATGGGCGTGGAGCGGTGGCGAGAGTAGCGTGTACCCTCCGTGGCAAGAGGCTGGACGGTGGTGTATATGTGCTCTCGGTTTGCCTGAACCTGATCTGGTCTTAAGAACCCCGGTGGCGGGTTGACATATGCAAGGGTTAAGTGCTACATATGTCGTGTGATTGGAGATCCTCAGCTGAGTATAATCGATTCGGATCGCCGTACCTTCGCGGTTATGAAGACTTGGTCACTTTTCTACAACCTAAAGTCAGGATGTGAACACTATGTATGATGTTGTATTGATGAGATGTTGAAATTAGACTAGATGCAAATAGAGTCTATTAATACTTAATATGGCGTTAAAAGATTGAAAGTAAGGACTCACTTTAGTAAGCTACTTCTGCAAAAGTATAAGTTGATTTTTGCTAAAGCCTCTCCTTGACTCCTATTTATCCAGCATACCCTTGAGAGTCTTTTCCTTAGTCGGGTAAGACTTGCTGAGTAATTCCATACTCAGGGTTTTATTCCCTGTTGTTTTTCAGGTTCTAACCTTGTGCTGTTGTGATGGTGTTAAGTGCCGGTGGGCTCGGCCTTCTTATATAAGTATACCCCGTCTTTATCTTCTTATTGAGGATGACCCCTTGAGCTAGCATATATTTCAAACTTATACTTTTGTAATCACTCCGATAAACTAATGTAAAATTTTTGTAACCTGTAAAATTTGGTAGTAAGATTTCCGCTGCAACAATATTGGTGTGTGTGATTTGTGTTACTTAATCCCACGGTTCTGGTTGTTCGTGGTTTATCTGATGTCCTTGGGGCAATCAGACGAATCCTGTTAAGTTATCTGGTGCACATGCATAGCAGTCTGAGGTCTTTGAGACAAGGACAAGTGCATGTGGGCCCAATAACTTGGGAGGTTCTGCCACAGCTGGTATCGGAGCTGGATTAAGTATATACGGTCACATACGTATTTTCAGAACAAAAGTTTTGGTTTTGAAAACCTATTTTCATCTAAACACATTGTTTGGTTTTGAAAAATAGTTTTAAAAAAACTATAATGCTAGCGACATCCTCTATTAAGCCCTAAGTTAAGGACTATCAGGTGGCTTAGTTCAAAACTACTAACCCACAACCGGGGGTATTGCATACATGTGTATTGTTATTTTTGAGGCCATTCAGTTCTGAATGGATCGACGCTCAAGTAAGGTGAGATGTGAGAGCATGACCGAACAAACGTCGGTCTAGGGGAGTGCTTGATTGTAGCGCTTGATTATATACATGTTCCACATATGTATATATGAAGGCTGCGATGTGGAGTAATTACTTTTCCGGGAATTCAGTACCCCATGGATGTGTATGGGTATACAGACATGGGAATACTGAGAAGTGTATTGTACTTGTAACGACGCACCTATGCTCTGGTAAGAAGGTGAGTTACCATAATGAGTTGCCCTATGGTTAAAGTGTGGCAACGACGCCTATGCGTGGCTCGGCGCTTAATGATGAGCTGGCCTCCATATAGCAATATATGGAGTATAAACTGTGATAAACTGTCATGTGTGACTTGCATCATTGGGAATTGGGCTGTGATGGATTTTATGCAGGTACACTAACCTCGAAAACGTATGTGTAGCTGACGACTAGAAAAATACCGTGAGAGAACGTATGCCACCGACATAGAACGTTATTGCCACAGGGTGTTGGCAAAATCAGTGAGGACGAATAGGACGAGCATGCATCCTGATTGTTGCATCATGTTTGTCACCTATACACCCAAAATGCTTCTCTCATCTTTATTCCAGCAACCATTGATTGTAGATAATGTAGTGTAATGCGGTATTATGGACTTCGATAAAATAGCTGTCCTCCGTTCTTTAGATAATCTATTTAGGTGTCATATGTGTTTTCCCTTGTACTGGATGTGCCGATAGAAGGTTGTGACCTGTTTGTTTAAACCAAAAATTAGGCCATGTTCTTATTTAGTGAACCATGCCTCAAATTTGAATGGTCCATTATCACTCCATGACAAAGCCCATACAAATAAATGCGTAGATAATTTTTTTGTTGGACATAAATTGTGCCTAGGCTTAAACAAGAATCTCGAGTCATGTTTCCTTCTAAAACCATTCCCTTGTTTATTGGTGCAAGCTGATGTACCTTAACCAGTTCGCCTGTTCTTAAGGATCGCCATGTTGAATTATCTTGTCACTTTATCAACCCAACCTAGGAAAGTCATGCCTGATCATCTTCATTAATTTGATTCCTTTGGTTTCCTCATATCTATCAAAGGCATACCAACTTGATCTTATGATTGTTTCCCCTCCGTATTTGATCAAATACTAATCCTTGACCTTGTGATCTCTGCGATGGGCATAGAAATATGCTTGGGACTGAATTAACAGTCTCCCATCGTACTCATTCATCAATCAAGTTTAGGTTATGGCCATGCCCTGTTCATTTCATTGGGCCATGATCTATTTGGCTCTCTACTTGTAACCGTTTTGACAGGTAGAGTCTCTTTGTATATTGTCACCCTTGCTCAACCTATTAGTGTGGCACGAGATTTCTTATTGGTTACGTCTAGTAATGGTGTTATGACTAAAACCGATGGTGCCGTGACGAAACCGAGGGCCTCCTGTGAATGTACACACATGGTCGTGCTGCTCGGCACGCGCTGGTATCACGGTTAGTAGTTGTAATCCATTATGAGACTATATCAATGTGTTATCTTGGCACAATCTAGTTTTACCACGTGAGATTCATTATTGGTGCTAGTTCGGTGGTGGTGTCATGGGTAATGACTTATGGTGCCGCAGCGAAACTGAGAGCCCCTTGTGAATGTACACGCAAGGTTATGCTGCTTGGCGTATGCTGGTATCGAGGTCTCTAGTCATGATCCATTATGGAATTACACTGATGTGTTATCTTCCGTCGACCTTCCCTTGAAATAATTTCTTTGTTGTTTGTCAAATGATCAAGCAACATCTATCATCTCTGTTCGATCAAAAGGGCATACCACTTTCCATGTGTGGTCTCTTTTCTTTGGATCTTGGTAGTGACTACTTATACAAGTTCCCTTTACATCCTTTGTGTAAAGGTGAAACCTTGGAGCTTTTTAGTGTCGAGAGACAACTGATTAGCTCTCAAAATGAAGATTGATTTTTCCCTGCTGTTGAGATGCAGGAGTTTGTTCATTCGCTCCCTTATTTAATCCATGTATTCCCTAACCAAGTGGATAATTCATCTCGCATGAAGAAATGGATGAACAACATGACCAAATGGATTTCTACCCAAATGCATGACCTTTTGCTAGCAAATGTGAGCTCTCGACCGTTGGCTTACCGATGGTACTGAGAGGACTTGCTCAATGTCGAAAAGTAGTTCAACAAGTTGGTTTTACTAACTTGTAACCGCCTTGTGATCAAAGGTTGAGTTTAGAGATCGCTTTATCGAGTTGTCTGAACTCACTTTGGGTCAACCCATCCTAAGGAAGTACTTACAAGAATTAAGATTAAGTCGGCCAGTAACTGCCTAATTATCGCTCTAGTCATGCCTCGATCGCCTCACGTGTACTTTTCCAGCGTGTGTGATCATGTCGAGCCATGCCTAGTGCTTGATAAAATGGTATGGTTGCGAAGACAACATCAACGAATCTTTCCATTGATATTTTTTTCGAGTCTCTATCATTTTCTTGGACTTGGATTCTCTGGCTAACACGAGTTAACTGTGATGTTATTCAACATCCACACTCGTCTCATGTATTATGAACTTACCATGACCACTTGTTGGTAAACCTCTTTCTATGTGTTTTACCCAAGATGGTTGCATCTGATTCTGTTTGGGTAAAATCGTGTATCTGCCACTTGCTCAACAGACTCAGATAGTACAGTGTCATCAGAAAAAGCGAACTGCACACATGGAACCTTATGTGTTCTTCTGGCAGGCATTGTCTCTATTGTTGGACATCTCTAAATTAGCCTAAGGCGATATATGTTATGTCCACTAGAGAAACCACATCCTGAGACACTTGTCTTCGCTCAGAATTGCCTTATGATTACTGCTGATATGGACGTGGGTTACATGCTTCTCTACTCTTGAAAGTCTTTCGCTCCGAATCTCGGGACGAGATTCTTTTAAGGGGGGAGGGCTGTAACACCCCAGGTGTTTATATTCCGCTCGACATCGAGTATGGATTTAAGCACGTGATATCAGTGAATAAGATGAACACTAAGGTCTAATTATTTTTGCTATCGTTTTTATTTCCATCTATTCGGGCCCGTCCTAAATTCTCGTGCTGTTCGGAACATATTTGTTCTGAAAATCGGTGCGTCCGGTGAGTATTTAAAATTCATCGCTCGAGCAAATACGAATTTGGGAATTCAGTCCAGTCCTTCGATTTTTATCCCAAACCAATTAACTGGAACTCGACGATAGAAGTGATGCGAAACTAAATCGGATCAAGATAATTAGAGCCGAACTCAAATAATTGCTAATCGGTTTGACTTCAACGAAATCAGTCGTAAATTGAAATTATCAAAGCCGAAATCAGTCTGGTTCAGTCCGTGTGTTTCTCTTCTCGATCTAAACCTTCAAATATAAATAACGGGTAGTAGTTATCTGACGCTGAGAATATTCACTAGGTCGAACAGTGTTCAAATACTGTCATCGATCTTATCTTGGTTTGAACAATTTTTACGTCTTTTAAACACTAAATCATGAAACTGTGTTTATCTGTGTGGATTTATTTAGAAAATGAGAAGGAAATTTCACTTTCCCTTGCTCACGTCGACCACCAGATTTCTAGCCTTTTCTTTTTCTTTCTGCGGTCCTATCTACTTGTGGATATTTTTTCCACCGTTCTTATCTCCTCAGTGTCGAATGCTCATGCCCAAGCCGAGCTTCTCTCCAGCACACACCGCTCTGTCTCTGGAGAAAAAAATCCCAGCCACGCCTCTGCTTATCCTCCTGGGATTTTTTTTTATCTGCTGCGTGAGATTTTTGTTCCGTGTTCTTATCTCTCTCTTCTCAGTCTCATCCGGTGATCGGATTTATCTTACAAGCGCTCGTTCTTCCATCTGCTGGCTCGCACTCGGCTTCTTCTCCTGGGATAATATCACGTACAGGCCCTTCTCCGGTCTTCTACTTGCTTGTGAGCCGTTTGTACATGTCCCAGGCTCCCAGCCATGGTGGCCGGCTTCCACCCCTGCTCCCTCTGTATTCTCCTTACCTGCGCGCACAGTTCCTGCGCGCCTTCTCCCAGCCGGCCATCTGCAGTTCGCCGGGGCTCGCCCAGCCCGGTCGTCGTCAAGCTCCCATGGTGGCGCGCGCCTGTTCCTCTCGGCCGACCGCGCTGCTCATCTTCCTACCTCCCTTGCTCCTCTAGCTCGCGGAGCCTCTCCTCGACAGCGCCCTGTTTCTTCTTGGCCGGAGCGCCCTCTGCTCGGCGTCCCTCGCTGCTCGCCGGGGAAACTCTTTCCCTTCTTGCTGGCAGCAACATCCAGTCGTGCAGCTCTTGACTCGCCGGCCGAGCCCCAGCTGCCTGTTCTGCTCGCTCGTGCCTGCGCGCCGCGCTCGGATTCCGTCTCCCTCGCGCTGGCATGCCTCGTCGTCGAATTCCAGAAATCGCGTCGTCGCTTGCTCGCTTGCGCTCGATTCCAGTCCCCTACTCCTTGTTCCTCCAGCTCGGATTTCCCTCCCTAGTCGAGTCTCCTTGCCGCGCGCAGCTCAGCCTTGCCGTTTCCTTGTCGCGCTCGCCCATGTCGCCATCGTAGTATCGTCACTAGTGGTAGCTTCGTATCGTCGTTGAGCCCGTCGAACCTCGTTCTTCCCTGCTTGATCTCATCGAACCCCGAAGCCCGGACTTTAGAGAAAAATAAGCGAGGTCCCTGTGCATCGCTTATCAAGTGCTCAGTCGAAGACTTCGATCGAAGGTCGTCATCATTTCGTGCGTCATCAAGGAATCCCAAGAATCGGATGAAGACGAAGCTAGCAGCGTGGTATTCCCCAAATGCTCGACACAAGAGCTGTACCAGAATCCTTGTCGTGTTCGTTGTTAGCGCGTCAAATTTAGAATGGTAAGCCGATTCAAAATTTCCGTTAGCTTAATTATTGAAGTAGTTCAATGAATGTGATGTGTTTATTTTTATAATTTGGAAGCAGTCGCATCGCGGTAGGATTATATATATGTGAAGTACGATGGAGTTAGTAATGAAAAAGATCTCAATAAGTCTTAGGGTTTGCGGGATTGTATGTGTTAAAAATGGAAAGTTATTAATATATATTTGATACACAAGTTAATCGGTAAATTAGTTTAGAAAGTTAATGAAAGTTCTTCTATCAAATTTTATAAGTGTTAGGTGCCCAAGAATTTTGAAGTTAAAACTATAAGTCGTTTAATGTGTTCTCTAGACTAGGTATGGTATTTTATGTGTTGATCGATTTCATGCTTGGAATGGATGTTGATTGCTACCTCGACTGTTTAGCTAGGTTAGAAGAGCATGATTGTCGTAGGTAACAATATATCGATAACTAGTGTTTCTGTATAAAATTGTACAACGCCTCGCCGCTAGGTGTTTAAATCCGCTATCGCGTAACACTATTTAGGTTTGTAATATTTCCGTTGATATGCATTCATGTGCATAATGCATTCCATTCAGGTACGATAAATAATCGTGTGATGCAGAAGAAGACCCAAGTCGACCCCAAGCGCGGGCTACTCCGCCTGATGAAGCTGATGGACCAACCTGAAGATGGTTAAATCAAGCAAGTGCTCGGTCGAAGAATCCTCGTCAAGCGGACATCACCTAACAACACTAACCTAGTGTTACTCAGGCAAGCCCCGGTGCATGCAACACCTTTCCTTGTGTTTTAAATACTTTTTGCACACTTTAAGTCTAGTGAAATGTGCATTAGGTTCATAGGAGTTGCTTGGAACCCTTTGATGCATTGCTTTCCTTGATATCCATACCTTTATAGATACTTCTGTGAAGTATCAAAATTATGATTTACAAAAATGCTTAGCCTTGCTTAGATCTAGTGGATAGAGGTTGTCCTCAGTCTAACCCGGGAGAGGATGGCTTCTACCTGCAAGAATATTTTCATTTGGAGCAATAGTGGGATCTTACTGCAAAGTTCCCTGTGATGCTCTTTCATCCTAACGAAAAGACACAATCCTAAGGATGGAAATACTTAAATTGAAACTTGGGTTAGGAACAGGTGATGTTCTACCCAGGTTGGTTAAGGATTAATGCGTATGTAGGCGTGCTGACCGAGGACCCTTTAACTGGTCACATGCCTCGTCATGGGTAAGCCTTGCCTCGGGCAGACTAAGGCCAGAATAAGATAACACGAAATGGGCGTGGAGCGGTGGCGAGAGTAGCGTGTACCCTCCGTGGCAAGAGGCTGGACGGTGGTGTATCTGTGCTCTCGGTTTGCGTGAACCTAATCTGGTCTTAAGAACCCCGGTGGCGGGTTGACATATGCAAGGGTTAAGTGCTACATATGTCGTGTGATTGGAGATCCTCAGCTGAGTATAATCGATTCGGATCGCCGTACCTTCGCGGTTATGAAGACTTGGTCACTTTTCTACAACCTAAAGTCAGGATGTGAACACTATGGATAAAAATGATGTTGTATTGATGAGATGTTGAAATTAGACTAGATGCAAATAGAGTCTATTAATACTTAATATGGCGTTAAAAGATTGAAAGTAAGGACTCACTTTAGTAAGCTACTTCTGCAAAAGTATAAGTTGATTTTTGCTAAAGCCTCTCCTTGACTCCTATTTATCCAGCATACCCTTGAGAGTCTTTTCCTTAGTCGGGTAAGACTTGCTGAGTAATTCCATACTCAGGGTTTTATTCCCTGTTGTTTTTCAGGTTCTAACCTTGTGCTGTTGTGATGGTGTTAAGTGCCGGTGGGCTCGGCCTTCTTATATAAGTATACCCCGTCTTTATCTTCTTATTGAGGATGACCCCTTGAGCTAGCATATATTTCAAACTTATACTTTTGTAATCACTCCGATAAACTAATGTAAAATTTTTGTAACCTGTAAAATTTGGTAGTAAGATTTCCGCTGCAACAATATTGGTGTGTGTGATTTGTGTTACTTAATCCCACGGTTCTGGTTGTTCGTGGTTTATCCGATGTCCTTGGGGCAATCAGACGGATCCTGTTAAGTTATCTGGTGCACATGCATAGTAGTCTGAGGTCTTTGAGATAAGGACAGGTGCATGTGGGCCCAATAACTTGGGAGGTTCTGCCACAGTTTTGGCTAGGCGTGAGCTGGGTGCTGCTTGGGTCCTTTTCCGTCACGGCGGCGAGCTCGCCGTTGGATGGCAGGGCCGGCCACCTGCGCGTTGCGGTGGCGCCACTGTAAAAGTATAGCGCGCTGTGGACTGAGCCCTGTGCTCGACGACAGTAGAAATTGGTAGGGAGGGTGAGTTTGTAACATCGTCGATTGGGCGAGGAACGAAGGAATTTGGAGATGGAGGTCGGGTTAGCCGGAATCGCCGCGCGCTGGTGGAGAGCCCCCGCGGGCCTCTGCTCCACCTCCCCTGGTCGTCGGAGGTGGAAGAGTGTACGCGCGCCGTCGGATTGCCAGCGAGCGGTGGAGATTAGAACCACCCATACCCTTTCGTTCTAGTGAATTGTAGCCGCAGATCTCGAAACCGATGGTTGGGTGTTGTGGGGTGTGCTGGCCGTTGATCTAAGATCCGAGGATCACGGTTACAAACCCCTTTCATTTAAAACACGATCTAATCTCGGCCTTCAGATTTGAATCCAACGGCCCGTAGTGCAGCGTACCCCTTCGTGGTAGCATTTTTACTAAAGAGCCCTTCTAAGATCCTTAAAACAACCCGCCGTCCCGGGGCACTGTTCTCTGTGCCTCGGGGTTTTTACATTGGCGCCCCTGTGTTTTACAGAAAATGGCGCCCAATCCAGAGAGAGCTGAAAATAGGAAATTAATATTAGAAATCGATTTTTAATGCAAAAATAAATCTAGAAACTTGTTTAATTCATAGAAAATGCATACGAACTCCAAATTGACCCATTACAGTTCCTAAATTCTTATAATATTATTGTCTAACCATTAGTGCCTCTGTTTTGGCATAAACGTCAATTTAAAATTTATCTATCACATAATCTTGTATTAAGCACATAAAACATTAGAAAATCCATAACTTAAAATCTATAACTCCAAATTTAATGATTCCAGTTTCTATGATCTTATTTTAATGTCTAGATTATTACTGTGTATTTTATTTATATGTTTGGTGTAATGTTAATTTTTGCTATACTATGTATGTATTGTGTTGATGCGAGTAGACGAGCAAACTACAGAGGATTCTGGGGTTCAGCTGGTAGAGACTGCTAAGCAGGAGCTCGTGGAAGGCAAGTTGTGCCCTTGATCACTTATTTTACCCACTCATGTTCTAATTAATCATAATGATCTGCATAGGTTAATTTTGATGGGACCTAATAGGTTACCCTAGTTTGTCTATCTTTATGCCTTGTTTACCACTGAACTTTTTGGGTAGTACTTGCTAGTGCTATATGTGGTTTTGGGCATTGAGATACACATTATTCATGATTATACTTTTGTTATATGTTGTTATTTACTGTTCAGGATAAGATCATTATGTTAATTGGAACATGGAGAACCACCCGGGAAAACAGTGCTACCACAAGGGTTTATGGACGCCCTTGGCTGACTAATTAGGAAAGCTAGTGGAGGATTACCTTACCCGAAAGGGGCAAGGGTAGTAGGGGAGTGGTCAGTGTAGGGAGTTCCTTGGTTGATTTTGCTGCAATGGCGGTCAGGCAAGAACCCTGCACTGGAGCTTCCTATAAACTGTAGCGGGTAGTCTGAAGCTAGTGGAACTTTGTAAAGGCCTCGTAGTGGTACCCTGCCTCGCTTCCTTGGTAGAGGTGTATGGAGTCTGATCAACTCCGTGGCAAATGGGTAACACGACTTGTGGGTTAAGATGTGCAACCTCTGCAGAGTGTAAAACTGGTATACTAGCCGTGCTCACGGTCATGAGCGGCTCGGACACTCACATGATTAAATTATGGAACCTAAACTCAATTTGTCATATGCATTGCATCGCAGGTGAGGTTGTTACTTTTGTTCTACTACTTAATTGGGCTGGTATTTACCTATACTTAGTAATTGCTAATAAAATTTTGACCAACTTTAAAAGCAATGCTCAGCTCCAACCATCCTCTTTGGTAAGCCTTACACTTCACGTGAGCTCCCACCTTTGGCGAGTTCATGCACATTATTCCCCACAACTTGTTGAGCGATGAACGTATGTGAGCTCACTCTTGCTGTCTCACACCCCCCCACAGGTCAAGAACAGGTACCACAGGATGAGGCGCATGGAGGATGCTGCGATGAGTTCGTGAGAGAGATCTAGGTCGTCGTCTCCCAGTCAACTTTGGGTTGCTGGACCATTGTCTCCTTATAATGTAATTATTTATTTATTTTGTACAGAACTCCTGTTATGTAGTAAAGATGTGACATTCGATCCTGTGCCATGATTCATCATATGTGTGAGACTTGGTCCCAGCACACCTGGTGATTATGTTCGCGCCCGGGTTTTGGACCCTAAAATCCGGGTGTGACACAAGGGGCGAGGACAAGCCGCTAAGGCCGAAGAGCCGGAGGTCCGACCGCAGGTGGCGCCGACGATCTCGTCGGCGGAGAAACCTTCTCTGGCTGCCACCACCTCAGCACCGACGACGGCAGCCACCTGCCCACCAACACCGCACCAGCGAGCACCGGCCGCCCCAAAGCGCACCGGCAGGTCCTCACTCCCGTCCTCGCCGCAAGAACGAGAACGGGACCGTCTCAGAACACGAGTACCGCCCTCGTGGCGTACGACGTGTTGTACGACCCCCCAGTGCAGCCGGCCACAGTCGCTCGGACGGAGGACGGAATGCTGCACCCTGGCCAGGCAGCAGCAGTTTGCCTTTCCCCGCATGGCTGGAGGACGCCTCCTCCGCAGAGCTGGAGAATGGTTTCCACCCCCAGATGCTGAAGGAAGAGGTGGCCCGCCGGCCCATGCGGGAGGTAGAGCTCCGGCTCAGCTCGCCCCCCGCCACACCAAGGATGATGAAGATCCTTGAAGCTGAGGGCGGGGCAGAGACCACAACCCGGCTTGCTTCTCCCCACCATCAAACTGGTGGTCACCACCCTGGGTGACCATTGGTGAGGGAATGCAGCCGGGCTGCCTGATGAAAATCCTTGAAGCCGAGCGATGGCTGAAGGGTGCCAACCTCTATGAGGTTGCGCTCCTCCAACAACAAGACGAAGGCAACGTGGGCACTCCCCATCCGGGGGCTCGGAAGGTGGAAGGGTGCGATGCATAAGGGGAGTGTGAAGGCATGGCTACTGCCCTGGGGATCGATCCATTTTTAAAGGCGGCTCTCCCTCAAGCGTCGCGGGCTAAGTCTTCACCAACGTGCTCCAGGGTCCTCCCCCTACGACGAGGTTGGGTCCCACACGTCATGCAAGCTGGCCCAGAACAGAAGAAGCCATACCGTCGCGCGTGGAGCGTGTAACCGCCCCGCGGTTACAAGCACTCCTCCATCCTCGCCGAAACCAACGGTTGAAAAGGCGGACCACCATGCAGGTGGCGTGCAACCGCACCACGGGGACGCACCCCTTCGACTTTGACGCATCCAACATGGAGGCCCAGGCCCACACGTCATGTAACCGGTGCGCCGGTTACTACGTGCGAGAAACTGCACCGCCACTTGCGCCAATGCCGCCACTTCTCGACTGCGGAACCAGTGCCACGATTTGAGGCAACCCTGCGCATGGCCCAATAGTGCCAACCGAGCACATCGGTCGTGGGTCAGTCAGCCGCGGGAGGAGGCGTGACTATCGATATGGCCAAAACTGGACCAGCAGTAATGGCGGCAGCAGGCGAGCGGAAGTAGCAGTCAAGTCGTCTGCAGGCTCACGTCCCCACCTGGAGCAGCAGGGGAGCCCTCTCCCACGACGTGAAGACGACGCGCCTGTGTTCCGTCCCTCGAACGGCTCGCGCAATGACCGCCCCGCGAACCACCCGTCCCGTCGCATTAACTCCACGGCAGGGCAAGCGACACCTTTGGCAGACGAAGCAGGCGTTGTTTCACCTCCGCCATGACGACCGCATCAAAGAAGGTGCACCACACCGTTTAAATTCGTATCCTTTTCCTCTTCCCCTTTCTCTCTCTTGCCACAGGGACCGGGAAAGGGGATATTTTGAAAGGGATCCTTCTCCGCGAAGGAAGCGGGCCCCGAGCCCTCCTACTGATCAGGGGTTTGAAGGCTGGCCCCTCGGAAGGGTTCGACAGCCGCCCCAGAGCACTCGGGCTTCAGGCTCATTACTGATCAGAGGTTCGAAGGCTGGCCCCTTGGAAGGGTTTGACAGCCGCCTCAGAGCACTCGAGCTCCGCGCCCACTACAGATCAGGGGTTCGAAGGCTAGCCCCTCGGAAGGGTTCGACAGTCGCCCCAGAGCACGCAGAGCGAGGGATGACTCTGGGTACGTTCGATACATGGCCGAGGCTCGGGCTATGCTCCCGAGGTACCCTAGGACATTTCTGAGACCAGCAGGAGCAATTTTGTAACAGAATCCCATCAGAGGGAGGCATCGAGCCCTCGGACCCTATCGAACGGGACCGGGTCCGGCAAATCACCTGCAAGTACTTTTGGAGCGCGCCTCTGGGCCACTAGTCAACCCTTATCGAACGGGGCACGGATGTCCACTCGGATCACCCGTTAGCAACTCACTGGAGACACCATGTTCGGCGCCCTCCGAGGGCAGCATGGCGCTTCCCCCCCTTCCTCCTTGCGGAAAGGCGACGAAGGGGCGTATGATAAAAGTCGAGTCAGTCCTTGATCATCCTCTCGCTCCGTGCAGAGGCTCGGGGGCTGCTCTCGCAAACCCGGCTACGGCCAAACCGTTGACAACGTCAACAAACCAGCCTGAAAACTCGGAACCTGACCATGCACCCGGGCTACGATCAGATCACATGAGGGAACAACCAGACCGGCCAAGGCATCACGAAAGGCATTAAGACCTCGGAGGAGTCAAACCACTCCTCTGAGGCCTTAGGGGCTACCCGGCGGGTGCGCTCGCGCACACCCACCGGAACAAAATATAACCGAGAAAGGCCGGTCCCCTTGCAAAAAAGTGCGACAAAGCCTCCAAGCGAGTACCAACACTCCCTTTGAGGCTCGGGGGCTACTGTTGGGTACCATAATTAGGGGTACCCCCAACACTCCTAAACTCGGCTGGTAATCACCATCAGCACAAACTGCAGAGACTGATGGGCGCAATTCAGGTCAAGGCTTCGTCTACTCAAGGGACGCAATCTCGCCTCGCCCGAGCCCAGCCTCGGGCGAGAAAAATAGTCCCAGGCGAATTCACGCCTCGCCCGAGGGCCTCCTCAAGCGACGGGCGCACCCTCGACTCGCCCGAAGCCCAGCTAGGGCAGGCTTCGTAGTGAAGCAACCTTGGCCAAATCGCCTCACCAACCGACAGTATCGCAGGCGCATTCAATGCAAGGATCACCTAGCATCTTATCCTGAAACGCGTGCCTCAGTCGGCAAGGTCAAAGTGACCGCAGTCACTTCGCCCTCCCACTGACTGACCTGACAGGAGAGGAGCGCCGCTCGCCCCTCTCCGACTGCTGTGCCACTCGCCAGGGTGAGGCTGACAGCAGCTGAGTCCAGGCTCAGGCGCAACAGGAAGCTCCGCCTCGCTCGACCTTGGGCCTCGGCCTCGGAAGGTGTTCTCCGCCTCGCCCGACCCCAGGGCTCGGCCTCAACCTCGGCCTCGGAAAGTGGTCTCCGCCTCGCCCGACCCCAGGGCCTGGCCTCAACCTCGACCTCAGGAGGAATCGCGTCCTCGCCCGACCCCGGCCTCGGCCTCAGGAGGAGTCTCCGCCTTGCACGACCTTGAGCTCGGACCGACCACGCCGCAGGGGGTACATCATTACCCTACCCCTAGCTAGCTCAGGCTACGAGGGAACAAGACCGGCGTCCCATCCAGGCTCGCCTCGGTAACAAGTAATGATGGCTCCCCGCGTGCGTCCATGACGACGGTGGTTCTCAGCCCCCTACGGAAGCAAGGAGACGTCAGCAAGGTCCCAGCAGCCCCGACAGCTGTGCTTCTACAGGGCTCAAACGCTCCTCCGACGGCCACGACACCGCGTACACAGGACTCTAGCACCTCTCCGACAGCCATGTTGGCATGTACATAGGGCTCTGGCTCCTCTCTGCCGAACACGTTAGCATATTGCTACACCCCCATTGTGCACCTGGACCCTCTCCTTGCATCTATAAAAGGAAGGGCCAGGGCCCTCATACGAAAGGGTGGTCGCGCGGGAGGACGGGCTGACGAACCAACTCACTCTCTCTCTCTCTCTCTCTCTCCCTCGCTAACGCTTGTAACCCCTACTGCAAGCGCATCCTCCTCTGGCGCAGGATAACACGAGCCACGGTTTTTCCCCCTTGTGTTCCATCTCGCGCCAACCCATCTGGGCTGGGGCACGCAGCGACAATTTTACTCGTCGGTCCAGGGACCCCCCGGGGTCGAAACGCCGATAATTGTGAACAAAATTAACTATAAAATTACATATCTAGTGTTTTTATCACCAACATGTGTCTATCCATTTTTGTCATACTTCTCTCTAATCCAACTTTCTAAAAGTCATCGTAAAAAAATAACATGAATAATCACGGTGCACTAATTTATCGCATATATCTACCAAAAATCCATAGCGCACATACGTATGAATTCCGAATCACAACATGCTCATATTACAACATAATAATTACAGAAATTCATAAACTAATTCAAAAAGTGATTTTGAAAATGCACAAAATATGTTTTGGGTCGTCTTCAACCTTGAGCTTGCTCGTGTGACGGGTGAGAGCTCGACGGGGCGGGGGGGGGGGTCGGCCCAGTGGAGAAGAGCAGGGGTTCGGCGTGGCTGCGCGATCTATGGAGCTCCGGCAACGGCGTGGGCGAACTCCAGCGACGGCGGCGGTGGCTCGAACGGCGAGGAGAGTGAGAGAGAGAAGGGGCGAGCTTGGGTAGGGAGGAGCAATGGCTCGGCATCGGTTTTATAGAGGAGAAGGGAGAGAGAAAGAGACGCTAGGGGAGGTGAAAGGGCGTCGGTGAGTTTAACTCCATGGATGCCATTGATGGCGTCAGTTTCTTTCCATGGCGACAATGGAGAGAGAGCAATGGGGGAGGGAGAGGAAATGGTCGCTTGAATCTCCATTACACCGAGGGAGCGAACGGTCGCGGGGCAGGCGCGCGGTCGGCTCGGGGCGGCTCGGTCACGGGCGGCGCGGGGTAGCCTGGTCGAGGCACGTCGGGCTCCTAGCGGCGCGCGGCTTGGGGAAGGGAGAGGGAAGGAGAGAGATGGGCGTGGGTGGGGCCCGCGCGCAAGAGAGAGAGAGGAGGGGGAAGGAAGAGAGTGGCGACGGCTGGGAGGCAGGGAGGGCGCGGTGTTGGAGCTTATGGGCCACCAGTGGGCCGTTAGGGTTAGGGTTTCCCTTTTTTCTATTCTTTTCTAATTTCAAAATATATTTTTAATAACCCAAAATTCATAATAATTATACCAAAACTATTTATAAATAAAATATTTATTTTTGGACTAATAATTATTATATTATTTATTTGGATTTCATTTAAGAAGAAATGCTATTAAATATCCAAAATCAATCATTAGCAATCAAAAAATATTCCAAATGCAAATAAATAGCAAACACTTGAATGAAAAATTTATTGCTATAATTACCATTAATAACTAAATGCATTATTTTTAGTTGGTGGTTTTTATAGTGTTACACGGAGATGGTGGTCTGTAGGAAGTTTGCTGCATGCCCGAAGATTGTGAGCTATGATGACTGCTCTGAGCATTGTTGGCCCTTTCATCGTTGCATCAGAATTATGGATTGACCTGACACGCCTAGGATGAAGTCTTCCTCCAAAGCCCCTAGTCATTTCAGAAAACCTGTATGCTTCCTCCCTTCTTTGGTGGAAATCATTATCAACCCAGATGTACTCATCCATCTTCTGAAGGACTTTTTCCAAGGTCTGTGGTGGCTTCCTTGCAAACTATTGGGCTGTAGGTCCTAGCCGAAGCCCCTTGATAATGGCCTCAATAACAATTTCATTTGGCAGTGTAGGCGCTTGAGCCCTTAAACGCAGGAACCTTCAGATGTACGCCTGTAGGTACTCCTCATGGTCTTGTGTGCATTGAAATAAGGCCTGATCAGTGACTGGCTTCATCTAAAAGCCCTGGAAGCTGGTGACTAGCATGTCCTTGAGCTTCTGCCATGATGTGATTGTCCCTGGCCGAAGGGAGGAATACCATGTCTGGGCCACGCTTCTGACTGCCATGACGAAGGACTTTGCCATGATAGCAGTGTTGCCCCCATACGAGGATATTGTTGCCTCGTAGCTCATCAGAAATTGCTTTGGATCCGAACGCCCATCATACATGGGTAACTGAGGTGGCTTGTAGGATTGTGGCCACGGGGTAGCCTGCAATTCTGCTTTCAGAGGAGAAGCATCATCGAAAGTAAAGTTACCATGATAGAAGTCGTCGTACCATTCATCTTCATTGAATGGGCTTTCCTGACGAAGCTCCTAGTGCTGAGGTCTTCGGTCCTGGTCATCTTGAGTAAGATGACGCATCTCCTCATCTTCTTCGTCGATCTTCTTCTAAAGGTCAGCCAACCAGAGCATTTTCTCCTTTTTTCTTTGTACTTGCTAATAGATTTCTTCTAAATCCCTGATCTCCTGGTCAAGCTGCTCCTCCTGAAGAGTCGGGTTGGTGGCCTTTCTCATTTGGCTCCTAGCCTCTCGCAGGGAGAGTGCGTCCTAATTTGTGTCCAGTGGCTGCAGGGCAGCCCCTAGCACCGTTGCCCTCTTCGGCGGCATGTCGAAGGTGAATGCTTGCCGAAGGTTGTGGAAGTGAGTTCACCGGAGGTGCGCGCCAATGTTGGTCACTTGTTCTTAAATGTTGTGAGTCAAGAACAAGGCAACACAATTGTCAATCATTAAGGACCTTCGCCCTTCGAAGCATTATCTCCTTGCGTGTATAATGCTTCTCAAAACGAAGGTCAAGAAGGACATACCTTCATCATATCAATATAAGGGTAGGAATGCGAAGGAACAAGTATGATAATTATATTTTAATTCATTTATTCTCGCATTTCATAAAACATAAATGAATATCAATAATGCTAATATTACACTGATACCTTCGTCTTGCTCGAAGCTGAGGATGCGAGAGAGTGAATACAATCCAGCGTGAACAGTACGGTGCTACTGTTCATCTATTTATAGACACGGGACGCAGCTCGGGTATAAGTACCTTTATGTCCCTGGCATCTATTTATAATCATAACATGAATCATTAAGGACTAAATAGTCTTCTTCCCCCTTTTAGTTAGCATCATATTTGGTCTTCGTCATCATATTAAGTCGAAGCTCATTCGGCTACAACTTCGGTGAATATTCTTATCGCCTTCGGATTACATCTTCATATGTTTTTGCTATGAGAGAAGACCTTTATGCCAAAGCCGAAGTCCCCCTGTAATAATCCATATACTGAAGATACATGGTTAATCACATTTTTGAGGACCTTCAGAATAGGAAGGCCCCCAATGGGGGGTATTGATTATGAGGAGACCTTTGCCTCTATTACATATTTAGAGACCATTAGGATCCTTTTAGCCTTTGTTGCTTCAAAGTATTTTAAGATTTTTCAAATGGATGTCAAAAGTGCCTTTTTGAATGGGTATATAGAGGAAGAGGTCTATGTGGGGTAGCCCCCTGGTTTTGAGAGTTCCATGTTTCCAAACCATGTTTTTAAACTCCAAAAAACTTTGTATGGTTTGAAAGAAGCCCCTAGAGCCTGGTATGAGCGTTTGAAATATTTCTTGCTTTCAAAGGGTTTTAAAATGGGCTCTATGGACAAAACTATTTTCTCCTCAAGAATGGAAATGGTACCATTTAGTCCAGATATATGTGGATGATATTATCTTTGGTGGCACTTCTCATGCTCTTGTTTCCAAGTTTTCAGATACTATGAGCAGTGAGTTTGAGATGAGCATGATGGACGAGCTGAACTTCTTTTTTGGGTTGCAAATCAAGCAGACCCAAGACAGGGCCTTTGTGCATCAAGAAAATATACAAAGGATGTCCTAAAGAAGTAATACATGGGCGAGGCTAAGCCTCTTTTGACACCCAAGTCCACCACGACAACACTTGATACTGATGAGGATTGCAAGCCCAAGGACCAGAAGGAGTAGAGGTGCATGATTGGCTCCCTCCTATACTTGGTATCGACAAGGCCAGACATACACTTTGCAATGTATCTGTGTGCTCGTTTCCAGGCTTCCCCACACACCTCTGACAGATAGACACTCAAGCGGATTATAAGGTACCTACGTTTCACTCCTGAGTTTGGCTTGTGCTACTCTTTGTCTTCCATTCTGTCTTTGTGCGGTTATTTAGATGCTGATTTTGTGGGATGTTGCTTGGAGCGCAGTCTACTTCTAATACTTGTCAATTTTTAGGGACTTTGTTGGTTTCCTAATCTTCGCGCAAACAGTCTAGCGTTGTAGAGTCTACCAAAGAGGCTGAGTACGTGGTTGTCACTAGCTATTGCTCGCAGTTGCTCTGGATGATGGCCACTATTGGTCACTTGTTTTTTATTGCTATATGATATAAAAAACAAGGCAACATGGGTTAGGTAGTTTGAACCTTCGTCTCTAAGTTAACACTTCTCTAGAATGTTCTCTTGAAGACGAAGGTTCCAAGAGAAGATAAAAACAAAATCATTTTAAATAGAAACATAAATGAATCATTCAACATAAATTTAAAACTCATCTCATGTTACTCAGTATTTTTATTCCATCTTCCCATTCCTTATTTAAAAAAGTTTACAAACGTACCTTCATCCCTTTGATATCAAGTAGCACGAAGACACTTCACAGAACAGATGTAACCAAGTTGAGATCTCGCCTCCTAAAAAAGGGTCCCCTATGTGGTGCACTGTTCACCTATTTATAGCTCAGAAATACAACTTCAGTAGAATTACAATTGTGCCCTAAAGCTTAAACATTTAGACTATTAAACATGACAAGGGTAGCAGTGTCCTTTCTCACTATCATCTCGTCGCCAAAATCTGTAAACATCTTCTAGATTCCCTCTTCGTCTTTTTACAGTGTTATTCTGAAGCTTATACCTTCGTCTTTGCTTAATTCATTCCGAAGGTGGTTTTTGCTGTAGCATCTTTAATACTTTAGAGATGTATCAAGAAGCAATGGTTAATTAGTGTTTTGAGGACCTTTGAAGGTCGAAGGCCCCCAACAATAGCCCCTCACAGTCTTAGGTCATTTCCTCACAACAAACTCAGACTGTGAAATGAACGAAGGCCTTTTGCCAAAGGTCCAAAAAATACCTTCCCTGAGCTAATCATCGAAATACCTAAAATGCGGGGACCATCCTGTAGTGGTGATTTTACATTTTTCTTCATCTCCTGCCTTATTTCATTCAGCCCTAGCTCAATTTTTATGTATAAATAGGATGAAAACCATATGCACATTAATCACATTATTCGTCTGTTTGTTGCTAGAATAGCTAGTGTTTTGAACTGAAGGTTTTTGCTGGTAAAGTTTGCGCTTGTTTCAGCTTTGGTGGATTTTTTTGGTTTTGACTAAGATGACCGAGGGGAGCAAGAATGAGGAGCTCGCATTTGCTGGGTTCTTGGAGGCCATGGAGAAGACTAATACTGCAAAGATCGTTGATGTAATACTGGCTGGGTTGTCACACAACTCCGAAGATAGCGAGGACTTTGATTTTGAGGGGGATGTTGATGATGTCGAAGAGCGACCCTAGAAACCAAGCCATATAAACTTTTAGAAGTGAACTATGAAGAAAGGACATATTGAAGCTATGAAAGGTAAATATTTCCATGATGTTTCCATAGTGAGGCCTGGTGGGGATGCAACCATTCCTCTTCTTGAAAAGAATGAAGTGGTTGTCTACCAAAGATTTTTGAAGGCTAGGTTGTGTTTTCCTCTTCACAAGATGTTGGTCGAGGTTTTAAAAAGGTTCAAAATATACCTTTATCAGCTTACTCCAAAGCTTTGATCAAGGTAGGGATCTTTATCTAGGCGGTGAGGAGTCACGGTTTAGAGCCAAATGCTGACTGTTTTTGCAACATCCACGAGCTTCTTTATGAGACGTAGGCTACTGGAAAAGAGCAGTACCATAAAAATTTTGGTTGCTATACTTTTGTATACCGGTCAGATGCAAGGTGCCCTGTTCAAACATTTTGACAAAAGTGGCCAGACTCGTGGATGAAGTAATGGTTTTACATAAAAATGACTTGGACAAGAGGGAGAACATCAAGGGTATAATTAAGTGGCCTATCATATCTCACTTTGGCATAAAAGGCCAGCTATTGTGGAGACAGAAGAGGTCCAAGCCTGTTTGGTAGCATTTAATGTTGTGTGCAGTTACATTTCCACTAGAGATTTAGTCCAAGATCATATACCTCTCAGAGTGTGGCCCCTTGTCAATGAATGGGAAATGCCGAAGGAGAGTGAAGATGGGTCAAACCAGATTGCTGGGCAAGGTGGCTTAGTCTACTTAAAATGTACATATCGATACAGAAATCAATTTAGTGAACCTGATGACGAGTGGCTTGAAGCTATCGAGGAAACATGTGATAAAATGTTGGGAGCTTATACCAAGGCTAAAGACAAAGCTATGAATACTGCATTTAGTGCCCTAGGGAAGAGAAGATTAAATAGGGTGTTTGATGCCATTGGTTTTTATCTATCCTTACTACTGCTTCCCTATTCGTAGCAAAGCTCAAAAAATAAAAGGTGCTTTAAAATCTCCTTTGGCTGCTTCGAACAAAAAGAGTGAAAATTTTGGCAAATCGACCAAAGTTGTACTATGTTTAAAGGGCAGTAGTAATACTCGAGGCGAAGGTTCCGTCTCCGAAGGATGGCTCTCGTGCCATTTTTGAAGATAACAACCCTTGATTTTTACTCTTTGACTATTTTGTTTTTTTGGCAAAATGTTTGTTTTAATGTAGGAAATGGAAAAAATCGAAGGGGACGCTGCTGATGTGCCTATTATGGGTGAAATACCCCTAATCGGCATGTAACCGAAGGTGCCAACTAGTGTTGGAGACCAGCCGAAGCTGACAGCTATTGTGATGGGAACTCCTCTAAAGGCGAAAAGAATGGTCAATGTTCTAAAGGCTGTCCTGAAACCTTCAAAGGTGGCTTTTCCTGTAGTGACGAAGGTTACCAAAAGTTCTCTCAGCGCAACTGTCGTTGAAAATGCGACTAGTGAACTGAAGGTGACTACCAGCACAGAGTTTTCTCTTGATGTGGACATGACTACTGCTTCAAAAGCCTATTCAATAATAGATGCTGCCAGAGGAAAAGAACAAGAGAAAATTGAAGCTTCTAATGCTAAAGGTTTGATAGAGGGAAAGACTTCATTAGCATCCGAAGGAGCGCCGTCCACACCCCACGAATACATTATTCTCCATGCTTGAGGTGGAAAATTGAATACTGAGCAAATTGCTAAAGTTCAGGATTACGTTGAAGATTTGAAGTACCCTTCGGGCTCACTCGTATATGGTGGCAATGATGAGGATGACTATCTCTACTATCTTCTAGATAGTAGGGAAATTGAAGTATGTCGTGAAATGACGGATAAGATGGGTTACCTGAAGCTTGAATGTGGGCTATCTACAATGCGAAGGATCAACTTGCAGATTGCCTTGCATACAACAATTTAAAGGTTGGTACATAATTTTCACGTACTATTTTTCATGAATATTACTTGATTGACTAATTTTTTAAATGTAGGTACTCATCTTGAGCAATGCTTTGAAGTGCAAGAAGGATATCGAAGACGAGAGCACTCGAATAACCTTTAGGAATTTGCGATCGGAGGTTATCGAGCTTCAGCACCAGGCATAGGAGAAAGAGGAAATACTGAGTACTTTGGCTTGTGAGCTACATGAAGACCGCACTAAGTTCAAGAAATCTTTTAAAGAAAGTAATGACAAAACTTTAAAGTTGGAGGATGAGTAGAATTAGAACACAAAAGACATTGTTGACCTCGAGCTATACTGGCAACACAAGCTAAGGCACATAAATCTGAGATGTGTAAGGTGAGAGAAAATTTTGATGAAGTGAGCGAAAATTTTGAAGTTGAAAAATCAAAGCGCGAGATAGCCGAAGCTAAACATGATAGAGTTCAGAAGAATGTTGACAAGCTTCGGGAGTCGAAGGAACAATGCTTTTCCTTTGCAAAGCAGTGTTGTGAGAAATTGAAAAGTATGTTTGCTCACGTTGGTGCCTTTTCTAGTGATGAAAAGTTTGTTCACGGTGATGTCGACGGAGCAATAAAATGGATAGAAGGTGAAGTTTAGGCCTTCGACGAAGTCCTTATCGGTCGAGGAGACTTTTGTGCTTGTATGGGTGCATGGTGAGTAGCCTCGTTGCTTGAAAAGGCTTGTTGCGAGCATGTGAAGTTTGTGATTCGACCAGAGTTTAAGGTTTCTGCTACTGATATTAATGACCCTTCGACCGAAGTTGTTGAAATGGTAGGAAAGTTCCATTATGACGTCTGGCTTGCTAGTGGAAGGCAAATGGCAGAAGAAGTTGTTAGATATGGTGAGGGAAAGGTTTCTTTTTGGATGTTGAATTTTGCCCTTTGGTTTCTACGTAGTAGTATTTAACACATTATATTTTGTTTTACATGCTCATCGTGCTACCGAAGCAACTAAAAAGGCTAAAGAATCTTTGCGGTTGGAGAAACTTAGGGGTACAATATTTTTTGTACTACGTGTTTTGGCTTCTGGTTAACTACGGTGTACAACATAAATACACACACAATTTTTTTGTTTTTTACAGTGGCCCTTCCTCCACTAGCGGAGTCGTACAATCCTGAAAATGATCTAGAGTTGAAAGATTTCTTTGCTGAACTCGAGGTCGTGCACAAGGCAATAGGCGAAGCTATTCATAAAGTGTTGAATGATATTGCAAAAAGAGTTTTGAATGAAGACTGAGGAACTATTGTAAAATCTTTTTACTATTATGTCTATTCTGTATATGAACAATTTGTGTGGAATGTGTGCTCCGTATAAGTGAGGATTCTATGATATTTCTTTATGCGGCGTAAAATAAGTATACATACCATCTGAGGCGAAGGAGAAAAACACCTTCCCTTCTTTTCACGCTTTGTAAAGAAATCTTCTTTCAGTCGAAGTTCTTATTTAGTTGAAAATGCCTTGGAAAACACCTGGTTGCTGGAGAAGAATGATTTCCCCTTCTTTGACCTTCTGTCTCATCTTGATACTCTTTATAAAGTTATGAAACAATGGAAATCATATGCGGTGCAAAAAGAGGATAACAATGTAAAGTTTAAATGTGTCTTCATCTGTTTGGATTTGACTCTATGTTCCCTTGGGAACGGCTTCAGAGTCCTTTGCACATGTACACCTTTACTAGGTGTTTTTACTGAGCTCTGCATTCCCTTAGAAACAACTTTGGAGCTTTTACACCTTCACTAGGTGTTTTCATTGAGCTCTGCATTCCCTTGGGAATGACTTCGGAGCTTTTACACCTTTACTAGGTGTTTTATTGAGCTCTGCATTCACTTAAAAACGACTTTGGAGATTTTACACCTTTACTAGGTGTTTTCATTGACCTCTGCATTCCCTTAGGAAAGACTTTGGAGCTTTTACATATTTAGCATCACACTCGATGGTGTAGTTTTAGATTTATTATAGATAGTCGAAGGGTGTGCCTTCTTCAATGTTCTTTGTAACAGAAAGAAGAAAAAGAAACAAAAATCATTATTACAATAACCCTTTTAGACTTTCTTGCTTAGCTTCGGTTTGCCATCTCAGCCCCTCATGCACTTCAGTATATATGCTTCGACTTCTGTACAACACTATTTACTGTTCTAGCCTTGGATTGTTCCCTTGCATCTCGTTGCGTCGTGTTTTGTGTAGAGTATTGGTAAATCTATAGTGGCCATGGGATTTGTTGCTCATATGACGAAAGTATTTGCATGATAGGCTAATGCATACCCAAAAATGAGGTGAAGAATGATTTGCTAAAGCAATGGATCCTGAGGGTTGTGGACTTAGCTGATGTCGTTTTACATGCTCTAGGATGTATGGGGAGTAATATGAGGAAGTGTGGAGGATTTGCTTGGGTTAATTCTGTCATGTTTGGGTTTTAGCAATTTCCCTCTATTTTTTAATTGTCACTTGGGATGTCCTTGTGTTGTGCCCTTTATCTTTGCCATAGAAAGGGCAGAACATATTCATTGGTTGAGAGTTAAACTTTACTCAGAAACTCCTTCCTTCTCTTCCACCTCTTGGGCCTGGTGGTTTGAAGTGTTCTATGATTGCTATTGTTGGGTTCCTATAGTCTGGGATTGGCTCTGTTGTCCCTGAGTGTGATTGTTTTTGTCTTTGTTCTGAGTTGGGTTGTGTATGGTTCTAACATGTCTTGGGTAGAACCTTTCGTCGAAGCCCCTAGTCATCTTCGTATACCTCTGGGCCTCTTCTCACCTCTGACGGAAGTCATTATTTGCCCTAATATACTCATCCATATTCTAAAGAAGCTTTTGTGAAGACTGGGGGTTTCCTAGCAAAGTATTGAGCCGCTTCTCTTAAGCGAAGCCCCATGATCATGGCTTTTGTATCTATTTCATTTGGGACTATTGGCGCATGAGCTCGAAGTCGAAGGAATCTTGCAGGTATTCATCATGATCTTGTGTACATTGAAATAGATCATGAGTGGTGATTGGCTTTGTCTGAAAACCTTGAAATCTTGTGATCAACATGTCCTTCAACTTCTACCAAGAGGTTATTGTTCCTGGCCGAAGAGAAGAATACCATGTCTGAGCAACACTCCTGGCTGGCATGACGAAGGACTTGGCCATGACAGCCGTGTTGCCTCCATAAGATGATATTGTTGCTTCATAGCTCATCAAGAATTGCTTTGGGTCAGAATGGTCATCGTACATAAGCAATTGTGGTGGTTTGTACGAAGGTGGCAATGATATTGCCTGCAACTCTGTAGCTTAAGGAGAAGCATCCCGAGTAAGAAAAATTGTCATGGTTGAAGACTTAGTACCATGGGTCTTCATGATTATGGCCTTCATGTCGAAGGTATTTCTGATTTTGCCGATGTTCTTGTCGCTCAATGTCTTGTGTAATGTTGTGCGTTTCTTCAGTTGCATCATCAATCTTCTTCTATAGTTCAGTAAGTCGAAGCATCTTCTCTTTACGCTTCTCCACTTGCTGATGGATAGCTTCGAGTACTGATCTCTTGATCCAGCGTATCATCTTGTGGCGTTGAGCTGATAGCCTTCCTATTTTGGTTTCTTGCCTCCCTGAGGAGAGCTTTGTCCCCTTGGTTGGTGTCTAAGGCCCTAAGGACGGAGCTGGTTGTTGTTACCTTCTTCGGTGACATGGTGTGGGTTGATGTGGTCGTGATCACCAGAGGTGGGTGCTAATGTTGGTCACTTGTTTTTGATTGCTATATGATACCAAAAACATGGCAACACGTGTTAGGGAGTTTGATCCTTCGTCTCTAAGTTAACACTTCTTCGGAATGTTAACTTGAACACAAATGTTCTAGGAGAAGATAAAAATGAAACCATTTAAAATAGAAACATAAATGGATCATTGAACATAAAAATAAAACTCTTCTCTTGTTACTCAGTATTTTTATTCCATCTTCCATTTCCTTGTTTAAACAAGTTTACAAAAGTACCTTTGGCCCTTTGATATAAAGTAGCACGAAGACACTTCACATAATGGATGTAACCAAGTTGAGATCTCGCCTCCTAAAAAAGGGTCCCCCCGTGTGGAGCACTATTCACCTATTTATAGGTGTGAAATACATCTTTGGTAGAATTAAAATTGTGTTTTGAAGCTTAAACATGTAGATTATTAAACATGATAAGGGTAGCATTGTCCTTTCTCTCTACCATCTCGTCGCCAAAATCTATGAACACCTTCTTCCGGCTTCTAGCTTCCATCTTCGTCTTTTTACGTTGTTATTCCAAAGCGTATACCTTCATCTTTGCTTGATTCATTCTGAAGGTGGTTTTTGCTGAAGCATCTAATACTTTAGAGATGTATCAGGAGCAATGGTTAATTAGTGTTTTGAGGACCTTCGAAGGACGAACGCCCCCAATAGCCACTTTACGGTATTTTGGCTTGGATTTTCATCATGTGTTTCTACTTTGCAATAGCATGAGTGCCATAAGTGTTGCCAAGAATCCTATGCTGCATTCAAAGACCAAGCACATTGATGTTTGCTATCACTTTCTTCGTGGTCATTATGATAAAGGCGACATCGATTTGTGCCATGTTGATGCCCACAGACAGCTTGCTGACATTTTGACCTTGATCAGTCCACTTTTGCACACTTACGAGGGGTATTGGGTGTCTGCTTCCCTTTTTTATCAAGGGAACCCTTTTTGGGTTTTCCTTTTTTGTTGCTTTTCATGTAAATTTTAGTCTTTCTCTCTTGATTCTTGTATTATATTTGCATCTCATGTAGCATTTTGAGCTTCACTTGTATATCTGCTAGAATGTGACTATGCTTCTAGTTGCATGTTCTTTGTGTACATGATGATGATTAGACATGCTTAGGCTTTGTTTGCTCATATTGATACAATATTGTTGAGCTAAGCTTCTTTTCATAATTGTGAACTTGACTATTACTTGTTGAATCCAAAACATGTTCACCATTGAGATTGGCACCTACCATGTGTAGGATGTGTTTGAAATCCTTTGTGTTGTTACTAGTATGTTTGGTGGCTATGTCTCATGATTTGAGTCATTCATTGTCTTGATTCATTAAATTTATGCTTAAATCAAAATCAAGATAAGTGAAAAATTCAGAAAGATCGAGATGGGTTTGCATTTCTCACCACATCTATGTATTGAGACTGCTTCCATTTGCACTTTTGGATGAACTCGAGTAGAGTAGTGGATGATCGAAACCAGTGTCTTTAGCTTCTAATTGCTTTGCTACATAGGCTACAGTCGGTTGAAAAGTTAGACAATGACAATGCTTACAACCTCTCGCACTCACATGCGTTTCATTAAAATTTGTAATCCGCTACAAAATCCAATAAATCTTGAGAATTTCCACTCGTATCAATTTCAGATATGTTTCTAGCATGTTGAGTGACCGCTTTTTGGGTAGTTCACCTGACTTACCTTGACTGTCGCTTAGTTGATTTCCTACTTACTATATGCATAGTGTTGTCTTTAGAGGTGAACTTCTCTTTTGAACTGCTTAAATCTGAATCAAAATCCTTACACTTCACATATCTTGTGCATATGATCAGTTTGAGCTTTTGCTAGCATGTGCATTTATTGTTGCACACATAGCACAGCACCACTTAGAACATTTTTACACTCTGACTAGTATACTTCTGAAGCTCCTGTATTTTCTCCATTTTCTACTCTCTTTTGCATTTCTGCATTCTCTCTAGGGGGAGTTCTCTTGTCAAGAGAGAATTTTTGTCTCTACCGTTGTTTGTTCTTGATGAGTCCACTTGTCAACAAGGGGGAGAATATTTTGAGATTATTAGACATTCATTTCGAGGGGAGAATTTAAGGGATCTAGAGCATTGGGAGAGCTTCGGGGGAGAATTTTGAGTCATTTTGAGATTTTTCTAGTTGTGTTGAGCCATTTGTCTCTTTCTGGAGGAACTAGCTTTGATTTCAGTAATCTTGCTGATTTTGTGCTGAAATTTGGCTTTGTCTGTTGGCTAGTGGTGTTGAGTCCTGCTTTTGCCTCTTCTTGTGGACTAGCCTTTTCTGCTTGGTCGTGTTGAGTCGTTGCCCATATCTTTGGGGACCAAGCTTTGCTTGCTTTGAATGACATGTTTTGGCTTTTATCTGGATTTTGGCTGTTTGAGTGAGTTTCCCTTCTTCTTCTTCTTTCTTTCTGTTATATATGTTCATGTGGTGGTGTTGACAATGCTCTCATCAAGGGGAGATTGCGAACACAAGGTTGACTTATCCCTTTTGGTTCATGTTGATGATGAGTGATTGTCAACGAGGTAGCGTCTCGGGTTGAGTCATGGACTGACTGAGGCATGAGATTATGTGTTGTGCAACCATGTCGGTCGGCTTATGGTGTATAGGTGTGGAGCACAGATACGGTGGTCAACGGCGAAGGTGAAGGTCATGCTTGTTCATGCCGATGGACTGGGAGCGGTGAAGCACGAGCGCTGGGACTTGACCAAGGGACTAGAGTCGTCGGGTGATTAGCTATGGTGGCTGGCACCAGGGACACGCACTCTCATGAGGACGTGGTGGAGCAGGTTTTGTCACTGGCGTGGTCAAGGACTGCGAGACATGTGTATAGGACGTGGGGGACACGCATGCAGTGTGCTTCTCGTGGTGGTTTGGTGGTTGGTCCTTAAAAACCCACCTAGCGTTACAGACGGTGGGTTTTCGATTAAGTTTGGCCTCAAAACTCAGTGGTGGCGATTTCGGTGGGAATCAAAGGTGGCACTTGGTGTCATTGTGAAGGGTGCATTAAGGCGAAACAACTTTGTGTCGAGCACGTGGCCGTCAGATTGAAATCTAAGGAGTTGTTCCTTTTTGCCCCTAGCTAAGTGGATAGACTCTATGTATCTAGAGGTAGTTTAGCAAGTAGTAATAACTCTCTATAAATAGAAGACTTGGTTGGTTGTTTCAGCCATCTCTTTGGCTTAGGGTTTTAGCACTTCTGGTTTTCCATTCCCTAGTCTGCTCTAGTTTTGTAGCCATAGATCCGCATTGATTTGAACCTTTGCGTCTGGGATTTGTAAGCTTCATCGTAAGTGGCGAAGCCACGTTAATGTTCTCTGGTGCACATGCACCAGGGTAAAATATGTGCACCAAGGGAAAATATTTTTTTGTTAATATTTGTCCTAAATTTGTTATGCATTTATTTTTGAATTGTATATTTTCATTTGTGTTTGATAAGGTGTGCACTAGGGTAGTTTTTATGCTGTCTTCACCCCTGTTCACCGTGTAATCCAAGGAAGGGTGGTCAGTTCCACCCATGGCTTTGGTTGGCTCTCAATCTCAGTTTTCATTCTTGCTGAAATTTTGGGTATATTTGCTCTTGTGTTCTTCCCTCTCCTCTCTTTGTGAACTTGTGAAGAACCATCAAGTTCTTCTGTGAGAATTTGGTTTGGGGACTGATTGGTGGTGAGTTAAACTAATCAAATCATTGTATACACCCTATTGTTGCATATTTTGGTTGTGATTTAAGAAGAACTCAGTCTGAACTCGTTTTAGAAAACCCCAACAAAACCCCAATTCTGATGGTATTTTCAAATCGGCGATTAATTTACAATTCTAATGTGCTCGAAATTTGAGGAGACCTTGGAAACACTTTTGTCAAGGTGTGTATAAAATTTAATCTCAATGTGAGTTCATTTGGTTCAATTTTGTATCCGAGAACTAAATTTCGTGCTACTAAAATCAGGACTAGTTCGCGACACGTTTTGGACTAATTCTGACTTTTCGCTGTCCGATTTTCAATCCATTCATTTTGCTGGTCTCGTGTGAGTATTAGGAACATTTTGAAATCATAAGATCACTGGTTTTCTGATATGATTTTGGTTTGAGCGCTTTCTTCATCTCAATTGAAGTGAAGTGTGCTCAATTTCAGTTTCTAGTAGTGAAATTTGATTGGCTCCCTTTCACCCCCTTTGGTCGCCTCATAGGCCCTTCACATAGACAACTAAATAAGGCAGACTTTGTTAGTTTCTGGTTCATGACTACTATTCTTTTGATACATTTTTAATATATTTACCATCTCATTGAAACCTTCCATTTCGAACATAAGACTTGCTTTGTACGTAGAGTCCGGGATAGACTTAGTTCAAATGTAAAGTCTGGACTTAGTTCAAATATAAAGTCTTAAGTAGATGCGAGGAAATCAAAACATACTAAAAAATTAGACTGAAACAAACTTTGTTCTTACCTCTTTCTTAACAAAATTTGGATAAATCAATGCAAAAGGACGTTCCAATGAGCTTGGAGCTGGAAAGCACTGATCTGGTTGTTTGATATCTTTTATTCAATGCAAGTATGTTTTAAAAACACAGACAAATTTAAATCTTTTATCAATCTGATAAAATCCTCAAACCATGATGTTATATGGAAAATGTAAGTACATATCATATAGGCTACCTTGGTTATATTTAGGTTGTTTACATTCATGTTGATATCTTATTCTTTATCATTAAATGGCACAACAGCATCATAGCCTTGCTTGAACCAGTCATGTGCCCCTATCCTATCCGTATATGTAATTAATTCATATTTGAAACAGATGAAGACAAAACAATGGTACAAATTTATTTTGCCTAATTAATTCGTGATTAGTAAATATTTACAGTAGTATCATATGGACGAATCATGACTAATTAGACTTGATAGACTCATCTTATCATTTAGTTCTAAACTATGTAATTAGTTTTATAATTAGATAGATATTTAATACTTAGATTTGATATTCAAACATCTGATATGATATAGACTAAACTTTAGTTTGAGAAGGCGCCCTGAGATTCTTGGTGCGGTGGTCCTTGGAGAGAATGGCATCCATGCATCATGCATGGTGGAGACACGGAGGACATCGCTTTTCCTCAAGTTTTGAGTTTGAAGTTTGAACATATTAAGAAATCTTAATGAAGGGTTGTATAGGAAAGTACTGATTATACCCTGAGTGATCTCACTTCTCTATATATGGAACATGTATCCCTCATATGGGAGAAAGAGGCCTCTGCCCTACATCCGGTATCATGTGTTCCTCTATCTATGTGTGGGTTGCTGGGGAATGAAACGGGCTTCTATGACTTCTCGTGCCCAATCTGTTGACGGGAGGAAAGCGAGTGGATCCAGAGATCCGCGGTAACGTAGTTCTCAATACGTTATCGGCATAGTCTACCTCGATATTTGTAACACCCTGAATATAGGGTATAAAATTTCTTTTCTAATATCCACGAAATTTAGGTGTTACCCTCTCCTTTCCTTGTTTCTCTTCTTATTTCCTAAATAATGGAGAGTTAATTTGTTATATATTGGCATAAGCCTAGTGAAATGAGCTCTAGAGGTGCTTTGGTTGTTGCATTCATGCAGTTTCATATTGTTTCTAAGTGCAAAAGGTGTTTGAAACAAGTTAATATACCTTGTTGAAGCCTTTCGTAAAATTTCATATTTTGTCAGAATATTTTTCTATTTTTCTAGAAACCAAAATCTATTTATTTGATGTACTTAAAAACATTTTGAAAATCTATAAATATGTTTTTTGAGTTCACTGGTGCGAAATCATGTCTAGAAAATTTCCTAGAATTTTTGGAGCCTTCGGGATATGTTTGGACGTTAAATACGATTTTAGCATTTTTCTAGAATTATTTTAACCTAAAAATTGATTTGTTGCGAAAATTAAAATATCTTTAAACCCTAGCAATATATATATATATATGGCTGGAATCCTCTCGCCGAGCCCATTCCAAATATCAGATCCATTTCACGAGTCGAGATACGTAGCGCTGTTAGTTCCTCGCCGAAGTTCGGGATGGTTGCAACTCCTGTGACAATTTTGGCGAGCAATTACTTTCAATCTGGATGTCGTTGGCAAAATCTGATGATACCGTTGCGTTCATCTCATCGAAGGCTTCGTCTTGGTGCTTTTGGTTCATCGATCAGACCTTCGGTTCACCGTCGATCGAATAGCGGCCACCAAGCGCTGCCGGCCGAGGCCCCTATGCCATGGCAGTTCCTGCGTGAGGGAAAGTGTAACACTATAAAAATCATCAAATAAAAATAATACAGTTAGTTTATTAATGGTATTTATGGTAATGAATTTTCTTTTAATTGTCTGTTATTTATTGCTTCTTAAATGAAAATCCTAGTAAATAATATATATAATAATTATTAGTACAAAAATAAATATTTCATTTATAAATATTTTGGTTTAATTATTATGAATTTTAGGGTTATTTAAAAATATATTTTGAATTTAGAAAAAGGAAATAGAAAAAAAGAAAACTTAACCTAACCCTAAAGTCCATTAGGCCCATGAAGCCGCCACTCCCTTGCCTCCCTGCACAGCCGCCGCCGCCACCTGCCAGCATGCGCCTGAGCCGCCCGCTCACACCGCACCGACCGCGCCCCTGCTTCCCCCGTCAGGACCCGACCCACCCCGCCGCCAGGCGCTAGAGACCAGCTCGGCACCTAGTGCCCAGCCCCGACGCTGCCCGGCACCAACTGAGCAGAGCCCCACCTCGACGCCCATCCCCGACCACGCCCAGGACCGCCAGCCCGACCGCCCAAGAACCCGACTGCGCCAGCCGCCGACCGCGTCGAGCACAGCGCGACACCCAACGCAGCCCGCGACGCGCCGTGCCCAGTCGCGAACGTTTCTTCCCTAAGAAACTTCAATGCCACCGTTTCTTCCCCATTACCTTCCTCCGTTGATGAATGCCATCAATGGCCGGCCACCGTTTGCTCTCCCTCGTCGCTATAAATCACGAACCCGAGCTCCATCATGTCGTTCATAGCCTCCACTTTCTCCTCGCGTGCCTCTTGCTCTCTGTCCGTGTGACAGCCTTGTGGCCCCATGTTGCGGTCCCCGGAGCGCGATTCCGGCAAGCTCCAAGCCTCATCTCTCCTTGCCCCTACCCACTCGCCCTGCTCGCGCCTCGCTCGCTGATTGTTGTCAAGACCGCTTGCTGCTCTGTCGCGCCTGTTGCTACCTCGTCGAGTCGCGCCATGATGCACCTTCGCCGGGACTTCGTACTGCGCTAATGATCCTTACCTGCATCATGACCATCCTCATGCCACGACCGCGCCTGACGTCGGAGCACCACGTTCGAAACCCCCCCACCCGTCGAGCTCCCCTGAACACGAGCAAGTCCAAGGTAGAAGAAGACGATTTTTCAGTTTAGTCCCTGTTTTGTAAATTGAATTATTTTTGGGATTTTCAGTTTATAGATTGTGAAAAGAAATTTCGATGTATACGTGTAGCCAAAATCGAACCCCGCGATAATGCTTTGAATATGTGTATGATTTTATAATTTTAAAAATGAGTACGGTCACTATTCATTACCTCGGTGATTTTCATACTAGAAAACGTTTACAAATTTGATTTCACTTTAGTGTGTGTGGAACGATAATTGTTAGTAGTATTTTAAGTGTAAACTTATTTGCATAAAGAAATAGAAGAAATACTAAGCCACGTATTTCCGGTCAAATGAAGATATAGATTTTACTATTCATAATAAATGTATTCATAAGTATAGCACTGTCGGAGACCATAATTAGGGGTACCCTCAAGACTCCTAATCTTAGCTGGTAACCCCCATCAAGCACAAAGCTGCAAAGGCCTGATGGGTGCGATTAAGTCAAGGATCGGTCCACTCAAGGGACACGATCTCGCCTCGCCCGAGCCCAGCCTCGGGCAAGGGCAGCCGACCCCGGAAGATTTACGTCTCGCCCGAGGACCCCCTCCAGCAACGCACACACCTTCGGCTCGCCCGAGGCCCAGTCTTCACCAAGAAGCAACCTTGGCCAAGTCGCCACGCCGACCGACCGTATCGCAGGAGCATTAATGCAAAGGTGGCTTGACACCTTATCCTGATGCGCGCCCTTCAGTCGACAGAGCCGAAGTGACCGTAGTCACTTCGCCGCTCCACTGACCGGCCTGACAAGAGGACAGCGCCGCCTGCGCCGCTCCGACTGCTGTGCCACTCGACAGAGTGAGGCTGACAGCAGCCAAGTCCGGCCTCAGGCGCCATAGGAAACTCCGCATCGACCCTAGGGCTCGGACTCGGGCTCAGCCCCGGAAGACGACGAACTCCGCCTCGCCCGACCCAGGGCTCGGACTCGGGCTCAGCCCCAGAAGATGACGAACTCCGCCTCGCCCGACCCAGGTCTCGGACTCGGGCTCAGCCCCGGAAGACGACGAACTCCGCCTCGCCCGACCCATGGCTCGGACTCGGGCTCAGCCCCGGAAGACGACGGACTCCGCCTCGCCCGACCCCAGGTCTCGGACTCAGGCTCAGCCCCGGAAGACGACGAACTCCGCCTCGCCCAACCCCAGGGCTCGGACTCAGCCCTGGCCTCAGCCGACGGTCTCCGCCTCGCCCGACCCCAGGTCTCGGACTCAGGCTCAGCCCCGGAAGACGACGAACTCCGCCTCGCCCAACCCCAGGGCTCGGACTCAGCCCTGGCCTCAGCCGACGGTCTCCGCCTCGCCCGACCCAGGGGCTCGGACTTGACCTCGGCCTCGGAAGGTAGACTCGACCTCGACCTCGGAGGAGCCTCTACCTCGCCCAACCCAGGGCTCGGACCGACCACATCACAGGAGGGGCCATCATTACCCTACCCCTAGCTAGCTCTGGCTACGGGGAACAAGACCGGCGTCCCATCTGACTCGCCCCGGTAAACAAGTAATGATGGCGCCCCGCATGCTCCATGACGACGGCGGCTCTCAGCACCCTTACGGAAGCAAGGAGACGTCAGCAAGGACTCGACAGCCCTGACAGCTGTCCTTCCGCCAGGCTCCAGGGCTCCTCCGACGGCCACGACACCACACGAACCGGGTGCCAAAACCTCTCCGGCTGCCACGATGGCATGTACTTAGGGCACTAGCTCTCCTCCGCTAGACACGTTAGCACACTGCTACACCCCCCATTGTACACCTGGATCCTCTCCTTACGCCTATAAAAGGAAGGTCTATGGCCCTCTTACAGAGGGTTGGCCGCGCGGGGAAGGACGGGACGGCGCTCACGTAAGCCGCTCGCTCCCTCCCGCGTGGACGCTTGTAACCCCCTACTGCAAGCGCACCCGACCTGGGCGCGGGACAAACACGAAGGCCGCGGGTTTCCCCTTTTACGCCTGCCTCCCTCCGGCTTCTCTCCCCCCTTCGCGCTCCGTCTCGCGCCGACCCATCTGGGCTGGGGCACGCGGCGACAATTTACTCGTCGGTCCAGAGACCCCCCGGGTTCGAAACGCCGACAGTTGGCGTGCCAGGTAGGGTCCTGCTGCGTGTTGACGAACAGCTTCCCATCAAGCTCCAGATGGGCAGTCTCCAGCAACCTTTCCAGCCCGGGACGGTGCTCCGTTTCGGGAGTCTTGAGTTCATGTCCCTCGACGGCAGCTACGACATGATACTTCTTCCCCCGCCGCGACCGCGACAATGGCGGCCGACAACCTGCCCGCCGGCGGCGGAATCGACGACGTCTTCCCCACGTGGTGGAAGAACGACATTCGGGCTTGTCCTGTCCCCTCCCCCGCCGACGGAGGAGGAGGCGGGGCAACCAAGGCCAAGCAGGAGGCGGCACCTCGTCGGCTGTCGAGCGAGTCGACGGCGTCGGCGCCCCGACGGGGGACATGTCGGGCATCGACCTCGCGTCTGAGATGAAGACGAGCGCCGTTTCCCCGCAACACGCCAACTCCAAGCGAACGGATGACACCAGCATGCTCGCAAGAGACTTGCTGGGCGTCACCCTCGTACCCGAGACAACGTTGCAGTCTGCCCCTGACGTGACTTCGTCACCGCCTGTCGACCAAGAGGTACCGACCGATTCCCATCTCGTGCCTTTTGGATTCAGCCTCGACCCACCAAGCGACTTCGCTTTGGTGGACGCTCTCATAGAGGCGAGTCCAAACCCTCTGGGGTATCGTATGCGGTCACCCTGGGACCGGCTGACGGTCGTCTCGACCTACGGGCCCTCGGGTTCCGAGGAAGATGACGAGCCTGACTTTAGTTGGGATTTCTCTGGACTTGGTAACCCCAGTGCCATGCGGGACTTTATGACCGCATGCGACTACTGCCTTTCCAACTGTTTCGACAGTAGCCGCAGCCTCGGCGACGAGGACTGCGGCCCAAGTCGTGAATGTTTCCACGTCAATCTAGGGGGTCCCGACGAAGGCAACCATCTTGGTATGCTGGAGAACGGTGATCCCCCTAGGCCTGTGCCTCGCGTTGACATCCTTCGAGAGCTAGCTGTGGTCCCCGTCCCGGCGGGTGGTCATGACCCACAGCTCGAGCAAATCCGCGAGATGCAGGCTAGGCTCGACGCCGGGACATCGGGCAGGAATGGGCGGGCTCAACCGCCGGCCGGAGAAGCGCGTCATCTACCCTATGGCCTCCAGCACCGCATCGCCGATGACGTCAGGGCAAGGCCGCCACCGACTTCTAGTGGGGTTGGCCAGAACCTGGCTGCAGCGGCAATACTTCTCTGCGCGATGCCGGAGCCATCAACCACCGAAGGACGGCGTATCCAGGGAGAGCTCAAGAATCTCCTGGAGGATGCCGCGGTCCGACGGGCCAAAAGCTCTGCCTCCCGCAGGCAGGGCTACCCCTCGGAGCATCGCGCCACGACTTCACGATTCATGCGGGAAGCCTCGGTCCATACCGGGTGCACGCGCAACACAGCGCCTGCGGCCCCGGGTCGCCTCGGCAACGAACACCCTCACCGCAACCGTCGAACCCACCTCGACGAGAGGGTGCGCTGAGGCTACCACCCCAGGCGTGGGGGACGCTACGACAGAGGGGAGGATCGGAGTCCCTCGCCTGAACCACCCGGTCCGCAGGCTTTCAGCCGCGCCATACAACGGGCGTCGTTCCCGACCCGGTTCCGAACCCCGACTACTATCACAAAGTACTCGGGGGAGACAAGACCAGAACTGTGGCTCGCGGACTACCGGCTGGCCTACCACCTGGGTGGAACGGACGATGACAACCTCATCATCCGCAACCTCCCCCTTTTCCTCTCCGATACCGCTCGAGCCTGGATGGAGCACCTGCCTCCGGGGCAGATCTCCAACTGGGACGACCTGGTCCAAGCCTTCGCCGGCAACTTCCAGGGCACGTACGTGCGCCCTGGGAACTCCTGGGATCTCTGAAGCTACCGCCAGCAGCCGAGAGACTCTCTCCGGGACTACATCCGGCGATTCTCGAAGCAGCGCACCGAGCTGCCCAACGTCACCGACTCGGATGTCATCGGCGCGTTACTCGCCAGCACCACCTGCCGCGACCTGGCGAGCAAGCTGGGTCGCAAGACCCCCACCAGGGCGAGCGAGCTGATGGACATCGCCACCAAGTTCGCCTCTGGCCAGGAGGCGGTTGAGGCCATCTTCCGGAAGGACAAGCAGCCCCAGGGCCGCTAGCCGGAGGATGTCCCCGAGGCGTCCACTCAGCGCGGCACCAAGAAGAAAGGCAAGAAGAAGTCGCAAGCGAAACGCGACGCCGCCGACGCGGACCTTGTCGCCGCTGCTGAGTACAAGAACCCTCAGAAACCTCCCGGAGGTGCCAATCTCTTCGACAAGATGCTCAAGGAGCCGTGCCCCTATCATCAGGGGCCCGTCAAGCACACCCTTGAGGAGTGCACCATGCTTCGGCGCCACTTTCACAAGGCCGGGCCACCTGCGGAGGGTGGCAGGGCCCGCGACGACGATAAGAAGGAGGATCACAAGGCAGGAGAGTTCCCTGAGGTCCACAACTGCTTCATGATCTACGGTGGGCAAGTGGCGAACGCCTCGGCTCGGCACCGCAAGCAAGAGCGTCGGGAGGTCTGCTCGGTAAAGGTGGCGGCGCCAGTCTACCTAGACTGGTCCGACAAGCCCATCACCTTTGACCAGGGCGACCATCCCGACCGCGTGCCGAGCCCGGGGAAATACCCGCTCGTTGTCGACCCCGTCATCGGCAACGTCAGGCTCACCAAGGTCCTCATGGACGGAGGCAGCAGCCTCAACATCATCTATGCCGAGACCCTCGGGCTCCTATGGATCGATCTGTCCTCGGTCCGGGCAGGCGTTGCGCCTTTTCACGGGATCATCCCCGGGAAACGCGTCCAGCCCCTCGGACAACTCGATCTACCCGTCTACTTTGGGACGCCCTCCAACTTCCGAAGGGAGACCCTCACGTTCGAGGTGGTCGGGTTTCGAGGAACCTACCACGCAGTGCTGGGGAGGCCATGCTACGCCAAGTTCATGGCCGTCCCCAACTACACCTACCTCAAGCTCAAGATGTCGGGCCCCAACGGGGTCATCACCGTCGGCCCCATGTACCGACACGCATACGAATGCGACGTGGAGTGCGTGGAGTACGCCGAGGCCCTCGCCGAATCCGAGGCCCTCATCGCCGACCTAGAGAGCCTCTCCAAGGAGGCGCCAGACGTGAAGCGCCACGCTGGCAACTTCGAGCCAGCGGAGACGGTTAAATCCGTCCCTCTCGACCCCAGCAACGACGCCTCCAAGCAGATCCGGATCGGCTCTGAGCTCAATCCCAAATAGGAAGTAGTGCTCATCGAATTTCTCCGCGCAAACGCTGACGTCTTCGCGTGGAGTCCCTCGGACATGCCCGGCATACCGAGGGATCACTACAGGAGAAGCCTAAAATTTCGTGGGCCGGTATATTTTCGATGTCGCCGAGCACTCGCTGGATATCCGAGCTGGAGCCCGACCCGTGAAGCAGCCTCTGTGCCGATTCGACAAGGAAAAGCGCAGAGCCATAGGCGAGGAGATCCGCAAGCCAATGGCGGCAGGGTTCATCAAAGAGGTATTCCATCCCGAATGGCTTGCCAACCCTGTGCTTGTGAGAAAGAAAGGAGGGAAATGGCGGATGTGTGTAGACTACACTGGTCTAAACAAAGCATGTCCGAAAGTTTCCTACCCTCTGCCTCGCATCGATCAAATCGTGGATTCCACTGTTGGGTGCGAAACCTTGTCTTTCCTCGATGCCTACTCAGGGTATCACCAGATCAGGATGAAAGAGTCAGACCAGCTCGCGACTTCTTTCATCACACCCTTCGGCATGTACTGCTATGTTACCATGCCGTTTGGTTTGAGGAATGCGGGTGCAACGTACCAACGATGCATGAACCACGTGTTCGGCGAACACATTGGTCGAACGGTCGAGGCCTATGTCGATGACATCGTAGTCAAGACAAGGAAAGCCTCCGACCTCCTTTCCGACCTTGAAACGACATTCCGGTGTCTCAAGGCGAAAGGCGTAAAACTCAATCCTGAGAAGTGTGTCTTCGGGGTCCCCCGAGGCATGCTCTTGGGGTTCATCGTCTCCGAGCGGGCATCAAGGCCAACCCAGAGAAAATCGCGGCCATCACCAACATGGGGCCCATGAAGGACTTAAAAGGCGTACAGAGGGTCATGGGATGCCTTGCGGCTCTGAGCCGTTTCATCTCGCGCCTCGGCGAAAGAGGCCTGCCTCTGTACCGCCTCTTAAGGAAGGCCGAGTGCTTCACTTGGACCCCTGAGGCCGAGGAAGCCCTCGGGAACCTGAAGGCGCTCCTCACGAACGCGCCCATCTTGATGCCTCCCGCCGTCGGAGAAGCCCTCTTGATCTACGTCGCCGCTACCACTCAGGTGGTTAGCATCGCGATTGTGGTTGAGAGACGAGAAGAGGGGCATGCATTGCCCGTCCAGAGGCCAGTCTACTTCATCAGTGAGGTACTGTCCGAAACCAAGATCCGCTACCCACAAATTCAGAAGCTGCTGTACGCGGTGATCCTGACGCGACGGAAGTTGCGACACTACTTCGAGTCTCATCTGGTGACTGTGGTTTTTTCCTTCCCCCTGGGGGAGATCATCCAGTGCCGAGAGGCCCCGGGTAGAATTGCAAAGTGGGCGGTGGAAGTCATGGGCGAAACGATCTCGTTCGCCCCTCGGAAGGCCATCAAGTCTCAGGTCTTGGCGGACTTTGTGGCTGAATGGGTCGACACCCAGCTCCCAACAGCTCCGATCCAACCGGAACTCTGGACCATGTTTTTCGACGGGTCACTGATGGAGACAGGAGCAGGCGCAGGCCTCCTCTTCATCTTGCCCCTCGGGAAGCACCTACGCTACGTGCTACGCCTCCATTTCCCGGCGTCCAACAATGTGGCCGTGTACGAGACTCTCGTCAACGGGTTGCGCATCGCCATCAAGCTGGGGGTCCGACGCCTCGACGCTCGCGGTGACTCGCAGCTCGTCATCGACCAAGTCATGAAGAACTCCCACTGCCGCGACCCGAAGATGGAAGCCTACTGCGATGAGGTTCGGTGCCTGGAAGACAAGTTCTACGGGCTCGAGCTCAACCACATCGCCCGACACTACAACGAGACTGCGGACGAGCTGGCTAAAATAGCCTCGGGGCGAACAACGGTTCCCCCGGACGTCTTCTCTCGAGACTTGCATCAACCCTCCGTCAAGACCGACGACACACCCGAGCCCGAGAAGGCCTCGGCCCAGCCCGAGGCACCCTCGGCTCGGTCCGAGGCACCCTCGGCTCGGCCTGAGGCACCCTCGGCTCGGTCCGAGGCACCCTCGGCTCGGCCCGAGGCACCCTCAGCCCCCGAGGGCGAGGCACTGCGCGTCGAGGAGGAGCGGAGCGGGGCCACGCCTAATCGAAACTGGCAGACCCCGTACCTGCAATATCTCCACCAAGGAGAGCTACCCCTCGACCGAGCCGAAGCTCGGCAGTTGGCGCGGCGCGCCAAGTCGTTCGTCTTGCTGGGAGACGGGAAGGAGCCCTACCACCGCAGCCCCTCAGGCATCCTCCAGCGATGCATTTCCATCGCCGAAGGCCAGGAGCTCTTACAAGAGATACACTCGGGGGCTTGCGGCCATCACGCAGCACCTCGAGCCCTTGTTGGAAACGCCTTCCAACAAGGCTTCTACTGGCCGACCGTGGTGGCCGACGCCACTAGAATTGTCCGCACCTGCCAAGGGTGTCAATTCTATGCAAGGCAGACCCACCTGCCCGCTCAGGCTCTACAGACCATACCCATCACCTGGTCGTTTGCTGTGTGGGGTCTGGACCTCGTCGGCCCCTTGCAGAAGGCACCCAGGGGCTACACGCACCTGTTGGTCGCCATCGACAAATTCTCCAAGTGGATCTAGGTCCGACCCCTAAACAGCATCAGGTCCGAATAGGCTGTGGCATTCTTCACCAACATCATCCATCGCTTTGGGGTCCCGAACTCCATCATCACCGACAACGGCACCCAGTTCACCGGCAGAAAGTTCCTGGACTTCTGCGAGGATCACCACATCCGGGTGGACTGGGCCGCCGTGGCTCACCCCATGACGAATGGGCAAGTAGAGCATGCCAACGGCATGATCCTGGAAGGACTCAAGCCACGGATCTACAACAACCTCAACAAGTTCGGCAAGCGATGGATGAAGGAGCTCCCCTCTGTGGTCTGGAGTCTGAGGACAACGCTGAGCCGAGCCACGGGCTTCACACCGTTCTTTCTAGTCTATGGGGCCGATGCCATCTTGCCCACAGACTTAGAATACGGTTCCCCGAGGACAAGGGCCTACGCCGACCAAAGCAATCGATCTAATCGAGAAGACTCACTGGACCAGCTGGAAGAGGCTCGGGACATGGCCTTACTACACTCGGCGCGGTACCAGCAGTCCCTGCGACGCTACCACGCCCGAGGGGTTCGGTCCCGAGACCTCCAGGTGGGCGACCTGGTGCTTCGGCTGCGACAAGACGCCCGAGGGCGGCACAAGCTCACGCCTCCCTGGGAAGGGTCGTTCGTCATCGCCAAAGTTCTGAAGCCCGGGACGTACAAGCTGGCCAATAGTCAAGGCGAGGTCTACAGCAACGCTTGGAACATCCGACAGCTACGTCACTTCTACCCTTAAGATGTTTTTAAGTTGTTCGTACACCTCGTTCACACACGAAGTCTAGTCATCAAGGAAGGGTTAGCCTTGCCTCGGCAAAGCCCGACCCTCCCTCGGGGGCTAAAAGGGGGGAACCCCCTCTGCGTCAAAATTTTCCTCGGAAAAAGATCTTTTCTGCCAGAATGTCTTTCGTGCTTTTCGACTACTTCGAAAGTGGATCCTGAAAACGACGGAGTACACGTAAGCAGCCAAGGCTGACCGAGCCGAGGGACTCCTACGCCTCCGGGATATGGATACCTCACTCGTCACCTTCTACGATAAGTAACTCACGCTCGGATAAGTGATTCCGTGGACCGAACAAGTCTTCACGCTCGAAACCTCTTCTACCGAAACGATTTTTCGGGCCTTCTTGACTACATCGATAGCAGAATCCTACGGACGAGTAAGAGTACACGTAAGCGGCAAGGCCGACCGAGCCAAGGGATTCCTACGCCTCCGGGATACGGATACCTCACTCATCACCTTCCATGAAAAGTAACTCTCGCTCGGACAAGCAATTCTGTTACCGACGAATAAGTCCAGATACTCGAAACAACAGGAAAAGGAACGCAGCTTTGCAACATGATGATAGTATGTTTGGGCCTCGGCGGCCGTAGAAAACATACGCACACTACAAGATAACCCGATCTTGCAGGCTCGGACCTTGACAGTTGAAGGGAGCAGCAGCACCCTCGGCGTCATCTACACCTTCGGCGAGGTCCAACCTAGCCTCGGACGGTGACGCGGTCGGAGGGTCCCCACTCCGAAGGACGACATCAGCACCATGCCCGAGCCGTCGCTGCTAGGGTCTTCTCCAGGAATCCGGCTCGAGCGGACGGCTCGGCCGGCCACCCCGAAGCCTTAGCCAGCTGTCCCCCGAGGACATCAGCCCGGCTCGTGGCCTCAGCAACTCAACTCCGGCGTCGGTCCCGCCAGCGGACGACCCGACCAGGCTTCGGCCGACCAAATCTTCTTTTCGAGCCAACTCTGCCCCTGTCCATGCTGACACCGCTACCTCCGGCTTTGGCTCATCGAAGGGCGGCCGAGGGGTTCCTTTAACTAAGCAAGAGAAGCCTCGGGCGGCAAGGTCGACCGAGCCGAGGGATTCCTATGCCTCCGGGATACGTATACCTCACTCGTCACCTTCGCACGAGGCAACTCACACTTGGTGAAGCGGTTCAGATAGCCGATAGGCGAGTCTTAGTGCTCGAAATGAGGAAAAAACACGGCTCCATGCCAAAGATACATACATGTTCAGGCCTCGACAGCCACAATGAACAGACACCGGCACTTAAGGTGCCATTACAAACGGAACTCCGGTTCCACCTCCGCGGGTACGAACAACCCCCCACATTGGGGTGCCCGTGGGGCGACAAAACTCCAGGTCGCCCACCGTCGCCCGCTCCAGCAGCAGCGACAACGACCTCCGCTTCGGGTGGCTGAATTGCAGCAACAATGGCCTCAGGGCGGGCGCCGCTGCAACAATGCCCTCGCCCACGTCTACGCTCGAGGGGCGAGGACAAGTACAAAGAGCCGAAGGCTCGGAGCACGGATGGTGGCGGTGATCCTATCGGCGACGAGGACTTCTCCAGCCGCCGCCACCTCAGCACCGACGACAGGAGCCGTCTGCCCATCGGCAGATCCCCACTCGGATCCTCCCGGACGAGACGGAGCACCGACCTCCGCGCAGAGGCACCGTACCGGGGCAAAGGCAGGACAGCCCCAGAACACGAACGCCGCCCTAGCAGCACGCGATGTCTTGGGCGGTCCTCCGGTGCGCGCGGCACGACAACCGCCCTCGCGGCGAGAGGGGGCACTAGGAGCCGAACCAGAGCCAGCTGAGCCAGCGAGCCCAATGCGCTGAAGCTGATGACGCTCGCCACCGATCGGCCCTGCATTATCAGAATCCGACCCTCCCGCTAGGCCGATGAGCGCCCTCTCCCTTGAATGCTGAGGGAGAGGCTGACCCACGAACCCGCGCGGGAGGTAGAGCTCCGGCTCAGCCCGGCCTCCGCCCCAGCAAGGATGATGAAGATCCTTGAAGCTGAGGGCGGGACCAAGATTGCAGCCTGGCTTGCTTCTCCCCACCTAGGGGTTGGTGGTCACCGTCTTGGGTGACCACCGGCGAGGGGATGCGGCCGGGCTGCCTGATGAAAATCCTTGAAGCCGAACGATGGCTGAAATGTACCAACTTCCGCGAAGTTGCGTTCCTCCAACGACAAGGCGGAAGGATCGTGGGTGTTCCCCATCCGGGGGCTCGGAAGGTGGAAAGACGCGATGCATAAGGGAGCGCGAAGACATGGTTGCCTTTCAAAGGGGTCACCCTCCTTTTAAAGGCAACTCTCCCCACTTGCGTCCTCAGCCATCGTGGGCTGAGTCTTCTCCAACACGCTCCAAGGTCCTCCCCCTACGACCTGGGGGCTGGGTCCCACGCATCATGCAAGCTGGCCTAGGGCAGAAGAAGCCAAACCGCCGCGCGCGGTGCGCGCAACTGCCCAGTGGTTACAAGCATTCCTCCACTGTTGCCCAGACCAGCGGGTGAAAGGGCGGACAGCCATGCAGGCGGCATGCAACCGCGCCAAGTGGGCGCACCCCTTCGACTCCAACGCGCCCAGCATGGAGGCCCAGTCCCACACGTCATGCAACCGGCGCGCCGGTTGCTACGTGCGAGCAACTGCACCGCCACTCGCGCCACTACCGCGCCTCCTCGACTACGGAACCAGTACCGCGACTCGAGGCAACCCTGCGTATGACCCAACAGTGCCAGCCAGGCACGTCAGTCATGGGTCAGTCAGCTGTGGGAGAAGGCGCGACGGTCAATACGGCCAAAAATGGGCCGGCAGTAATGGCAGTGGCAGGCGGGCGGAAGCAGCGGTCACGTCGTCAGCCAAGCTCACGTCCCATCCAGGGACAGCAAGGGAACCCTCTCTCGCGGCGTGAAGACGGTGCGCCCGTGTTCCGTTCCTCGAACGGCTCGCACGCGCGCAACGGCTGGCCCGTGAACCACTCGTCCCGTCGCATTAACTCTGTGGCAGGATAGGTGGCACCTTTGGCAGGAGAAGCGGGCGACGCTTCGCCTTCGCCATAATGACCGCGTCAAAAAAGGTGCGCCACGTCATTTCGATTTCGTATCATTTTCCTTTTCCTCTTTCTCTCTCTTACAACAGGGATCGGGAAAGGGGATACCCTGAAAGGGATCCTTCCCCGCGAAGGAAACGGGCCCCGAGCCCCCCTACTGATTAGAGGTTCGAAGGCTGGCCCCTTGGAGGGGTTCAACAGCTGCCTCAGAGCGCTCGGGCTCCGCGCCCACTACTGGTCAGAGGTTCGAAGGCCGGCCCCTTGGAAGGGTTCAACGGCCGCCTCAGGCCACTCGGGCTCCACGCCCACTACTGATCAGGGGTTCGTAGGCTGGCCCTCCAAGGGTTCACAGCCGTCTCAGACGCAGAGCGAGGGATAACCCTGGGTACGTTCGATACATAACCAAGGCTCGGGCTACGCTCCCGAGGTACCCTAGGATATTTCCGAGACCAGCGGGAACGATCTTGTAACGGAATCCCATCAGAGGGAGGCATCGAGCCCTTGGACCCCGTCAAAAGGGGACCGGGTCCGGTAGATCACCCGCAGGTACTTTTGGAGCGCGCCTCCGGGCCTCTAGCCGACCCCTAGCAGATGGGGCACGAGCGTCCACTCGGATTACCCATTAGCAACTCACTGGAGACACCATGTTCGGCGCCCTCCAAGGGCAGCATGGCGCTTTTTCCCCCCTCCTCCTTGCGGAAAGGCGACGCAGGGGCGTATGTAAAAAAGTCGAGTCTGTCCTTGACCGTCCTCTCGCCCTGTGCGAAGGCTCGGGGGCTGCTCTCGCAAACCCGGCTCCGGCCAAACCGTTGACAGCGTCAACATACCAGCCCGAGAACTTGGGACCTGACCATGCACCCGGGCTACGGCCAGCTCGCATGAGGGAACAACCAGACCGGCCGAAGCATTGCAAAACGCATTAAGACCTCGAAGGAGTCAAACCACTCCTCCGAGGCCTTGGGGGCTACACCCGGCGGGTGCGCTCGCGCACACCCCCCGGAACAAAACGCAACCGAGAAAGGCTGGTCCCCTTGCAAAAAAGTGCGACAAAAGCATCCAAGCAAGTATTAACACTCCCTTCGATGCTCGGGGCTACTGTCGGGGACCATAATTAGGGGTACCCTCAAGACTCCTAATCTCAGCTGGTAACCCCCATTAGCACAAAGCTGCAAAGGCCTGATGGGTGCGATTAAGTCAATGATCGGTCCACTCAAGGGACACGATCTCGCCTCGCCCGAGCCTAGCCTCGGGCAAGGGCAGCCGACCCCGGAGGATTTACGTCTCGCCCGAGGACCCCCTCCAGCAACGGACACACCTTCGGCTCGCCTGAGGCCCAGTCTTCACCAAGAAGCAACCTTGGCCAAGTCGCCACGCCGACCGACCGTATCGCAGGAGCATTTAATGCAAAGGTGGCCTGACACCTTATCCTGACGCGCGCCCTTCAGTCGACAGAGCTGAAGTGACCGTAGTCACTTCGCCGCTCCACTGACCGGCCTGACAAGAGGACAGCGCTGCCTGCGCCGCTCCGACTGCTGTGCCACTCGACAGAGTGAGGCTAACAGCAGCCAAGTCCAGCCTCAGGCACCATAGGAAACTCCGCATCGACCCCAGGTCTCGGACTCGGGCTCAGCCCCGGAAGACGACGAACTCCGCCTCGCCCGACCCACGGCTCGGACTCGGGCTCAGCCCCGGAAGACGACGAACTCCGCCTCGCCCGACCCAAGGCTCGGACTCGGGCTCAGCCCCGGAAGACGACGAACTCCGCCTCGCCCGACCTAGGGCTCGGACTCGGGCTCAGCCCCGGAAGACGATGGACTCCGCCTCGCCCGACCCCAGGGCTCGGACTTGGGCTCAGCCCCGGAAGACGACGAATTCCGCCTCGCCCGACCCTAGGGCTCGGACTCAGCCCTGGCCTCAGCCGACGGTCTCCGCCTCGCCCGACCCAGGGGCTCGGACTTGACCTCGGCCTTGGAAGGCAGACTCCACCTCGACCTCGGAGGAGCCTCCGCCTCGCCCAACCCAGGGCTCGGACCGACCACGTCACAGGAAGGGCCATCATTACCCTACCCCTAGCTAGCTCTGGCTACGGGGAACAAGATCGGCGTCCCATCTGACTCGCCCCGGTAAACAAGTAATGATGGCGCCCCGCATGCTCCATGACGACGGCGGCTCTCAGCCCCCTTACGGAAGCAAGGAGACGTCAGCAAGGACTCGACAGCCCCGACAGCTGTCCTTCCGCCAGGCTCCAGCGCTCCTCCGACGGCCACGACACCACACGAACCGGGTGCCAAAACCTCTTCGGCTGCCACGATGGCATGTACTTAGGGCACTAGCTCTCCTCCGCTAGACACGTTAGCACACTGCTACACCCCCCAATGTACACCTAGATCCTCTCCTTACGCCTATAAAATGAAGGTCCATGGCCCTCTTACAGAGGGTTGGCCGCGCGGGGAAGGACGGGACGGCACTCGCGTAAGCCGCTCGCTCCCTCCCGCGTGGACGCTTGTAACCCCCTACTGCAAGCGCACCCGACCTGGGCACGGGACAAACACGAAGGCCGCGGGTTTCCCCTTTTACGCCTGCCTCCCTCCAGCTTCTCTCCCCCCTTCGCGCTCTGTCTCGCGCTGACCCATCTGGGCTGGGGCACGCGGCGACAATTTACTCGTCGGTCCAGGGACCCCCCGGTTTCGAAACGCCGACAAGCACTTAAATTACTTAGAATGAGTAAAATATTTATTTATGTCATAACAACCATGAATATGTTATTGAAAGTTTCATTTAGTAATTTACAATTAATTTTTAGTATATTAATGTCAGAAGAATTATAAATAAACAATTTTTAGTTATACGTATAAATTCTATTTAGAAAAGAAAGGAGAAAAAAGAAAAAGTAGAATTTATAATAATGTTAAAATGACTTAACTAGGCACTCATACTTTTCTAATAAAGAAATTGATAGTTATATTGGTAAACATAGGTTTCTTACTAAAGAATTAGATAACTTGTTTCTAGTTTAAAATGACCTTTTAATAGATATCATATTTAACAAGGTTCGTTATAGATGTTTAAGTATAGTCGTATTAAATAGAAACTTAAAAGAATATGTAGACCATATGTTTCTTAATAAAAATAGAAGATAAATATGTTCAATTAATAGATTATTTATATTTTCTTAATTAAAAAATAAGGGTCATTGCTTTTATAAACTAAAATGATAGTTTATACATAATTTCCTTTCTAATGAATTAGATATTTGTTCCTACAATAGAATTAAAGATAATTAATAGATTAATTATCCTTTATCATAATTTATTAATCAAACTTATAGTCAATTTGTTCTTAATAGATTAATAGATTTATGGCATCATTAATGATTTCATAGAATTTAGTCCACATTATATACGAATCACTTAGCTTTTCCTAAAGGATAAAATAAAATAATAAGAGTTTATGTTCTTTTATAACTTAAAATTGTTACTTTATATATTGACTTCGAATATAATAATATAGGCTATTTGTTTTCTAATGAAATTAAAAGATGGTTATGTGTTCATTATCTTTTGCATGACAATCCACTTAAGGGCCTATAACCTAGTTTTTCATAAAATAGGTGTTTAATAATAATGATCTTTTCACGTAAAACCTATTTAGACTTATATCTTAGTTTATCATAAGTGAATGTTTAACAATGAATTATAATAAGTTCCATAATGCTTCTAAAATTAATAATGTGTTTCGTAGCCCATTAACCTTAGACATATAACTTATATCTTTTCTAAAAGGTTAAAAAGGTTTAATATTGTTATAACGTATTTTATCATCTTATAAACCCTTAATCTTAGACATATCACATATGATGTTTTATAAAAGATTAATTTGGTGAACCTAATATTTGTATATTTTAATTAAGATATTTTAAGCTGATGTCTTGTTTTATAAAGTATAGATCACACATTTTTGAAAAGAATACCTTCTTATTATAACCATTACTTGCGACGTTTTCGAAAAGCGAACGCTCTTTTCGTTAAGCTTTCTTTTAGCTTTACGTATGATGAATGTTGTATGTTATTGAGTGGTGTTTGTTCTTCTTGTTTGTTTGTGTGATATTCAGTGGTTGATCTAGTAGTTAAGAATCAAGATCTATTCGTATCCGTGGAAGAACCTCAAGTTTTCAATAAGCAAGGCAAGTGGACTTCTCCCTCTGCATACTCTGTTTGATCCCAAACAATGCATTTAATAAAGTTTATTCTTCGATATATATATATACATGATTTGATGGGTTACCTATTTAGATACCCCTAACCATTCCAACTTCACTCCTTGTTTAACCTGGGATTATGATCTAATCAAGTAGTTATGCTATTGCTACAACTTTAAATTTATGCAGTCACTCCTGTTTATTGTGGCTAATCCGACGATTAAGCAAGATCATATTGTGATAATTGGAACATGGAGTGACCACCCGGCAAAACAGTGCTACCATGAGGGTGGTATGGGACGCCCTTGGCTGAATAACTAGGGAAGTCTTATGTTGGGTGCTGGTCGTGGTCGACCGGAATAGGGGCATCTGGCAAGCGCTTATAGTTTCGGCTCAGGCAGATTGGATACGGGCATAGTGAAAGGGAAATGTGCCCTTGGGCAATTTCTATAATGTTTTGGTGATTAAGTGCCCAACACGTTTAATTAAGTTCTTATGTGCCAAATAAAGTGAGGAGTGCAAATCAAGGCAAAAGGTATGTTTCTAGACTTGGTAAATTGTTTTATGTACTAACATGGTTATCCAAGTGCTAGAAACAGTGACTAAAGAAGAAGAGAGGAAAAGGGAAGGACTTGGCTCTGTGCAGCCAAGCTTCAGCTCGGTCTGGCATACCGGACTGTCCGGTGGTGCACCGGACAGTGTCCGGTGCGCCAGGCTGGTTCGCGGTGAACTCGCCACTCTCAGGATTCGACGGCGGCGTACGACTATAATTCACCGGACTCTACGGTGGTGCACCAGACTGTCCGGTGAGCCAACGGTCGCCAGCGCCAACTGTCGGTCGCGAAATCTGCGGGCGACGCGTGGTAGCTCCAACGGTCGGTGGGGGGCACCGGACTGTCCAGTGTGCACCGGACAGTGTCCGGTGCGCCAACGGGCCCGGAGCTGCAACGGTCGTCTGTGTCCGGTGCGCCACTCGACAGAAGGCAAGGATAGCCTTCCATGTTGATCTCCAATGGCTCCTAGCTGCCTTGGGGCTATGAAATGGACCCCTAGGCACATGGAGGAGATATTCAAGCATTCACTAAGCATTCTAAGACTCCCACACTCCGTCTCCGCGCATTTCTTCGATTGTGTTAGTGATTTGAGCTCCGTTCTAGTTGTGAACTCTTTGTGCTATGTTTCGAGCTCAAGTCTTGGCTTATGTGCGTGTGTGTGCTGCGGATTTGTGTGTGTTGCTTTCCAACCTTAGTCTTGTCAATTCTTTGTGATCAATATTGTAAGTGCGAGAGGCTCCAACTTGTGGAGATTCCTCGCAAACGAGAAGAAAACTATAAGAAAGAAAGCTGTGGTATTCAATTTGATCATTGGATCACTTGAAAGGGGTTGAGTGCAATCCTTGTCCATTGGGACGCCACAACATGGAAGTAGGCAAGTGTTACTTGGTCGAACCACGGGATAAATATCGTGTGTCTCTTGTGTTACTTTCTCTGTGATTGTTTTGTTCACAAGAACTCGCCTCAAAGCTACTTAGTCGCACTAACTCTTTCAAAACTATGTTTTGTGGCTATTTAGTGTTTGATTTTACAGGATCACCTATTCACCCCCCTCTAGGTGCTCTCAATTGGTATTGGAGCCGTACTCTTTATCTAAGGGACTAACCGCCCGAAGAGATGGATCCTAACGGAAAGGGGATGGTGGTCAACGACAAGGAGAAAGAGTCCATCTTCAACGAGCCAAGAGATGACAAGCCCACTGACTCAGGCTCGAGTCACAAGAAGAAGGACGGGAAGAAGAAGAGGCGCATCAAGAAGATCATCTACTACGATAGCGATGCATCTTCTTCTTCACCAAGAGACGATGCCGACTCTTCGTCGAAAAAGAGAACGGTTAATCAAAACTACTCTTTTGACTATTCTCGCATGCCATACAATTTGAATGCACATTTACTTTCTATTCCTCTAGGAAAACCTCCACACTTTGATGGAGAAGACTACTCATTTTGGAGTCATAAAATGCGTAGTCATCTATTTTCTCTCCATCCTAGCATTTGGGAAATAGTGGAAAAGGGAATGCATTTCGATAGTACGGATAACCCTGTGATTATTAATGAGCAAATCCATAAGAATGCCCAAGCTACTACTGTGTTGTTAGCATCTCTTTGCAAGGACGAGTATAATAAAGTAAGTGGCTTGGACAACGCCAAGCAAATCTGGGACACCCTCAAGATCTCACATGAGGGAAATGATGCTACAATGATCACCAAAATGGAACTGGCGAAAGGCGAGCTAGGGAGATTCGCCATGATCAGGGGAGAAGAGCCAACACAAACCTACAATTGGCTCAAGACCCTGGTCAACAAGATTAGAAGCTATGGAAGCACAAGATGGACGGATCATGACGTCGTCCGACTCATGCTCAGGTCCTTTACAGTTATTGACCCCCATCTTGTGAATCTTATCCGTGAAAACCCTAGGTACACAAAGATGACGCCCAAGGAGATACTCGGAAAATTCGTGAGCGGGCGCATGATGGTAAAGGAGGCACGATATGTGGATGACGCCTTGAACGGTCCACTACCTATCTACGAGCCGCAGCCCGTTGCTCTCAAAGCAACGAGCAGCAAGGAGGCACTACCAAGCAGGGTAGCTCAAGTGGAGGCTACCGGACTTAATGAAGATGAGATGGAGCTTATCATCAAGCGCTTCAAGACCGCACTCAAAGGACGCAAGGAGTACCCCAACAGGAATAAAACAAGGGGAAAACACTCCTGCTTCAAATGTGGTAAGACTGGTCACTTTATTACAAACTGTCCCGATAATGATAGTGACCAGGGACAAGAAAAGAGCGGGAAGAAGGAGAAAAAGAAGAACTACAGGAAGGCAAAGGGCGAGGCATACCTTGGAAAAGAATGGGACTCGAACTGCTCCTTTTCCGACTCCGATGACGAAGGACTCGCTGCTTCGGCCTTCAACAAATCCTCACTCTTCCCCAACAAACACCATACATGTCTTATGGCCAAGGAGAGAAAGGTATGTGTTCGGGACACACCCAAGTACACTTCATCTAGTGATGAAGAATCCTCCAAAGATGAAGTAGATTACTCTAGTTTATTTAAAGGTTTAGATAGAACTAAAGTAGAAAAAATTAATGAATTAATTGATGCTCTAAATGAAAAAGATAGATTGTTAGAAAAGCAACAGGATATTTTATATGAGGAACATGACAAATTTGTTAGTGTGCAAAAATCCCTTGCCTTAGAAATTAAGAGAAATGAAATGGTATCCTCTGAATTGTCTGTTTGCCATGAATCAGTCTCTAGTTTAAAGAGTTTAAATGATGAACTAAATGCTAAGCTAGAGGAAGTCAACAAAACTAGTTCATGTGTAGAGCATGTTGTTATTTGTAATAGATGTAAGGATTTTGATGTTGATGCTTGTGATGATCACCTTATTTCTATTACCAAATTAAATGATGAGGTGGCAAATCTCAATGCTCAACTTAAGACTTGCAAAATTAATTTTGATAAATTAAAATTTGCTAGGGATGCCTACACCATTGGTAGACACCCCTCAATTAAGGATGGGCTTGGTTTTCGAAAGGAAGCCAAGAACTTAACAAGACAAAGGGCTCCCATTCCCAACAAGGAGAAAGGGAAGGCTCCTATGGTTAGTAATCCTCAAAGGAACCATGCTTTTATCTATGATAGGAAAATTATAATAGGAGTTATGATCATCAAATTTTTAATTCACATGCTATGTTTGCCTCTAGTTCTACTTTTGTTCATGGTAGAAGTAGGCCTAGGAGAAATCATGTTGTGCATCATGTGCCTAGGAAAATGTGCAATGAATCTACTACTATGTTCAATGCTTGCAACACTTTTTTTGTTCTTTCATGTAAGAATGCAAAAGTAGTGGCTAGGAAATTGGGATCCAAATGCAAGGGAGACAAAAACCTGCATATGGGTTCCAAAAACTATTGTGACTAACCTTGTAGGATCCAACAAGAGTTGGGTACCTAAAACCCAAGCTTAAATTCCTTGCAGGTTTATGCATCCGGGGGCTCAAGCTAGATTATCGACAGCGGATGCACAAACCACATGACATGGGAGAAGAAGACGTTCACCTCCTACGTCAAGAACAAGGATTCCCAGGATACAATCATCTTTGGAGATGGGAATCAAGGCAAGGTCAAGGGTTTGGGAAAGATAGCCATCACTAACGAGCACTCCATATCAAATGTATTTCTAGTAGAGTCACTTGGTTACAACCTTCTGTCTGTAAGTCAATTGTGTCACATGGGTTACAATTGTCTTTTTACAAATGTTGATGTATCTGTCTTTAGAAGGAGTGATGGTTCATTAGCTTTTAAGGGTGTATTAGACGACAAACTCTACTTAGTTGATTTTTTGAAAGAGGAGGCCGATCTAGATGCATGCTTAATAGCTAAGACTAGTATGGGCTGGCTGTGGCATCGCCGTCTAGCACATGTGGGGATGAAGAACCTTCATAAACTTCTAAAGGGAGAACATGTGTTAGGACTAACCAATGTTTGTTTTGAGAAAGATAGACCTTGTGCAGCTTGTCAGGCAGGGAAACAGGTGGGAAGTACTCATCACAGCAAGAATGTGATGACAACATCAAGACCACTGGAGCTTCTTCACATGGACCTCTTCGGACCCGTTGCCTACCTTAGCATTGGGGGAAGTAATTATGGTCTTGTAATTGTTGATGATTTTTCCCGCTTCACTTGGGTGTTCTTTTTGCAGGATAAATCAAAAACCCAAGGGACCCTAAAGCGCTTTCTAAGGAGGGCTCAAAACAAATTTGAGCTCAAGATGAAAAAGATAAGAAGCGATAATGGGTCCGAGTTCAAGAATCTGCAAGTGGAGGAGTATCTTGAGGAAGAAGGCGTCAAGCACGAGTTCTCCGCTCCCTACACACCACAGCAAAACGGTGTGGTAGAGAGGAAGAACAGGACGCTTATTGACATGGCGAGAACGATGCTTGGAGAATTCAAGACACCCGAGCGGGTTTGGTCGGAAGCTGTGAACACAGCTTGCCACGCCATAAACTGGCTCTACCTACATCGCCTTCTCAAGAAGACCTCATATGAACTCCTTACCGGTAACAAACCCAACGTTTCTTACTTTCGTGTATTTGGGAGCAAATGTTACATTCTGGTGAAGAAAGGTAGACATTCTAAATTTGCTCCCAAGGCAGTAGAAGGGTTTTTACTAGGGTATGACTCAAATACAAAGGCGTATAGAGTCTGCAACAAATCATCGGGTTTGGTTGAAGTCTCTAGCGACATTGTATTTGATGAGACTAATGGCTCTCCAAGAGAGCAAGTTGATCTTGATGACATAGATGAAGATGATGTTCCGACGGCCGCAATGCGCACGATGGCGATAGGTGATGTGCGACCACAGGAACAACAAGAGCAAGATCAGCCATCTTCCTCCACAATGGTGCATCCTCCAACTCAAGAGGTGAACAGGTACCTCAAGAAGAGGGATAGGATCAAGGGGGAGCACAGGAAGAACAAGTGATGGAGGAAGAAGCACCACGGGTCCCTCCAACTCAAGTCTGAGCGACGATCCAAAGAAATCACCCCGTCGATTAGATTCTGGGTGACATAAGCAAGGGAGTAACAACTCGCTCACGTTTAGCTAATTTTTGTGAGCATTACTCGTTTGTCTCTTCTATTGAGCCTTTCAGGGTAGAAGAGGCCTTGCAGGATCTGGACTGGGTGTTGCACATGCAGGAAGAGCTCAACAACTTCAAGAGGAATGAAGTTTGGAGCCTAGTGCCACGTCCAAAGCAAAATGTTGTGGGAACCAAGTGGGTGTTCCGCAACAAGCAAGATGAGCACGGGGTGGTGACAAGAAACAAGGCTCGACTTGTGGAAAAAGGTTATGCCCAAATCGCAGGTTTGGATTTCGAGGAGACTTTTGCTCCTGTGGCTAGGCTAGAGTCTATTCGAATTTTATTAGCCTATGCCGCTCACCACTCTTTCAGGTTGTTTCAAATGGACGTAAAGAGCGCTTTCCTCAACGGGCCAATCAAGGAGGAGGTATACGTGGAACAACCCCCTGGCTTTGAGGATGACAGGTACCCCGACCATGTGTTCAAGCTCTCTAAGGCGCTCTATGGACTTAAGCAAGCCCCAAGAGCATGGTATGAATGCCTTAGAGATTTCTTAATTGCTAATGCTTTCAAGGCTAGGAAAGCCGATCCCACTCTTTTTACTAAGACTTGTGATGGTGATCTTTTTGTGTGCCAAATTTATGTCAATGACATAATATTTGGTTCTACTAATCAAAAGTCTTGTGAGGAGTTTAGCAGGATGATGACACAAAAGTTCGAGATGTCGATGATGGGCGAGTTGACCTACTTCCTTGGGTTCCAAGTGAAGCAACTCAAGGACGGCACCTTCCTCTCCCAAACGAAGTACACTCAAGATCTTCTCAAGAAGTTTGGGATGAAGGACGCCAAGCCCGCGAAGACACCGATGGGAACCGACGGGCATGTCGACCTCAACAAAGGAGGTAAGAATGTTGATCAAAAGGCATACCGGTCTATGATAGGGTCATTACTTTATTTATGTGCTAGTAGACCGGACATTATGCTAAGCGTATGCATGTGTGCTAGATATCAATCTGACCCCAGGGAATGTCACCTTGTGGCCGTTAAGCGAATTCTTAGATATTTAGTTGCCACGCCTTGCTTTGGGATCTGGTATCCTAAGGGGCCTACCTTTGACTTAATTGGATATGCAGACTTCGACTATGCCGGGTGCAAGGTAGATAGGAAGGGTACATCAGGGACGTGCCAATTTCTAGGAAGGTCCCTGGTGTCCTAGAGTTCCAAGAAACAGACATCCATTGCCCTATCCACCGCTGAGGCCGAGTATGTTGCCGCAGGACAGCGTTGCACACAACTACTTTGGATGAGGCAAACCCTCCGGGACTTTGGCTACAATTTGAGCAAAGTCACACTCCTATGTGACAATGAGAGTGCAATCCGCTTGGCGGATAATCATGTTGAACACAGTCGCACTAAGCACATAGACATCCAGCATCACTTCCTGAGGGATCACCAGCAAAAGGGAGATATCGATATTTTTCATATTAGCACCGAGAACCACCTAGCTGATATCTTCACCAAGCCGTTGGATGAGAAAACTTTTTCCAGGTTGCATAGTGAGCTAAATGTCTTAGATTCGCGTAACTTGGATTGATCTATAGCATACATGTGTTCTATGCCTTTGATCATGTTCCTTTATGCATTTAATCCACTATTGTTTATTTGTGGTGCTCAAGTTGTACATGTGATCCCCGGACCTCACAAGTCCATATGCAAGTGCTGCACATATTAAGGGGGAGATGTGTTACAACTTGACCCCTTGAGACTAACCTTTGTGTTTGAGTATACTTGATGTAGTCTCAAAAGTGCATTGAAAGGGAAAGGTGAACTTGGACGATGCAAAGACTTCCACTACACTCTGGTATTGGTGTATTTAATTCCAAGTTCATTTTTATGCACTTTTTGCCTTTTTGCTCTTAATTGACATTTTTGGTGAGGCAATGGGGTTAAAGGGACAAAAATGATCCCGTTTTGGTGCTTCATGCCAAAGGGGGAGAAATTAAGGCCAAAGCAAATGGATCAGCTACCACTTGTGATGTTCAAAAGTAATAGAGTTAGAATTTTTTGATTTGTCCAAAATGCTCTTATTGCAAAATTTAGTCTCCTGTGGGGGAGAATTTTGATCATGAGAAAAAGGGGGAGTTTTTGACACTTGATCAATTTCACTTTGGATTATCTCTCTTTGTGCCCAAACAAGCGTGTTAGACTTGGAGATAGGAAAATGAATTTGATTTGCAAAAACAAACCAAGTGGTGGCAAAGAATGATCCAAATATGTCAAATCTTGTGCAAAAATGATTTGGTCCTCATTTGCATTGATGTTGAACTTATTTTGGTTGCTTTTTGAGGTGTTGGCATAAATCACCAAAAAGGGGGAGATTGAAAGGTAAATGTGCCCTTGGGCAATTTCTATAATGTTTTGGTGATTAAGTGCCCAACACGTTTAATTAAGTTCTTATGTGCCAAATAAAGTAGTGAGGAGTGCAAATCAAGGCAAAAGGTATGTTTCTAGACTTGGTAAATTGTTTTATGTACTAACACGGTTATCCAAGTGCTAGAAACAGTGAGTAAAGAAGAAGAGAGGAAAAGGGAAGGACTTGGCTCTGTGCAGCCAAGCTTCAGCTCGGTCTAGCACACCGGACTGTCTGGTGGTGCACTGGGCAGTGTCCGGTGCGCCAGGCTGGTTCGCGGTGAACTCGCCACTCTCGGGATTCGACGGTGGTGTATGACTATAATTCACCGGACTATCCGGTAGTGCACCGGACTATCCGGTGAGCCAACGGTCGCCAGCGCCAACGGTCGGCCGCGAAATCCGCGGGCGACGCGTGGCAGCTCCAACGGTCGGTGGGGGCACCGGACTGTCCGATGCGCCAACGGGCCCGGAGCTGCAACGGTCGTCTGTGCCCGATTTGGAAGGGAATCGCGCACCGGACATGCTACAGTAGTTGTCCGGTGGCGCACCGGACTGTCCGGTGCGCCACTCGACAGAAGGCAAGGATAGCCTTACATGTTGATCTCCAACGGCTCTTATCTGCCTTGGGGCTATAAAAGAGACCCCTAGGCGCATGGAGGAGATATTCAAGCATTCACTAAGCATTCTAAGACTCCCACACTCCGTCTCCGCGCATTTGATCGATTGTGTTAGTGATTTGAGCTCCGTTCTAGTTGTGAACTCTTTGTGCTACGTTTCGAGCTCAAGTCTTGGCTTGTGTGCGTGTGTGTGCTGCGGATTTGTGTGTGTTGCTTTCCAACCTTACTCTTGTGCATTCTTTGTGATCAATATTGTAAGTGTGAGAGGCTCCAACTTGTGGAGATTCTTCACAAACAGGAAGAAAACTATAAGAAGGAAAGTCGTGGTATTCAATTTGATCATTGGATCACTTGAAAGGGGTTGAGTGCAATCCTCGTCCATTGGGACGCCACAACGTGGAAGTAGGCAAGTGTTACTTGGCCGAACCACGGGATAAATATCACGTGTCTCTTGTGTTACTTTCTCTGTGATTGTTTTGTTCACAAGAACTCGCCTCAAAGCTACTTAGTCGCACTAACTCTTTCAAAACTAAGTTTTGTGGCTATTTAGTGTTTGATTTTATAGGATCACCTATTCACCCCCCTCTCTAGGTGCTCTCACATAGTTCCCAAAGCTTTACCCTATAGTCTAGACTATAAGTTGGTTACGTTAGGTGTACCTTATGCAGTTGACCATTTCCAGCATTTGCATAATGAGAACTCTAGGGAAAAGCCTCGTAGTGAGACCCTAGCCATTCACCTCGGAAGTGAATACGGGTCTAGCTAACCCGGGCTAGAAGGGAATCGTGACTCATGGGTAAAGATGTGCCACCTCTGCAGAGTGTCAAACTGATATATCAGTCGTGCTCACGGTTAAGAGCAGCCTGGACTCCTCACATGATAATTGAACTTGAAGATGGAAATAAATCGAGATCCGATGATCTGTCAATGGTTTGCTTAAGTGGTTTCACTTAAGTGTTTTTGATATACCCTTATACCTTTGTTTAGTGGGAATACTTGGGATTCACACTTATTAGTAAGACAGGTGTTGTTAATAAAATGTTGACCAACTAAAATGCTTACTGCTCAACCTTAGCCTCACCTTGTTAAACTTATATTAATTTTCCCCCACTTGCTGAGCCCCGACCATAAGTGAGCTCACCCTTGCTTAAATTTTGATCAGAAGTTTGCAGATGAAGTTATGATGCTGAGCTCCATGGATGCTAGTCTAGTGATACCCCCAGTCATCTTCCTATGGATAGATGTCCATGTTTCGCTGTACTTTGATGAATAAAGGTTAAGACATTATGTCTGTTCGAAGGCTATTGGGCCCACATGCACCTGTCCTTGTCTCAAAGACCTCAGACAGCTATGCATGTGCACCAAATAACTTAACAGGATCCGTCCGAGTGCCCCAAGGACACCAGGTAAACCACTTACAACCAGAACCGCGGGATTAAGTAACACAAATCACACACACACAACATTTTTGGAGCGGAAATCTTATTACCAAATTTTACAGGTTACAAAAATTTTACATTATTTTATTGGAGTGATTACAAAAGTATAAGTTTGAAATATATGCTAGCTCAAGTGACCATCCTCAATAAGAAGATAAAGACGGCGTATACTTATATAAGAAGGCCGAGCCCACCGGCACTTAACACCATCAACAGCAGCACAAAGTTAAAACCTAAAAAACAACAGGGAATAAAACCCTGAGTATGGAATTACTCAGCAAGACTTACCCGACTAAAGAAAAGACTCTCAAGGGTATGCTGGATTTGGGAATCAAGGAGAGGCTTTAGCAAGAATCAACTTAGATACTTTTGCAGAAATAGCTTACTAAAGTGAGTCCTTACTTTCAATATTTTAACGCCAGATTAAATATTAATAGACTCTATTTGCATCTGGTCTAATTTCACCATCTCATCAATACAACATCATTTTTATTCATGAGGTTCACATCCTGACTTAGGTTGTAGGGAAGTGACCAAATCTTCATAACCGCAAAGGTACGGGGATCCGAATCGATTATACTCAGCTGAGGATCTCCAATCACACGATATATGTAGCACTTAACCCTTGCATATGTCAACCCACCACCGGGGTTCTTAAGACCAGATCAGGTTCACGCGAACCGAGAGCACAGATATACCACCGTCCAGCCTCTTGCCACGGAGGGTACACGCTACTCTCGCCACCGCTCCATGCCCATTCTGTGTTATCTTATTCTGGCCTTAGTCTGCCCGAGGCAAGGCTTACCCATGACGAGGCATGTGACCAGTTAAAGGGTCCTCGATCAGCACGCCTACATACGCATTCAATCCTTAATCAACCTGGGTAGAACATCACCTGTTCCTAGCCCAAGTCCCGATTTAAGTACTTCCATCCTTAGGATTGTTTGTGTTCCTTAGGATGAAAAGAGCATCAAAGGGAACTTTGCAGTAAGATCCCACCATGCTCCCAATGAAAATATATTCTTGCAGGTAGAAGCCATCCTTCCTTAGGATAACCCCTGAGCTAGGCAGTATTGCAAAAGACAACCTCTATACACAAGATCGAAGCAGGGCTAAGCATTTTTGTAAATCATATTTTTGATACTTCATCAGAAGTATCTATAAAGGTATGGATATCAAGGAAGGCAATGCATCAAAGGGTTTCAAGCAACTCTTATAAACCTAATGCACATTTCACTAGACTTAAAGTGTGCAAAAATTATTTAAAAACACAAGGAAGGGGTTGCATGCACCGGGGCTTGCCTGGGATAAACACTAGGTTAGTGTTTGTTAGATGACGTCCACTTGGCGATCAACCTTTTGTGTTGGCACTTGTTTAGTCTGCCCATCTTCAGATTCGCCCATCAGCATCACCACACGGAGTAGCCTGCGCTTGGGGTCGACTTGGCTCGTCTTCCGCATCACGCGATCAATTATCGTACCTAATTGAGATGCATGATGCACATGAATGCATATAAACATAAATATCGCAAACCTAGATAGTGCTCGCAATAGCGGATTAAACACCTAGCGGTGAGGCGTTGAACAATTTCATATAGAGACACTAATTATCGACGTACAATTAAGCGCAATAATTACACTTCTCGAACCTATCGCAAACATCACAAGCAACAAATTATACACATGAAACACAATTAACCTACTCAACTCATCAGCTAATTAATTAAATTCTGAACTTATCCCTCGTTTTATAAATGACACTACATCGTTCACAAAGAACTATTTTAATTTTATTTTACTCCTCACATATTTTACATGTCCACAATTAATCAAACATTTCTTTATCACACAGGCCTACTAATATTCTACTCGGTATATTAATTCAGCTAATTGACCGGAATAGCGAAATAACTCGCTATAACTGAACCTGGCTCGATAATCGCAAGAACTGCGAAGTCGACGAGAGTTTCGTGACTTACGCAATTTATCGAGCACCTTAATGAGCATCACACTAGCACATTAATTTATTCATTGATCGAACTATTCTGAATAATTTATCAGCTTACCATTTCCACAGCTGACACGAATCCGCGAGATTGGTAGCGATTTTCCGATCCAGGCAATTTGTCGAGCGCTTAGGGAATATCGCGCTGCTAGCTTCTTCTTCACCCGATTCTTAGGATTTCTTGATGACGCACGGATCGACGACGACCTTCAGCTGAAGTCCTCGAACGAACTTCTGGCGAGTGTGACCGACGAGCTAAGGCTGAGGCGAAGCTTGACGACGAGATCGAACAGGGGATGGCGAACATGAGCGCACGCCGGGGCTTGCTAAAAATACGAAGACAACGGCATGGGGCGAGTAGCGCACGCACACGTCACAACAAAACGATGGTTGTTCAAGGCTTGGTATTTCCTAGAGCAGAGCAAGAGTGCTAGGAGTTCGCAGTGGTACTCCACGATGGCCATCACCGGCGTCAAGCAAGGGCGATTTAGCGAGGTCGACGACGAACGACGAGCTGGAATACCAGGGAGACCCGAGCACGACGGATGAGCTGTAGCCAAGCAGTAGGATGTGGCTGCGCGCAGAGGAGTAGCAAAGGCCGAGCAGAGAAACACGGCCATGGACAGAGAAGCAGGCGCGCGCGCATGGACAACAGCGAAGAGCTCGGCGCGGTGGCCACGACGAACGCCAAGGCGCGCGGCGAGCAGAAAGCGCGGCACAGGAAGAACGCCGGGAGGAGGAAGAAGCGGCTGGGCTGCGCGGCTGGAGGAGCTTGGGCGCACGGCGAGCTAGAGCAGAGGGCGCCGCGAGCCAGCAGAGGGAGCAAGGAGTAGGGGCGCAGGTGGCCAGGGAGAAGCTGGGAGCCGCGATAGTAAAGAGCTGGAGGAAGGGAGCGGCTGGGCTGGGCTTCGACAGGGGAGGTCGCCATGGGGGAGCACGAGGAGAGGGGGCACGGTTGGAGGAGCTCCAGGGAGCAAGAGCGTCGTGCAGAGCAGCAGGCGCGGTCCGAGCTGGAGTCCGGAGTTGGGGCCGACGCCGGGCTGGGCGCGACCAGCCATGGGGCTTGGTCCAGGCGCTGTCTGATTTGGGGCGAGCTCGGGGAACCGCGAGAAGGAGAGATGGGTAGCGATGGAGCTCCACGGCTGGGAAGAACGCCGGCCGGCGAAGCACCACGAGGGAGAAGAGAGGAGAGAGCGCGAGTGGAGAAGAAGCCTGCGCGTGGGAGATAAGGCAGAGGAGGGAGCAGGAAATATCCCACGACGGGATAAGACCGACGGCTGGAACTCGGCTGGGGCTTCTGCCGGCGAGTAGGGAGAGCAGAAGATGAGCTCGGCGGCGGGATATTCTTCCAGGAACTTGAGCGGCGCAGACCGATAAGAACGCACGAGGAGAAAATCAGTGAGAGAGAGAAGACGGCTGGATTTCTTTTTTTTCTGTTTTTGATTTTCTTTTTCTTCATTTTCTTTACAGAAAATCGCAGATATTTTTGAGTTCAGATTTTTAGCAATGTACACTGGGTCGACATGCTATTCAACTACGCATCCCATTCTCCGAATCTCGAAATGGAAATCCGAGGACTAACGATTTGATTTGGCGAATTCTCTAAACTCGGACAAAATCGTCCTGTTAATTCCCTTTTGAAGATTTAGACCGAAGCAAGAAGCAATGGACTGAATTAAACGGATTTCGGCTTCGATAATCTATTCTGCGTGATTCAATTAATATTAGCCGAAACCATATCGGCTAATGCACACGCGATTTTGTCGTAAAAACAGTGTGCGGAAGGACGAATGGGATCATAATCTCGCGCATGATTTTTCTCGGACGATGCGTGATTCGGATTATTTTACTCCGAACATTTCTGTCGTCGAGTTCAAATTAATTTGTCTAGGATATCATCCGAGTGAGTCGGGCTTCCGAATTCGTATTCGCGCGAGCGATGAATTTTAAATAATCACCGGACGCACCGATTTTCGGAACGACGATGTTCCGAACATCATGAAAATTTTGGAAGAGCACGAATAAATAGAAGTAAAAATGATGTCGCACTCGCGACAGACGAAACAGATGCGATATTAAAATCGCGATAAGCGAAGATGATTGATATTTAATATCTGTTTTATCCACTGATATTGCGTGCTTAAATCCGTACTCATTGTCGAGCAGAATATAAACACCTGGGGTGTTACAGCCCTCCCCCCTTAAAAGAATCTCGTCTCGAGATTCGGAGCGAAAGACTTCTAAGGGTAGAGAAGCATGTACCTCATATCCATATCAACAATAATCATGAGACAGTTCCCAATAAAGATGAGTGCCTCAGGACGTTGTTTCTCTAGTGGACATAACATGTATCGACGTAAGCCAACTTAGAAATGTCCATTAATAAAGACGATGTCTGCCAGAAGAACACATAAGGTTCCATGTGTGCAGTTTGCTTTTTCTGATGACACTGTACTATCTGAGTCTGCTGGGCGAGCAGTAAATATGCGATTTTACCCAAACAGAATCAGATGCACCATCTTGGGTAAAACACACAGAAAGAGGTTTACCAACAAGTGGTCACGGTAAGTTCATAGCACACGAGACGGGTGTGTATGTCGAATAACATCACAGTTAACTCGTGTTAGCCAGAAAATCCAAGTCCAATGATGCTAATGGAGACTCGAGGGAACATCAATGAAGATTACCAACAAATGTTTGCTTCACAATCAATCCACTTTTTGAGCACTAAGCATGACTCGACCTGATCACACATGCTGGAAAAGCACACGTGAGGCGATCAAGGCACGACTAAAGCGACGATTAGGTGGCTACTGGCCTACTTAATCTCGATTTTTGTTAGTACTCTCTTAGAATGAGTTGGTCCAAAGTGAGTTTAGACAATTCGACAAAATGATCTCTAAACCCAACCTTTGTTCATTGGGTAGTTACAAGTTAGTCAAAACCAACTTGTTGAACTACCCATGACATTGAGTAGGTCCTCTCATTACCATCGGTAAGCCAAGGGTTGAGAGTTCACATCTGCTAACAGGAAAACATGCACTTGGGTAGAAATCCATTGGTCATGTTGTTCCTTCGTTTATTCATGCGAGATGAATTTTCCACTTGGTTAGGGAGTGCATGGATTAAATAAAGGAGCGAATGAACAAACTCCTGCATCTCAGCAGCAGGGGAAGTCAATCTCCATTTGAGAGCTAATTAGCTGTCTCTCAACGCTAAAGAGCTTCACGACTTCACCTTTACACAAAGAACGTAAAGGGAACTTGTATGAGTAGTCACTACTAAGATCAAAGAAAAGAAACCACATATGAAAGTGGTATGCCCGTTGGATCCAATAGAGATGATAGATGTTGCTTGATCACTTCACAAACAACATAAAAATTGTTTCAAGGAAGTAGTTTACGGAAGATAACATATCAATGTAGTTCCACAATGGATCATGACTAGAGACCTCGATACCAGCATGCGCCAAGCAGCATAACCTTGCGTGTACATTCACAAGGGGCTCTCAGTTTCGCTGCGGCACCATAAGTCCTTAATCATGACACCATTACCGAACTGGCATCAATAATGAATCTCACGTAGCAAAAACAGATTGTGCTAAGATAACACATTGATATAGTCTCATAATGGATTACAACTACTAACTGTGATACCAGTGCGTGCCGAGCAGCACAACTATGTGTGCGCACACACAGAAGGCCCTCGGTTTCGTCACGGCACTACCGGTTTTAGTCATAACACCATTATCAAACATAACCAATAAGAAATCTCGCACAACACAAATAGACTGGGCAAGGGTGATAATATACAAAGAGACTCTACCTATCAAAACGGTTACAAGTAGACAGCCAAACAGATTATGGCCCGATGAAACGAACAAGGCATGGCCATAACCTAAACTTGATGGAAGGAGTATGATGGGAGACTGTTAATTCAGCCCCAAACATATTTCTATGCCCATCATAGAGATTACAAGGTCAAGGATTAGTATCTGACTAGATGCGGAGTAAAAATAATCATGAGATTAAGTTGGTATGCCTTCGATAGAAATGAGGAAATCAAAGGCATCAAACTCAAGAAAATGATGAGACATGTCTTTCCTAGGTTGGGTCGATACAGCAATGATGTGATTATCAAGAACAGGCAAGCTGGAATTAGGGATATCAGCTTGCGCCAATCGAATAAGGGCATGGTCTAAGATGAAAATATGAGTCGAGATTCTTATTTTAAGCTTAAGTACCCTTTTTGTCCAACGAAAAAATTATCTAAGCATTTATTTGTATAAGTTTGGGTCAAGGAGGGGCAGCGGAAAAATCAACTTTGGTCATGGTTCACCAACTAAGAACATGGCCTAGATTTGGGTTTAGGCAAACAAGTCACTAACCTTCTATCGACACATTAAGCACAAGAGCACACATATAGCATCTAAACATAATACCTAAGGAACGGAGAACAACTATTTTATCGAAGTTCATAATTCAACATTACACCAGATTATCTACAATCACTGGTTTCTGGAATAAGGATGAGAGAAGCATTGGGTGTATAGGTGACAAACATGATGCAACAATCAGGATGCATGCTCGTCTTATTCGTCCTCACTAATTTTGCCAACATAATGTGGCGATAACGTTCTATATCGGTGGCATACTTGCGACTCTCACGATATTTTGCTAGTCGTCAACTACACATACGTTTTCGAGGTTAGTGTACCTGCAGAAAATTCCATCACAACCCAGTTTCCCAATGATGCAATTCACACATGACAATTTATCACAGTTTATACTCCATATATTGCTATATGGAGGCCAGATCATCATTAAGCGCCGAGCCACGCATAGGCGCCGTTGCCACACTTTAACCATAGGGCAACTCATTATGGTAACTCACCTTCTTAACTGAGCGTAGGTGCGTCGTTGCAAGTACATTACACTTCTCAGTATTCCCATGTCTGTATACCCATACACATCCATGGGGTACTGAATTCCCAGACAAGTAAATACTCCACATCGCAGCCTTCATATATACATATGTGGAACATGTATATAATCAAGCGCTTTTTATACTCTTCCCTAGACCGACGGTTGTTCGGTCATGCTCTCACATCTCACCTTACCTGAGCGTCGATCCATTCAAAACTGAATGGCCTCAAAAATAACAATACACATGTATGCAATACCCACCCGGTTGTGGGTTAGTGTTTTAAACTAAGTCACCTAATAGTCCTTAACTTAGGGCTTAATAGAGGATGTCGCTAGCATTATAGTTTTTCAAAACTGTTTTTCAAAGCCAAACAATGTGTTTAGTTGAAAATAGGTTTTTTTCTAAAACTAAAACTTTGTTTTTAAAATATGTATGTGACCGTATATACTTAATCCTGCTCCGATACCAGCTGTGGCAGAACCTCCCAAGCTATTGGGCCCACATGCACCTGTCCTTGTCTCAAAGACCTCAGACGGCTATGCATGTGCACCAAATAACTTAACAGGATCCGTCCGAGTGCCCCAAGGACACCGGGTAAACCACTTACAACTAGAACCGCGGGATTAAGTAACACAAATCACACACACAACATTTTTGCAGCGGAAATCTTATTACCAAATTTTATAGGTTACAAAAATTTTACATTATTTTATCGGAGTGATTACAAAAGTATAAGTTTGAAATATATGCTAGCTCAAGTGACCATCCTCAATAAGAAGATAAAGACGGGGTATACTTATATAAGAAGGCCGAGCCCACCGGCACTTAACACCATCAACAACAGCACAAAGTTAAAACCTAAAAAACAACAGGGAATAAAACCCTGAGTATGGAATTACTCAGCAAGACTTACCCGACTAAAGAAAAGACTCTCAAGGGTATGCTGGATTTGGGAATCAAGGAGAGGCTTTAGCAAGAATCAACTTAGATACTTTTGCAGAAATAGCTTACTAAAGTGAGTCCTTACTTTCAATATTTTAACGCCAGATTAAATATTAATAGACTCTATTTGCATCTGGTCTAATTTCACCATCTCATCAATACAACATCATTTTTATTCATGAGGTTCACATCCTGACTTAGGTTGTAGGGAAGTGACCAAGTCTTCATAACCGCAAAGGTACGGCGATCCGGATCGATTATATACTCAGCTGAGGATCTCCAATCACACGACATATGTAGCACTTAACCCTTGCATATGTCAACCCGCCACCGGGGTTCTTAAGACCAGATCAGGTTCACGCGAACCGAGAGCACAGATACACCACCGTCCAGCCTCTTCCCACGGAGGGTACACGCTACTCTCGCCACCGCTCCACGCCCATTTCGTGTTATCTTATTCTGGCCTTAGTCTGCCCGAGGCAAGGCTTACCCATGACGAGGCATGTGACCAGTTAAAGGGTCCTCGATCAGCACGCCTACATACGCATTCAATCCTTAATCAACTTTGGTAGAACATCACCTGTTCCTAGCCCAAGTCCCGATTTAAGTACTTCCATCCTTAGGATTGTTTGTGTTCCTTAGGATGAAAAGAGCATCAAAGGGAACTTTGCAGTAAGATGCCACCATGCTTCCAATGAAAATATATTCTTGCAGGTAGAAGCCATCCTTCCTCAGGATAACCCCTGAGCTAGGCAGTATTGCAAAAGACAACCTCTATCCACAAGATCGAAGCAGGGCTAAGCATTTTTGTAAATCATATTTTTGATACTTCATCAGAAGTATCTATAAAGGTATGGATATCAAGGAAGGCAATGCATCAAAGGGTTTCAAGCAACTCCTATAAACCTAATGCACATTTCACTAGACTTAAAGTGTGCAAAAATTATTTAAAAACACAAGGAAGGGGTTGCATGCACCGGGGCTTGCCTGGGATAAACACTAGGTTAGTGTTTGTTAGATGACGTCCACTTGGCGATCAACCTTTTGTGTTGGCACTTGTTTAGTCTGCCCATCTTCAGATTCGCCCATCAGCATCACCACACGGAGTAGCCCGCGCTTGGGGTCGACTTGGCTCGTCTTCCGCATCACGCGATCAATTATCGTACCTAATTGAGATGCACGATGCACATGAATGCATATAAACATAAATATCGCAAACCTAGATAGTGCTCGCGATAGCGGATTAAACACCTAGCGGTGAGGCGTTGAACAATTTCATATAGAGACACTAATTATCGACGTATAATCAAGCGCAATAATTACGCTTCTCGAACCTATCGCAAACATCACAAGCAACAAATTATACACATGAAACACAATTAACCTACTCAACTCATCAGCTAATTAATTAAATTCTGAACTTATCCCTCATTTTATAAATGACACTACATCGTTCACAAAGAACTATTTTAATTTTATTTTACTCCTCACATATTTTACATGTCCACAATTAATCAAACGTTTCTTTATCACACAGGCCTACTAATATTCTACTCGGTATATTAATTCAACTAATTGACCGGAATAGCGAAATAACTCGCTATAACTGAACCTGGCTCGATAATCGCAAGAACTGCGAAGTCGACGAGAGTTTCGTGACTTACTCAATTTATCGAGCACCTTAATGAGCATCGCACTAGCACATTAATTTATTCATTGATCGAACTATTCTGAATAATTTATCAGCTTAGCATTTCCACAGCTGACACGAATCCGCGAGATCGGTAGCGATTTTCCGATCTAGGCAATTTGTCGAGCGCTTGGGGAATATCGTGCTGCTAGCTTCGTCTTCACCCGATTCTTAGGATTTCTTGATGACGCACGGATCGACGACGACCTTCAGCTGAAGTCCTCGAACGAACATCTGGCGAGTGTGACGACGAGATCGAACAGGGGATGGCGAACATGAGCGCACGCCGGGGCTTGCTAAAAATACGAAGACAACGACATGGGGCGAGTAGCGCACACACACGTCGCAACAAAACGATGGTTGTTCAAGGCTTGGTATTTCCTGGAGCAGAGCAAGAGTGCTGGGAGTTCGCAGCGGTACTCCACGATGGCCATCACCGGCGTCGAGCAAGGGCGATTTAGCGAGGTCGACGGTGAACGACGAGCTGGAATACCAAGGAGACCCGAGCGCGGCGGATGAGCTGTAGCCAAGCAGTAGGACGTGGCTGCGCGCAGAGGAGTAGCAAAGGCCGAGCAGAGAAACGCGGCCATGGACAGAGAAGCAGGCGCGCGCGCACGGACAACAGCGTAGAGCTCGGCGCGGTGGCCACGACGAACGCCAGGGCACGCGGCGAGCAGAAAGCGCGGCACAGGAAGAACGCCGGGAGGAGGAAGAAGCAGCTGGGCTGCGCGGCTGGAGGAGCTTGGGCGCACGGCGAGCTAGAGCAGAGGGCGCCGCGAGCCAGCAGAGGGAGCAAGGAGTAGGGGCGCAGATGGCCAGGGAGAAGCTGGGAGCCGCGATAGTAGGGAGCTGGAGGAAGGGAGCGGCTGGGCTGGGCTTCGACATGGGAGGTCGCCGCGAGGGAGCACGAGGAGAGGGGGCGCGGTTGGAGGAGCTCTAGGGAGCAAGAGCGCCGTGCAGAGCAGCAGGCGCGGTCCGAGCTAGAGTCCGGAGTTGGGGCCGACGCCGGGGCTGGGCACGACCAGCCCTGGGGCTTGGTCCAGACGCTGTCTGATTTGGGGCGAGCTCGGGGAACCGCGAGAAGGAGAGATGGGTAGCGATGGAGCTCCACGGCTGGGAAGAACACCGGCCAGCGAAGCACCACGAGGGACAAGAGAGGAGAGAGCGCGCGTGGAGAAGAAGCCTGCGCGTGGGAGATAAGGCAGAGGAGGGAGCAGGAAATATCCCACGACGGGATAAGACCGACGGCTGGAACTCGGCTGGGGCTTCTGCCGGCGAGCAGGGAGAGCAGAGGATGAGCTCGGCGGCGGGATATTCTTCCAGGAACTTGAGCGGCGCAGACCGATAAGAACGCGCGAGGAGAAAAATCAGTGAGAGAGAGAAGACGACTGGATTTCTTTTTTTTCTGTTTTTGATTTTCTTTTTCTTCATTTTCTTTACAGAAAATCGCAGATATTTTTGAGTTCAGATTTTTAGCAATGTACACTGGGTCAACACGCTATTCAACTACGCATCCCATTCTCCGAATCTCGAAATGGAAATCCGAGGACTAACGATTTGATTTGGCGAATTCTCTAAACTCGGACAAAATCGTACTGTTAATTCCCTTTTGAAGATTTAGACCGAAGCAAGAAGCAATGGACTGAATTAAACGGATTTCGGCTTCGATAATCTATTATGCGTGATTCAATTAATATTAGCCGAAACCATATCGGCTAATGCACACGCGATTTTGTCGTCAAAACAATGTGCGGAAGGACGAATGGGATCATAATCTCGCGCATGATTTTTCTCGGACGATGCGTGATTCGGATTATTTTACTCCGAACATTTCTGTCGTCGAGTTCAAATTAATTTGTCTAGGATAAAATCATCCGAGTGAGTCGGGCTTCCGAATTCGTATTCGCGCGAGCGATGAATTTTAAATAATCACCGGACGCACCGATTTTCGGAACGACGATGTTCCGAACATCATGAAAATTTTGGAAGAGCCCGAATAAATAGAATAAAAAATGATGTCGCACTCGCGACAGACGAAACAGATGCGATATTAAAATCGCGATAAGAGAAGATGATTGAAATTTAAAATTCGTTTTATCCAATGATATTGCGTGCTTAAATCCGTACTCGTTGTCGAGCAGAATATAAACACCTGGGGTGTTACATAACGTCAACATATGTGTGGAAATAGATCCTGGCACACATATGTGATGCACCCGGCTCTACCCCTTAGAAACGGGTGTGACAGAAAGCAGAGAGAGGTAGAAGAAGGCAGTTTTACAAAAAGGACCCTCGAGTTTACGTGCGCATAGATGTTTGTTTATTAGAATATTCGATATCTTTTCATTATAAATCCGATCCACTCCATTCAAGTCGCGTTAGATTCATATTAAAGTTGTCTATATTTTAAAATATTATTTCATAATGTCACATGTTCGAAATAATTTATTAAATGTTTGTTTGACTAACGTTATTTAAATTAGCGTTCCAATTAAATCTAATTTATAGTTTTCAAGTTGTGCTTTTATAAATAAATATTAACATAGTTAATATTAACTTAAATACTTTTTCATAATAATTGTTTAGTATAAACGTGATATTTGTTAGTGATTCTCACGTGTCGCGCGTGATGTTTGCGTGCGTCATTGCACATCGTTCATGCGCTATTGCGTGTGTTGTTTCGCGCACCGTCCGCACGCTTTTTCGCTCAGTGTCGTGCGTCGTCACGCATCATTTGTGTGTGTCGCACGCATTGCTGCACATCGTTCGTGCTATCGCGCACACCGTTAGCGTGTTGTCACGCATGGCCTGCGCTTATCGCACGCTATCCACATGCCTTATTAAGTCATTTCGCTTAATCACGCATGATAATTAATTAAGTAATGATTATTGGTTTAACATGAACACGATAATCAATTTCTCGTGCGTCGCGTCTTCTCTAAAATTAATTATTTCGACGATACAAATTCCACAACATCTTATAAATATAACTTGCCAAGTTTAACATATGTTTTCTATATAGAATATAAATTGGATTACAACTAAATGAGATCTCCCATAGATGACTATTAACTAAAATCAACTTAGAAAAAAATATAGTTTTACATATTCAATTACGTGAATCTTTCGTAAGTAATATCTTTTTAGTCACAGCTTCGATTTTGACGTTCCTTTTCCTCTCGCGGGCGTAGAAGCGTGCTTTATTCCATATTGCATGTTTTTATAATATTTTCCCTTGTATGGTGTAATGTTCTTATGCACGTCTATGATTGCTTGCTCGTGCATGTTTGTGTTCACTGCATGTCACGAAAAGACACGATCTGTTCTAGAGCTTCGAAGAATTGACGATCAAGCTTTGGTGATCCTCAGATCAAACTCTTCGAGTTCTACAAGGTTGAAGACCCAGAGCATCCGTTTGATGAAGGTAAGTGTCCTCTGACCTACTTATGTTCTATTCACATGATAATTTATTTCCCCTGCATTACATTATTAAAACCTAAGTATTGACTAGCTTTCTATTTACCTTGCCCTTGATTACCTTTTGGATTATTATGGTTAGCTTTATGCTAGAGCTCTACTTTAATCAATGAACATGATGTGATACAATTATGATAAGATGATTTTATTCTAGATATGATGATGAACTTGTGGCACTAAATGGGGCTCGGGCTGTTTCTCGAGTACCTCTCTGTAAGGACCTGTTCGTTGAGAGACCACCTAGGAAAACAGTGCAACCATGAGAGTAGTATGGGATGCCCTTGGCCAAGTAATTAGGGAAGTCTTGTGTTGGGTTCTGGTTTGGTCATTGGGGACAGAGGCATCTGTTATGGCTCTTATATTCTCACTTAGGGGTCTAGGTACGGGCATCGTTCCCATAACTTTTTCCTGAGGGTGGAGAGTATAGGCTTGGGTACGTCATATGGTATCTATGTAGTGGTTATTTCCAACATTTGCATAGTGAGGACCCTAGGGAAAAGCCGCATAGTGAAACCTTGCCTACTCACCTTGGAAGGGTTTAAGGGTCCGTACATCCTGAGGCAAAAGGGATCACGGCTCATGGGTAAAGTGTGCAACCTCTGTAGAGAGTTATGAAACTGATATATCAGTCGTGCTCACGGTTAAGAGAGGCCTTGGGATCCTCTTTGATTATAGATTCAGATGGTTTTGAGATACTATGGTTCTATTTATGGATTTGGTTACAGATGATGATGGTTCTATTAATGATGTTTCTAACTATAGATTTTGGTATTTACTCTATGACGAGGTACACTTTGGGATAACAACTTGGGATTTATGATAAAACTTGGCTTATATTAATGAATAAACATGACAAAGTAAAAGCAATTTTCTTTGAGCCTAACTCTACATAAAGCTAGTCCACCTCAGCCAAACGGGACATTTGCTGAGTACGTTGACGTGTACTCACCCTTGCTTTCACAAAAGACCAGATTGCCTTTGGTTCAACCTATGATTGGGTAAAGAAGAAGAAGAAGGTGACGAGGCAGATCTCCAGGAGATTCCGGACATTGATGAGTTGGGGGATTAGGCTAGGGACCTCCTCGAGTCAGCTTACTATGGTGGGTTTATTTACATTGGCTATGTTTCTATTATGTACACTTTGATATATATCATGTAAATGACTCTAGTTTGTAATAATTATTACTTACTCTTTATTATTATTCAAAGCATTGTGCTATGATGAGTCATTTATGTAATCGCTGTTTACGTGAGTTCTGATCCTGGCACATACATGGTTCGCATTCGGTTTGCCTTCTGAAACTGGGTGTGACATAAGTGGTATCGAAGCCTTGCTGACTATAGGTCCACTAGCCTAGAGTAGTATTGGCCGTTTAAGGACTTATTGACTACACTACAACACTTGTGACCTTCTGTGACGTTCTCTTTATGTCACCAAACCTTGAATTTATGTCATTTTGTGAAATTTATGACATCTCCATGACGATAATTACTTCGTCACCTATCATGCGTGGCATTGCATGATCTGTGACGTTGCATGTTTATTTGTCATAAATTTAGTGACATATTATATGTCGTCATAGTTTTGTGACATGCTATTTGCGTCACTAACAATCTCCCAAAAAACGCCACATCATGCCTCCACGTAGGATAGAAAACGTCATAAAATTAAACATGCGCATAACATAGCAGGATTGGGATCTTACGTGGCATATTTACTTATGACAATTTTGTTTGTCACAAAGTATTTAGCCCTCAAGTCAATTTCTTTCACCATAATTTTTTTGCCTTTTTAATCTGGTACTGCAGCCCAGAAATCGTACAGCCGATTTGTTATACCATTTTTTTGCTTTTTTATTTTTAAACCTGCAGTCAAGAGCACAGAACACAGCGTAGAAACATAGCTGCTAGAAGCGCCGGGTTCCAGTAGAACCCAAACATTTTGTTTCACAATGTACCATAAGCAAAATCCATTGTAATTAAACACCAATAAACAATCAACACATATACTTAGCAACATATTATCATAGATATCATTTATCAACAACCAAATCCTTCAAATTTTTCAAAATTGTCACCATGTTTCATCACACCAGCATCTAGTAGTGTGCTAAGGACAGTACCAAAAGGACATATCAAAATTAAAACTATCATCATGTTTTGTCACCAGCATCAAGTAGAGTGCAAAGCAAAGTACAAATAGGACAGCAAAATCAGGGCACAATCGACCAACTACTTATTGAGGCTAAAGAGACGACGAAGGAGAGCATTGGTCTCATCTGCTCCTTTTTGCAGATCATTAATCTTTTCTAACTCCTTAGCCCTTGCTTCTTCTGATTCTTCTACCTTCTTCTTTAGGGCATCTAACTGAGCTCTAACTTCTAATGAGTTTTGCTTCTCTGATTCAAGTTCAGCCTCAAGTTCTGCCACGCGTGTAGGATCACCACCATTGCAGCTTTTCTTTGTGGCAGGTACAAGACCAATATTATAAAGAAATTTTGATGAAGACAACACTTGAGCAACTGCTTCTGTAGGGGTCTTAGATTCTTTCCCTTCTACTCCAGGCTCAGCCACAAGTGCTTCCATTGTGTCCTGTGAATGGGAAAGTTTAAAAATAAGACAAGTGGTATGGATAAAATGAAACCAAAACAAGCATTGAATAAGCTAGTCACATTTATGTTCGGTTTCTACAGTACTAGCTCCTTCATAGTATTCACTTGGATAAGAACAGGTTACATCGGGGAAAATTCCTCAACAACAACACAGTCAGCGCAAGGTGCACAAGTGAAATATAATGACAAAAATAAGCTAAACACTCAATAAAATGGATAGTTCTGCATGTATATTACTAAACTGAATAGGTCTGGTTGTTTATTACTTAATGAAGAAGAACATCATACATTGCACATCTACTCTGATTTATGAATAGGCCAAAGTTGCTTTCAATGCCAAACGATTATTCAGTTTGAAATCAATAAATAAAATTGCAGTTAAAATGAAGCATAACTTACAATTGCTTCCTTTACAGGCTCAGCAAAACCAGTCTTCCTACTACAATGGCACTCTTTAAAAAGATCAATCGCACTTGGTGGTGCATCTCCATATTTGGCTTGCTTCTAAAATACATGCAAACAATTTCTAAATGTAAGCTCAAACATAAAGGATAGGTGAGGAACAATTGAACACATATTGTATATGTATATTACCACGGCATGCATATGTGCAATGTAACTCCGAGATCCTGTCTTTTGCTGGAACCGAACTTTTCCACGGATCACTTTGTTGTTCACACATTTTTCCTATAAAACCATTATATTGTAAAACTAGAAACATAGATTAAAGTATGTTCCAGCTTGTTCCTTTGAAGAAGGTATGTTTTGTTGGAATACTAGGTATGTTACTGTGTGTTCCTTTCAACAGCACAACAAGGTATGTTCCTGCATATTCCTTTCAACAAAAAATGTAGCTCAAGAAACAATGGCACCACACACGTTTCTAACCTCATATGCCCTGGAATTTTAAGTCTACACTAGAGCAGTCCAAACTTGCTTTCTTTTCAGCTTCGCATATGGAGGTTAAGCTAAGAAGTGAGTCATGAAAATGACCCAAACAGTTGTAAAGGATACACCCTTGTGTTCACAGAGCAACTAAAAAGCGTTTATATTATTTATTTTGTGTGTGTTTCAGACCAGTTATCTCTTTTTAACTTAAAGACACATAACACTCCTACATGCTTGAGAAAACCAGTATTTTTTGAGAAAACAATAGTATCCAACAATTTATCCTCTAAAGTTGGTATTGTAATCAAAATCAAAATCTTTTGATTTAAGTACAAACCACAAGTGGAAATAGCTCAAAGCATAAGATAGTTTATGTCTAATTTCATGTTGACAATAGTAGAAAACACAAATTGCAACTAGTAATTCTATACCTTGTGCTTTGGGGTAGACCACATATTGACTAGTTGCATCCATTGCTCATCTGTCATAGTACTCAACGGTGATGTTGTTCTCACTTTGTCAGCTGCCACACCATTAAAGTAAGCCTTCTTGAGCTTATATCTCATTTGTCGCTGATTACACCTCATCAAATCAGCACATGCATATTTGACATCTTTGTTTTTGGTGTCTATGGCAAATTGACCCTAGTAAAAAACATGCATATTAGAATAGAGAGATTCATAGTGTCTAATGAAATTGGATAGAACAATTTCTAAGGTAAGGTGTCATTTGGAATAGAGAAACATATGCAGTTCTTTCTGCCATAGTTATTTTAGCTATTTATGGGACAAAGTGCACCTACTAACTATATACTAATAAATTGGCAATATAGGACATAGGCCCTACCACCCTATTCATTTGATGTTTAGGAAGAAAGACTATTTACTTACACCAATTCTACCGACGAAGTCTTCCAAATAGGATTTGTCATTCTTGTATTCCTTCCAGTGTGTTAGGATTGGCATATGTTGCCTAATTACAATTCCTCCTTCTGATGCAAGCATTGCAGCTTGCATAGGAACCTCAGGACGTCTATTCCCTTCAGTGATGACCAATGGGATCTTAGTGTTTAGGCCTCGACTTATCCTTTCCAATTGTCTACCCATACTTTTTCCCCTTATCCATTTATCTGTCATGACATCTATTTGACTTGAAAATAATGAACATTTTCACAAAATTAATGTAGATTATAATCAGTTTAATGCAAATTTCTAGAACATATTTGTTTTAGAATAGATCACTGTTTTCTTGCCTTCATCACACATCTGAATCTCGTCATCATGGTGTGCAGGAAAATTGGCAGAAATCAATGTGTGCTCATCTGTATTTGCAGTCAAACCATGTATATCTTTCTCAACTAAGGATAGTTCCTTTGTCTTCTGCCTAGTTACTCTACCAACTTGGTCTTCTACATTAGGTGCTACCACTCTCTTGGATCCTTTTGTTCCTCCAAAACCAGTAGACATGTTGGTGTTCCTTCTTTCAATGTAGAAAGGATCATCCTGCATGGCCTCGTAGGCATAATAAAAGAATTAAACCCAAATTTATCTTATTGCACATTGAGCACAAATCAGTAATAACACCAAAGGGGTACAATAAGAAATCTAAGTACCTGATTAGCCACATGATGATCATTGTCCTCACTATGATCAGGTTCATACAATGGATCAAAGTCTTCACGAGCGATAGAGTTCTTCCTTGTACTACTTGATCGAATAAGTGATGTTAATCCAGTTATACCAAGGCTACTCAACATTTTGTTGTTCCTCATCACATTTAAAGCCCTCTCCTTTTCATACTCAGTAATTGGCACCTCTGAACATACATTAAATAGGCAAAATATGAGTGTTGCATCAAGTGAACTAATTGATGCAAGTTCTGTTAACTAATTGAAGCAAGTGAATAGGACACGACTACTAAACTGTTTGGAGCAAGTAAACTAATTGGAATTCTGTCGAACTAGATAAATATCAGAATTGTGCTAACAACACGATGGTTGGTGGAACATAGTAGTAAACAACTGTAAAGTAATTATTGGTGTCAGTTCAGAACAAGTGATGTTAACGATTCACCAATTCGTCTGTTATTTTCTTGTAAACAAAAAGAAGTAACTAGTGGCCATGCATATATGTTGCCTTTGCTAGAAAAAGAGGAGATAAGAGCAACTCCAATAGCACCTAATATCAAAGTCTCAAACCATATTATAGGGGAAAAAAGAAAAGCATGTCTCCAGATTCTTCATGTTTTCTGAACTCTGTTATTTGTGATGCCTAGCAGTAAAAATTGTACTCCATGATGAAATAGCTATTCATGTAAACGTATGACAAAATGAAATGGATGGACTAAATTATAAAGGAATTGATTATAGTTCAAGAATACACACTGGACAGCATATGTGTTTATTTAGAGTGGATTTCTTGAAGTTGTTATTCTGTTACATATAATCAATTCACTTGATATTTACATTTTTTACTTGGAACACAACATTGTGAATCAGACTGTATGTGTGCCTGATACTCCTGTGTTTTGCCTGTGCTGTTAATCTGTTATGTGAACTGCATTTATAATGAAGTGCCTGTACCGTTATCTTCTATGTGTGTCACAAATAGTAAAGCTAGCAGTTGAAGCTAGCAATTTGTTCTTGTATGTTCTGAATTCTAAATGGTAAATAATTAAGCTACTAATTTGTACCTATATGTTCTGAATACTAACCAGACCTTTTTTACCTGTGTTCAAGCGAGCAGTTCAACAACACATTCCGAATAATACATGTGTTCAAGCGAGCAGTATGTACGTTTTGAATAATAAACCTAGAACATTTGTGGGAGTGGACGACGGGTAACAAACTGGTGGAGATTTGTGAACCGATCAAACAGGTTTTACGTAAACTATATGGAGCTGTTGGAGTACTACCTTTTTTATTGGCCTAAATACTTTTAAGGAGATCCCAATGTCTGTGTTTTGGGAGCTAATTTTTTGGTATTTGTTGGAGATGCTCTAACGTACTGTCCTACACTCCTACTATCAAAATCATATAGAAAATCATAACTTATGACATAATATCTTTAGATAATCACTATATGCCATTAGCGACAACAATATCTGTACAAAAATAAGCATATAACTAAATTATGCATCTCTATTTACCACTGCGATAGATAACCTATAGAATCCATCTATAAAAAAGGAGAATAGGGGATCCGATCTGAGCACCTCAAACCTCTCTGCTGCAAAAAATACACATGTGTTTGCAAGGATAAAAGACATCTCTCTGCAGCGACGGCCCGTGCTGGGCAACGGCAGCGGTGGCCCGTGCTAGGCGACGGCATCGGCGACCCGTGCCGGGCAACGATAGCAAAGCAGTAAATGAGAGAAGAACTTGAAGTCACTTACCACCAAGGTCTCTGCATGTCCTTGCCCCATCCATCCTTCCAGGGGGCATGTTGAACACGGCCAGGTATTGAGGAGCAGACACCGAGGCGGTTGGATGGATGGCGGCGTCGAGGTAGTTGGATGGAGCGGCGGCGCCGAGGTGGGGCGGGGTTGTGGCGTCCAGGCGGTTGGATTGGGTGGCGGCGTTGAGGCGAGGAAGACGGGCGTGGGGTGGGGTCGTGGGATTCAGACTAGACAACGTCAGAGAGCAGTCAGCTAATCTGCACCCTTCACCGTTGATCCAGCGATAACTATACAAAAGTGACATGGGCTGCACAAAGTTGAGGCCCATCATAGCGCACAGCGGCACAGGTCATGCCGAGAGCTTTCCATGGACACAGAAAACACCTCTGCTATTTCTGCTCGAGCGCCACCGCGCCGTCTGTATCCCATCGAGGAGAGCTGCACTGTCGCCCATGCTAAGCGTCACGCCATCGTCATCCCTCGTCGGGCGCCATCACCATCCTGAATGCTACCGACCTGTAGTGTATCCACCTAGCCACAGTGTGCCAATTTTTGAAGTCTGAATGGAAGTGTCAAATAAGCTCAGACTTGCAGAGTACATTCTCATCTCAGTGATGGCAGTCGAGAACTGAATTTTACACTCTGGACACAATCATTCAGCAATTCAGTGCCTGTGCAATTCTGGATACAGGCATGCAACAAGTGCAGTTTCAGTTTACAAGCAAATTTAGTTACACGCCATGTTCAGTTTACACGCCATGTGCAGTTTCAGTTACACGCCATGTTCAGTTTACTAGCTGAAAGACATGGATCACAAGGTTGGTGTTGTGTATTACAAGGTGTTAGAAGCGGATCACAAAATTCAGTTACACACCATGTTCGTCGCTGAACTGGTAGATAGTACCCCATGCCATTGCCACCATCCCTAAGTCTGATCTAGAACTACTAGGATGTCAAGGTGGATGACAACAAGGACTACTTGGCTTACAAGCTATGCGACATGAAAAGGAAGCCATCTATGGAATGTTGCAGGAATTGGTTCATAACCAGAAGAAGAAAAAGCGAGATGTCATTGGGTAGAAAAATGTAGGGGTCTTGTAAACATGCTGTGCACTACTGATGCATGGCTGGATCTATGTTCTGAAACCTAAAATGTAATCTACAATCTGAAATGTGAAATATGTGGTGCACACAAATGTGTTCTGAAATGTGTGTTTTCTGAAATCTGAGTTGCATAGAAATGCATTATGAAATGTGTATGTTCTGAAATCTGAAATGTGTATTATGTGTAGCAGTAGTATTACATCAGTTAGACAATACTGAAATGTGTATTATGTGTGTGTTCTGAAATCTGAAATGTGAAATGTGTATTATGTGTATGTTCTGAAATCTGAAATCTGAAATGTGTATGTTCTGAAATCTGAAATCTGAAATGTGTATTATGTGTATGTTCTGAAATCTGAAATGTGTGTTTTCTGAAATCTGAGTTGCATAGAAAAGTTGAATATCACTTCTCAAAGCTCGAACAAATTATTGCATAAAGTTCACTCCTCTCAAATAACCGTAGCGAGTTCACTTCTTAAAAATCAAACAAATTACAGCATACAGTTCACTTTTCTCAAATAACAGTAGCTAGTTCACTTCTTAAAAATCAAACAAAATACAGCATAGAGTTCACTTCTCTCAGATCAAACAAAAAACATGCTACTCGTTATCACTGAAATCATCATCGTCATTGACAATAGTTATTGATTCTTCGTTGTCACTAGCATATTGCCATCCAGTTTCATCTTCATTGTCGCTTGTCTCATACTCTTCCACTTCCTCTTCTCGTTGCACCCGAAATTCATCAACCACACTTGCATTGACATTAACAGATTCGTCAGCATCCTGATGTCCAGGTATCTCCATATCTCCTTCATTAACTTGCACTTCAGAACCAACACATGTATCATCTTGGTATGATAGTCCTGAGGAACTAGGTCTTTCATCAATGTCATTTTCAGCCACACTCCACAAGTGCCTATGTGTAAATTTTTGAACAATCTTCCAGTTTCCAGAATTCTTGATGTCTTGCAAATAAAATACCTTAGTTGCTTGTGCTGCTAAAATAAAAGTATCATTTTTGTACCAACAACTACTATGGTTTATACTTCTAAAATATCCATCATATTTCATACTAACTTTCTTGCTATGAGTGTCAAACCAATCACACCGGAAAAGAACAATTGTCCGATGCTCCATCAAATCTGAGTTATACTGCAACTCGATAATTTCTTTTAAGCAGCCATAAAAATCAATGCATTCATTATTATGAGTGCCTTCAACCATGACTCCACTATTTTGGGTTCTTCTATTTCTCTCACGGTCAATGGTGTGGTACCGGACACCATCAACAAGACATGCAGAAAAAATTCGAACTCGCAAATCAGGTTCGCATGCCAATGCATATAGGTCATCATCAATGTCTTCTCCATCGACAAAACGCAAACTTGCAATCTGAAGACATAAAAAAATCCATGGTGAAAACAAGTCAATTATTGATGCTGAGGATATGAACTTGAAACTCACATGCTTCTTAAACCAGGAGGAAAAGTGCTTCTCAATAGTTTTTTCCACATTAACAATCCCTTCATTCTCTAACTCTTCCTTATACATCGTGATATGGTATATATTAGAGGCGATAATAACAATTCATATAAAAATGGCAAACATATAAGGAAATGCATACTTTATATATGGCTCGACCTCCGAACAATTGTTTAGGACATACCAAACCATCTTATCATAATAATCTTAGAGGTATGTAATTCTTGGCACTCCAAGAAGTTCAACTCCATGCTGAAAAACATAAAATTTGCCTCTGCTCAAATCAACACGCTCTTTGTTCCTACCCTCTCGATTGTGTCGTGTGTCAACATCATCGAAGTACCTCGAGCAAGCTGTCAAGCACTCATTAGCAACATATGCTTCTGCAATGGATCCTTCAGGTCTAGCCATATTTCTTACAAAACGTTTCAATGTATACAACCTTCTTTCAATTGGATACATCCACCCATATTGCACTGGTCCTCTTAGGATTGCCTCGTCAGGTAAATGAATAGCCAAGTGCAGCATCACATCAAAGAAAGGAGGAAATATTTTCTCAAGCTTGCACAAAATGATTGGGATTTCAACTTTCATTCTTTGTAAAACATCCAACTTCAATGTCTTAGCACATATGTGCTGAAAGAAAATACCTAATTCAGCAAGTGCTTCATATATGTCCTTACTCATGATTCCTCTAATAGCAGCAGGTAAAATTCTTTGAAGAAGGAAATGACAATCATGAGTTTTCAATGCTTGGAGGTTGCATCCATCAGTACTAAAACATGTTGCTAAGTTAGAAACATAGCCATCGGGGAATTTCACACTTCTCAAAAAGTCACAAAAAGCAACCTTCTGTGTTTTATTCATTGTGTATGGTGCATGAGGAAAATTGTATGAGTCACCATTATGCTTTAAGTGTAAATGTCTCCTTATGCCCATGTCCTCCAAATCAAGCCTAGCATTAATGGTGTCCTTTGTCTTTCCAACAATGCCAAGAAATGTACCAAGAAAGTACTCACATATATTTTTTTCAATGTGCATTACATCAAGATTGTGGCGCAACTTCAAACTTGACCAATATGGCAAATCCCATAGACATGATCTTCGTTTCCAACATTGACCTTCTACTTCCCTCTTTCTCTTTTTGCTTTTAGTATGTTTTCCTGGTCTTACATCTTTTACCCTCTCCAATTGTTGCATCAACTCATCTATGGTAAATTCCTCTGGCTTCTCACGTTGTTCACTATGACCATCAAAAGTTTTATTTCTCCTCCATAGATGATCTTTTGGAAGGAAACGTCGATGATAAACATAGCATATCTTGTTCCTTATTCTTTTGGAGCAAGGATTTTTGTCACAATGCACACAAGCGTAATAGCCTTTTGTGACCCGACCTGACAATGTGCTCAAAGCTGGATAGTCGTGAATGCACCATATAACTGCAGCATGTAGTTCAAAATTGTTTCCACTCAATGCATCCCAAGTAGTGACACCTTTCCAAAGCTCCAATAACTCTTCAATGAGTTGTTCCATAAAGACATCAAAATCCTTTCCTGGGCATTCTGGGCCAGGAATGAGTAGGCCCATAATGAAGTTGGATTGTTCCATACATTCCCATGGAGGAAAGTTGTATGGTATAATAAATATTTGCCACATGCTGTATGATGAGCTCATTTTGCCAAAAGGATTGAAACCATCAGTAGCGAGCCCAAGTCTAATGTTCCTTGCATCTTCTGCAAACCGACCATATTTTCTATCAAAATCTTTCCATGCCTCTCCATCAGCTGGATGACTAAGCTCATTCTCCACATGTTTATTCTTGAACTTATGCCATTGTGCCTGTTTTGCTATTTCTTTGGAAGCAAACATTCTCTTTAGCCTAGGGATCAATGGAAAATGGCGCAATACCTTCTGAGGGATCCGTTTATTTGTATCTTTCCATCTTGATTCGCCGCAAATTGGACACTGATCGTGCTTTGCATAGTTCTTCCGAAACAAAACACAGTTATTCACGCACACATGGATTGAAACATACCCAAGTCCTAGTGCACGAATAAGTTTCTTTGCTTCTCCAAAAGATGCAGGAAGGGAGCAATTAGGAAATCCCGATTTCAACAACTTCAGTATTGCAGTGAAGCCAACATTGCTGATACGATAAAACGACTTAATATGAAGCAACTTCACCACAAACGAAAATCTTGTATAAGTTGCACCAGGATAAAGTTCTTGTTTCATCTCCTCTAGTATATCTCCAAACATAGATTTCCTTTTACCTTGATCTTCGGCTGTGTATAACTCCTCTACCATACCATTAATCCTATCATCAGGATCTTCTTCATCTTGATTCATACCAGCATCATCATTGAAACTCACATGTTCATCCTCGTAATCACCATTTTCATTAATTATGTCATCCATGGCTTCTCCATGATATATCCACCTAGTGTATGTACTAGCTATCCCATGAAGATATAAGTGGTCCTCCACCTGTCCTCTATGTCCACTAAGCCGATTCAAACACTTGCGGCATGGACAAAGTATCTCTTCATTCGCATTAAATCGCTCTATTACAAGCTTCATGAACTCACTAACTCCTTCTAGGTGTGGCTTGCTAAATAGTGTTGCATTGATCCAAGATTTGTCCATCTGACGAAAGCAAAATTATTTTAGTGCCCAAAATAAATCAATGTTGCAGCAAGGTAATAGAAGTGAAATACTTGGTAAATAATAATCATATTATTGTTATGCCACACTTACCACTATCAAATTATCTGTCTTTTCTATCTACGGAGTACCCATAATACAACAACTGCATAGAACAACAAGCACCATTATTCTCATATCTCCTCAACCAGTGCACCATATTGCTAATTGTAGTATCTGTTTCATATAAATAGATCTACATGGTTAGAGTAATCCTTACCAGGCGCAGCAAATTGGTGATGTGCGTCGATGTCGAGGTTGAAATCTGGTAGCACAGGCAGACTGGCAGCACGTGCAAAGCGGAACAATTCTTGTCGTCCCCGCAGATCGCCTATGGAGTCCTCGTCCCCTGACAGAGCCCAGGACCCATCCCCCACGGATCACCTATGGAGTCCTCGTCCCCCTGGCAGCGCCCAGGCCCCGGCGGCGGCTGCTGCGCGACAGGTCTCAGGCGGCGGCTGCTGCGAGACAGGCCTTCGGCGGTGGCTGCGCGACAGACCTCCGGCGTTGTGTGACGTGAAGAGGAGACCTACGTGGAGGAGGAATCCCAGCCGGGGCGACCACGATGCCGAACTCGTACAGATAATGGCGAAGTCGAATGAATGGAGATTGTTTGGAGGATGTAAATAATTTGGTGAAAATACGTTATATTGTTAATATGTCCAAATTTAAAAGATAGCCTTGCTTAGCCTAGCGGACAAAAGAAGTTCTTCTAGACTGTATATAGGAGCCCGAGAGTTCAAATCCTGTAAGTAGAGGTTTTTAATCTTTTTTCTCATTTAAACATTTTGATTTTTATATAATTTTTCTCTCAGTTTTGTAGCGTAGTATGGGCATCACTTATAAACTACAAGTATTTTTCAACATGTATATTGATTTTTATTAACAACTACAATAAACATTTAAATAATTACTTATTTGTAATATCTTATGACGATATGGAACTGTCATATAGTTATGACATTTACTGTTAGTGCCTTATGACAACAAGATATTCGTCATGATATAGCGAATGACTAGTGTTATGACGTTTTCTCAATGTTATTAGTGACGCTTCCCAAAATTCGTCATAAAGTTGTCTTGCCACAAAAAAACCGTCATAAAACAAAATAGCCAATGACGAAAATATTCATTGTCATGGGATGTTCGTCACAAAAGGCCACATGTGTTGTAGTGCTATTAATTCACCTCATCCTTGATGCTGCTTCAAAATATTAGTCACATCGTTTAATTCTAAGTTAAGCTCCTATATATCACCTCGCTAAATGTATTTTAATCTAGTATTATACATGCTCTACTTATTCATTCTATTAGATCTGATCTCACTCTTGTGCTCACAGCATCTTTGTAGGTGCCCCGTGACCATAACCTTCTTTGTCTTTTGGGATTCTTTCTTCTTCCATCATCAAGTTGCTACCATTGGGCAATCTCTATTCCCATGGTATTGATATGCTTGTATCCCTAGATTCATCAATACTCTTGTTTCAAATACTTACCTCTAAAAACTCTGCTACATATTTAAACATTTCAGTTTATATAACCATGATCTTCTTGTCTTCTTAGATCCTTTCCTGTTCCGTTGTTAAGTCACTATCTTTCGAAAATTTCGATTCTCTTGGTCTTGGTATGCTCGTATCCTTGGAATCTTGCATAATCTTATTTTTATATAAATGCTTACCTTTAGACCCTCAATGTCTATTTAAAATATTTCAGTTTACATGCCCTTGACCACCATTGTTTCTTGACAATCCATGAGCAATCATTTTATTTCGCACATCCATGGTGATCTCGTTGTTCCCTTAAAACATCACTCGGTAATGATTTTTTTACTTCAACCATCCTATTGGAACCTTACCTATCTTACCCTTGATTGTTTTCTCCACTTCGCCACATCGCGAGTCTTTCCTTAACTCTATCCTTTGTTATGCTTTTCGTTATTATCATCTTTATCTTTGACACCTCTATATTTTACGTTGATGCTTATCTTATACCAGCCTTTTAAAATCTCCTCTCTTCCATCTCAATCTGAGAGTTGTATTTTACCTATTTTCCCTTGGTTGTATCCTCTTCTTTGTTGCTAGCGAGTTTTTAACTCCATCCTTTGATATGCTTTTGTTTGCTATTGCCTTTACCTTTATCATCTCTCAATCCTACCTTAGTGATTACATTATGTCTATTATCTAAAATCTCCAATCTCCCATCTCAGTTCGAGAGTGGTGTTTTACTTATCTTGCCTTTGGTTGTAACCTCATCTTTGCCACATGCGAGTCTTGTCTTAACTCCATTTTTTGTTGTACTCGTACCCTCTGTTCTTATGCACCTTTACCTCTTCTCTTACACCATTGCCTATCATCGCCTTTAACTCTTGTAATATTTATATCTTCACCTTGATGCTTAATTTGAACCTACCCTTTAAAGCCTCCTCTTCTCCAACCTAGTTTGAAAGTGGTGCTTTACCTATCCTACCCTTGATTGTTTACCCTTCTTTGCCGCCTTGCAAGTTTTGTCTTAATTCCATCTTTTGATGTGTTTTTGTTTGTTATCACCATTACCTTTGTCATCTATCGATTTACCTTGATACTTATATTTATGCTTGCTTTTTAAAATGTCCTCTCTTCCACCTCGATTTGAGAGTGGCAACTTACCTATCTAGCCCTTGGTCATATCCTCTTCTTTGTCACTTGCAATTATTGTCTTAACTCGATCCTTTGTTGCGCTTTTGTTTGTTATCTCTCTTACCTTTGTAATCTCTACACCTTTCCATGATGCTTATCTTATGCCTGCCTTTTGAAATATCCTCTTTTCCATCTCGATTTGAGAATGGTGTCTTACCTATCCTTCCCTTGGTTGCATATTTTCCCTTGTCGATTACAATCCTTGCCTTAGCTCCATCCTTTATTGTGCTCATGCCCCTATCCTGTATGTCTTATCATTCCCCTTGTCTTTCGATGGCCTTAAATTAGTTTCCCCTTTGTAAGGAAAGACCACCATCTAGTTAACATTAATGTGTAGCAACTATATGTTTGTTATTGAATGCTCATGTTGTTTGTCTTTGTGTTATGACTGATTTGCTTCTTTTGTGATGAGTGTTGATGTGTTGTGACCCTGGGTCTGCAATGGCATCAATTACTAGGCGAGTGTTATAGAGTTGGGTATTTGGGTTCTCTTTCCCTTCTCTCTCACTTTATTCTGTCTATGCTTACCTCTTTTCTCTCTATCCTTTCCTCTTATACCCGCTCAGTTGGCAAGTCCGAGTCGAATCAGAGAATCTATGTGCAACGTATGTGCCAACCTTGTTTTCTTGCTAGCCTTCTCTTGATACACAATACCATCAATCTATTCCTATAAAAATACAACACCATCCTTTTGTTTCATATCAATTTTTATCTCTTTTCTTATATCAATGTTTATATATCCTTGTTCCTTTTTCCCCTTCATATATATCGCGCACCTTGTAAAACCTTGTCTCACTCTCCCTTTTACATCTACCTAGTTGATGAACAAGAAAGATGAGTCACATGGACATCTATTGAATGGAATGGAGAACAACAAGAGGACCAGGAGAATGTTTGGGTACAAGATTAAACCACCTTAACCACAAGCAAAAGCCCTAAAACTAAAGAATACCCAAACAAGAGAATCAAATCAAGCTCACCTATTCAACATGCAGACAACCGATCAACCATCATCTGCCGGCAATCAAGCAAAATCGACTCACAGAGAGGTCAAAGCAAGAGGTGCTTGCTTCTACTACAAGGAAGAAGGGCATTGCATTCGCCAATGCCCCAAGAAGCGTCTAGATCGGCTCGAGAAGAAGGTCCCAAAGCAGAACTCAACTGGTGATAATCAAGAAGAAGTTGCCTTTACTCGCTCAAAGTATAAAATAATTCAAACAAGTAATGAAAGTGGCAGGTTATTGGACATAAGCGTCGAGCCGAGGGAGTGATGTGTCTCTTGATAAGTTAGTAGATTTGTTTGTAAGGTCTTGTGAACAAATGATGAACAAGCCTTGTTTTTCTTGCTAGCTTCTTCTTAAATCTTGGTGGCGAGATTCTGTTAAGGGGTTAGATTTGTAACACCCTGAATTTCTTTTCTAATATCCACCAAATTCAGGTGTTACCCTCTCCTTTCCTTGTTTCTCTTCTCTTTTTCCTAAATAATGGAGAGTTAATTTGTTATATATTGGCTTAAGCCTAGTGAAGTGAGCCTTAGAGGTTCCTTGGTTGTTGCATTCATGCTGTTGCTTAGTGTTTCTAAGTGCAAAAGATGTTTGAAACATGTTAATATACCTTGTAGAAGCTTTCAGTAAATTTTCATATTTTTCGAAATATTGTTCTATTTTCTAGAAACCAAAATCTATTTATTTGCAGTAATTAAAAACATTTTCAAAAGCTATGAATATTTTTTTGAGTTCATTGGGTGCCAAATCATGTCCAGGAAGTTTCCTAGATTTTTTGGAGCCTTCGAGATATTTTTGGGGCGTTAAATACGTTTTCAAGAATTTTTCTGGAATTATTTTAATCCAAAAAATGATTTATTTCGAAAATTAAAATATCTTTAAATCCTAGCAATATATATATATGCCTGGAATCCTCTCGTTGAGCCCATTCCAAATATCAGATCCATTTCGCGAGTCGAGATCCATAGTGTTGTTTGTTCCTCGCCGAAGTGACCATCACCTGCAACTCCTTCGGAATCCGCCAACTGACCGTTATCTATACGAGTTTCAAACATACATTCCACAAAATTAATACAAAGGAACAGTACACCAAATAATAGAATGCAATAAATAAACAGACGTTCGACGCAGGGCTCACACCTACGACTAAGTGAGAAAGGGAAAGTAACGGTCGAGGCTACAGTCGACGAGCGATCACGTCACACGATTAAAAATTAAAATACTCGTCTAAACAGAATGGTATTGATTAGCCATCACGTTTATCATAGGGTAAAGTCATGTTCCATATTTAATTATTATGAACAGATAAAGGTAAATTAAAAGGATTGTCGCGCGGCGAGACGCGCGACACAACACTTAAATTGAATTAAGAAATAAATGACCCGTCGCGCGACGGGGGCGCCACGAGACTCTTGCATTAATTATAAAGAAACGTTAAGCGTCGCGCGACGAAACGCACGACGACATACGTCATCTGAACTGAATTTAAAACGAAACGTCGCGCGACGAAGCGTGCTACACAGCTCCTTAATAAAGATGAATTTTAAAATGAATCGTCGCGCGACGAAGCGCGCGACACAACACATCGACTAAACTAAAATAAAGAAAAACGGATTAAACTGAAAGTTGAACGTCGCGCGACTACAGTCGCGCGCGCGAGAACACGCTACGCGCGCCGGGGGCACGTGAGCCGCGTCGGGGCACGTGAGGCCACGCCGGGGCACGAGGGCGTGGGGTCATGGGGCACACAGGGTGCGGGGCGCTGGGGTGAGCCGTCGCCGGGGCTCGGACGCGCAGGGGCGCGGGCGTGGGCGCGGGGTCGCCGGGCCGCCGGCGCGCAGGGGCACGCATGGGCGAGGGGCCGAGCCGCCGCCAGGGCAGGGAGGGGCGCGGGACCGTGAGGCTGAGACCGCCGCCGGGGCGCGGGGCGCGCAAGGGCGCGGGCGCGGGGGCGCGGGGGCGCGAGGCCGGGGGCCACGGGCGCGCAGGGGGCACGCAGGGAACGTGCGCAGGGGAGAAGGAAGGGGAGGGGGAGGGGAAGAGAGAGAGGGAGAGGGAGGGGAGAGGGAGCTCACCTCGGGGTCCAAATTCGGCGTTCACCGTCTCCAAAACCTAGGGCACCACGGGGGAGAGAGAGAGGTGGGAGAGAGAGGGAGTTGTGCATGGGAGAATTGAATGAGGGGAAAGAGACCAGGGGAGGGGGTGCGGCATAGAGAGGGGCAGGGCGCCAGGGGTGCGCGGGCCAAGGCCGGGCCAGGCCAGGCCGGACCGGGTCGGGCTGCACCGCGGGACAACAACCCACGACGAGCACAACCATAGATCAGAATCCAAACGCGAAACAAAATCCGAAACGAGACGAAGCAACACACGCGATTAAACACGACATCAAACAAAGAAATATGCCTCGGCATGATGCAACTCTCATGTCAACTTAGTTTTTGTACACACGCAATACGGACACCGGTCGCTATACTGCTTTGAAATTGGGAAGAAGGAGTGAAACGGGAAAAGAAAAGGGAGTAACGCCTGAATTTGGTGAGTTAAAAGAAGAAAAAAATCCAACCCCCAAATTCAGGGCGTTACAAACCTATCCCCCTTAAAACAATCTCGCCCTCGAGATTCAAGGTTGGCCAGCAAAGAGTTCAGGATACTTGGCCATCAGATCATCTTCACGCTCCTAGGTTGCTTCTTCCTCAGAGTGGTGACTCCATCTGACTTTGCACATTTTGATAGTTTTCCTCCGGGTGACTCTATCTGCAGTCTCAAGAATTTGTGCTGGCTTCTCTATATAGGTCAAGTCCTCCTGGACTTCCAGACCTTCCACTGGCAACTGCTCTTCTGGCACACACAGACACTTCTTCAACTGAGACACGTGGAAGACATCATGCACTACGGACAAGCCTTCTGGTAGACTGAGCTGATAGGCCACTTCTCCACGCCTTACGAGAATCTGGTACAGACCAACATAGCGGGATGCTAGCTTGCCTTTGACTCCGAATCTTCTGACTCCTCTGATAGGCAAAACTTTCAAATAGACAAAATCTCCAACTTCGAAACTCAGCTCTCTCCTTGTGTCTGTATAGCTTCGCTGCCTTGATTGCGCTGTCTTCAGGTTCTCTCGAACCATTTTGATGTTCTCTTCGCTTCGAGAAAAATGTCTGGCCTGAACACTTGCTTTTCTCTAGGCTGATCCCATTGCAACGGAGTTCTACAACTCCTTCCATAAAGCATCTGAAATGGTGACATCTTCAAGCTGACCTGGTAACTGTTGTTATAGGAGAATTCTGCGTAAGTTAATCTCTTGTCCCACCCGGACTGATCTTGCAACACACAAGCTCTCAACATATCTTCGAGGATTTGATTAGTTCTTTCAGTCTGGCCGTCTGTCTGCGGATGGTAAGCTGAACTAAAATTCAGATGTGTACCCAAGGCTTCATGCAACTTCTGCCAGAAATGAGAGGTGAACTGCGTTCCTCTGTCTGACACTATGTTCTTTGGCACACCATGAAGACAAACGATCCGAGACATGTACAACTCTGCCAACACTGCACTGCTGTAGTTGGTCTTGACGGGTATGAAGTGGGCTGACTTGGTTAAGCGGTCCACCACTACCCAAATGGAATCGTAGCCGGCATGAGTGCGAGGCAATCCGACTATAAAGTCCATTCCGATTTCATCCCATTTCCACTGAGGGATTCGCAACGGTTGCAACAATCCAGCTGGCCTCTGATGCTCTGCCTTGATCCTTTGACAACTGTCACATATTGCCACGTGCTCTGCGATCTCCCTTTTCATTCTGTACCACCAGAATTTCTTCTTCAGATTCTAATACATCTTCTCACTTCCAGGATGTATAGAATAAGCTGACTCATGAGCTTCCTTGAGGATCAACTCCTGAATAGAATGGACATTGGGAACACACAAGCGGTCCTTGAACCATATCACACATTCTACGTCTTCCCGAAAATCTTTGCCTCTGCCCTCTAGAATCAGCTGCCGGATTTCACTGATCTTCTCATCATCCTTTTGTGCTTCTTTGATTTCCCGCTCTAGGGTAGGCTCTAACTCAACTGTCACTCCTCGCATATTGTTCAGAAATCCGAGACTCAACCTGTCAAACTCTTTGGCTAGCTCATAAGGCATCTGATAAGCGACCATCAGGTTGACTTGACTTTTCCTGCTTAAAGCATCTACCACTACGTTCGCTTTGCCTAGATGGTAATGAATCTCCAATTCATAGTCTTTGATCAACTCTAACCATCTTCATTGTCTCATGTTCAACTCCGACTGAGTGAATATGTACTTCAGACTCTTGTGTTCTGTGTAAACATCGCATTTCTGCCCATGCAGATAGTGTCTCCATGTCTTTAGTGCATGAACCACTGCTGCCAAGTCTAGGTCATGGATTGGATAATTCTTCTCATGAACCTTCAGCTGTCGGGACGAGTAAGCCACAACTCTTCCCTCTTGCATCAACACACACCCCAAATCAGTGTAACAAGCGTCACAATACACTGAGAAGGGCTTGTGCACATCAGGTAAGACTAAGACAGGCGCTGTAGTTAACTTCTCTTTCAGCGCTTCAAAGGCTTCTTGGAATTTCTAGGTCCACTTGAACTCAACCTTGTTGCCTAGCAAAGATGTCATCGGTTTCACAATCTTCGAAAACCCTTCAATGAATCGCTGATAATATCCAGCCATTCCGATGAAGCTCTTGATTCCTCGGGCATCTGCTGGCGCTTTCCAGTTCAAAATGTCTGTGACTTTCTTCAGATCCACAACCAATCCTTCTTTGTTTATTATGTGACCCAAGAACAGGACTTCATTGATCCAGAACTCGCACTTGCTCAACTTTGCATACAACTGGTGCTCTCGCAATCTCTGCAATACCATCTTCAAATGATTCACATGCTCTTCTTCACTTTGGAAATATATAAGAATATCATCAATAAATACCACCACAAACTTGTCAAGCAAATCCATGAATACACTGATCATCAGATTCATGAAGAAGGCTGGTGCATTCGTTAGTCCAAAAGACATAACAGTGAACTCATACAACCCATACTTGGTAATGAATGTCATCTTCGAAATGTGGGTCGGATCCTGAGCTGATGATAACCTGACCTTCGTTAGTCCAAAAGACATAACAGTGAACTCATACAACCCATACACTGTTCTTCGGAAGGCCGGGGGCACGCGAGGCCACGCCGGGGCACGAGGGCATGGGGTCGCGGGGCGCGCAGGATGCGGGGCCACCGGGGCACGAGGCCGCCGGGGCGCGGGCGCGGGGACCACCGGGGCAGGGGCGTGGGCGCTGGGTCGCCGGGCCGAGCCGCCGCCGGGGCAGAGAGGGGCGCGGCCACGGGGCCGCCACCGGGGCGCGGGCGCGCGCAGGGAACGCGCGCAGGGGAGAAGGAAGGGGAGGTGGAGGGGAAGAGAGAGAGGGAGAGGGAGCTCACCTCGGGGTCGAAATCCGGCGATCACCATCTCTAAAACCTAGGGCGCCATGGGGAGAGAGAGAGGTGGGAGAGAGAGGGAGTTGTGCGCAGGAGAATTGAATGAGGGGAAAGAGACCAGGGGAGGGGGGCATGACATAGGGAGGGGCAGGGCGCCAGGGGTGCGCGGGCCAAGCCCAGGCCGAGCTAGGCCGGATCGGGTCGGGCCGCACTGCGGGACAACAACCCACGACGAGCACAACCACAGATCGGAATCCAAACGCGAAACAAAATCCAAAACGAGACGAAGCAACACACGCAATTGAACACGACATCAGACAAAGAAATATGCCTCGGCATGATGCAACGCTCATGTCAACTTAGTTTTTGTACACATGCAATACAGACACCGGTCGCTATACTGCTTTGAAATTGGGAAGAAGGAGCGAAATAGGAAAAGAAAAGGGAGTAACGCCTGAATTTGGTGAGTAAAAAGAAGAAAAAAAATTTTACCCCCAAATTCAGGGCGTTACCGGATGACACGATGATTTGTTTTACCGATGTTCGGTTCCAATAAACCTAGTCCCCGTTGAGGTGGTCACAAAGACCGGGACTCTTTCAACCCTTTCCCTCTCTCAAACGGTTACTTAGACCGAGTGAGCTTTCTCCTTAATCAAACGGGTCACTTAGACCACACAAGGACCACCACACGCTTGGTGTCTCTTGCTTTGATTACAAGTCACTTAGAGAACAAGAATGAGGAAGAAGAAAGCCAACCAAGCAAACAAGAGCACAAGAAAACACAAATGATCCTCTCACAATTCTAAATGCGCTAGAGTTGATTTTGAGACTTTGAGCGGATTGATCTCTTGAATTGTGTCTTTGGAGTGGTGTCTATTGCTCTTGTATTGAATGAGATGTAGTGAATGCTTGGATGGTTGGAGTGGAGGTGGTTGTGGGGTATTTATAGCCCCCAACCACGAATTCAACCGTTAGGGCAGGCTGCTGTTGATGGGCGCACCGGACAGTCCGGTGCGCCACCGGACACTGTCCGGTGCGCCAGCCACATTACCCAACCGTTAGTGTTCTGACAGTTTTGATCGTTGGAGCTTTGTCTTCTTGTGGCACCGGACAGTCCGATATCGCACCGGACAGGCACTGTTCACTGTCCGGTGCGCCGTCTGCGGCTGCTCTGACTTCTGTGCGACCTGTTCACGCACTGTAGCGTTGCAGGCGACCGTTGAAGCCGACCGTTGCGCTAGCTAGCTGTTGCTTCGCTGGTGCACCGGATAGTCCGGTGAATTATAGCGGAGCGGCTATTCTGAAACCCGAAGGTGGCAAGTTCAGAGTGTACGACCCTGGTGCATCGAACACTGTCCAGTGGTGCACCGAACACAGTCCGGTGGCACACCGGACAGTCCAGTGCGCCAGACCAGGGTGCTCTTTGGTTTATTTTGCTCCTTTCTTTTTGAACCCTAACTTGATCTTTATATTGGTTTGTGTTGAACCTTTAGCACCTGTAGAATATATAATCTAGAGCAAACTAGTTAGTCCAATTATTTGTGTTGGGCATTCAACGACCAAAATCATTTATAGGAAAAGGTTAAACCCTATTTCCCTTTCAATCTCCCCCTTTTTGGTGGTTGATGCCAACACAAACCAAAGCAAATATATAAGTGCAGAATTGAACTACCCCTTTTTGGTGATTGACGCCAACACAAACCAAAGCAAATATATAAGTGCATAATTGAACTAGTTTGCATAAGGTAAATGCAAAGGTGGCTTGGAATTAAACCAATTTATAGTTTTATTAGATATGCATGGTTGCTTTCTTTTATTTAATATTTTGGACCACGCTTGCACCACTTGTTTTGTTTTTGCAAATTCTTTTGGAAAATCTTTTCAAAGTCTTTTTGCAAATAGTCAAAGGTATATGAATAAGATTGTGAGAAGCATTTTTAAGATTTGAAATTTTCTCATTTTTAAGATTTGAAATTTTCTCCCCCTGTTTCAAATGCTTTTCCTTTGACTAAACAAAACTCCCCCTGAATGAAATTCTCCTCTTAGCTTTCAAGAGGGTTTTAATAAATATCAATTGGAAGTATATTTAGATACCAATTTGAAAATACTAACCAATTGAAAACATACCAATTTGAATTATGTTAATTAAAAAATTTCGAAAGGTGGTGGTCCGGTCCTTTTGCTTTAGGCTTAATATTTCTCCCCCTTTGGCATTAATCGCCAAAAACGGAGTCGTTTGAGAGCCCTTTTACTTTCTCTCCCATTGGTACAAGTAAAGATGAGTGAAGATTATACCAATCGAAGAGTGGTGTGGAGTGATAGCGAAGTGTAAACGATACCGATAGAGTGGAGTGGGGGTGGAAGCCTTGTCTTCGCCGAGGACTCCATTTCCCTTTCAATCTACGACTTAGCATAGAAATACACTTGAAAACACATTAGGCGTAGACATAAAAGAGGTATGATCAAAGGTATATAGATGAGCTATGTATGCAAAGTTTCAATCAAAGTTCCGAGAATCAAGTATATTTAGCTCATTCCTAAGTTTGGTAAAGGTTTTCTCATCTAATGGTTTGGTAAGATATCGGCTAGTTGTTCTTTGGTGCTAACATAAGCAATCTCGATATCCCCCCTTTGTTGGTGATCCCTCAAAAAGTGATAGCGAATGTCTATGTGCTTAGTGCGGCTGTGTTCAACGGGGTTATCCGCCATGCAGATTGCACTCTCATTGTCACATAGGAGAGGGACTTTGCTCAATTTGTAGCCATAGTCCCTGAGGGTTTGCCTCATCCAAAGTAATTGGGCACAACAATGACCTACGACAATGTACTCGGCTTCGGCGGTAGAAAGAGCTACTGAGTTTTGTTTCTTTGAACCCCAAGACACCAGGGATCTCCCCAGAAACTGACAAGTCCCTGATGTGCTCTTCCTATCGATTTTACACCCTGCCCAATCGGCATCGGAATATCCTATTAAATCAAAAGTGGATCCCTTGGGGTACCAAATACCAAACTTAGGTGTATAAACTAAATATCGCATGATTCTTTTCATGGCCCTAAGGTGAACTTCCTTATGATCGGCTTGGAACCTTGCACACATGCAAACGGAAAGCATAATATCTGGTCGACATGCACATAAATAGAGTAAAGATCCTATCATCGACCGGTATACCTTTTGATCTACAGATTTACCTCCCGTGTCGAGGTCGAGATGCCCATTAGTTCCCATGGGTGTCTTTATGGGCTTGGCATCCTTCATTCCAAACTTGTTAAGTATGTCTAGAATATACTTTGTTTGGCTGATGAAGGTGCCCTCTTGGAGTTGCTTGACTTGAAATCCTAGGAAATACTTCAACTCCCCCATCATAGACATCTCGAATTTTTTAATCATGATCCTACTAAACTCTTCACAAGTTTATTTATTAGTAGACCCAAATATGATATCATCAACATAAATTTGGCATACAAACAAATCTTTTGCAATAGTTTTAGTAAAGAGAGTAGGATCGGCTTTACCGACTTTGAAGCCATTAGTGATAAGAAAGTCTCTTAGGCATTCATACCATGCTCTTGAGGCTTGCTTGAGCCCATAAAGCGCCTTAGAGAGTTTGTAAACGTGGTTAGGGTACTCACTATCTTCAAAGCCGGGAGGTTGCTCAACATAGACCTCTTCCTTGATTGGTCCATTGAGGAAGGCACTCTTCACGTCCATTTGATAGAGCTTAAAGCCATGGTAAGTAGCATAGGCAAGTAATAAGCGAATTGATTCAAGCCTAGCTACAGGTGCATAGGTTTCACCGAAATCCAAACCTTTGACTTGTGAATAACCCTTGGCCACAAGTCGGGCTTTGTTCCTTGTCACCACACCATGCTCATCTTGCTTGTTGCAGAATACCCATTTGGTTCCTACAACATTTTGATTAGGGCGTGGAACTAAATGCCATACCTCATTCCTCGTGAAGTTGTTGAGCTCCTCTTGCATTGCCAGCACCCAATCTGAATCTCTTAGTGCATCCTCTACCTTGTATGGCTTAATAGAGGACACAAAAGAGTAATGTTCACAAAAATGAGCGATTCGAGATCGAGTAGTTACCCCCTTATGAATGTCACCGAGAATTGAGTTCACGGGGTGATCTCTTTGAATCGCTTGATGGACTCTTAGGTGTGGCGGTCTTTGACCTTGTACTTCTTGATCATCTTCCTTGTCTTGATCATTGTCATCTCTCCCTTTATCATTGTCCTCCTCTTGAGGTGGCTCATCTTCTTGATCTTCTTCTTCATTGTCTTGAGCTTGATCCTCATCTTGGGTTGGTGGAGATGCTTGATTTGAAGATGATGGTTGATCTTGAGATTGTGTAGGTTCTTTGAATTCCTTAGGACACACATCCCCAATGGACATGTTCCTTAGCGCGACACACGGAGCCTCTTCATCATCTAGCTCATCAAGATCAACTTGCTCCACTTGGGAGCCATTAGTCTCATCAAACACAATGTCACAAGAAACCTCAACTAATCCAGTGGATTTGTTGAAGACTCTATTTGCCCTTGTGTTTGAATCATAACCAAGTAAAAAGCCTTCTACAGCCTTAGGAGCAAATCTAGATTTTCTACCTCTTTTAATAAGAATAAAACATTTGCTACCAAAGACTCTAAAATATGAAACATTGGGCTTTTTATCGGTGAGGAGTTCGTAAGATGTCTTCTTGAGGATTCGGTGAAGGTAGAGCCGGTTGATGGAGTAGCAAGCGGTGTTAATCGCCTCAGCCCAAAATCGGTCCAGAGTCTTGTACTCATCAAGCGTTGTCCTCACCATGTCCAGTAGAGTTTTATTCTTCCTCTCCATTACACCATTTTGTTGAGGTGTGTGGGAGAAGAGAACTCATGCTTGATGCCCTCATCCTCAAGGAAGCCTTCTATTTGAGATTTCTTAAACTCCGGCCCGTTGTCGCTTCTTATCTTTTTGATTCTCAGTCCGAATTCATTTTGAGCTCGTCTCAAGAATCCCTGTAAAGTCTCTTGGGTTTGAGATTTTTCCTGCAAAAAGAATACCCAAGTGAAGCAAGAATAGTCATCCACAATTGCAAGACAATACTTACTCCTGTCGATGCTTATGTAAGCAATCGGGCCGAATAAATCCATGTGGAGTAGCTCAAGCAGCCTGTCGGTCGTCATGATGTTCTTGTATGGATGATGGGAACCAACTTGCTTTCCTGCTTGGCATGCGCTACAAACCCTGTCTTTCTCAAAATGAACATAGGTTAGTCCCAAAATGTGTTCTCCCTTTAGAAGCTTGTGAAGATTCTTCATCCCAACATGGGCTAGTCGGCGATGCCAGAGCCAACCCATATTAGTCTTAGCAATTAAGCAAGTATCGAGTTCAGCTCTATTAAAATCAACTAAGTATAGCTGACCCTCTAATACTCCCTTAAATACTACTGAATCATCACTTCTTCTAAAGACAGTAACACCTATATCCGTAAAAAGACAGTTGTAACCCATTTTGCATAATTGAGATACAAAAAGCAAATTGTAATCTAAAGAATCTACAAGAAAAACATTGGAAATGGAATGGTCAGGTGATATATCAATTTTACCAAGTCCTTTGACCAAACCTTGGTTTCCATACCCGAATGTGATAGCTCTTTGGGGATCTTCGTTTTCTCGTAGGAGGAGAACATCTTTTTCTCCCCTATCATGTGGTTCGTGCATCCGCTATCAATAATCTAACTTGAGCCCCCGGATGCATAAACCTGCAAAACAATTTAGGCCTTATTCTTAGGTACCCAAATGGTCTTGGGTCCTTTCACATTAGAAACAAGCACCTTGGGAACCCAAACACAAGTCTTTGATCCCTTATGTTTGCCCCAACATATTTGGCAACTACTTTGCCTGATTTGTTAGTTAAAACATAAGCAGCATCAAAAGTCCTAAATAAAATGTTATGGTCATTTGATGTAGTAGGAGTTTTCTTTTTAGGCATTTTAAAATGAGTGGAATGCCTAGAGCTAGATGCCTCATTCTTATACATATAAGCATGGTGAGAAACAGAATGAGATTTCTTAGCATGAATTCTCCTAATCTTGTGCTCAGGATAACCAGCACGATATAAAATGTAACCCTCGTTATCCTAAGCTATGGGAGCCTTGCCCTTAACAAAATTAGACAATCTTTTGGGGGCATTAAGCTTGACATTGCTTCCTTGTTGGAAACCAATGCCATCCTTGATGTCAGGGCGTCTCCCATTATAGAGCATGCTTCTAGCAAATTTAAAATTTTCATTCTCTATCTCATGCTCATTGATTTTAGCAGTTAGTTGAGCTATGTGATCATTTTGTTGTTTAATTAAGGCAAGGTGATCATGGATAGCATCAACATTTATATCTCTACATCTAGTACAAATAGTAACATGATCAACACTAGATGTAGAGGGTTTGCAAGTATTTAATTCATCAATCTTAGCATGTAAAATAGCATTCTCATTTCTAAGATTGGAAATAGAAACATTGCAAACATTCAAATCTTAAGCCTTAGAAATTAACTTATCATTCTCAGATTTAAGGCTAGCAATTGATTCATTCAATTTATCAATCTTAGCAATTAAACTAGCATTTTCATTTCTAAGATTGTCAATTGAATCATGGCAAACATTTGATTTCTCAACCTTAGCAATTAAATTAGTATTCTCGGTTCTAAGGTTGGAAATAGTGTCATGACAAATGCTAAGCTCTCTAGTCAAGTTTTCACATTTTTCTATCTCCTGAGCATAAGCATTCTTTACCTTAACATGCTTTTTATTTTCCTTAATAAGGAATTCCTCTTGGCTATCCAAGAGTTCATCCTTCTCATGGATAGCACCTATTAATTCATTTAATTTTTCTTTTTGTTGCATGTTAAGGTTGGCAAAAAGACTAAGCAAGTTATCTTCATCATCACTAGAACTACCCTCATCACTAGATATAGTATACTTGGGGGTGGTTCTAGCTTGTACCTTCTTTTTCTTGCCGTCCTTTGCCATGAAGCATTTGTGGCCTACGTTGGGGAAGGTAGGTCCCTTGTTGACAGCGATGTTGGCGGCGTCCTCGTCGGAGGAGGAGTCGGTGGAGCTCATGTCGGAATCCCATTCCCGACACACGTGGGCATCGCCGCCCTTCTTCTTGTAGTATCTCTTCTTATCCTTCTTCTTCCCTCTCTTGTCGTCGCCCCTGACACTGTCACTAGATATATGACATTTTGCAATAAAATGACCGGGCTTACCACACTTGTAGCACACCCTTTTGGAACGGGTCTTGTAGTCTCTCCCCTTCCTTTGCTTGAGGATTTGGCGAAAGCTTTTGATGATGAGCGCCATTTCCTCGTTGTCGAGCTTGGAGGCGTCGATGGGGAGCCTACTTCAGGTAGACTCCTCTTTCTTTTCCTCCATCGCTTTGAATGCAACGGGTTGCACCTCGGGTGTCACTACTAAAAATATGCTTATTTAAGACATACATCTTAAGACAAATATCAGTGCATTTTATAGAAGTGTCTTTTATCATATGGTGATGAGTAAGGTAAGACGATTTGTTGGAGATCCGTCTTTAATGAAGAAGGTTTTTGAGACATATATATGGTAGGAAATGTCTTATATTGATTTAATACATATTGATTTTGAAAACCGTCTCAAATAAATATACCTTTTGAGGCATTAAGTTTACAAGAATTGTCTTATATTTTGATTAGTATATTAGACACTTCTGTATATGAAACCATCTCAAATAAAGATATTATTAGAGTCATCTAGACTATACAAACTGTCTTAGATGTTAGTGGGTATACTAGAAACTTGTAAGCATAAAACCGTCTTTGTATGATATTTCTGATAAGACATATTGTGAAAAACGTAGTAAATAGTAAATTATGCTTAGATTGACCTAAATATGTTCCATAGTGTTTCTAAAGCGCAAAACATGTTTGAATCATGTTAACATATCATGTAGAAGTCCCCGTAATTATTCGATTTTTTTTCGATTAGCTTTTTTTTTTAAAAGAAAAATCTAATTATGTGTTTGTAGGGATGGCCCATCGATCACTAAAAGTCTAGAAATTTAACCACTTATGATCGGTCGCTATATAGTTAAGTGTGTGACTGATAGTGGGTCACTATATAGACAGGTTGGATGATAGAAACATCTCTTTACATTTAAAATCGAGAGGATTTCTCTAGGTGGAGCTATCCACGTCGCCCCAAAAACCACATCCGTCCATGCGACTTGATCCATTTCACGCGGCCATCCGGCTGGCTTCTTTCACTTTGGAACCCTCGCGAGGCCGCCATCCCCTTCTCTCTCCCTTCTTTCATCTCCCCCTCCCCATCCGGATCCTCCGCCGCCGGTTCCCCATTGCTGCCTCCACCGCCCCCGCTCCGAGGAGGGCCACAAAGAGAGGACAGTGTAGTGGCAATAACATTAGCTCTCGTAGAAGGCTAGGACCAACAATTTTGATTCATACGGTAGAACAAGTTTAGATAACATGCGTAGCCACTAAAGTTTTTTTTGAGAGTCGATGAACCAGCTGTGCAGGCTGTGCTGGGCTTAAAGGACCGGAATTTAAGACCCGGTCCAGATCTACCTTCGGGCTATATTAACACATTCTATATTATTTCGTGCTGGATCGTGCTTTGAGCTTCTATTTTTTATTCTGCTCTTGCTGCCAAAAAGTCCGGCCCATATTTCAGCATAGACTGTAGTAGTCGGCCCAAATAGCCTGCCAAGCCCACCTGCGACGTCAAACGAAAGGACTGCCCTAACCTCGTGCAGTCGTGCCCGCTTGTTTCACTTGCTCGCCTTCACCCCTCGCCGCCGCCGTCGCCGCCGTCGCAAGCGACGATGCTCGACATCAACTTGTTCCGCACTGACAAGGGCGGCAACCCGGACCTTATTCACGAGTCCCAGTGCAGTCGGTTCGCCTCCGTCGAGCTCGTCGACGAGGTCATCGCCCTCGACAAGGCATGGCGCGAAAGTAAGTGTCCACTCTCCTCGTTACCCTGCCCCCGTCTCCTTCCTCACAGGCTGGTCTCTGACTCTGAGGCGTCCTCATGCTGCAGGGCAGTTCGAGCTGGATAAGATCCGGCAGGAGCTCAACGCTACCAGCAAGAAGATCGACAAGCTCAAAGCCGTACGTTCCGTCTAGAATTGTGAAGCGCTCGTCATCCCTTTTTCTTCTCGGGGTTCTGGGTTTCATGTGAGTGACTGTGGCGTGTTTCTTTGCAGAGCAAGCAAGAAGAGGAAGCAAAGAAGCTCATGGAAATTTAGTTGGTGTTTGTTCTGGCTATTTGCTTTCCACTGAAGTAACCGTTAGACTGTAGTGTGACATCCTAAATATTAGCTCCACTGTCAACTCCAACCCTGATTCTCACACTCACAATTTGATTGTTGGAATTCTAATTGTGCTTTAGGGTTCTATGTGAAGATACAAAAAAATATTGCATTCCTATTCTGGTCCCGTATTGAAATTGCCAGTGGTCCCTCTGAATTTTGATCCAATTGTTATAAATTTCAGATGAACTGAATAAAACTACTACTTGTAGGCAAACAATAAAATTGTACGGGCATTTGGAGAGAAGAGAGTAGAGGATAATTTGAAGAACCACGTGGACCTTTGCAGGATGCTTGATATTGTCGCATTGGAAAAGGGTATATGCTCTCAACTTTTCTCTATTTACATGTGCTTTTTTACCGCCAGTATTGCTTGTGTTAAGCATGTTTCAAAGTTATTACAAACCTGACTGTGGAGAGAATCTGAGTATCGTGGAGATTACATGTGGAGGAAGATAAAAGAGTCGATAGAGTTTAAGATGTAGAAAGTGGTGGTTTCCTACTATCGCAACGACTCGACCGATTTTGTGTTCACGTTGATTTTAGACGGTTTTGACTAAAGTGATTCTCATAGAAGTGGGCTGAAAAGCCGCGGGAATTTTTTGGGACTGTTTGATCAGCTTGGAGGGTGGAGATTAGGGATTTTTTGTGCTATTGCGGGTTGAGAAATGCGAGCATCGGGTAGCAGATGGGCTCATACGGCTAATTCAGCTGCCGCGGCAACAGAGTGCGCGATGGGACGAACGGTGGTGGGCCCATCCGTGATCCGGCAAAGCAGTGGTTGCACGATTGAGAACGGAGCTGAATCTTTAGACCTGTTTTTAGTGTTTATATATATATATATGTATATATATATGTATGTACCTATCTAACATGAATAGGACATAATAAATAGCTATGCTTAGCGTGAAGTATATATGAGAATACAGCAAGGAAATAAGTCAATGGACTTGTTGTCCTCGGAGTCGCAATTGCTAGAAATTGGAGTTGTGCTCGTTCAGCTCGATGGTCTGACTTCCAGAATCAGTTAGGAATTAGATTAATAAGTGGAGACTAACCTCTGTCAGAAATTATGGGAAAACACTACTAGAGATATGCTTATTTAAGACGCACATTTTAAGATGGATATCACTGTTCAGCTTCAAGATCATATCATGTAGCAAAAGAATTACATCTGCCAACTCTTTCACATGGATTTTTAAAATCTGTAGTGTTTAAAGAACTAGAAATGGATTTGCTTGTTTCTAATTCATTTTGCCTGTTGGATATCGATATGCACATGCATTTTCAGGTAAATTCATTCCTTCTACTTTACATCCATTTTTTATTTCCTTGCAGCCATTGTCTCAGATAGATAACCTTCTGCAGACATCTTATGATCAAGGGGACAAATGAGATCATGCCAACTCTACTCCATGTACTGCTGGTGTCACAGGTTTGCCCACTAAGCTTGATTGCATTTTGCTTCACTTATCTATGGATTTATGGTTCTGTACTACAATTCTAAAACTTGTTTTTGAGTTGGATCATTTAGCTGTATTCCCCAAGAGCTTTTTACTTAAGTATCTGGGATACGAGAGAACATAGTTTTGTTCACAATAATGCAACCATTACATCTTTTTTATCATAGAAACTTGGAGACATAATGGAGATGGTGTTTGATGGGCGCTATGTAATTATGATGACGACAATTTTTTCAATCTACACAGGATTAATATACAATGAAGATGTTGATTCTTGGAGTTGCACGAAATAACCTTGTGATTGTGATTAGTTACTTCAAAGCGTTTTTTGGTCTTAATGCATGGTAAGTTTATTCACCTTTTATTTCATCAGACATTATGACATTCCATTTTGAGACAAGGATCTACAACAATTATGTAGAAGCAATCCTTTAACAACATATGTTACAGTTAATATATTATGTTTTTTCTACATGTACTCATTTGAAACAAGTACCAGTTCATTCCTCAGCTGATCTTCTTGAACAACTTATTTGGTTACCTGTCCTTGCTAATTATTATTAAGGGGTGAAATGCAGATCTATACCATGTTATGATGTACATGTTCTTTAGCCCAACAAATGATTTTTGTGAGAACTAGTTTTTTGTGAGATCTATACCATGTTAGTCCAGAAGACAGTGCATGTCTATATTCCTTGTTGGTAAGTTCTCTTCTGTGAAGCAGACTGATCTATCATGCCTAACCACTCGCCTTCTCTAACACCAGCTTATTCTACTTCTACTTGCTTTAGTGTTTGTGCCTTGGATGTAGTAATACTACATTGTTAAATTATTTTTCTTTACAAACAAATATATAACCTTATGAATACTAGAAATTGACGTTGCTAATAATAGAGCAAAGAGACCTACACATATCTAAAACATAGAACCCCACAGTTCTAAAGTCGTATGACCTATATTCTCTATTTCATACATAATTACTTACTAATTCCTTGGTTATTTTCAATAGGATGGGAGAGTGTCGGATGCTTCTTCATATACTATTTCTTGGTCCATCAAATCTGCTTGACTCAAATGCAAGTTTTGCTCAAATGTGGCAAAAATAATTGTCTCACCAATTGTCAGCGCGCCTGTTTCCAGCAAAGTTTCAGAGAAGGTAAGTTTATTTGATAGATGCAAAATCTAGCATAATTCTATCATTTTATACACATCTATATGACCTTTGTGATATGTCACAATATGAGGTGTTCAAATGTGTCTAACTACTAATTATTGTCTTCTCCTATTTGTTTTACAGGAAAAGATGGAATGTAACTCAAATTTTGGTGGCCGCACAAGTGTGGAGACTTGAATTCATATATACTTAGTTAGGCTCAATATTAGTGCAAACAGTTGATAACCAAGTTTTTCAATTAGTATTTAGTTTTGGCTTTAGAGTACACTTATGTATGAGTTATTTGACAATATTTATTTATGAGATATTGAATGGTACTTATCTATATTATATTAGTTACAATGTTATTAAATATATGTGTATGTATATTTCTCTTTCAAATTATTTTAATGTGGTATCTAAAAATGAGTATAAATTGAAGAATGTACCGCTATGTAAGTCATTTCATTTAAATCTTAATAAGACACTTCCCAAAACGTCTAATATTAGTCTCCTAAATAAGACAGTTTCTAAAACGTCCAATACCAGTCTCTTAAATAAGATGGTTTTTCTGTTGCAAGTGTCTATTATTATAGGATATTCTAGTCAGTTTGATAAATACTTTGTGACTTATCATGTTCGTATTTTCGATGGTTCTTTAGAAGAAGTGTCTTAAACAAAAAACTAATTTAAGACGGTTTATTGGACAAAATGACTTAAACAAATACCTTTTTTAGACGGTTGTAAATTAAAAACTGTCTTATATAATATCTTTTAAGACGGTTTATAACCATCTCAGATGTGGAACATCTTTTGCGACTCCATCAAATTTGGACACTTCATAAGCGTCTTAATAGCTAAAAAATAACCATCTCATATGACACGATTTGTAGTAGTGTGTGGAGGTGGCGCCTTGCTCAAAGTTGACAATTTGTTTGGAGCCTTTGATCATCAATTCAAAGCTCACAAACTTTCCTATAACCTCCTCGGGAGACATTAGCTTATATCTAGGATCACCACGTATTAATTGAACTTGTGTAGGATTACGAAAAACGAGTGATCTTAGAATAACCTTGACCATTTCATGGTCATCCCATTTGGTGCTCTTGAGGTTGCGCACTTGATTCACCAAGGTTTTGAGCCGGTTGTACATTGCTTGTAGCTCCTCTCCTTGGTTGAGGACGAATCGATCGAGCTCCCCCTTGATCGTCTCCCGCTTGGTGATCTTTGTCACCTCATCCCCTACGTGTGCAATCTTTAGTACATCCCAAATCTCTTTGGCACTTTTTAGCCCTTGCACCTTATTATACTCCTCTCAACATAGAGAGGCGAGGAGTATAGTGGTGGCTTGGGAGTCAAAATGTCGGATTTGGGTGACCTCGTCTGAATCATATCCTTCATCCCCCACGGATGGTACCTGCGCTCCAAACTCAACAATATCCCATATGCTTGCGTGGAGTGAGGTTAGATGATGCTTCATTTTATCACTCCACATACAATAATCTTCACCGTAAAAAATCGATGGTTTGCCTAATGGGACGAAAGTAAAGGAGTGCGTTTAGAAATGCGAGGATAGCGTAGGGGGATCTTACTAAACTTCTTGTGCTCATGGCGCTTAGAAGTGACGGACGGCGCGTCGGAGCCGGAGGTGGAGGGCGACGAAGAATTGGTCTCGTAGTAGACCTTCTTCATTTTCTTCTTCTTGTCGCCACTCCAGTGCGACTTGACGCGGGGAGGTGATTCCTCCCTTCCTTTGGCGCCGGACTCCCTTGATGGAGCCTTCCCGTGGCTTGTAGCCGTTTTCATCTCCCTCTTGGTGTGATCTCTCGACATCACTTCGAGTTGTTAAACTCTAATGAAGCACCGGGCTTTGATACCAATTGAAAGTCTCCTAGAGGGGCGGTGGATAGGCGGAAACTGAAATTTACAAACTTTAAGCACACTACAAGCTAGGGTTAGCATTAGAATAAAATCCATGTTCGAAAGAGAGGGGAAAACAAATCAACCAAGAAAGTAAAACGAATGACACAGTGATTTGTTTTACTGAGGTTCGGTTCCAATGAACCTAGTCCCCATTGTGGTGGTCACAAAGACTGGGTCTCTTTCAACCCTTTCCCTCTCTCAAACGGTCACTTAGACCGAGTGAGCTTTCTCCTTAATCAAACGGGTCACTTAGACCACACAACGACCACCACACGCTTGGTGTCTCTTGCTTTGATTACAAGTCACTTAGAGAACAAGATTGAGGAAGAAGAAAGCCAACCAAGCAAACAAGAGCACAAGAAAACACAAATGATCCTCTCACAAGTCTAAATGCGCTAGAGTTAATTTTGAGACTTTGAGCGGATTGATCTCTTGAATTGTGTATTTGGAGTGGTGTATATTGCTCTTGTATTGAATGAGATGTAGTGAATGCTTGGATGGTTGGAGTGGAGGTGGTTGTGGGGTACTTATAGCAAGAAACCCGTCAATCCCTCGAATCTAGTCCGACGAGGCCTCTGACAGGATCAAGTACCACAGTCTCACTCGATGGTGAGTCACAGAGCAAATACAATAAAGCATAAAACCAAACATTAAGGAGTATTAAATTATTACATCATCATCGGTGTTTCTTTGCAAAAGTAGTCATCATTGTTCGAAGTGCAGCGGAATAAAACTAACGGTAAGTAAACAGAGAGATGGGGAAGCCTGTCCCATCACTCCTCATGCTCCTCCTCAGCCAAGGCGGGGTCCCACTCGACAGTCCAACCCGGTGGCAATATAGACGGCCAAGTCACTCCAGCAACCATATCCTCCAGAGAACCTGTAAAATTATGCCACAAGCAAGGCTGAGTATACTAATACTCAGCTAGACTTACCCGGTGTGAGGAGTCTACTCCTCTACCTCTAGACATGCAGCTGTTTGGATGTGGGGTTTGGTTGCCAAAAGCACTAGCTGAGTTTATAAATCAAGTTTTAGCTTTGTCAAGTTTAAGTGTGACTCTCTTAAGGCTAAATATGTACTATCTACTCATACATAGTAGCAAACATTTTTAGCAATCAACATCTTGTATCAACTCATCATATTTCCACTTGTTACTCAATGCAGTACAATAGATCAAGCAGTCTCATTAGCTGCGAGAAGTAGACGATTCGAATCGAGTTTATCCTTGCAAGGTAAACCTAAACACACGACATGTAGGGGCACTCCGTCCCCACACATATCAACCGTCCCCATCGATTCCCTGGCAACAGAAAGGGGCTCACCGCCTTGGTGTACAATGCCTCACTGACCCCGACTGCCATCGTGCAGTGACCGCACTTGTACCCACCATAACCGGAATGGGAGACCACATCTCAGGTCGCGTGAGGAGGGCAATCTGCGGGCAGGTTCACTCAGGTACTAGGCTTACCGATTTACCATATTTCTCGGTATGTGTTTAGTACGTTCAAACGCTTGACACAGGTATCCGCACGTTAATCCTTATTCCAATTTCCCATCTCGTAGACAACCAATCCCCATGGATTGTTGTCCACAGGCCAGCATCATTATGATATGAAAGTGGGTACAACCAATTCCTGACCTCGCGCGAGTGCTAGAAAATCACTCGACTTCTACCGAGATTCTAATTAATAAAGTAGCTACTCGACCTAGCATACTAGTATCCATCTCAATAGGATTCCTGAGATCATGCAACTAGGGTTTCAAACAACTCCTACACCTAAGTGCACATTCAATCCTACAATCATTAAGTATAGTAAAATAGCATAAATAACAGGTTATGCATAAACCGGGGCTTGCCTTCCAAAGCTGTGGCAGGCAGATCCTCTGGTGCAGGTTCTGGTGCTCGATCCGGGGCTACCTCCTGAGCAACACCTTGCTCTAGCACGAGGACGTACTCTCCGTCAGCGAGGTTGCAGTCTATCGAATGCAATGAAGATGTATGTCATGATTATGCAGGATTTAATACCATTAAGCTAAAGGAAGAAAAACTAAGTTAGTTAGTAACTTTGGGTTTCTTGGTCATACGTGGCCTTTAGTGGTTTGTGCCTATCACTCTAGGCTTAGGTTTTGTTAAGGGTAAGCATAATGGATTTGTATTTTCCCTTACATATTTCAGTGGGAAAATTAAAAAGGGTTTTGCTAGTTGGGTTAGGGTGACACAAGTTTCCATTATCAATTTTCCCTTTTTTCATTTTCTAATTAAGAATTCTAGTGTGGGTTTGAACTACAACAGTGGTATAACTTTTCCCAAAACTTTTGTAAAAATTTCAGTGGGTTACTATTGGTCACTGTAGTCTGTCATATGAATTTGAGGTCCAGAATAAAAAGAGTAGGCCTTGGACAAAAATAACAAAAGTTGGGCAAAGGAGGTCACTTTGCACTACAACTCTTAACTAGGGGTAAGTTCTGTCCTAAGGGTCATTTTTGTTGGTATCTAATAGTAATAACAAGCTTTTGTGCCAAAAATCACAGAGAGTTAATTGATGGTTATTTAGTTGTGATTTTCTAAAGTTAAATGCCCAAAAGGCACTTTCTACTGCCTTGTTATTTGAAAAATGTCAAACAGCAGATTTCATATTTTTCCTATGTTCTTAATAACAAAACATTAATTATCCCAAGGTTTGGGGTGTTTTCACCTTGGGGTTATTTTTCTAGGGTTTTTCTAAGTTTTCCTTGTTTTCTTAAAATAAAAGGTATCCCAATTATTTTGTACTAAACCAGGGTATAATAAATTTTTCTAGTGAACTATACTGAATAAGTAGACTAACAAAAATATGGGTGCTCCCTGGTTCCTTATTTAAACCTTCATTAACATTTTCTTTAACTTTAGGCTAAAAAGGGTTTAAATGGTAAACTCTATCTCAACTGGGTGTACAGAGGGGTTTATTATTTTTAAACAGGTTAGGAAGTAATTAGGTACTTCTCCAAATTTTCTTAGCCTCAGTCTAACAGTGTAACCATTTTTCCTCCTATTATTTAGCTTTTGGTTAAATCAATATTTAAATCAAAACCTTAAAGTTTTCTGTAACACTTAGGGGTTTTATATTTTTCTTAAGTAGTTTACATTATTTAAGATCTGGCAAAATTGGTTTGACTCAATTTGGGTGAACAAAACAGAAGATATGAATTGTTTAAGCTCTGTTTGAATTTAAATCAGATTTTTTTTAAAAGGTTTCCTGGAAAAACCACTTTGCACCGAAGTCCTCGGGTTCTTTCCAAACTAACTCTCTCAGTTATACCCCTGCGCTACTATTCCTCTGAGTCACTGACAACGCGCAAAACCCCCTAGCCTTTTCTTCTTCTCCCCCGCGGTCCCTCCCTAGGTTTAAACAGTTCCTGGAAAAGAGAAAAGGGCGGCGTGGCTTACCGGCGGCGAGAGAGGTCCGGCGAGGGGCGGGGTTGGCTCCGGGAGGTCTTGGCGGTCACAACGGTGTACGGCTCGACGGCGGGGGTGGCCGGAATCGTCCGGTCCACGTGCGCAGGCGGGTGCTCTCGTCGGCGGCGGTTGTTCCGGCTAAATCACGGCGATCTAGTTCAATCCAATGGCACAGTGAGCTTCACGGGGTGACGTAGAGGCTATGTGCACAAGGAATTAAAGAATAGAGCAGAGGATTACCCGGTCTACGCTTACTGGCGGTCGGGTGGAGTCCGGCGACCGTGGACTGGCTTCTCCGGCGAAGCAAACTCCGATTCCTCGCTCGGGGAGCTTCACCGAGGTGTGCACAGTCTTCTCCGAGGGTTGGACGGGGTTGGGAAGGGTTCTGTTGGCCGGTCTACAGTGGCGGGGGATCGGGCGGCCGCGGGCACGCCGTGCACGGGCAAGCGCCGGTGGTTTTGGGCTCCGGTGAGGTCGAGCGCGTGCGGAGGGGTACGGTCGAAATCCCTGGGTGCTTTATAGGCGTAGGCGCGGGCCGTGGCGCCGGCTTGGCTTTGGCGCGACGCGGGGCACGCGGGGGCGTGCGTCGGGCGTGCTCTGGCGAGCTCAGAGCGCGTCGAACACATGGCTCTTTGCTTCTGCCTCTGTTCTTCCCTCTGCTGAGCGGCCAAAACGTACGAATCTTGCCCTAGGACCTGTGAGAGATCTCTTCCCTGCACCTAGAGCTACCTAGTTCATGTGAGTTCCAAGGGTAGATGTGGCCGGGTTAGAGAGATACAGGGGTGGGAAGTCGGCTATGTCAGAGATGTCCAAACCGAGACAAAACTTGTGCCAAGTCGTGTCAAATGACTTAGGGTTGGGCTCAACCCTTTCCAGGGTGTTCTAGAGGTAATTTGGCGCCACTTTGTCAATTGGGTCGAAATGTTTTGAAGTTTGAATGAGGGTGAACATGTGTGGTCTTTGGCCAAAGGTTGGTTTTGGACTTAGAAAAATCCTGATTTTTCTATTGTGCTCAACCCTTGGGTGAACCTTTTGGGGCTTTTCTGGAATCTTTTTGGGGTTACTTTCTTACTATTATTTGTAGGTTATTAAGTGTACTACAAATTTTATATTTGGCCCAAGTCATGATCATATGGTTTTCATGACCCTTTGGTCATAATTATTTCTAGGGTTCTCATTGTTCAAAGTGGTTTGCATTAGGGTTTTGGGCAATTCTCCCCTTTAGAGGTGCATGATAGGTTAGGGTACGATATCTAAGATGGGTTGCACTTGCTTAGGATTTTGATTTCCAAGTTTGGTGCACTTTGCTCCAACTAAACCACATGTGATAGTAGGTTTAAATGGTGTAGCCTTGGGTGAACACCCAAAGTGACACCTGAGGTGTTACAGCCCTCCCCCCTAAAAGGAATCTCGTCCCGAGATTCTAGGGAGAGCCCTTTGGAGGGGTGCCAAGAAGGTGTGCTGGTGCGTTGCTCCTGTCTCTGCTCAGATCTCTCTAGTTAACTGCTCTTCGAATGTCATTCTCTTTGCGACTTCAGAAGGAAGTCCTTTTTAAGTCAAAACCACAACTTAGACTACCCTTAACATCTAAGTTTTTCTTATATTTGTATTCAAAGGGCAGGTGGGGGTGGGGTTTTGGGTTACATACCGACTCCTTTGGGCAGAAAGTCGGGGAAGCGAGAGCGTAGAAAATCCTCAGTCTCCCATGTAGCTTCTTCTACTGAATGGTGACTCCACTAAACCTTATACATTCTGATCGACTTTGCCTGCGTTGACCTCTCTTTCTGATCCAATACCTTGATAGGGTACTCTTGATAGGACAAGTCTGGTTCTATCTCAAGGTCTGGTTCAGGTAGCACTTCAGTGGGTAGGCGGACACATTTCCGTAGCTGAGATACATGAAACACATTGTGAACTGCTGACATGTGAGGTGGCAATTTCAATTGATAGGCTACGGGTCCACAACTTGCTTTGATCTCATAGGGTCCAATGTAGCGAGGAGCTAACTTGCCCTTGATCCCAAATCTCTGGACACCCTTGGTGGGTGACACCTTAAGATAAACATGCTCCCCCACTTCAAACTGCAGAGGTTTCCGCCTCTTATCATGATAACTCTTTTGCCTGGCTTGAGCAGCTTCTAAGTTCTTAATGACCCTGACCTTTTCCTCTGCTTCAAGTACCAAATCTGGCCCAAATATTTCCCTCTCTCCTGCTTGAGACCAATTCAGCGGGGTCCTACACCTTCTCCCATACAAGGCTTCAAAAGGTGTCATCTTCAAACTGGACTGGTAGCTGTTATTATAAGAAAACTCTGCCAAAGAAAGACATTTGTCCCAATCCTTTCTGTAGTGTAGTACACATGCTCGCAACATGTCTTCGAGGATTTGATTTACTCTCTCTGTCTGGCCATCTGTTTGAGGATGGTATGCTGAGCTTCGTATTACATGGGTCCCAAGTGATTCTTGTAGCTGCTCTCAAAAGTGTGCCACAAACAGTGCTCCTCTGTCAGATACAATGGTCTTTGGAATACCATTCAACCGCACTATTTGATCAACATAAACTTCTGCATATTTCTCTGTCTTGTGGGTGGTATGCACTGGTAAGAAATGAGCGGTCTTGGTCATTCTGTCTACAATAACCCAAATGGAATCATGGTGCCTGGAGGTATTGGGCAATCCCACGATAAAATCCATGCAGATGTCCTCCCATTTCCAAGATGGTATGGGAAGGGGTTGCAAAGGGCCTGCTGCCTTCAAATGACTGGCTTTGATTCTCTGGCAGGTATCGCACTCAGATATGTACTTGGCAATTTCCCTCTTCATTCTGGTCCGCCAGTACAAGGATCTGAGATCATGATACATCTTGTTGCTGCCGGGGTGCATGGAGAATTTTGAAAGGTGAGCTTCATCCAATATCTTCTTTCTGAGCTCAGGGTCCTTGGGAACAACCAATCGATCTCCAAACCATAGAATTCCCTTGCTGTCCTGACGGAAGCACTTGTATTTCTCTGCCTTCTGCTTGATCATTTCTTTGATAACCTGAACACCCTTGTCTTCAATCTGTGCCCTAACTATTTGCTCTTGTAATGTGGGCTCCACCGAGATATAATTTAAATCACCTCAAGAAACCACTTCCAGGTTCAGCTTGCACAATTCATCACACAGGGTGGTAACTCTTGCATCCATGTTCATACAATTGCACTGGGCCTTTCTGCTCAAGGCATCTGCCACAACATTGGCTTTGCCCGGATGGTAATGCACCTCTAAATCATAGTCCTTGATTAACTCTAACCATCTCCTCTGCCTCATGTTAAGATCTGCCTGAGTGAAAATGTATTTGAGACTCTTGTGATCAGTGTAAATGTTACAGTGAGCTCCCATCAAGTAGTGTCTCCATATCTTGAGAGCATGAACCACGGCTGCTAACTCCAGATCATGTGTAGGGTAGTTCTGCTCATGGGGTCTGAGTGCTCGGGAGGCATAAGCAATTACTCTGTTATCTTGCATTAAGACACATCCCAATCTAGTACCAGAAGCATCACAATAAACTTCAAAGGGCTTGATGTTATCAGGTTGAGCTAGCACTGGGGCTGTTGTCAAATGCTGCCTTAGTGTATGAAAGGCGTCTTCGCACTTTTGGCTCCAATTATATTTGACTCCCTTCTTCAACAGTTCAGTCATTGGCTTGGCAATTCTAGAGAAATCCGGAATAAATCGTCGATAATACCCTGCCAATCCCAGAAAACTCCGAATCTGCCGCACTGTGGTAGAAGGTTTCCAATCCATCACCTCTTGTACCTTCTCAGGATCCACAGATATCCCATCCTGAGAAATTGTGTGACCTAAGAATTTAATTTCCTTCAGCCAGAATTCACATTTAGATAATTTGGCATACAACTGATGGTCACGCAGCCTCTGAAGTACAGTATGCAAATGTTTAGTGTGCTCGGCTTCATTCTTGGAATAGACCAGAATATCATCAATGAAAACGACCACGAATTTGTCCAACTCTAGCATGAATATTGAGTTCATCAGGTACATAAAATAAGCCGGGGCATTGGTCAGCCCAAAAGACATCACCAAGAATTCATAGAGCCCATATCTGGTAGAGAAGGCCGTCTTGGGAATATCGCTGGCACGGATCTTGATCTGATGGTAAGCCGAGCGAAGATCTATCTTGGAGAATACCTTGGCTCCCACCAACTGACCAAACAAAACATCAATGCGAGGCAGTGGGTATTTGTTCTTGATGGTCACCGCATTGAGAGGGCGGTAATCAACACACATTCTCAACTCTCATCCTTTTTCTTCACAAATAAGGTCGGACATCCCCAAGGTGAAGTACTTGGGCGAATGAACCCCTTGTCCAACAACTCTTGCAGTTGTATTTTCAATTCTGCCAATTCCGCGGGAGGCATCCTATAGGGTCTCTTGGAGATAGGAGCAGTCCCGGGTTGCAATTCGATGGCGAACTCAATGTCTCTATCAGGTGGCATCCCTGGCAATTCATCCGGAAAGACATCTGGGTAGTCCCGGACCACTGGGATCCTTTCCACTGGTGACTCTATCATAGTGAATGCACAAGAACAGGTACAACCCTGATCAGGCAAATATAAAATAGTCTCGCCGTAAGCAGGGGAGTGAATCTCAATGGCCCTTGCTGCAATATCCAATACTTCCTGATGCCTAGATAACCAATCAGTTCCCAATATAATATCCACGCTATCCAGTCCTAAGATGAGAAGGGTGGTTCTAATCACAAGACTACCCAATTTCATAGGCACTTGCCTGTTGATTTGGTAGGTGGCAACCCTGCCTCCTGGTGTTGAAATTGTAATACCCCCATCGGTGTGGTGAAAAGGTAATTGGCACTTGGCACTAAATTTGGCACTGATAAAAACTGTGTGATGCACCAGAATAAAAAAGAACAATAGCAGGATAATTCAAAACTGTAAAGATACCAGTCATGACGGGTGCTCCCTCCGGAATATCAGCCATGGTGGTGAATTTTAGCCTGCCTTGCCTCACTTGCACCTTCTGCCGCTTGCCTTGGTTCTGATTAACATTCTGCCCCTGCCTCTGCTGGTTTCTGGGGCAATTCTTGGCATAATGTCCGGGGTTGCCACATGTGAAACACCTGTTGTCATTGGCTTGACGATGTTGCTACTACTGTTGATTGTTCCTCTGAGATGGAAACTGGGTACGGTTGGGTGCCTGTTGCTGCTGTGGTCCCCTGTTCTGAGTGTCAGACACAATCCTGAAACGCTGTGGCTAAGCTGAAGGTCCTGCCACAGGGGTCTTCCTCTTCTTCTCTGCCTGACGAGCTGTGATACAGTCCTCCTGAGAAATGGCCATGTTGACCAACTCATTATAGCTATTGGCCCTGACGATGTTGAGACGGTCACGGATCATAGTGCTGAGCCCCCTCCTGAACCTGTCCCTCTTCTTCTCGTCCGTGTCTGCATGATACCCAGCATACTGGCACAGGTCATTAAAGGCCTGAGCATACTGTAACACTGTCATGTTTCCCTGAGTGAGTGCCAGAAACTCGTTGAGCTTTCGGTCCATAATGCCTGCTGGTATATGGTGCCCCTGGAAGCTGCCTTGAACTCTCTCCATTCCACCTCTCGGTCATCTGGCTGCATAGCAAGAAAATGGTCCCACCAAGTCCTTGCGGGTCCGCGAAGCTGCTGGGTGGCGAACCTGACCTTAGTGACCTCTGAGCAAACTCCATGGAGTAGCGGGAATTTGGATTCCACTACTCTCAACCATACATCCGCATCGAGTGGGTCCTCTGCCCTAGTAAACAATGGTGGCTGGGTACTGAGGAACTCCTGGTAGGTGGCTGCTGCGGGGTGTCGCTGATGATCACCACCACCATAGTGCTGGGGTGGCGGCTGACGCTGAGCTAGCTGCCTCAAGATCTCATTCTGCTGGGCCATTAGCTCCTACAGAGTAGGAGGCGGTGGCGGCGGTGGAGGAACGCGCTCATTTTGACCACGACGCGCTCTCCCGGCCATCTGAAAAATCACATATATTCTCAATAACACATCCTTAAGGTTCAAGGTTCAATCGCGATGAAAGAGTCAAAAGGCGAAATTGATAGATTCTTGCATAAACATAAAGGATTTCACAAGGCATAAACTCTTCTTCTCAAATTAAGACTAACATCATCCATCAACCATGCTTCCAAAAGAGTTTATCACGATTACATCAATAGCCCAAAAGACTCAACTCTATCTAGCCTAGTACCCCAACGGTGCAAAAGCTAAGCTAGCTTCGAGGAGTCCTATCATCACCGACTTCTAACTCTATCCCTGAGACCTAGTGAGCGAACGAGGCAACACTCGACTCGGGGGAAGGTGGTCTCCCTGAGCCAGCAGTGTCCAAGCTGGAGGCAGGCTCCTCTCCTCCCTCAATGTCGACATCCTCGTTGGCCTCCATGTCCTGGATCTCCTGGTGATGCATATCCAGGTGCTCATTAGCCTCGGCAAGCTGCTGCTGGGTGTTGATAAGCTGATCCTCGAGAACCTCGATGGTGTTCTCCCTTGTTCCCACCAGTTCCTCAAGCTCTTGGATCTCATTTGACAGTTGCTCCACCTGTAAGTCTTTTTCCACCATCTCAGTGGACAAGTCAACCACAAGCTCCTCTCTGTTATCTAGGGTGATCTTAGTTGCCTCCAACAATGCCATTAGATGGGACATTGCCTCACCACGCGTCACTTGCAGACGGTACAGGGCATTCATGCACCACACTGTCAAGTGAGCAGTCTGACCTGGGTAGATAGCCCAGATGTCCTTGGCATGCTCCACTCGGTCCTTCCACATTGGGTCGTCCTCCTTCTCAGCTGGGAGCAAGCCAATGGGATGGGTGGACAACTCCAAGGGGTGGAATCCGCAGAAAGTGGTCAACCCGTGAAGAGCAATCGCCTCGATCGTATCCTCAGCCCGGTACCCAAAAGACTCGGAGTCCAGCGAACGCCAGCCTGGCTGCAGGGGATGAGGCTCCAGGGTCATCCTCATCCTACAGCGGGGCACTCGGTGCTTCTCGAACTGCTGCACCGCGTACTGGGGAGGCGTCGTGTAACCGGCCCCCTGATGTACCTCCCACAAAATACGAGGAAAGCCCTCTCGTGCAAGCCCGTCAGTGTGGGACAGTGCATTCCCTTCGTCTGAGGATCCGTGGGAAGTCATCTGTGTACGGTTAAGCGTAAGTAAAAGAAAAAGAATTATAAAAAGAAAAAGGAATCACAACTCAGCCTCTCTCTAACTACAACAATGGTACTGGGGTACTTAGTTGGTCATCATTTTGTATTAAAGTCCTTACCCAATTATCCATTAGTTTAATTAAGAATGCATGCATGCTCGTCCTGAACGACCTCACATCAACGAAAAAGGGGATAGGGAAGAACCCCCATCCCTTATAGTAGCCTGTAGGGCTCAATCACTTAGCCACCTAACTACCCCTCTATCATCCTAAGGCTTCACATCCTAGGTCTACCCTGATCGTCCTACGATCTATCCAACATTTGTTTCTACCAAGTTTTATTTTGAAAAAGGATGGTATTTATAGTTTATTGATTCCTCTGTGGTGGTACAAGCTCTGATACCAGCTGTGGCGGAACTGCCCGAATTATTCCAACTTAAGTGCCTAAGTCCCGCCTCAGAGGCTAGACCACACTTAAATGGGAATAACCCATCAATCCCTCGGATCTAGTCCGACGAGGCCACTGACAGGATCAAGTACCACAGTCTCACTCGATGGTGAGTCACAGAGCAAATACAATAAAGCATAAAACCAAACATTAAGGAGTATTAAATTATTACATCATCATCGGAGTTTCTTTGCAAAAGTAGTCATCATTGTTCGAAGTGCAGCGGAATAAAACTAACGGTAAGTAAACAGAGAGATGGGGAAGCCTGTCCCATCACTCCTCATGCTCCTCCTCAGCCGAGGCGGGGTCCCACTCGACAGTCCAACCCGGTGGCAAGATGGACGACCAAGTCACTCCAGCAACCATATCCTCCAGAGAACCTGTAAAATTATGCCACAAGCAAGGCTGAGTATACTAATACTCAGCTAGACTTACCCGGTGTGAGGAGTCTACTCCTCTACCTCTAGACATGCAACTGTTTGGCTGTGGGGTTTGGTTGCCAAAAGCACTAGCTGAGTTTATAAATCAAGTTTTAGCTTTGTCAAGTTTAAGTGTGACTCTCTTAAGGCTAAATATGTACTATCTACTCATACATAGTAGCAAACATTTTTAGCAATCAACATCTTGTATCAACTCATCATATTTCCACTTGTTACTCAATGCAGTACAATGGATCAAGCAGTCTCATTAGCTGCGAGAAGCAGACGAATCGAATCGAGTTTTATCCTTGCAAGGTAAACCTAAACACACGACATGTAGGGGCACTCCGTCCCCACACATATCAACCGTCCCCATCGATTCCCTGGCAACAGAAAGGGGCTCACCGCCTTGGCGTAGAATGCCTCACTGACCCCGACTGCCGTCGTGCAGTGACCGCACTTGTACCCACTATAACCAGAATGGGAGACCACGTCTCAGGTCGCGTGAGGAGGGCAATCTGCGGGCAGGTTCACTCAGGTACTAGGCTTAACGATTTACCATATTTCTCGGTATGTGTTTAGTACGTTCAAACGCTTGACACAGGTATCCGCACGTTAATCCTTATTCCAATTTCCCATCTCGTAGACAACCAATCCCCATGGATTGTTGTCCATAGGCCAGCATCATTATGGTATGAAAGTGGGTACAACCAATTCCTGACCTCGCGCGAGTGCTAGAAAATCACTCGACTTCTACCGAGATTCTAATTAATAAAGCAGCTACTCGACCTAGCATACTAGTATCCATCTCAATAGGATTCCTGAGATCATGCAACTAGGGTTTCAAACAACTCCTACACCTAAGTGCACATTCAATCCTACAATCATTAAGTATAGTAAAATAGCATAAATAACAGGTTATGCATAAACCGGGGCTTGCCTTCCAAAGCTGTGGCAGGCAGATCCTCTGGTGCAGGCTCTTGTGCTGGATCCGGGGCTACCTCCTAAGCAACACCTTGCTCCGGCACGAGGACGTACTCTCCATCAGCGAGTTTGCAGTCTATCGAATGCAATGAAGATGTATGTCATGATTATGCAGGATTTAACAACATTAAGCTAAAGGAAGAAAAACTAAGTTAGTTAGTAACTTAGGGTTTCTTGGTCATACGTGGCCTTTAGTGGTTTGTGCCTATCACTCTAGGCTTAGGTTTTGTTAAGGATAAGCATAATGGATTTGTATTTTCCCTTACATATTTCAGTGGGCAAATTAAAAAGGGTTTTGCTAGTTGGGTTAGGGTGACACAAGTTTCCATTATCAATTTTCCCTTTTTTCATTTTCTAATTAAGAATTCTAGTGTGGGTTTGAACTACAACAGTGGTATAACTTTTCCCAAAAATTTTGTAAAAATTTCAGTGGGTTACTATTGGTCATTGTAGTCTGTCATATGAATTTGAGGTCCAGAATAAAAAGAGTAGGCCTTGGACAAAAATAACAAAAGTTGGGCAAAGGAGGTCACCTTGCACTACAACTCTTAACTAGGGGTGGGTTCTGTCCTAAGGGTCATTTTTGTTGGCATCTAACAATAATAACAAGCTTTTGTGCCAAAAATCACAGAGAGTTAATTGATGGTTATTTAGTTGTGATTTTCTAAAGTTAAATGCCCAAAAGGCACTTTCTACTGCCTTGTTATTTGAAAAATGTCAAACAGCAGATTTCATATTTTTCCTATGTTCTTAATAACAAAACATTAATTATCCCAAGGTTTGGGGTGTTTTCACCTTGGGGTTATTTTTCTAGGGTTTTTCTAAGTTTTCCTTGTTTTCTTAAAATAAAAGGTATCCCAATTATTTTGTACTAAACGAGGGTATAATAAATTTTTCTAGTGAACTATACTGAATAAGTAGACTAACAAAAATATGGGTGCTCCCTGGTTCCTTATTTAAACCTTCATTAACATTTTCTTTAACTTTAGGCTAAAACGGTTTAAATGGTAAACTCTATCTTAACTGGGTGTACAGAGGGGTTTATTATTTTTAAACAGGTTAGGAAGTAATTAGGTACTTCTCCAAATTTTCTTAGCCTCAGTCTAACAGTGTAACCATTTTTCCTTCTATTATTTAGCTTTTGGTTAAATCAATATTTAAATCAAAACCTTAAAGCTTTCTATAACACTTAGGGGTTTTATATTTTTCTTAAGTAGTTTACATTATTTAAGATCTGGCAAAATTGGTTTGACTCAATTTGGGTGAACAAAATAGAAGATATGAATTGTTTAAGCTCTGTTTGAATTTAAATCAGATTTTTTTAAAAAGGTTTCCTGGAAAAACCACTTTGCACCGAAGTCCTCGGGTTCTTTCCAAACTAACTCTCTCATTTATACCCCTGCGCTACTATTCCTCTGAGTAACTGACAATGCGCAAAACCCCCTAGCCTTTTCTTCTTCTCCCCCGCGGTCCCTCCCTAGGTTTAAACAGTACCCGCGAAAGAGAAAAGGGTAGCGCGGCTTACCGGCGGCGAGAGAGGTCCGGCGAGGGGCGGGGTTGGCTCTGGGAGGTCTTGGCGGTCACAACGGTGTATGGCTCGACGACAGGGGTGGCCGGAATCGTCTGGTCCACATGCGCAGGCGGGTGCTCTCATCGGCGGCGGTTGTTCCGGCTAAACCACAGCGATCTAGTTCAATCCAATGGCACGGTGAGCTTCACGGGGTGACGTAGAGGCTATGTGCACAAGGAATCGAAGAATGGAGCAGAGGATTACCCGGTCTACGCTCACCGGCGGTCGGGTGGAGTCCGGCGACCGTGGACTGGCTTCTCCGGCAAAGCAAACTCCGATTCCTCGCTCGGGGAGCTTCACCGAGGTGTGCACAGTCTTCTCCGAGGGTTGGACGGGGTTGGGAAGGGTTCTGTTGGCCGGTCTACGGTGGCGGGGGATCGGGCGGCCGCGGGCATGCCGTGCACGGGCAAACGCCGGTGGTTTTGGGCTCCGGTGAGGTCGAGCGCGTGCGGAGGGGTACGGTCGAAGTCCCTGGGTGCTTTATAGGCGCGGGCGCGGGCCATGGCGCCGGCTTGGCTTTGTCGCGACGCGGGGCACGCGGGGGGGCGCGTCGGGCGTGCTCTGGCGAGCTCAGAGCGCGTCGAACACGTGGCTCTTTGCTTCTGCCTTTGTTCTTCCCTCTGCTGAGCGGCCAAAACGTACGAATCTTGCCCTAGGACCTATGAGAGATCTCTTCCCTGTACCTAGATCTACCTAGTTCATGTGAGTTCCAAGGGTAGATGTGGTCGGGTTAGAGAGATATGGGGGTGGGAAGTCGGCTATGTCAGAGATGTCCAAACCGAGACAAAACTTGTGCCAAGTCATGTCAAATGACTTAGGGTTGGGCTCAACCCTTTCCAGTGTGTTCTAGAGGTAATTTGGCGCCACTTTGTCGATTGGGTCAAAATGTTTTGAAGTTGGAATGAGGGTGAACATGTGTGATCTTTGGCCAAGGGTTGGTTTTGGACTTAGAAAAATCCTGATTTTTCTATTGTGCTCAACCCTTGGGTGAACCTTTTGGGGCTTTTCTGAAATCTTTTTGGGGTTACTTTCTTACTATTATTTGTAGGTTATTAAGTGTACTATAACTTTTATAATTGGCCCAAGTCATGATCATATGGTTTTCATGACCCTTTGGTCATAATTATTTCTAGGGTTCTCATTGTCCAAAGTGGTTTGCATTAGGGTTTTGGGCAATTCTCCCCTTTAGAGGTGCATGATAGGTTAGGGTATGATATCTAAGATGGGTTGCACTTGCTTAGGATTTTGATTTCCAAGTTTGGTGCACTTTGCTCCAACTAAACCACATGTGATAGTAGGTTTAAATGGTGTAGCCTTGGGTGAACACCCAAAGTGACACCTGAGGTGTTACAGTCTGGTGTCGCACCGGACAGGCACTGTTCAATGTCTGGTGCGCCGACTGCGGCTGCTTTGACTTCTGCGCGAACTGTCCGCGCACTGAAGCGTTGCAGGCGACCGTTGGAGCCGACCGTTGCGCTGGCTAGCTGTTGCTCAGCTGGTGCACCGGACAGTGAGGTGAATTATAGCGGAGTGGCTATTCTGAAACCCGAAGGTGGAAAGTTTAGAGTGTACGGCCCTGGCACACTAGACACTGTCCTGTGGCACACCGGACAATCTAGTGCGCCAGACCAGGGTGCTCTTCGGTTTCTTTTGCTCCTTTCTTTTGAACCCTAACTTGATCTTTATATTGGTTTGTGTTGAACCTTTAGCACCTGTAGAATATATAATCTAGAGCAAACTAGTTAGTCCAATTATTTGTGTTGGGAATTCAACCACCAAAATCATTTATAGGAAAAGGTTAAACTCTATTTTCCTTTCAATGTGTACTCACCCTTGCCTTCACAAAACACCAGGTTGCCTTTGGTGCAACCTATGCTCAGGTAAAGAAGAATAATTAGAAGGCGTCGAGGCGGATCTCCAGGAGTACCTGGACGTCAATGAGTTCAAGGATTAGGCTAGCAACCTCCCCAGTGATCTGCTTGTGGTTGGTTTATTTATGTTGGCTACATTTATATTATGTGCACTTTGATATATATCATGTAAATGACTCTAGTCTGTAATAATTATTACTTACTCTTTATCATTGTGCTATGATGAGTCATTTATGTAATCGTTGTGTACGTGAGTTCTGATCCTAGCACGTACATGGTTCACATTCGGTTTGCCTTCTGAAACCGGGTGTGATATAAGTGGTATCAAAGCCTTTCTGACTATACGACTGCTAGCCTAGAGTAGCATTGGACATTTAAGGACTTATTGACTATTACTTCACCTCATCCTTGATGCTGCTTCAAAATATTTGTCACATTGACTAATTCTATGCTATGCTCCTATATATCACCTTGCTAAATGTATTTTAATCTAGTATTATTTATGCTCTACTTATTCATTCTATTAGATCTGATCTCACTTTTGTGCTCGTGGCATCTTTGTAGGTGCCCCTGACCATGTTATAGTTATTATGGCCACTTAGCAATATATATAAATCTATGATGCCACACAACAAAAATATAAACAAAATATAGAGCCAAACAAGATTGTTTATGAAGGTTGAACGACGTTATGCACGAGTATAAGCTCCAGCACATCTGGGGTCAATGTGTGTTCGGCCATCGTTGCTACGGTAACACAACAAACCTTTATAACAAGCGCAACAAAGTGTAGATGCAATATGCGTCACCATGCACTCTTTCTCTATATTTTTCCCGCTGAGTTTTTGGGAATTTTAATGAGGCATGTGTTGGTCACGGTATTCGCCCTAGGGGGTGTTGGTCACTTGTTCTCAGATGCTATAAACCAAGAACGAGGCAACACAATTGTTAATGGTTAAAGACCTTCATCCTTCGAAGCATTATTTCCTCTCGCAAATAATGATCTTCAGATGAAGGTCAGGAAGGATATACCTTCATCATTTTGGCATATAAATGTGATTGTAAATAAATAAGAAAGTAAAGGAACACAAAGAAATAAAGGTAAGATAATAATAATTATGTATCAATAGTTTATTTATTCTTATATTCCATAAACATGAATAAACATCAATAATATTCATATTACATTGGTACCTTCGGCTTGCCAGAAGGTGAGGGTGCGAGGGTGACGCGAGAGTGATTACAATCCAGCGTGAACAATATGGTGTCACTGTTCATCTATTTATAGGCACAGGACGTAGCCCAGATAAAATTACATTCATGTCCCTGACATTCATCTATTATCTTAGCATGAATTATTGAGGACTGTATGGTCTTTAGCCTCTTTCAGTCATCATCATTCTTGAGCTTCGTCAACATGTCCAGCCGAAGTCCCTTGGCTCCCAGCTTCGTCGCCCATTCTTTATTTCCCTTCGTTCTGTCATAAGAGAGGTCCTCCATCCAAAAGCCAAGCTTCTTGTAACTATTCATAATCATGCTGAAAACATATGGTTAGTCACGTTTTTTGAGGACCTTCGGAAGAGGAAGGCCCCCAACAGTAGCCCCTCGCAATATTAATTTGTTTCTTTGTAACAGATTTAGACTGCGACGTGAACAAAGACCTTTAGCCGAAGGTCCGAAAAAACACCTTCCCTTCGCTAGAATAGTGAACGACACTGACATGTCGGACCCACCAAATCGTGGAGCTTTAGGCATATAAATAGGAGCTCGTATTGAAAGCATTTCTTGTGTCATTTCAGCTACTTACATTGTGCTCGCCATTTTAAACTTTCTTGCTTTGTCAATTTTTGGTCGGATTTTAAGCTTTGGCATTTCAACAAGGTTTGATTTGATGGCTGACGAGAAGAAGACTGTCGACCCGACGATGTCCGAGTTTTATGAAGCTATGGAAAGAACCAATGCAGAAAACATTGCGCATGAGACACTAGCTGGGATATCTGAGAGTTCTAGTGACAGTGAAGATTTTGATTCAGAAAGTGAGAATGAGGGTGCCGAAAATCGGCCTTGGAGACCAAGCCATGTTGTCTTCAAGAAGTCAACAATCAACCAAGGACAAATTGATGCAATGAGGGGAAGGTACTTCTATGACATTTCTATTGTGAGGGCTGGAGGGGATAATAATGTCCCCGTGCCCAAAGCTGACGAGGTGGTCGCTTTTAGAAGCTTCATGAAAGCAGGGCTTCGGTTCCCTCTAGATAAGATATTGGTCGAAGTCCTGAAAACTTTCGAAATCTTCCTACATCAACTTACTCCCGAAGCTATCATCAAGATATGGATCTATTTTTGGGCCATGTGGAGCCAAGGGTTAGATCCAAATGCAAAATACTTCTGCAACATGCATGAATAGTCTTATGAGATGAAGGCCACCGGAAAAGAGCAATATCACAACAACTTCGATTGCTACGGCTTCATAACCCGCTCTGAGGTGAGCAACCCGTTTCCAACATTTCACAAAAGATGGCCGGGGGCCTGGATGCAGGAGTGGTTCTATGTGAAAAAATGATCTGGTTGAGAGGGAAGACATCAAGGGGATTATCCAATGTCCTATATGGTCTCACTTCGGCATTAGGAGATCATCCCTTGCCCTTGGGAACGACATACAAGCATGCTAAGCTGCTTTTAACACAATATGCACTTACATTGGCACAAGGGACTTAGTCCAAGAACATATTGCTTACAAAGTGTGGCCGCTTAGAAGTGGATGGGAGATGCCGAAGGACACTGCCGCTGGGTCCAGTGAAGGTGGTTTAGTCTATCTGAAATATACATTGAAGTACAGGAGCCAGTTTGATGAGCCAAATGATGACTGGCTGAATGCCATCGACGCAACCAGTGATGAACTGCTTGGTGCTTACTCAAGGGCTAAGGATGATGCTATGACAACAGCCTTCGGGGGTTGAGGCGAGAAGAGACTGAATAGAGTTTTTGATGTCATCGGATTCATGTATCCGGACTATTGTTATCCTACATAGAGGCAAGGGAAGAAGAGAAAAACTACTACTTCGGTGACTTCTAGCACTTTGAAGTCAAAAAAGATTAAGGTTCCGACTCACCGGCCCAGGCATATTGAAACGGCCAAAGTCCCGAATCTGATTGAGGGGTCTTCCTGTGCATCTGAGCCCCGTCGCCCCGGTCCTATCGAAGCTAGAGCGATGCCGGCTGAAGAGTCAGAATCAAAGAAATCGATAGAGCAACCGAATGCTCTGAGTCCGCTACAAAGGATGGAACTGCCGAAGGCGTCGAATATTCCTGCAACAACTCTGAAAAGGAGGAGGATGGCCAGCGTACTAGACACTGTTATGGAATCCACAAAGGCGCTAACTCCTGCCTCTGCCGTAGCACCTAGTGTGGAAAGCGAGATTATAAAGAAATCTACCGAAGCTGTCACAGCGCGGGCTACGGTTGAGGCTGGGCCCTTAGTCCCCGCCGAAGCAAGACCTTCGGAGGCTGTTGAGGAGGGTGGTGAAGTAGGACCTTCGAAGGTTGTTGAAGTATCATTAATGTTAGGAAAAGAGGATGCTACGGAAGAATCTGAGCCCCCTGCTCCTAGAGTATCTACCGAGGAATTGGAATTCATAGTGTGTCATGCTTCAGGGAAAAATTATCAAAGGAACAAATTGTCGAAGCACAACATTACGCCAGGGATCTGCAGTACCCTCGAGGGTCCTTGGTGTATGGTGGGGATGATGAAGATGACTTCTTTTATTGTCTGCCTTACAATAAAGAGATTCTTGTCTGTGGGGAGATGGCAGACAATGTAGGGTATCCGAAGCTTGAACTGGGCTTATCTGCAATGACGAAAGACCAGCTGACAAACAACCTTGCCTATAATAGTCTGAAGGTGAGAATATACTTATCGGAAAGCTGATTATTTTCGTACCTTATTTCTTTATCATTATGTGCTCATCCCTTGTTTTTGTAGGGCTTAATTCTGAGCAAGGCTTTAAAGGCCCAGAAGAAAGCAGAAGATGAAAGCTGCCAGTTAGCTCTTAAAAATCTTCGATCAGAAGTTATTACACTAAGGAATGAAGCCCTTGAAAAAGTCAAAATACTGCTCTCTATAGTGGATAGGCTGAAAACCAGCGAAGCCAAGCTTAACACACAGGTCGAAGCTCAGAAAGCCGAGGTTGAAGATTTAAAGAAAAAGCTTACCGAAATGAATGAAAATTTTGAAGTTGTGAAGGCTAAGCTAGAAATAAGTGAAATGGAAAGAGTCGGGGTGCAGAAGAATATTGAAGAACTTTGGGATTCCAAGGTAAAATGCTACGAAGTATCCATGGAATGCGTAAAGAAACTAAAAGATAGCTTTGGAAAGGTGGGATCTTATTCTTCAGAGCAGAAATTTATTCGTGGTGATCCCGAAGGGGTTATCCAGTGGATAGGCGAAGAGGCCAAAGCTTTTGATGAGATACTTAGCGTTCGTGGAGATTTTTGTGCTTTTGTCGGTGCTCGAGGGGCCATGACAATTTTAGAAAAAGTCGGGTGTGAACATGTTAAGGCCGTAGCCCAGGCAGAATCTATTCTCTTAGTTGACGACACTAGAGACCCTTCGGCTGAGGCCTCTACATTGGGCGATAAATTCTACTCTGATGTGTGGATGAAGGGTGGTCGTGAGATGGCTGATGATGCCATTAAAAAGAATGAGAAAGAATCTCACGATGCCCAGGAGGAGGCTAAGCGAGCTGAAGAAGCTGCTAAACACGCCATGATTATAGGTATTTTTATTTAGAACCTTTTGCTTCATTGTTCGTTTCTAGCTTCAAAATTTACCATCATACACTTTATTACAGCCGGCCTTTCTCCACCACCGGAGCCACACAATCCCGAGGCTAACCCGGTCATGAAAGAAGCTTTGGACATGATAAAGATTGCTAACAAAGTCGTCGACGAAGTTGTTGACAGACTATTATATGAAGCCCCTGAAAAAATTCTGAAAGAAGATTAAATTCTTGTATGATAGAAACTGTAAATACTTGTATGTGGTTGCCGCCCTGTGCACGGAACAAACATCAAGTATATCTATGTACATTAATGTAAATTAATGTAATATATTTCTTTGTGATGCCTGAAACCTACGTACGTACCGTTTTTTGAGCCTTCGGCGAAAAAACACCTTCCCTTCTTTTCATGCTTCGCAAATAAAAATTGCCCCCTCTATTGATTGAATACCACATACTTTCAACGGCTATTGTATAATAATATTGCTGACGAAGATTTCCCTGTTGTGTAAAAATATGTCTTTCGAAGGTATACTTTGTGCTTCAACACATTCTTTTACGATCCAGCAGATATTTCTGAAGGAGCATTTTTCTTCTCCATGGCTTTTTTTGCTGATGCAATATGATGTATGATGCAATGCTATGCTATGCGATGTGATGGTATGATGCAGTATGATGTTTATGCTGAAGATAAACACCCACTCGAAAACACAACCAGACTCTGCATTCCCTTAGGAACAACTTTGGGTCTCTTCACCTTTTACTTAGGTGGTATTTTAGCTTTGCATCCTCTTAGGAACAACTTTGGAGCTAAGCTCTGCATCCCCTTAGGAATGACTTTGGAGCTACTTCACCTTTGATTTATGTGGTATTTAAGCTCTGCATCCCCTTAGGAACGACTTTTGAGCTTCGGAACTTACTCTGTGCTCCCTTAGGAACGACTTTGTAGCTTCGAAACCTGATTTTGTCACACTCGATGGTGTAACCACAGTATTATTACATCAAGCTTAAAGTCAATCCCTCCTGTATTGTTTTTCTTGCAAGAAAAATATAAAGGCGGAAAAAGTTAAGATATATTAAATCAACATATTCCTTGGCCGAGCCACTATAGTCCCTTTAATAGATATGCTTCGATTCAGGCACATTGTTGTTGATTGTGCGAGTTTCGGACTCCTCCCGAAGGTCGTGCTGTTGCTGAGTATGATTGTGCCCTTCTGGCTGCTGATTGTGAACCAGCGATGGTGGTGGAGGCAACTGAAGTTAGGAAGCTCAGGAATGACTTGCCAAAGCAACAAAAGCTGTAGGCTGTTGGTTGCCTAAATATTCTGGGATGTATGGAGAGTAGCACAAAGTAGTGTGGAGGACTTACATCGGCTGACTCTGCCACGCCTCGGCTTAAACAATTTCCTTTTCTGAATTGTGACCGGCATGTCCTTGTTGTATGGCCCTTGTCCTCGCCACAAAAGAGGCAGTACAACTTCTTGAGTTGATTGCCGAACCTTCCTCCACTGAAGCTTCTCCCTCCTCTGCCTCTCGGAGCTGGTGGTCTGAAAGAATTCTGCTGCATGCTCGAAGACTATGAGATGTGATGGATGTTCTGAACATTACTGGCCCTTTCATCATTGGCATTGGAGTTATGAATTGACCGAACATGCCTAGGATGAAGTCTTCCTCCAAAGCCCCTGGTCTCAAACGCAGATACCTTCGGACATACGCCTGAAGGTACTCCTCATGGTCTTGCGTGCATTGAAACAAAGTCTGAGCAGTGACTGGCTTCGTCTGAAAGCCTTGGAAGCTAGTGACTAGCATATCCTTAAGCTTCTGCCATAATGTGATTGTTCCTGGCCGAAGGGAGGAATACCAGGTCTCGGCCACGCTTCTGACCGCTATATCGAAGGACTTCGCCATGACAGCATCATTGCCCCCATACGAGGATATTGTTGCCTCGTAACTCATCAAAAATTGCTTTGCATCCGAATGCCCATCATACATAGGCACCTGAGGTGGCTTGTAGGATTATGGCCACGGGGTAGCCTACAATTCTGCTGCCAGAGGAGAAGCATCATCAAAAGTATAGTTACCATGATGAAAGTCATCATACCATTCGTCTTCGTTGAGCGAGCTGTCCTGACGAAGCACCCTGTGCTGAGGCCTTCGGTCCTGGTCATCTTGAGTAAGATGACGCATTTCCTCAGCGGCTTCGTCAAACTTCTTCTGAAGATCAGCCAGACGAAGCATCTTCTCCTTTTTCCTTTGCACTTGTTGATGGATTGCTTCTAAATCCCTAATATCCTGGTCAAGCTGCTCCACCTAAAGAGTTGGGTCGGTCGCCTTTCTCTTTTGACTCCTGGCCTCTCAAAGGGAGAGTGCATCCTGATTTGTGTCCAGTGGCTGAAGGGCAGCCCCTAGCACTGTTGCCTTCTTCGGTGGCATGTCGAAGGTGGATGCTTTGCCGAAGGTTGTGGAAGTGAGTTCACCGACGGTGGGCGCCAATGTTGGTCACTTGTTCTCATATGCTATGAACCAAGAATGAGGTAATACAATTGTTAATGGTTAAACACCTTCATCCATCGAAGCATTATTTCCTCTCGCAAATAATGATCTTCAGATGAAGGTCATGAAGGATATACCTTCATCATTTTGGCATATAAATGTGAATGTAAATAAATAAGAAAGTAAAGGAACACAAAGAAATAAAGGTAAGATAATAATAATTATGTATCAATAGTTTATTTATTCTAGCTTCGGATTGCTAGAAGGTGAGGGTGCGAGGGTGACACGAGAGTGATTACAATCCAGCGTGAACAGTACGGTGTCACTGTTCATCTATTTATAGGCACGGGACGCAGCCTAGATAAAATTACATTCATGTCCCTAACATTCATCTATTATCTTAGCATGTATTATTAAGGATTGTATGGTCTTTAGCCTCTTTCAGTCATCATCATACTTGAGCTTTGTCAACATGTCCAGCCGAAGTCCCTTGGCTCCCAGCTTCGTCGTCCATTCTTTATTTCCCTTCATTCTGTCATAAGAGAGGTCTTCCATTCAAAAGCCGAAGCTTCTTGTAACTATTCATAATCATGCTGAAAACATATGGTTAGTCACGTTTTTTAGGACCTTCGGAAGAGGAAGGCCCCCAACAGAGGTATTAAGAAACCCTAATGAAGGCTTATATGGGCAAATACCGATTATACCCCTGAGGGGTCTCACCTCTCTTTATATAGAACTTGTATCCCCTTATATGAGAAGAGAACAAAAAGATGCCAGAGGCCAAACCCTACATCATGTATCGTGTGTTCCTCTTTGTGTGGGTTATCTAGGGAAGCAAACATGCTTTTATGAATCCTCGTGCCTAATCTACTATCGGGAGGGAAGGGAGTGTATCCGGTGATCTGTGTTAATGTAGTTCTTGTCGGGGACCATAATTAGGGGTACCCTCAAGGCTCCTAATTCTCAGCTGGTAACCCCCATCAGCACAAAGTTGCAAAGGCCTGATGGGTGCGATTAAGTCAGGGATCGGTCTATTCGAGGGACTCGAGCACGCCTCGCCCGAGCCTAGCCTCGGGCAAGGGCAGCCGACCCCGGAGGATCTCCGTCTCACCCGAGGCCCCCCTCCAGCGACGAACATACTTCCGGCTTGCCCGAGGCCCTGTCTTCGCCAAGAAGCAACCCAGACCAAATCGCCGCGCCGACCGACCAAATCGCAGGAGCATTTAATGCAAAGGTGGCCTGACACCTTTATCCTGACGCGCGCCCTTCAGTCGACAGAGCCGAAGTGACCGCAGTCACTTCGCCGCTCCACTGACCGACCTGACAGAAGGACAGCGCTGCCTGCGCCGCACCGACTGCAATGCCACTTGACAGAGTGAGGCTGACAGGCAGTCAGGCCCGACCTCAGGCACCATAGGAAGCTCCGCTCCGCCTGACCCAGGGCTCGGACTCGGGCTAAGCCCTTGAAGACGGCGAACTCCGCTCCGCCCGACCCAGGGCTCGGACTTGGGCTAAGCCCCGGAAGACGGCGAACTCCGCTCCGCCCGACCCAGGGCTCGGACTCGGGCACAGCCCCGGAAGACGGCGAACTCCGCTCCGCCCGACCCAGGGCTCGGACTTGGGCTCAGCCCCGGAAGACGGCAAACTCCGCTCCGCCCGACCCAGGGCTCGGACTTGGGCTCAGCCCCAGAAGACGACGAACTCCGCTACGCCCGACCCAGGGCTCGGACTTGGGCTCAGCCCCAGAAGACGACGAACTCTGCTTCGCCCGACCCCAGGGCTCGGACTTAGCCCTGGCCTCAGCCGACGGTCTCCGCCTCGCCCGACCTAGAGGCTCGGACTCGACCACGGCCACAGAAGACAGACTCGACCTCGACCTCGGAGGAGCCTCCACATCAACCAACCTAGGGCGCGGACCGACCACGTCGACAGGAGGCGCCATCATTACCCTACCCCAAGCTGACTCAGGCTACGGGGAACAAGACCGGCGTCCCATCTGGCTCGCTTCGCCAGATAGGCAATGATGGCGCCCCGCACGCTCTGTGACGACGGTGGCTCTCAGCCCCCTTACAGAAGCAAGAGGACGTCAGCAAGGACTCGACAGCCCCGACAACTGTCCTTCCGCCAGGCTCCAGCGCTCCTCCGACGGCCACGACACCACATGAACCGGGTGCCAAAACCTCTCCGACTGCCACGACGGCATGTACTTAGGGTGCTAGCTCTCCTCCGCTAGACACGTAGCACTCTGCTACACCCCCATTGTACACCTGGGTCCACTCCTTACGCCTATAAAAGGAAGGACCAGGGCCCTCTTACAGAGGGTTGGCCGCGCGGGGATGAGGACGAGACAGGCGCTCGCGTGAGGCCGCTCGCTCCCTCTCCCGCGTGGACGCTTGTAACCCCCTACTGCAAGCGCACCCGACCTGGGCGCGGAACGAACACGAAGGCCGCGGGATTTCCACCTCTCTCACGCCCATCTCCGGCCACCTCACTTCCCCCCTTCGCGCTCGGCCTCGCGCCGACCCATCTGGGCTGGGGCACGCGGCGACATTTCACTCGTCGGCCCAGGGACCCCCCGGTCTCGAAACGCCGACAGTTGGCGTGCCAGGTAGGGGCCTGCTGCGTGTTGACGAACAGCTTCCCGTCAAGCTCCAGATGGGCAGTCTCCAGCAAGCTCTCCAGCCCGGGATGGTGCTCCGTTTTGGGAGTCTTGAGTTCATGTCCCTCGACGGCAGCTACGACATGATACTGCTTCCCCCGCCGTGCGACAGCGACGATGGCGGCCGACAGCCCGCCCGCCGGCGGGGGAATCGACGACGTCTTCCCCTCGTGGTGGAAGAACAACATTCGAGCTCACCCCGTCCTCTCCCCCGCCGACGGAGGAGGAGGCGGGGCACCCAAGGCCAAGCAGGAGGCAGCGCCTCGTCGGCTGTCGAGCGAGTCGACGGCGCCAGCGCCCCAATGGGGGGCGCGTCGGGCATCAACCTCGCATTTGAGACGAAGACGAGCGTCGTCTCCCCGCGACACGCCAATTCCGAGCAAACGGACGACGCCAGCACGCTCGCGAAAGGCTTGCTGGACGTCACCCTCGTACCTAAGACGACGGTGCAGTCAGTCCCCGACGTGACTTCATCACCGCCCGTCGACCAAGAGGTATCGACCGATTCCCATCTCACGCCTTTCGGATTCAGCCTCGACCCGCCAAGCGGCTTCGCTTTGGTGGACGCTCTCGTAGAGGCGAGTCCAAACCCTCTGGGGTTTCGTGTGCGGTCACCCTGGGACCGGCTGACGGACGTCTCGACCTACGGGCCCTCGGGGTCCGAGGAAGATGACGAGCCCGACTTCTGTTGGGATTTCTCTAGACTTGGCGACCCCAGTGCCATGCGGGACTTCATGACCGCATGCGACTATTGCCTTTCCGACTGTTCCGACGGTAGCCGCGGCCTCGGCGACGAGGACTGCGGCCCAAGCCGCGAATGTTTCCACGTCGATCTAGGGGGTCCCTCCGAAGGCAACCATCTCGGTATGCCGGAGGACGGTGATCTCCCTAGGCCGGTGCCTCGCGTTGACATCCTACGGGAGCTAGCTGTGGTCCCCGTTCGGGCGGGGAGCCATGACCCACAGCTCGAGCAAATCCGCCGGGTGCAGGCCAGGCTCGACGAGGGAGTAGGAGCGTTTGAGCTGATCCGCCGGGACGTCAGGCAGGAATGGGCGGGCCAACCTTCGGCCGGAGAAATGCGTCATCTACCCCAGGGCTTCCAGCACCGCATCGCCGACAATGTCAGGATGAGGCCGCTACCTGCTTCCAGTGGGTCGGCCAGAACCTGGCTGCAGCAGCAATGCTTCTCCGTGCGATGCCAGAGCCATCAACCACCAAGGGGCGGCGAATCCAGGGAGAGCTCAAGAATCTCCTGGAGGGCGCCGCGGTCCGGCGGGCCAAAAGCTCCGCCTCCCGAAGGCAGGGGCACCCCTCGGAACATCGCGCCGCGACTTCTCGATTCATGCGGGAAGCCTCGGTCTACACCGGGCGCACGCGCAACACAGCGCCTGTGGCCCCGGGACGCCTCAGCAACGAGCACCATCACCACGACCGTCGGGCCCACCTCGACGAGAGGGTGCGCCGAGGCTACCACCCCAGGCATGGGGGACGCTACGACAGAGGGGAGGATCGGAGTCCCTCGCCCGAACCACCCGGTCTGCAGGCCTTCAGCCGGGCCATACGACAGGCGCCGTTCCCGACCCGGTTCCGACCCCCAACTACTATCACAAAGTACTCGGGGGAGACGAAACCGGAGCTGTGGCTCGTGGACTACCGGCTGGCCTGCCAACTGAGTGGAACGGACGATGACAACCTCATCATCCGCAACCTCCCCCTGTTCCTCTCCGACACCGCTCGCGCCTGGTTGGAGCACCTGCCTCCGGGGCAGATCTCCAACTGGGACGACCTGGTCCAAGCCTTCGCCGGCAATTTCCAGGGCACGTACGTGCGCCCTGGGAATTCCTGGGACCTCCGAAGCTGCCGACAGCAGCCGGGAGAGTCTCTCCGGGACTACATCCGGCGATTCTCGAAGCAGCGCACCGAGCTGCCCAACATCACCGACTCGGATGTCATCGGCGCGTTCCTCGCCGGCACCACCTGCCGCGACCTGGTGAGCAAGCTGGGTCGCAAGACCCCCACCAGGGCGAGCGAGCTGAAGGACATCGCCACCAAGTTTGCCTCTGGCCAGGAGGCAGTCGAGGCTATCTTCCGGAAGGACAAGCAGCCCCAGGGCCGCCCACCGGAAGATGCCCCCGAGGCATCAACTCAGCGCGGCACCAAGAAGAAGGGCAAGAAGAAGTCGCAAGCGAAACGCGACGTCGCCGACGCGGACCTTGTCGCCGCCGCCGAGTACAAGAACCCTAGGAAACCCCCCGGAGGTGCCAACCTCTTCGACAAGATGCTCAAGGAGCCGTGCCCCTATCACCAAGGGCCCGTCAAGCACACCCTTGAGGAGTGCGCCATGCTTCGGCGCCACTTCCACAGGGCCGGGCCACCCGCGGAGGGTGGCAGGGCTCGCGACGACGACAAGAAGGAAGATCACCAGGCAGGAGAGTTCCCCGAGGTCCGTGACTGCTTCATGATCTACGGTGGGCAAGCGGTGAACGCCTCGGCTCGGTACCGCAAGCAAGAGCGTCGGGAGGTCTGTTCGGTGAAGGTGGCGGCGCCAGTCTACCTAGACTGGTCCGATAAGCCCATCACCTTCAACCAAGCCGACCACCCCGACCACGTGCCGAGCCCGGGAAAATACCCGCTCGTTGTCGACCCCGTCGTCGGCGACGTCAGGCTCACCAAGGTCCTCATGGACGGAGGCAGCAGCCTCAGCATCATCTACGCCGAGACCCTCAGGCTCCTGCGTGTCGATCTGTCCTCGGTCCGGGCAGGCGCTGCGCCTTTCCATGGGATCATCCCCGAGAAGCGTGTCCAGCCCCTCGGACAACTCGACCTTCCCGTCTGCTTCGGAACACCCTCCAACTTCCGAAGGGAGACCCTGACGATCGAGGTGGTCGGGTTCCGAGGAACCTACCACGCGGTACTGGGAAGGCCATGCTACGCGAAGTTCATGGCCGTCCCCAACTACACCTACCTCAAGCTCAAGATGCCGGGCCCCAACGGGGTCATCACCGTCGGCCCCGCGTACAAACACGCGTTCGAATGCGACGTGGAGTGCATGGAGTACGCCGAGGCCCTCGCCGAGTCCGAGGCCCTCATCGCCGACCTGGAGAGCCTCTCTAAGGAGGTGCCAGACGTGAAGCGTCATGCCGGCAACTTCGAGCCAGTGGAGACGGTTAAGTCCGTCCCCCTCGACCCCAGCAGCGACGCCTCCAAGCAAGTTCAGATCGGCTCCGAGCTCGATCCCAAATAGGAAGCAGTGCTCGTCGACTTTCTCCGCGCGAACGCCGACGTCTTCGCGTGGAGTCCCTCAGACATGCCCGGCATACCGAGAGATGTCGTCGAGCACTCGCTGGATATCCGAGCCGGAGCCCGACCCGTCAAGCAGCCTCTGCGCCGATTCGACGAGGAAAAGCGCAGAGCCATAGGCGAGGAGATCCACAAGCTAATGGCGGCAGGGTTCATCAAAGAGGTATTCCATCCCGAATGGCTTGCCAACCCTATGCTTGTGAGAAACAAAGGAGGGAAATGGCGGATGTGTGTAGACTACACTGGTCTAAACAAAGCATGTCCGAAGGTTCCCTACCCTCTGCCTCGCATCGATCAAATCGTGGATTCCACTGCTGGGTGCGAAACCCTGTCTTTCCTCGATGCCTACTCAGGGTATCACCAAATCAGGATGAAAGAGTCCGACCAGCTCGCAACTTCTTTCATCACACCCTTCGGCATGTACTGCTATGTCACCATGCCGTTCGGCTTGAGGAATGCGGGCGCGACGTACCAGCGGTGCATGAACCATGTGTTCGGCGAACACATTGGCCGGACGGTCGAGGCCTACATCGATGACATCGTAGTCAAGACGAGGAAAGCCTCCGACCTCCTTTCTGACCTTGAAGTGACATTCCGATGTCTCAAGGCGAAAGGCGTGAAGCTCAATCCCGAAAAGTGTGTATTCGGGGTACCCCGAGGCATGCTCTTGGGGTTCATCGTCTCCGAGCGGGGCATCGAAGCCAACCCGGAGAAGATTGCAGCCATCACCAGCATGGGGCCCATCAAGGACTTGAAAGGCGTACAGAGAGTCATGGGATGTCTTGCGGCCCTGAGCCGTTTCATCTCACACCTCGGCGAAAGAGGCCTGCCTCTGTACCGCCTCGGGGCGAATAACGGTTCCCCCGGAAGCCTTCTCCCGAGACCTGCATCAACCCTCCGTCAAGATCGACGACATGCCCGAGCCCGAGGCACCCTCGGCCTAGCCCGAGGTACCCTTGGCTAGGTCTGAGGTACCCACGGTTCGGCCCGAGGTACCCTCGGCCCCCGAGGGTGAGGCACTGCGCGTCGAGGAGGAGCGAAGCGGGGTCACGCCTAATCGAAACTGGCAGACCCCGTACCTGCAATATCTCCACCGAGGAGAGCTACCCCTCGACCGAGCCAAAGCTCGGCGGTTGGTGCGGCGCGCCAAGTCGTTCGTCTTGCTGGGAGATGGGAAGGAGCTCCACCATCGCAGCCCCTCAGGCTTCCTCCAGTGATGCATTTCCATCGCCAAAGGCCAGGAGCCCCTACGAGAGGTACACTCGGGGGCTTGCGACCATCGCGCAGCACCCCGAGCCCTTGTTGGAGACACCCGAGGGCTACATGCACCCCTGGGAAGGGCCGCTCGTCATCGCCAAAGTTCTGAAGCCCGGAACAAACAAACTGGCCGACAGTCAAGGCGAGGTCTGCACCAACACTTGGAACGTCTAACAGCTACGTCGCCTCTACCCTTAAGATGCTTTCAAGTTGTTCGCATACCTCGCCCCCACACAAGTTTTAGTCATCAAGGAAGGGTCAGCCTTGCCTCGGCAGAGCCCGACCCTCCCTCGGGGGCTAAAAAGGGGGGAACCCCTCTGCGTCAAAATTTTCAATCGAAAATGCTTTTGCGTTCCCCCGGCTATGTCGGAAGCAGGACCCCAAGGAGCGAACGCGGGTGCATGTAAGTGGCAAGGCTGACTGAGTCGAGGGACTCCTACGCCTCTGGGTTACGGACACCTCACTTGTTACCCACCACGAAAAGTGACTCCTACTTGGGGAAGCCACCCTGCTACTGACGGGCGGGGCCGGACACGCAAAATTAAAGGAAAAGGAGCACGACTTTATGCAACGTTAATAAAGTGTTCAGGCCTCAGCGGCCGCAGAAAGACACACGTGCATCCAACAGAAACTGCTCCGATAGAGTTAGGCATCGCCCGGGGAAGGAGCCGCGCCTTCGGCTTCATCCCCGCCCTCGGCAAAGTCCATCCCGGCTTTGGACGACGGCGCAGGCGGGAGGATCTCTGCCTCGAAGGTGGTCGCCAGCACTGCGCTCGGACCCGTGGCGGCCGCGTCGAGCCTCTGGACTTCTGCCAGGGCGGCTTCATCTTCGTCAGGAAGGCAATACCCCTCGCTGACCCGCTCCAGGTCCACGACGTAGTGGGAAGCCAGCACGGCGAAGGCCCGCCTGACGCCGTGGTGTAGCGCCTCGCGGAGTCTGTCGCGCACATGATCGCCCAAGGCCTGCAGGCGACTTTGAGGGGAGCTTCCTAAGGGGGCGTCGCCGAAGCCAAGGACCCGGCAGAAGTCCGAGACGGCCTCGGACATGGCCGCGTGGTCGGCCTCCCTCTGCTCGGCCGCCCCGGCAAGCGCCTCGGCAAGCGCCTTGGCGGACTCATCAAGGGCGGACTCAAGCTCTGCGAATAGCCAGAACGAAAGATCTCAAACACAAGCGGAGGAAACAAGCTGAAACGAAAACCGAAAATGGCCAGGGCGTACCTCCGGCTCGGGCACGCTACTCCGAGGCTGCGACCTGGGCTACGGCTAGGTCGGCTGCAAGGGCTCCAGCCCGGCTTTCGGCCTCGGCAGCCCGGCCCCGAGATTGGTCCCGCTCATCGACGACCTGGTCGAACTCCGACTGCTGTCGTCGCACTTCTGCGCGTGCCGCTGCCGCCTCTGTGTGTGCCGCTGCCGCCTCGGCTCTCAGATCGGTGCAGAGCAACCGAATGTCCGCCACCTCGGCGCCCTGCTGAGAGAGGCGCGCAGTAGCCCTGGCTAGCGAGGTCCTCAGGGATCGCAGCGAGCCCCAGACGTCGACCTCGTGGTGGATGAACGACGACTTGGCGGCACTCAGATCCGTCAGATCCTGAGGGAAGGAAGCGGGGCGTCACAAAAGACGCCTTGGTCACAAAAAAAAGGGTATGCCTGAAACCGTTACCTGGAGGATTTTGGGGACATCCCTGCAGAAAACCTCCAGCGACGACCGGAGCGACCCCACCGATGCTTCGGCACACTCGCGGAGTTCATCCCAAGACTGCTCCTCCCGTTCATCGTCAAGAACGAAGAAGGGATCCGAGGCCTCACGGGTCCAGAACCGGAGCAACTGGCGCCGACCCTCGGAGCTCCACCGCACAGCAACAAGGCTGCCGCTCAGCGGGACGGATCGCGTCTCCACGCCCCCCATCCTCCGAGGCACCGAGCGCCAACGCCTCGGCCATCTCAGCGTCGGCAGCAACAGGTCGCTCCCCGACTGGGACGGCAGCGGCTTCAGTAGCAACAGGTGCCACCACCGCCGGCACGTCCGGTGGGGCCGGGGCCACGTACGCGTCAGCCGCCTCCTCTAGCACGATGGCCGCCTCAGCAGAAGAGCCGGCCTCGGGAACTCGCTCCACGGCGACTGGTGCCGCCTGAGCCCCCTGCTGTGGAGCGCCTTGCGAGAAGGTCAGCTGAACGGCAAGGCCCAGAGCGGCGCCGGCTGCGAAAGTCGATGCCGTCTTAAGGGCCTTTTGGGGAGCCAGATCGATCAGGCCATGGCTTCGCTTGCTGAGGAGGAAAGAAAAATCACGGTCGGGACATACGAATGAAAAGCCAGGACGAAGACGTTCCAAGATACTTACCCGCTCTGGGCCATGATCAACCGTGCCTGAGGGGAGGTCTCTCAGATCTCGACCCTCGAAGGCGCCGCCGAGGTCCGCCTCGCCGGCAGCTTCGGCACCACCCTTGCTTTGGGCGCCTTGGACGCCCGGGAGACGGACTGCCCAGGCACTGCCATGGCAACCTGAGGGTCGCTCTCCAGCGCTGCCGGCGTGGGCGACGGCTCTCGGGGAACAGACGCCTCGGCCTGGCTCCCCAGGGTCACCTCAACTCCCCCGGCTGAAGGGTTAAGTACCCTCTCGGTCTGCCCCCGCTCTTCGGGCCGGGACCTCGGCATCCCGACTCCGGGGACTGACGGCACCAGCCCACTCGGGGGCTGGCTTGACGGCTCCTGGCCTAACCTCAAGCCAGGGCTGAAGCCGAGGCGGGCAGCAATGTCGTCTTCCTCGTCAACATCTTCATCATCGTCGTCGTCATCAGGCGTTTCCGGCGACGGCTCCGTCGGGAGCCCCTCCCTCTCCTGCCGACGACGGAGCTTTTCCAAGGCGTCTCGAGCCCGCATCCGCTCGCGGGCCCGGGCCTTCTCCGCGTCCTTCTTTTTCTTCTCCTCCGCGGCAACCCGCCGCGCTGCTCGGTCCACCGCATCCTCCGGGACCCGTGGCAGGGAAGGCTTCTGCCACCCTACCTCCTGGAGACGGATGGAAATCCCGACCGTAAGAACCAGGGGGAACCCAACGCAAGAAGAAGGAAGGAGCGAACACTCACCAGAGTCACGCACCCTTGGTCAGGGCGCATCAAGGGCTGGGAAAGGGCGCTAGCGTCCGGTTTCCCCAACGCGACGGCCACCCGCCCGTGGAGAACGTCGATGGGAAGAGGATCCGAGGACATCCGCGAGCCCTCCAAGTCAGCCTCCGGCGTCATCTCCCAAAGCGGCAACTGCCGCTCCGCCAAGGGAAGCACCCTCCGGCGGTGGATGGCGGCAATCACTCCCACGGCGGTGAGTCCCCCTTTCCGCAGCGCCTCCAGGGCCTTGAGAAGGGGCTCGAGGTTCTTCTGTCTATCGTGCGGGGTCCCGTGGCGCCAAGCATCGGCGGCGATGGTAACCACTCGCTGGGAAAACGGCGGGAGCATCTCGCCGTCGTTCCGGAGGTAGAACCACCTGCGCTGCCACCCTTTATTCGAGGACGCAAGGATGGCGGGAATGTACAACAACGCTCGCGACTGCCTCAGCTGGAGGATGCAGTCGCCGGCCCGCACTGCCGCGCGGACCCTTCTCTCCCCCGTCGGCGAAGCAAAAAGCTCCTCGGAAAAGAGATGAGTCCACAAGTCCCAGTGGGGGGCGATCCCCAAATACCCTTCGCACACCGCTACGAAGATGGCGGCTTGCGAGATGGAGTTGGGGCTGAGGTTGTGCAACTCCACCCCATAGTTGTGCAGGATCGCCCGCATAAAGCGGCTCGCCGGCACACCGAATCCCCGCTCATGAAAGGAGACAAAGCTCACGACGTACCCCGGCGGCGGGGACGGAGCAGCTCCGCTCGCAGGGGGAATCCACTCCGATCGCTTCTCATCAGAGAGAGGGCAAAGTAAACCTCAGCAACAAGATCCTCCAGGTCACCCGCCGTGACCGTGGAGAAAGGCCATGGATCGCGCGGCGAGATGATGGTCACCCGGTCGGCCATCACCGAGCAAAAGGGGTGGCGGCGGAAAGGACTGGGTAAGCGGTTTCTTTTTTCTCTGGCTAAACCTCTCGGGTTGCGAAAACCTAAGGGGGAAGCGGAGCAAACAAACCGTCGCCAGACCCTCCTCCGAGTATATAAAGGCCAAGACGAGACCCGTTCAACGTTTCGTCCGGACCCGCCGTGGGATTCAAAAAACCCAAAGCGAAACAGTCATTCCTCGAACGGCTCGCGCACGCGCAACAGCCGCCCCGCGAACCGCATGCCCCGTCGCATTAACTCCGCGGTGGGAAAGGCGGCGCCTCTGGCAGAGGGAGCGAGCGACACTTCGCCTTCGCCATAATGACCGCGTCAAAAAAGGTACGCCACGTCGTTCAATTTCGTATCCTTTTCCTTTTCCTCTTTCTCTCTCTTACAACAGGGACCGGGAAAGGGGGATACCCCGAAAAGGATCCTTCCCCGTGAAGGAACCAGGCTCCGAGCCTCCCTACTGATCAGAGGTTCGAAGGCTAGCCCCTCGGAGGGGTTCAACAGCCGCCTCAAAGCGCGTGGGCTCCACACCCACTACTGGTCAGAGGTTCGAAGGCCGGCCCCTCGGAAGGGTTCAACGACCGCCTCAGGCTACTCGGGCTCTGCACCCACTACTGATCAGGGGTTCGAAGGCTGGCCCTCGAAGGGTTCACAGCCGCCTCAGACACAGAGCGAGGGATGACCATGGGTACGTTCGATACATAACCAAGGCTCGGGCTGCGCTCCCGAGGTACCCTAGGACATTTCCGAGACCAGCGGGAATGATCTTGTAACGGAATCCCATCAGAGGGAGGCATCGAGCCCTCGGACCCCGTCAACAGGGGACCTGGTCCGGCAGATCACCCGCAGGTACTTTTGGGCACGCCTCTGGGCCTCTAGACGACCCCTAGCAAATGGGGCACAGACGTCCGCTCGGATTACCCGCCAGCAGCTCACCGGAGACACCATGTTCGGCGCCCACCGAGGGCAACATGGCGCTTTCCCCCCTCCTCCTTGCGGAAAGGCGACGCAGGGGCGTATGTAAAAAAGTCGAGTCTGTCCCTGATCGTCCTCTCGCCCTGTGCAGAGGCTCGGGGGCTGCTCTCACAAACCCGGCTCCGGCCATACCGTTGACAGCGTCAACATACCAGCCCGAGAACTTGGAACCCGACCGTGCACCCGGGCTACGGCCAGCTCGCATGAGGGAACGACCAGACCAGCCGAAACATTACGCGAGGCATTAAGACCTCGGAGGAGTCAAACCACTCCTCCGAGGCCTCGGGGGCTACACCCGGTGGGTGCGCTCGCGCGCACCAACCGGAACAAAACGCAACCGAGAAAGGCTGGTCCCCTTGCAAAAAAGTGCGACAAAAGCCTCCAAGCGAGTGTTAACACTCCCTTCGAGGCTTGGGGGCTACTGTCGGGGACCATAATTAGGGGTACCCTCAAGGCTCCTAATTCTCAGCTGGTAACCCCCATCAGCACAAAGCTGCAAAGGCCTGATGGGTGCGATTAAGTCAGGGATCGGTCCATTCGAGGGACTCGATCACGCCTCGCCCGAGCCTAGCCTCGGGCAAGGGCAGCCGACCCCGGAGGATCTCCGTCTCGCCTGAGGCCCCCCTCCAGCGACGAACATACTTCTGGCTTGCCCGAGGCCCTGTCTTCGCCAAGAAGCAACCCTGACCAAATCGCTGCGCCGACCGACCAAATCGCAGGAGCATTTAATGGAAAGGTGGCCTGACACCTTTATCCTGACGCGCGCCCTTCAGTCGACAGAGCCGAAGTGACCGCAGTCACTTCACCGCTCCACTGACCGACCTGACAGAAGGACAGCGCCGCCTGCGCCGCACCGACTGCAGTGCCACTTGACACAGTGAGGCTGACAGGCAGTCAGGCCCGACCTCAGGCACCATAGGAAGCTCCGCTCCGCCCGACCCAGGGCTCGGACTCGGGCTAAGCCCCTGAAGACGGCGAACTCTGCTCCGCCCGACCCAGGGCTCAGACTTGGGCTAAGCCCCGGAAGACGGCGAACTCCGCTCCGCCCGACCCAGGGCTCGGACTCAGGCACAGCCCCGAAAGACGGCGAACTCCACTCCGCCCGACCCAGGGCTCGGACTTGGGCTCAGCCCCGGAAGACGGCGAACTCCGCTCCGCCCGACCTAGGACTCGGACTTGGGCTCAGCCCCAGAAGACGACGAACTCCGCTTCACCAGACCCCAGGGCTCGGACTCAGCCCTGGCCTCAGCCGACGGTCTCCGCCTTGCCCGACCCAAGGGCTCGGACTCGACCACGGCCACGGAAGACAGACTCGACCTCGACCTCGGAGGAGCCTCCACATCGACCAACCTAGGGCGCGGACCGACCACGTCGACAGGAGGCGCCATCATTACCCTACCCCAAGCTGACTCAGGCTACGGGGAACAAGACCGGCGTCCCATCTGGCTCGCTCCGCCAGATAGGCAATGATGGCGCCCCGCACGCTCTGTGACGACGGCGGCTCTCAGCCCCCTTACGAAAGCAAGAGGACGTCAGCAAGGACTCGACAGCCCCGACAGCTGTCCTTCCGCCAGGCTCCAGCGCTCCTCCAACGGCCACGACACCACACGAACCGGGTGCCAAAACCTCTCCGGCTGCCACGACGGCATGTACTTAGGGCGCTAGCTCTCCTCCGCTAGACACATAGCACTCTGCTACACCCCCCATTGTACACCTGGGTCCACTCCTTACGCCTATAAAAGGAAGGACCAGGGCCCTCTTACAGAGGGTTGGCCGCGCGGGGACGAGGACGAGACAGGCGCTCGCGTGAGGCCGCTCGCTCCCTCTCCCGCGTGGACGCTTGTAACCCCGTACTGCAAGCGCACCCGACCTGGGCGCGGGACGAACACGAAGGCCGCGGGATTTCCACCTCTCTCACGCCCATCTCCGGCCACCTCACTTCCCCCCTTCGCGCTCGGCCTCGCGCCGACCCATCTGGGCTGGGGCACGCGGCGACATTTCACTCGTCGGCCCAAGGACCCCCCGGTCTCGAAACGCCGACAGTTCTCAATAGAACACATGCCACAAACTGTGAGATGATCAAATGATGATAGGAGGTCTTCATGTAACCTTCATGTTGGTCCTTGTTCTCGAATACTATACATCAAGAACAAAGCAACACAATTGTTAATGATTAGATACCTTCGTCCTTCGAAGCATTATCTCCCTTGGGATATAATGATCCTCAGACGAAGGTCGTGAAGGGCGTACCTTCATCATTTTAGTGATCGAATGTAAATAAAGACATACAAAACACAAAAGAATATAAATAATCATTCCAAATCATTAAATTATTTATATTCTCATTCTATAAACGTGAATAAATATCAACGATATTTATATTACATCAATACCTTCGTCTTAGCAGAAGATGAAATATGAGCATGATGCGAGAGCAATTACCATCTAGCGTGAACAGTACGGGGGTACTGTTCATCTATTTATAGGCACGGGACACAGCCCGGACAAAATTACATTTATGTCCCTGTTAACTAATTATAATCACAATGCAAACTATTAAGAACTATATAGTCTTTTCCTCTTTAAGTCGGTATCGTCTTTCGCCTTTATCACAATATCAAGTCGAAGCTCTTTCGGTTGCAGCTTCGGCTTTTGTTCGCATCATCTTCGGCTTACATCTTCATGTCACACCTTTCTTTGTACTGTCTTGCCGAAGGTGTTCTTACCTTGAGGACCTTCGGCGGAGGAGAAGACCCCCAATAGTAGCCCCTTCGTGGTGCTAGATCGTTTTTCATAACAAGCTCGATCCGTGAGAAACACGAAGGCTTTGCAATGTTGAAGGTCCGAAAAACACCTTCCCTGAGCTCGTTGCCGAGAAATGATTATAATATTCCAGACGCCGGACGGTCCACCGCTCAGCCAGCGCAAGCAGTGTGGCGGTTGGCCTTCTCCCCCTGTAGCACTATATAAACAGACGGGTTGGTGAAGAGTTACCACAACATTCATTGCCATTGCACTGTTGCGCTGTTAAAAAAATTTAACCATAGCCGAAGCTCTCTGTATTGCATTTTCGAGCAAATGCTTCATCACTGGTGATTAGCTTCGTCTTAGAAAAAAGCATAAACACAAATGGCTAGAGTTTGATCCACCGCTAAGGTGTCTCATGAGGGAGACGAGGCCGGAGCTACCGAAACAGTGCCCATCTCAGAAGTAATGAAGCGATCAGGTCTAGTTGTGCCAGGGGAAATTACTGACGAAGGTGCCTCCAATGTTGAAGCTGGACAAACTGTGGTTGAGGGTGATAGTGGTAACGAGAGCGAGGAGGACTAAAGCATTCTAAACCCGACAAAACCTAGTCATCTTGAATTTAAAATCTACTGTATAAGAAGATGACATGACTATGATGAAAAAACTAGGCTACTTCGGAGAGTCTGAGAGCAAGCTTGTTCGATTTGCTGAGGAAGAGATTATTCCGGAGCCGAGGGATGATGAAGTTATCATCTTTAAGAGTTTCTTCAGAGCAGGGCTTCGGTTCCCGCTAAATGACATGATAGGGGAGGTTCTAAAAATTTTTGAAATATACCTTCATCAGCTGACCACAAATGTCATTGTTAGACTTAGTGTGTACATATGGGCACTCCGAAGCCAGAGAATGGATGCGAATGTCGAAGCTTTCTATCGGGTGCACGAACTTCACTACCAGACGAAGGCTAGAGCAGATGGCCTTCACAGGAACTTTGGCTGCTACAATTTTGCATATCGGAAGGATACGAAGGCCCCGGTTATTGGCTATCGTACCAAGTGGCCGACTAGATGGACTAATGTATGGTTCTACATGAAAGCGGATGTGAAAAAGAGGGAGAAGCTAATGAGCATGGTTATGAGTCCGTTAGAGTTAAACTTCGGCATGACTCGACCGTTGTGCAATATGCAATTGGGGTTACCCTGCCAGCTGGCTAAAGTAGAATTTAGAGTGGTGGCCGAGCACATCAGTACTAGACACTTAGAGCAAGAGTATTTATCAAACAGAACATATCCAACTTCTAGTGGCTAGGGAATACCGAAGAGAAAAGAGGCGGGAAAGAAGCACGAGCTTGTACGGCTCCCTTATCGTTTTAAGTTCGAGAAACAATTCAAAAAGCCCTGCAAAGAATGGCTAGATATGATTGAGACCATGTGCAACGAAATACTTGGGAATTATACCAAGAAAGAAGATCAATTGATGACTGCAGACTTCGGTACCCAGCCGAAACGAAGATTGAACCGGGTAATGGACGCCTTGAATTTTGAATACCCTGACTATGAAAAACTTGACAAAGGGGGCGAAGGGGTAAAAAGGAAACGGGTTGTCAGCATCCTGAATAGGCAAGCTGCCCGACTAATAAAAGAAGATGAAAAAATGTCAAAGAAAGCGAAAATAGCTCCTAAGCCGAAGGCGACACCTTCTAAAAAATGAAGGCTCGATACAACTTCCTCTGCTGAGCCGAAGGTGGGTGAAACAGACGAAGCTCCCTCAACACCTTCTGTTGCCGAAGTAGCAGAAATTTTAAAGGTAATGACTGATTCCCTGCCTATCAAGCTGCTAAGTCCTCTGGGACCAGAACTGACAAAATTTTTATAGAAGAAAGAGCAACCTTCGGCTGCTAAGAAGAAGGCTGAAGGGCAAAAGGAAAGAAGAATACTCAACATGATGCAAGCTATTGAGCGAACACCGCCTTCAGCCTCAGCGAGCAAAATGGTGATTGTTGCAAGTGTCGAAGCCGAAGCTGCTGTCAAAGCTACAAAACTTGTAACCACAATGTCGGGAATTGACAAGCTTATATCAGATATGGTTGCAGAAGAGACAGATGTAGCTGTAGAGGAAAACATGGTCGCAGTGCCTAATATAGGGAAAAACATTGTTGAAACTTCTTCGGGAGAGAAGGATTTTGACATTCGGCACCTGGATGGCTAGGAATTGTCCGAGGCAGACAAGGAGGAGTTGAAAGAATATAGAATATCTTACGGCTATCAGTCGAGATCTATGCTCTTTGCCGGGGTTGACGAAAAAATTTTGGGATGTATTCACGACCGCGCCGGAGCGAAAATAATCGGCACTCTGTCTAAGAGTGTTGGCTTCCCGAAGCTAGAGTCTGACATTAGCGGTTACCGACGGCAACACATTGTCGGTAGCCTATTCTACTCCAATTTCAAGGTGAAATCTTTGTTTAGATTCTTATTATCTTTGTGATGGATTAAAATGTTCTAACCTTAACTTGTTTTCGCAGAGCATGTTGCTAAGCAAGGCGCTAAGAATGCAGCAGGATTTCGAAGATAAGAAGAATTAAATAATAATTGAAGGCTTGGAGAACAAGATTAAAGATTTTGAAGCTTCTCTCGAGAAGAAAAATTTCCTGCTACAAGCAGCCGAAGGTTCCCTTGCGGAAGTACAAGCCGAAAATGCAAAATTAAGCGAAGAATTTCTCAATGCTCAAACAACTTTAAAGGAAAAATCGGAGCGCTTCGAGCAAGAAAGAAAAGAACTACAAGCAAAATCTGAAGCCGGAGCTGAGAAGAACACGAAGCTGCAGGAATCACTGAAAGACCTTCAGAATAAGTGCTCGGATTTCGCCACCCGCTGCGTGCATCGATTAAAAGGAATATTCAACTCGGTTGGGGCTAGCTCTGAAGAAATTGCCCCTTCAGCTGAAGATATACCCAAAGCCTTCGAGCATATTGAGAATGAAGTTGATGCGCTCGATGAAGTTATAACTGGGCACGGGGATTTTTGTGCTCTGTTAGCTTCTTGTGTTATGGTTGCTACATTTTTGAAGGCCGAATGCACGCATGCTAGAATAGTAAACAAGCCGAACTTTAGCCTATCACCATCAGACTTAGTCAATATTCCTGGTGAGGCTCGAAGCATTGGTAATAGATTTATCACTCAAATTTTGGCTAAAGGCAGGCGGGAGCTAGCTGGAGACGAAGCTCAAAAATTACTTAACTCGGTATGAAACTTGTACCTGTCTTTTACCTTGAGTTTTCTTTATTACACTTGCATTTACCTTATACCGTCATCCGTCGGTAGGATGGTAGCGTCGAAGATCAGTAAGCCGAAGCATGTTCCGAAGGTTGCTGGGCTGAAGCTTCTTTTCGTGACTTCCAGTATAAAGCTTAGGATCTCTTTGCATTATTTTTGCAAAAGATTGTAATTGAGAGCTGAATACAACATTGTACATATTTGTCCATACCTTGTAATATAGTTTTACCTTTCCGTCCATGTATAAATTGCTTTGTTGTGGACGAAACCCACAGTTACAGCTTTTGAGCCGAAGGCGAAAAACACCTTCCCTTCTTTTCGTGCACATCGAAGCATTTTTTCATTTGTAGAAAGTGCCTCTATATTCTTGTCTGAGACAAAGCTTCTTCGTATTCAATGAAGCATTTTGTCACCAAAGCCAGGCAACTCATTCTTTCATGTTATTGTCTATGCTTCATGTCATGATAATGATGATCCTACAAATGTCTAATGAATGCTTATATGAATGCAAATAATGATGCGATGAAATATGCAAATGTATGACCTGAACACACACGAAACCACACCCAGACTCTGCATCCCGTTAGGAACGACTTTTGAGTCTCTTCACCTTCTATTTCAATGACATTTAAGCTCTGCATTCCCTTAGGAACGTCTTTTGAGCTTCTTCACCTTCTATTTCGGTGGTATTTTGGCTCTGCATTCCCTTAGGAACGACTTTTGAGCTTCGGGACTTACTCTGCGCTCCCTTAGAAACGACTTTTGTAGCTTCGGGACTTACTTTGTGCTCCCTTAGGAACGACTTTTGTAGCTTCGTCACCTTCAGAGTGATTGCAGCTATTCATCCCCTTAGGGACGACTTTTGAGCTTTTCCATGTTCTTTTTTGCACTCGATAGTGCGGATTCTGATATTACATGTTACATTTTTTGGGGAAATTTGGCCCTTGTATTGCATAGGGCTAAAATGAAAATTACAAACTATGGCCCCATTAAAAACATTTCTCCCCTCCTGAAAGAAAAGGGTGCCATAGGAAAAAATAAAAAGATTACATCAATTACACATAATATCATCGAAGATCATCCGCATTCCAAGACCTGGGTATGTCATTGTCATCCATATCCTTCAGTCTGTAAGAACTGAGTCTTGACGAAGATACTACCAGAAAAGGACCTTCCTACTTCAGCTGAAGCTTCCCCACTGTGTCTGGGTTAGCTATCCTTCGACGCACCAAATGACCTGGCTTGATATTTTTCAGTTGAACTTTTCTATCGTGCCATTTTATTATTTCGGCCTGGTACTTATTGATGTGCTCTATAGCCTGAAGTCTGGTCCCTTCTATGGTGTCTTTTGTTATTTGGCAATCAGCTTCATCCTCCATCGAAGCTTTGGTTCTTATTGATCCTGTTCTTGCTTCTTCTGGTGTTATTGCTTCGTCACCGAACAAGAGCTTGAATGGAGTAAAACCTGTTGACCATGAGACAACAGTATTGTGGTTCCACACCACCTTTATTAATTCATCTGGCCACTTTCCTCTGGGATGATTGAAGATTGACTTCATTATTCCTGTTATTATAATTCCATTTGCTCTTTCTACTAATCCATTTGATTCTGATGCCTTACTGACGCGAAGTGTATTTTTGTACCAATCTGGTCACAATAAGCCCTGAACGTTTCCGCATCAAATTGAGTTCCGTTATCAACTGTAATAGCCTTCAGCACACCGAAGCGACAAACAATGTTTTGCCAGAAAAACTTCTGGACTGTGGACGAAGTTATTGTAGCTAGGGGTTTAGCTTCGATCCACTTTGAGAAATATTCCACTGCTACTACAACATATTTCAAGTTTCCTTGTGCTGGTGGAAGCTGTCCTAACAAATCTAGGCCCCATCTCTGTAATGGCCAAGTGGGTTGAATCAGTTGTGTCAAAGATGAAGGTTGTTTCTGGTCTCTAGCACACTTATGACATTTTTCACATTTCTGGACCAAGTCCGCTGCATCCGAAGGTGCCTTCGGCCAATAAAATCCTTGTCTAAAAACCTTTCCCAGTAAAGGCTTGGACCTAATGTGGGCTCCACACAGTCCTGCATGTATCTCCTTCATTAATTCATGTCCTTCGTTCCTAGATAGGCATTTGAGCAATGGGTCTTGTTCTTGTTTCCATTCTCTTGTTACAAGTTTTGTCATCTGAGAGACAGTTGCCCTGGAGAAAGGATATTATTTCGGTCCTCTAGTCTTCACTATGTACAGGTGAGATTGTGAGCACTGCTTTTTCCATGAGCTCGATTGAGGGTGCTTTTATTGTTTCAAAAAATACTTCCGAAGGCAAAGGGAGCCCCTGTGTCGCTGACTTAGCTAATAAATCTGCATGCTCATTCTCTCCCCTTGGGATATTTTGATAGTCGCCTAGAGGGGGGGTGAATAGGGCGAAACTGAAATTTACAAATATAAACACAACTACAAGTCGGGTTAGCGTTAGAAATAAAGACGAGTCCGCGAGAGAGAGTGCAAAACAAATCTCAAGCAAATAAGGAGTGTGACACAAGGATTTGTTTTACCGAGGTTCGGTTCTCGCAAACCTACTCCCCGTTGAGGTGGTCATAAAGACTGGGTCTCTTTCAACCCTTTCCCTCTCTCAAGCGGTCCTTCCGACCGAGTGAGCTTCTCTTCTCAAATCAAAACTGGGAACAAAACTTCCCCGCAAGGGCCACCACACAATTGGTGCCTCTTGCCTTGATTACAATGGAGTTTTGATCACAAGAACAAGTGAGAAAGAAAAGAAGCAATCCAAGCGCAAGAGCTCAAAAGAACACGACAAATCTCTCTCGCTAATCACTAAAGCCTTGTGTGGAATTGGAGAGGATTTGATCTCTTTGGTGTGTCTAGAATTGAATGCCTAGATCTTGTAAGTGGTTGAGAAGTGGAAAACTTGGATGCAATGAATGGTGGGTGGTTGGGGGTATTTATAGCCCCAACCACCAAACTAGCCGTTTGGTGGGGCTGTCTGTCGCATGGTGCACCGGACAGTCCGGTGCACACCGGACATGTCCGGTGCGCCAGCCACGTCACCAAAGTCGTTGGGTTCTGACCGTTGGAGCTCTGTCTTCTAGGCCCGCCTGGATGTCCGGTGGCGCACCGGACATGTACTGTAGAGTGTCCGGTGCGCCACTACGCGCGTGCCTGACTTCTGCGCGCTCTGGCGCGCATTAATTGCCGTTGCAGGTGACCGTTGGCGCGAAGTAGTCGTTGCCCCGCAGTTACACCGGACAGTCCGGTGTACACCGGACATGTCCGGTGAATTATAGCGGAGCAGCCGCTGCGAATTCCCGAGGCTGCCAAGTTCCAGAGCCGCGTCCTCTTGGAGCACCGGACACTGTCCGGTGTACACCGGACATGTCCGGTGAATTATAGCGCGCCAGCTCTGAAAAATTCCCGAGGCTGAGGAGTTCAGCGCGAGGTCCCCTGGTGCACCGGACACTGTCCGGTGGCACACCGGACAGTCCGGTGCGCCAGACCAGGGAGCCTTTCGGGATGCTTTTAGCTCTCTATTTTGAACCCAACATTGGTCTTTTTTAATTGTCTTGTTGTGAACCTTTGGCACCTGTATAACTTATACACTAGAGCAAACTAGTTAGTCCAATTATTTGTGTTGGGCAATTCAACCACCAAAATTATTTAGGAACTAGGTGTAAGCCTAATTCCCTTTCAATCTCCCCCTTTTTGGTGATTTATGCCAACACAAACCAAAGCAAATATAGAAGTGCATAATTGAACTAGTTTGCATAATGTAAGTGCAAAGGTTGCTTGGAATTGAGCCAATATAAATACTTACAAGATATGCATGGATTGTTTCTTCATTTTTAACATTTTGGACCACGCTTGCGCCACAGATTTTGTTTTTGCAAATTCTTTTGTAAATCCTTTTCAAAGTTCTTTTGCAAATAGTCAAAAGGAAATGAATAAGATTTTACGAAGCATTTTCAAAATTTAAAATTTTCTCCCCCTGTTTCAAATGCTTTTCCTTTGACTAAACAAAACTCCCCCTAAATGAGATCCTCCTCTTAGTGTTCAAGAGGGTTTTGATATATCATTTTTGAAATACTACTTTCTCCCCCTTTTGAACACAATAAGATACCAATTTGAAATTTACCAATTGAAAATCTCCAATTTGACCAATTTTAAAATTAGGTGTGGTGTGGTCCTTTTGCTTTGGGCAAATATTTTCTCCCCCTTTGGCATGAATCGCCAAAAACGGAGTCATTAGAGCCCTCGAAGTACTTTCTTCCCCTTTTGGTCATAAATAAATGAGTGAAGATTGTACCAAAGACGAAGTCCTTTTTCTTTGAACTCTCCCCAAAAAGATGGAGAGATGCGCGGAGCGACGGCGAAGGATGAGTTACGGAGTGGAAGCCTTTGTCTTCGCCGAAGACTCCAGTTCCCTTTCAATACACCTATGACTTGGTTTGAAATAGACTTGAAAAACACATTAGTCATAGCATATGAAAGAGACATGATCAAAGGTATATAAAAGAGCTATGTGTGCAACTTAACAAAAGAAGTTCCTAGAATCAAGAATATTTAGCTCATACCTAAGTTTGTTAAAAGTTTGTTCATCAAGAGGCTTGGTAAAGATATCGGCTAATTGATCTTTAGTGTTAATGTAAGAAATCTCGATATCTCCCTTTTGTTGGTGATCCTAAGAAAATGATATCGAATGGCTATGTGTTTAGTGCGGCTATGCTCGACGGGATTATCCGCCATCTTGATTGCACTCTCATTATCACATAGCAAAGGGACTTTGGTTAATTTGTAACCGTAGTCCCGCAGGGTTTGCCTCATCCAAAGCAATTGCGCGCAATAATGACCTGCGGCAATGTACTCGGCTTCGGTGGTGGAAAGAGCAACCGAATTCTGCTTCTTTGAAGCCCAAGACACCAAGGATCTTCCCAAGAACTGGCAAGTCCCCGATGTGCTCTTCCTATTGATTTTACACCCCGCCCAATCGGCATCCGAATAACCAATCAAATCAAAAGTGGACCCCCTAGGATACCAAAGCCCAAACTTAGGAGTATGAACTAAATATCTCAAGATTCGTTTTATGGCCATAAGGTGAGCTTCCTTAGGGTCGGCTTGGAATCTTGCACACATGCATACGGAAAGCATAATATCCGGTCGAGATGCACATAAATATAGCAAAGAACCTATCATCGACTGGTATACCTTTTGATCGACGGATTTACCTCCCTCGTCGAGGTCGAGATGCCCATTGGTTCCCATGGGTGTCTTGATGGGTTTGGCATCCTTCATTCCAAATTTGCTTAGAATATCTTGAGTATACTTTTGTTTGGCTTAGGAAGGTGCCCTCTTGGAGTTGCTTTACTTGAAATCCTAAGAAATACTTCAACTCCCCCATCATAGACATCTCGAATTTTTGTGTCATGATCCTACTAAATTCTTCACATGTAGACTCGTTAGTAGACCCAAATATAATATCATCAACGTAAATCTGGCATACGAACAAGTCATTTTCAAGAGTTTTAGTAAATAAAGTAGGATCGGCCCTTCCGACTTTGAATCCATTAGTGATAAGAAAATCCCTAAGGCATTCATACCATGCTCTTGGGGCTTGCTTGAGCCCATAAAGCGCCTTAGAGAGCCTATAAACATGGTTAGGATACTCACTGTCTTCAAAGCCGGGAGGTTGCTCAACATAGACCTCTTCTTTGATTGGTCCATTGAGGAAAGCACTCTTCACGTCCATTTGGTAAAGCTTGAAGCCATGGTAAGTAGCATAGGCTAATAATATACGAATTGACTCAAGCCTAGCTACGGGTGCATAGGTTTCACCAAAATCCAAACCTTCGACTTGGGAGTATCCCTTGGCCACAAGTCGGGCTTTGTTCCTTGTCACCACACCATGCACATCTTGCTTGTTGCGGAAGACCCATTTCGTTCCTACAACATTTTGGTTAGGACGTGGAACTAAATGCCATACCTCATTCCTAGTGAAATTGTTGAGCTCCTCTTGCATCGCCATCACCAAATCCGAATCTTGAAGTGCTTCCTCTACCCTGTGTGGCTCAATAGAGGAAACAAAAAAGTAATGCTCACAAAAATGTGCAACACGAGATCGAGTAGTTACCCCCTTATGAATGTCGTCGAGGATGGTGTCGACGGGGTGATCTCGTTGGATTGCTTGGTGGACTCTTGGGTGTGGCGGCCTTTGCTCTTCATCCTCCTTGTCTTGATCATTTGTATCTCCCCCTTGATCATTGCCATCATCTTGAGGTGGCTCTTTTGCTTGATCTTCTACTTCATCAACTTGAGCTTCATCCTCATTTTGAGTTGGTGGAGATGCTTGCGTGGAGGAGGACGGTTGATCTTGTGCATTTGGATGCTCTTCGAATTCCTTAGGACACACATCCCCAATGGACATGTTCCTTAGCGCGATGCATGGAGCGTCTTCATTACCTATCTCATCAAGATCAACTTGCTCTACTTGAGAGCCGTTAGTCTCATCAAACACAACGTCACAAGAAACTTCAACTTGTCCGGAGGACTTGTTAAAGACTCTTTATGCCCTTGTGTTTGAATCATATCCTAGTAAAAAGCCTTCTACAGTCTTAGGAGCAAATTTAGATTTTCTACCTCTTTTGACAAGAATAAAGCATTTGCTACCAAAGACTCTAAAATATGAAATATTGGGCTTTTTACCGGTTAGGAGTTCATACGATGTCTTCTTGAGGATTCGGTGAAGATATAACCGGTTGATGGCGTAGCAAGCGGTGTTGACCGCCTCGGCCCAAAACCGATCCGAAGTTTTGTACTCATCAAGCATGGTTCTTGCCATGTCCAATAGAGTTCTATTCTTCCTCTCCACTACACCATTTTGTTGTGGGATGTAGGGAGAAGAGAACTCATGCTTGATGCCCTCCTCCTCAAGGAAGCCTTCGATTTGAGAGTTCTTGAACTTCGTCCCGTTGTCGCTTCTAATTTTCTTGATCCTTAAGTCGAACTCATTTTGAGCCCGTCTCAAGAATCCCTTTAAGGTTTCTTGGGTTTGAGATTTTTCCTGCAAAAAGAATACCCAAGTAAAGCGAGAATAATCATCCACTATTACAAGACAATACTTACTCCCGCTGATGCTTATGTAAGCAATCGGGTCGAATAGATCCATGTGGAGTAGCTCAAGCGGCCTGTCGGTCGTCATGATGTTCTTGTGTGGATGATGGGCTCCAACTTGCTTTCCTGCCTGTCATGCGCTACAAACCCTGTCTTTCTCAAAATGAACATTGGTTAATCCTAAAATGTGCTCTCCCTTTAGAAGCTTATGAAGATTCTTCATCCCAACATGTGCTAGTCGGCGATGCCAGAGCCAGCCCATGTTAGTCTTAGCAATTAAGCATGTGTCGAGTTCAGCTCTATCAAAATCTACCAAGTATAGCTGACCCTCTAGCACACCCTTAAATGCTATTGAATCATCACTTCTTCTAAAGACAGTGACACCTACATCAGTAAAGAGACAGTTGTAGCCCATTTTGCATAATTGAGATACGGAAAGCAAATTGTAATCTAATGAATCAACAAGAAAAACATTGGAAATGGAATGGTCAGGGGATATAGCTATTTTACCCAAACCTTTGACCAAACCTTGATTTCCATCCCCGAATGTGATAGCTCGTTGGGGATCCTGGTTTTTTCGTAGGAGGAGAACATCTTCTTCTCCCCTGTCATGTGGTTTGTGCACCCGCTATCGATGATCCAACTTGAGCCCCCGGATGCATAAACCTACAAAACAAGTTTAGTTCTTGACTTTAGGTACCCAAACGGTTTTGGGTCCTTTGGCATTAGAAACAAGAACTTTGGGAACCCAAACACAAGTTTTGGAGCTCTTGTGTTTGTCCCCAACATACTTGGCAACGACCTTGCCGGATTTGTTAGTCAAAACATATGATGCATCAAAAGTTTTAAATGAAAAGCTATGTTCATTTGATGCACTAGGAGTTTTCTTCTTAGGCGACTTAGCACGGGTTGGTTGCCTAGAGCTAGATGTCTCACCCTTATACATAAATGCATGATTAGGACCAGAGTGAGACTTCCTAGAATGAATTCTCCTAATTTTGCTCTCGGGATAACCGGCAGGGTATAAAATATAACCCTCGTTATCCTGAGGCATGGGAGCCTTGCCCTTAACAAAGTTTGACAATTTCTTAGGAGGGGTACTAATTTTGACATTGTCTCCCCTTTGGAAGCCGATGCCATCCTTAATGCCAGGGCGTCTCCCACTATAGAGCATACTTCTAGCAAATTTAAATTTTTCATTTTCTAAGTTATGCTCGGCAATTTTAGCATCTAATTTTGCTATATGATCATTTTGTTGTTTAATTAAAGACATGTGATCATGAATAGCATTAATATCAACATCTCTACATCTAGTACAAATAGATACATGCTCAACGATAGATGTAGAGGTTTTGCAAGATTTTAATTCTACAACCTTAGCATGCAATATATCATTCTTAGTTCTAAGGTCGGAAATAGTAGCATTGCAAACATCAAAATCTTTAGCCTTAGCAAGCAATTTTTCATTCTCAATTCTAAGGCTAGCAAGAGAAACATTCAACTCATCAATCCTAGCAAGTAAATCAACATTATCATCTCTAGGATTGGAACTTGAAACATTACAAATATGAGAATCAACCTTAGCAATTAATTTGGCATTTTCATTTCTAAGGTTGGTAATAGTGTCATGGCATGTGCTTAGCTCACTAGATAATTTCTCACATTTTTCTATTTCTAGAGCATAAGCATTTTTAACCTTAACATGTTTCTTATTTTCCTTAATTAAGAAGTCCTCTTGGGAATCCAAAAGGTCATCCTTTTCATGAATAGCACTAATTAATTCATTTAATTTTTCTTTTTGTTCCATGTTAAGGTTGGCAAAAAGGGTACGCAAGTTATCCTCCTCATCACTAGCATTATCATCACTAGAAGACTCATATTTAGTGGATGATTTGGATTTAACCTTCTTCCTCTTGTCGTCCTTTGCCATGAGGCACTTGTGGCCGATGTTGGGGAAGAGGAGTCCCTTGGTGACGGCGATGTTGGCGGCGTCCTCGTCGTCGGAGGAGTCGGTGGAGCTCTCGTCGGAGTCCCACTTGCGGCATACGTGGGCATCGCCGCCCCTCTTCTTGTGGTACCTCTTCTTTTCTCTCCTCTTGCCCTTCTTGTCGTTATCCCTGTCACTGTCACTTGATAATGGACATTTAGAAATAAAGTGACCAGGCTTACCACACTTGTAGCAAACCTTCTTGGAACGGGATTTGTAATCCTTCCCCTTCCGTTGCTTGAGGATTTGGCGAAAGCTTTTGATGATTAAAGACATCTCCTCGTTGTCGAGCTTTGAAGTGTCGATTGGTTGTCTACTTGGTGTAGACTCCTCCTTCTTTTCCTCTGTTGCCTTGAATGCCACCGGTTGTGCTTCGGATGTGGACGGATCATCAAGCTCGTTGATCTTCTTTGAGCCCTTGATCATACATTCAAAGCTCACAAAATTCCCGATAACTTCCTCGGGAGTCATTAGAGTGTATCTAGGATTACCACGAATTAATTGAACTTGAGTGGGGTTAAGGAAGATGAGTGATCTAAGAATAACCTTAACCACCTCGTGGTCATCCCATTTCTTGCTCCCGAGGTTGCGCACTTGGTTCACCAAGGTTTTGAGCCGGTTGTACATATCTTGTGGCTCCTCCCCTTGGCGAAGACGGAAGCGACCGAGCTCCCCCTCGATCGTTTCCCGCTTGGTGATCTTGGTGAGTTCATCACCCTCGTGCGCGGTCTTGAGTAGATCCCAAATCTCCTTCTCATTCTTCAACCCTTGCACCTTGTTATATTCCTCTCTACTAAGAGAGGCGAGGAGTATGGTTGTGGCTTGGGAGTTGAAGTGCTCGATTTGGGCTACTTCATCATCATCATAGTTTTCATCCCCTACGGATGGTACCTGTGCACCAAACTCAACAACATCCCATATACTTTTGTGGAGCGAGGTTAGATGAAATCGCATTAAATCACTCCACCTAGTGTAATCTTCACCATCAAAAGTTGGTGGTTTGCCTAATGGGACGGAAAGTAAAGGTGTATGTTTAGAAATGCGAGGGTAGCGTAGGGGAATCTTACTATACTTCTTACGCTCTTGGCGCTTAGAAGTGACGGACGCCGCGTCGGAGCCGGAGGTGGATGCCGATGAAGAATCGGTCTCGTAGTAGACCACCTTCCTCATCCTCTTTTTCTTGTCCCCACTCCGATGCGGCTTATGGGAAGAGGATTTCTCCTTCTTCTCTTTGTGGTGTGAAGAAGATTTCTTCTCCTTCCCTTTGGAGGAGTCCTTCTTCTTCTCCTTCCTCTTGGTGCGGGACTCTTCCGATGAAGTGCTCCCGTGGCTTGTAGTGGGCTTTTCGCCGGTCTCCATCTCCTTCTTGGCGTGATCTCCCGACATCACTTTGAGCAGTTAGGCTCTAATGAAGCACCGGGCTCCGATACCAATTGATAGTCGCCTAGAGGGGGGTGAATAGGGCGAAACTGAAATTTACAAATATAAACACAACTACAAGTCGGGTTAGCGTTAGAAATAAAGACGAGTCCGCGAGAGAGGGTGCAAAACAAATCTCAAGCAAATAAGGAGTGTGACACAAGGATTTGTTTTACCGAGGTTCGGTTCTCGCAAACCTACTCCCCGTTGAGGTGGTCACAAAGACCGGGTCTCTTTCAACCCTTTCCCTCTCTCAAACGGTCCTTCCGACCGAGTGAGCTTCTCTTCTCAAATCAAAACTGGGAACAAAACTTCCCCGCAAGGGCCACCACACAATTTGTGCCTCTTGCCTTGATAACAATGGAGTTTTGATCACAAGAACAAGTGAGAAAGAAAAGAAGCAATCCAAGCGCAAGAGCTCAAAAGAACACGGCAAATCTCTCTCGTAAGTGTGTCTAGAATTGAATGCCTAGCTCTTGTAAGTGGTTGAGAAGTGGAAAACTTGGATGCAATGAATGGTGGGTGGTTGGGGGTATTTATAGCCCCAACCACCAAACTAGCCGTTTGGTGGGGCTGTCTGTCGCATGGTGCACCGGATAGTCCGGTGCACACCGGACATGTCCGGTGCGCCAGCCACGTCACCAAAGCCGTTGGGTTCTGACCGTTGGAGCTCTGTCTTCTGGGCCCGCCTGGATGTCCGGTGGCGCACCGGACATGTACTGTAGAGTGTCTGGTGCGCCACTACGCGCGTGCCTGACTTCTGCGCGCTCTGGCGCGCATTAATTGCCGTTGCAGGTGACCGTTGGCGCGAAGTAGCCGTTGCCCCGCAGTTACACCGGACAGTCCGGTGTACACCGGACATGTCCGGTGAATTATAGCGGAGCAGCCGCTGCGAATTCCCGAGGTTGCCAAGTTCCAGAGCCGCGTCCTCTTGGAGCACCGGACACTGTCCGGTGTACACCGGACATGTCCGGTGAATTATAGCGCGCCAGCTCTGAAAAATTCCCGAGGCTGAGGAGTTCAGCGCGAGGTCCCCTGGTGCACTGGACACTGTCCGGTGGCACACCGGACAGTCCGGTGCGCCAAACCAGGGAGCCTTTCGGGATGCTTTTAGCTCTCTATTTTGAACCCAACATTAGTCTTTTTTAATTGGCTTGTTGTGAACCTTTGGCACCTGTATAACTTATACACTAGAGCAATCTAGTTTGTCCAATTATTTGTGTTGGGCAATTCAACCACCAAAATTATTTAGGAACTAGGTGTAAGCCTAATTCCCTTTCATATTTTTTACAGAAAAACCCTCGAAAGAAGCTTCCAATCTTCGGACTGCATCCAAATACTTTTCAAGCTTCGGATCTCTTGCCTTGTTGCTTTTATCCACATGGCCCAAAATAACTTGCGAATCAGTTTTAAGGATTGCCCTTCTTATTCCCATTGCCTTTAGTTTCCGAAGCCCTAGAAGAAGAGCTTCGTACTCAGCAATGTTATTTGTATAGCTGAAGTCCAACTTTATTGCATAACATGTTCTGACTTTAGAGGGTGCGACTAGGACAGCAGCTACTCCTGCACCGAAGGCCCCCCAAGATCCATCGCAAAATACCATCCAAGCTTCGGTGTCTTTTGTTGCTTCTTCATCCTGAGCCCCTGGCGTCCGATCAGCAATGAAGTCTGCTAACACTTGGGATTGAATTGAGGATCTGTGCATGTAATCAATGGTGAATTTGTTAAGTTCTGCGGCCCATTTTCCGATCCTTCCTGTAGGTTCTCTATTCCTCATTATGTTCTTCAGGAGTTGCGATGAAGGCACTATTATGTGATATGCTTGAAAGTAATGTCGAAGCTTCCTGTAGGCCATCAATACAGCATATAGTACCTTCTCCAATTCTGTGTAATTTTTCTTTGAATGGCTGAGTACTTCAGAGACGAAGTATACCGATGCTTGCTTTTTTACCTGGCCCTCTTGTTTCTCTTGTACAAGTGCTGCATTGACCGCAGCATGGGAAGCGGACACATATAGAAGTAATAGGGCTCCTGATGAAGGTGGGGTTAGAGTTGTCAGATCTATCAAATATTGCTTCAGCTCTTCGAAAACTTTCTGTTGAGCTAGATCCCATTGGAAGAATTCGGTTGATTTCAGTATTTCAAAGAAAGGTAAATTCCTCTATGTTGATCTTGAAATGAATCTGTTTAATGATGCCAGCCTTCCTGCCAACCGTTGAGCCCTCTTCTTTGAATTTGGTGGCTCCATCCGAAGGATAGCTTCGATTTTGCTTGGGTTAGCTTCGATGCCTTTTGTTGATACCAGGCAACCAAGAACTTGCCCTTCTTCACTCCGAAGACACATTTTTCTAGATTTAACTTGAGACCGGCTTGTCTGAAATTGGCAAATGTCTCTTGCAAATCGGCAACATGAAATTGGCAAATGTCTCTTGCAAATCGACATATGTCAGCACATTCCTACCAATTTGAGAGTGAAGAACATTGGCAGTCATTCTGCTAAAGCTTCCTCCAGCATTCTTGAGCCCCTCAGGCATCCGAAGGTAACAATAGGTACACTAGGAGTTATGAAGCTTGTCTTTGGCTCATTCTCCTTTTTCATCCAAATTTGATGATAACTCGAGTAGCAGTCTAGTAAACTCATAAGTTCTGAAGAAGTTGCTGCATCTACAAGGGAATCTATTCTTGGTAGTGGGAATTCATCCTTCGGACATGCCTTGTTGAGATCTGTGAAATCAATGCACATTCTCCATTTTCCATTAGCTTTTTTCACCATGACGGTGTTGGCCAGCCACTCTAGGTATGTTACTTCTCTAATAACACCAGCACTTAGAAGTCGCTTTACTTCATTTCGTGCACCTTCGGCTTTATCATCGGACATTTTCCGAAGCCTCTTGTTCTTGGTCTGAAGGACGGGTCCACATTGAGTGAATGCTCAATGACGTCTCTATTGACACCACAGAGATCATTAGCTGTCCAAGCAAAGACGTCCTTGTTGTTGAACAAGAATCTTAGCAAAGTCTTTTCCTATTCACCAGATAGTTGAGATCCTAGCAATACTTTTTGCTCTGCTATGTCTTCACACAAGAGCATAGGCTTCGACTGATCTGCTGAAGCATTCTTCTCTCTTTTGTGCTTATACTGCTAATAAGCTTCAGCTTCATCTATATTATGAATAGCCTCCGAATCTGTCCAACTCCCTTCAGCCCTCCTGGTAGCTTCTTGACTCCTGTGTACAGCAATAGGTCCTTGTTCTGAAGGTGTCTTCATGCAAAGATATATTGGATGAAGTATTGCTTTGAAGGCATTAAGTGTCCCTCGACCAATGATTGCATTGTATGGATACTCCATGTCAACAATGTGAAAGATAACATGTTCCGTTCTTGTGTTGTGAACATAGCCGAAGGTAACCAGCATTGTTATCTTGCCAAGTGCCACAATCTGTCTTCCTCCGAAGCCACAAAGAGGGTGTGTTGCATCATGTATCTTGTCCTCTGGCTCTTGCATTTGCCTGAAAGCCTTTGCAAAGACGATATCCGCTGCACTGCCTTTGTCCACCAGGACATTGTGGACCAGGAATCCCTTGATGACACAAGATATGACCATTGCTTCGTTGTGAGGATAATCCTTGAGCTGAAGGTCTTCCTGGGAGAAGGTAATTGGAATGTGAGACCACTTGGACTTGATGAAGGGTCCTTGCACCCTAACATGTTGTACTCTTCTTTGCGCTTCTTTCTTCTGCTTCTTGTTGGCTGGTTTAGAACTTGAGCCGCCTGTAATTGGGAAGCACCAGCTTCGTGGCCGAAGGTGCTACAACTTGGTTGTTATGCGAAGCCATCGTCACAACTGTGGAAGTGAGTTCACCGGAGTTGGGCGCCAATGTTGGTCCTTGTTCTCAAACAACATACATCAAGAACAAAGCAATACAATTGTTAATGATTAGAGACCTTCGTCCTTCGAAGCATTATCTCCCTTGGGATATAATAATCCTCAGACGAAGGTCGTGAAGGGCGTACCTTCATCATTTTAGTGAGCGAATGTAAATAAAGACATACAAAACACAAAAGAATATAAATAATCGTTCCAAATCATTAAATTATTTATATTCTCATTCTGTAAACGTCTTTCACCTTTATCACAATATCAAGCCGAAGCTCTTTCGGTTGTAGCTTCGGCTTTTGTTCGCATCATCTTCGGCATACATCTTTATATCACATCTTTCTTTGTACAGTCTTGCCGAAGGTGTTCTTACCTTGAGGACCTTCGGCGGAGAAGACCCCAACACTTCACATCCACTTTGTTTGGTTATTTTAGTTCCAAATGGTTTAGAATAGATTGAGATATAATTTTTATTTGCTATGAATTTAAACCTATTCAATACCTTCCAATCCACCTAGATCAACGGCGAAACGAACAAGCCAACCGGCCGGGTAACGGGCCTGGACGAGATGCACGTTGGTCGTGCACGTGACTTTCAGGAATGGGGACTGTGGTCTGTGGTCTGTGGCCTGTGCACGTTCGTGCAACTCAGCCCACTTTTGCGTAGTATTCAATTCACAAAGTGTAGTATTTTCTTATGATGAAAATCCATCAAAAGTGCATTATACTCTAGCTTGTTTCAAGCATACATGCCGCTATGCCTTGACCTTGAGTACCGCACCGGAGCGAAGTTTATTTTGGAATACCTTGAGAAAGGCACAAGAATAAACTAAGCAAACGCATGTACTTTTTTTATACAGCGTAGGTATTAGTATTGCAGGCATAAGAGCAACTCCAAGATATCACTAAAAAATTGTTCCCTAAAATCTGGTATCGGGGGTTGTTGAAAAACAAATGTTGCTAAAAAAATATGAACCCAAATTAAACTGCTAAAAGTTGATCCCTAGAATTTTTGAATCGCCAACTTTGGGCCACAGATTCACTTAATTGGGCCGAATACCAAGGTTTGGCAGAATAACAGTTTGCAGCGCCGGAGAGAGCAGCCGTGCAGGATCTGAAGACAAATTTTTATTCCGTCCGTCGTCCGACAGGTACAGTTATTGTAAAGCACAAAGATGTTTTCTAGACATGGACGACACTATGAGTCAGTTTAAATATATGAACCATCAATCAGCCATATGCATCCACCAATATTCAGTGTTTGCCAATACACAGTTTCAGGGTACCAGCTGAACTGAATCCCGGTGACCGAGTACACTGAAATAAATCCCAGTGACCGAGTACCAGCAAATTTCCATTCTCATCCACTTTTGCATCCCCAAGCATCAACACACACTGATGCCACTCTTACAACTCCTAATAAAAAAGAAACAAGTTGTGAAGTTGAAGGTGTAGCAGAAGCTAGAAGCTCTCACTCAGTTAACAATCTAGACTAACCTAGAAACGGAAAAACTGAAGGCTTATGTAAATTGCATGTCTTTTTTTTTGAAAGGGAAAGGCAAAAGATTTGTCAATCCAATATATTAGAAGAGATAATAAACTTTACAAACTGACACAACCCAAACAACTTAACAAACTTGACCTAGTTAGAACACTGACATTTAGAGATAAAGACTCAAACTCCCCTGACCAGGCCTCCAACCGCTACAGACAAGCTAAAACTCCACCAACGAGCTCTTTCACCACATGCGCCACTTGCTCTGTCGTTCTCTGCTGACCCTTAAAGATTCTGTTGTTTCTTTCCAACCATAAGCTCCACCAGAAATAAATTAGAAGGCCATCGAAGCTTTTTCTTGATTGTCGCATGTCACATCATCTTATATGCCCATCGTTGCTTTAGTTTACAGGATTAGGAGAAATACATCAGAAATGTGCTGCTCATTCCATGCAGCACTACCATTGACCATTTTCCCTCTAAGAAATCCTGACATTGTTCTAAGTAGCACACACAGTCAATTTGTTTAGTGGTGGACATAAATCAAAGCGAAGTTAACGGGAAGAAGAAGAAGGGGAACTATTGGTGGATTCAAAATGTGCTTTTCCCCCAAAAACAACTTTAAGACTTGTTCGGTTATTCCTATCTCATGTAAATTGGATGGGACTAAAAAATTATGAAAGTTTTTTGACTTGTTTGAAATTTAAACTCATCCAAACACACCCAATTCATATGGATTGGGAGCAAAACGAACAAGCCCTTATGGTTTGCTATATGGGGTTTTAGGAGTTGTTCTAATACAATAAAATTTTGGCACATGTAAGTTTTTTCCTTTCTTTTGCAAGGATTTAGCACCACTACGTACCTTTGTAAGTGACGAAAAAGAGCTTAGGCAGCTTTCCTATTGTTGACCTCATTTAGCACCACTACCTCTGCTCTGGCGTAAAGGGCTTCACGTAGAATCTAGATCTCATCGCTCGAGAGGGACCCGTTGAGGAGGAGGGATCATAGAGTTACTTTGGGGTCGACAGGCCACCTAAAGCGGCTCTAGATGACGTAGAGCCGAAGGTAGGTGAAGATTGAGATTCGGAAGCTACAAATAAAGCTACGCTACGTCTACTCCTAAGGCATGATAATGTAGATAGATTGGCTCGATTGGATTGTGTGTGTTATCAATCAGTCGTACCCCTTCATATATATAGGGTGGAGGTCTAGACCCAATCCTAGGCGAGATCCAATAGTTTCTCTTGATTTTGTTAGATTAACCATGCATGATATAACTCCAGCCTAAATTAATCTAATCACTCTAATCATGGACCGTCCGAGCCAAATGACCGAATCGTCCAACCATCTAGGTAGGGATGGCAACAGGTTTGAAACCCGCGGGTAGAACATTTACAAACCCGTACTCGTTACCAGCGACGGTACAATATGCTACCCATAACCGCTACTCGCGGGTATACATGTGAGCACCCCACCCAACATACATACATACATACATACATATATACATACATACACACACAAATAAGTATACATATACAAATATGTATATATATATATATATATATATATATATATATATACAATATGTGCACACATATTATATATATACACACACATCTATAGAAATGTGTATGCACACACAAACGTATATATCCATTGCAGGTACACGTGTTTGCGGGCACGGGTACAACACTTTCACACTCATGAGAAAAAAAATCGTTGGATTGAGAATCAAACCCACATACGTAAGTGCGTGTACAAACTCACACCCAAAATCGCAACCTATAGGGTTTTTACCCGCGGGCACGCGTGTAAAATATACCCATTGCCATCACTACGTACAGGTAGCAAATTTAGTGTTTAACATTTATCTCATCTTTTAGTTTAATCTCTGCTTTATAAATTATATATTCTACTATATAAACAGTGTTTTACACCAACACAGATGAGTAGATAGCCCTTACGCCGGAGTACGTATGGAGGTTGCACACAACTTCACCGACAAGCAAGAAAGGAGCCATCCTGGCGCATCCACCATGATGTATACAGTAGCATGGACGCAAGAATGGCATTGCACTTGGATGCATTCGGAAGGAGAGGGTATGTCAAAAGGCAGCACAAAAGTGTTGTCTTGTAAAGTAAGTGTAGCCGGTTTTGGTCAAAACGAAGGGAGAACTGCAACATAACATAAGTACCGTACCAGATAGGGCCTCTCTGTTTTTGTGTTCAGAGAGTATGAAGCACCACCACACCACCGTGGCCTCAACGAACCAGTCCAAAAACCATTGGACACGGATGCCGCTGTTGGACCGGACCTGAAGTATGAAGCAGCAGTCCAAAAAGAATCATTATCATCACTAATGGAAGCAGCCATCATTTGGCATTTGGCACCCAGAACCAGAACACGGAGTGGAGGGTTTAGTGAGCGTAACTATCCTGCGCCGGCCGGCTGCCACAAGCAGCAGTGCAGCATGCCAACTACCCCTGTCGCGCTAGCCGAGCAAAAGGTGATGGTGACGTAGCAGGGTCACGTGTGTGTCAGGCTGTCAGCGCGTGTGCGATCGGCCCCGGAGAAGGAAGGGGAAAAAAGCTCGGCACGGCAGTTCACTACGATCGCTCTTCTTGCTTGAGCTGCCTTCTCGTCACTTGAGTATTGCTTGTTCTAAAAAAAACTTTAATCATTCGTCTTATTTAAAAAAATAATAAATTATCATTTATTTTTTTATGATTTATTTTATCACTTAAGATAGTTTATGTTTAACTTAAAATTTTATATTTTTTAATAAATATTTTGAATAAGACGAGTGGTTAAAGTTTTAAAAAAAGTTAACGGTGTCATATATTTGTGAACGAAGGTAGTACTAGGTTTTAGGTTTGTTTAGTTAGTGTTTGGTTCCAGAGCTAGTTGGTATGGAGGGGCTCCAATTCGAAGAGTGGCTCCGTTCATAAGATTTTATGGAACTGGATGATTCGACATTTGAGCATAATTTTTGTTTTTTAGAGTTACTTTGTCCTACATGAATTCAATTCAAGCAACAACAAATTAAGAGCGGACCGGTTCCGTCCCACTATACTTCGGAACCAAACAATACCATAGTCATCTAATGTGATGCATCCCTGTTTCTATTTCTATGGGTAGCACCACATCCCTCCGTTTAAAAGTGCATCAATTCATTTGAATTCTCTATGTTAAAAATTACATTAATTCATTTAAATTTGTCGAGGAAATCTCGATAGTGTTTATGGAATTAGAGATAGGCATTCACACAGATCTAGTTTCGAAGGCAAGGGCAGAAAGATACAAGATTTATATCGGATCAGACTCAAAATGAAATAATACCCTACGTCCAGTTACGGGTGGCTATGTTTCTGTGTCCCCCGTCCCTTTATAGCCAAAGGAAGAAGATTGTTACGTGGATATAGTATTCTATAATCTTTCACTTGCACCAGAGTTAATCATCTATGTAACTGTTACAACTCCTTAAGTGTGTGACTCGTTAGGTTCATGTGTAGAAGGCTATGATCAAAAACCATTTTTGAGCCATTAGTCATAGGTGATGCCTAGCAACACATATTGAATCTTGTGTACATATAAAATACCATATCAGTTGAACCTTGACATACACATGTCTTAATCGTTTTGCCACATGATATTCGTCAAAATTAAGACGAGATTTATGCCACCCTTGTAATAGCTCAACACTTCACTTGATCTTGTAGTGGATTACAACTTGTCACCAACTCCTTAGTCACGTCAATGAATGTCTTTAATCGCACTGGCATGGTCATGCACTTTCTTAATATGACCATATTGAGGGATTTAGAGATATCCCTCCCGTTATGTAGCAGGAACAAATTCTATCTTGATCCGCTTACATCACATCCTATGTTTCATGGTACACTTGAAAATTGATTTTAAACTACCTAGTTATGGAGTAGCACTTGATAGCCCCAATATGTATCACTACACATAGTGAGATATCTAGTCTAAGGACACAATAGGTATACCACTTGAGAATGCTTAATGGCACATTTTTAACATAACAATTCCAGCATAATCTCGGAGTAGGTCAATCTAACACCATGAACTTTATCATATGTCTACATTATTGATTTGATATCTCTATAGCAATGTTTTGTGAAACATGATCATCAATCAATACATGTGTTGGTCTATAAAATCGTTGTTGTCTCACAGAATGACATAAGACTAGGGATATTTTGAATAACAATATAAGATATAGGATTTCTTGAACAAGTCATATGCTCACTAATCAATATAATAATGATAATTCAAGGGACTGAATAACACTTCATTCAACACTCATAAATATGGGATGTTTACACAATTATCTTCCATTTACACTAAAGTCAAACATGTAGGTACTTAATATTGATAGCACACATGTGTCCCACATGTTTTGGTTATGGGAGAGGTTTTACCAATGGATCAACAACATTTATATATGTGTACACTTTGTAAATCTTTACATCACTTCTTAATGATCTCGTAAATAATGTGATAGTGTTGCAGTATGCATTTGGATTTTATGTGCGATATAGGTTCATTAGCCTATGCAATGGCACCATTATTATCACAATAAAGGTCCAAAAGATTTGGGCTAGCATTTCTTTCTTCTATTTGTTATGTTGGGTGTGCTATAATTTGCTCTTCATTGTCTTCGATGACTCTCAAGGACACCACTTGGGATACAAATACTTAGTATTCGTCTTGAAACGCTTCTCTTTCTCTACAAAATTAGTAACACTTGCAGGGCCATCTTGAGTTGTTGTTGTAGTCGAATTCTCAATTATAACTGGCCCATCATTATTTGTGAGTGAGACCTCCATGGAGCTAATTGTAATAGATGTCAGAGGACTAGACTTTAGTCTAGGAGCAACAAGAGCTTTTTGAAAGTTGATTAGAAGACTTTAATGAATAGGCAACACCTGCAATTTTACTACTCAAATACAAGATTTAATTCGAGTGTTCCTACTAAATGGTTAGATAGGTGACTTTGGTGGATGATAAGAGAATAATATAGTTGTGTATGTATTTAAAAACAATTACTTGATATTTTTTTACCAACACTAAGAGAGAAAAGAACCTAGCTAAACATGATTGCATAAGGAGATTGAGCTCAAATCATAAGTATAGCAAGTATGAACAAAGTGAGAAAAGATAAATGCGGTAGGAAAGTAAATAGCATAAGACACACAATAATTGTTTGCTGGAGTTCAAATTCACAAAGAATCATATGCCTCCGTTGAGGAGTTCACAAAGAACTAGGTCTCTTTCAACCCTTTCCTCCTTTTGGGGGCCTCCTTAGCCGAAGGTCCTCCAAACGTTGTGTTAACAGTTAATCATGCTCCAAGTATTATTGACAATTAGCAGGTTCGATCTTTGTCTATATCAGCATGTAAGGAAGCAGCGAAGTTAAGGAGCTTTAGCCTCTACGGACAGACTAGTGAACAAGCATGAAGGGGAGAAAAAACTTCGCCTCTCATGTGCTAACGCACGAAGCAGAAGGGGGTAAGAAGAATCTAAAAGATTGATTGATGCGGCATAAGGGAGGAAAAGTCAACATTAGCCTTATAAGATTTGTAGCTTATATGTATACAATTTATGGGCATGTTTCAAAATTCATATGAAGTTATATCTCGCCACTATAGTAGGAGCACAGTGCCATGCATAGGGGCACTTTTTGGGCATGTGGGTAAACACGATCACTTAGACTCCAAAGCTATCTAATCTTGTCTTCATACCTTCCTTTGTAAGACTGAAGGTACAAATCTAATTAATTATTTTAGCATGAAATATTGAACAACAGGGCGAATTGGATTGGATCAAGCTATCATGTTCTTATTATCTTTTTACACCTTCTCCCATTTGTTAATCTTCGAAGGTAAACAAATGGGCGAAGGGAGAATCTTTTCATTTTGGGTTTCCTTGATTTTATCACTTTCAGGAATAGAAAGCAAGTGACCAACACCTCCATCAAGTAATCACAATGTCGACCTTGAGTTCTTCACTAATCAATGAGTGAGAACAAGCTTCTCACGTCCAATCCACACGAGGTAGAGGCTTATGAGTACTTCTGACAATTCGGAGAAACTTTTTCAAGGGAGGGAGATGTCTATTCTTCAAGGGAGGGAGAAACACAAGCACTATAACAATTGTTCAACTATCCTAGGCACTTTGCGAAGTACCTATGCAAAGCACCAAGTAGTCTTGGAGTGCTTGGGTGTCTATAAGCTAAAGGAATGAAGCCTTAACTTATTTGAAATGTGTCTAATCTCATACTTCAAGAAATGCCCGGTTGGGTTGGTATTTATAGCCTACCACACCCAAATATTATCATTTAAAGCCAACAACAGTTTTTGTGTGCTCATCAGACATGTCTGGTGGTGCACGAGACATGTCCGGTGCCATGCCAGAAGTGGTCATTGGAAAGTTGTTAGCTTTTTTAGTAGTGTTAGACAGTCCAGTGATGCATAGAATTTTCCCTGTTAGCTAGTCATTGGATCGAGTCGTTGCCAACCGTCGAGCCCGCTAGGCATCCGGTGTGCCACCAGTGTCCACATCGGATAGGTTAGGAGCCTTATACTTGGCTTGTGCATTTTACATCGTGTTTGAGTGCCACATCTGGTGTGACGTCCGGTGCTATACTAGATACATTTGGTGTCTTATGTTTGACTTGGTTGCATTTTCAACATCTCTGAGTTTCATATCTGGTGTGGAGTCTAGTCCTACACTAGATATTTTCGGTGCCCTCTAACTCCTAGGGGTCGTTTTGCAGTCCTCTTTATGTGCCTTATCTGGTGCACGATGTCCGATGTACACTGGATGTCTTAGTGCATTGAGTCTTCGGTGTGTGCCTTTTGCTGTGCTAATTTATTGATTTATTCGTGTTTCTTGCTTGTGCTTGGTTTTCCCTATTTCTTAGACTTTTGTATGTTCTTGAAAAGTCTTCAATGAGTCTTTTCATGTCTTGTTTTTGATGTGTTGATATCCTAAATCAACTCATTGCTTTTGTACAAATTCATGTCGCATCCTTTGAACTATAAATATAAACACTAGCAAAGATGTTAGACTAAATGGTCATGTTAACCATCAAACACTAAAATCCAATAATGAACTGGACTGAGGTCCATTTTCCTTGCTTTTTTTTTCTTTTTTCTTAGGCACAAAACTTGATGGATGGGTACATTTCTATCTCTTAAGGAATCAAAATCCTTAATTAATTGACTTTGGTTTACACTACTAGATCTCTATTAGACTTAAGCTCAATGGATTGGCTCTCCCCACCTTTGTTGATGATGCATGGGTACCACCAATGGGTATGGCACCCAAAGTGCATAGGAGCCCCACATTGAGGAGGAAAAACTAAAGGACCCCAAGGAGACACATGTGCAGCAACACTTTGTTGCAATGGAGTTACTACTTATGACACCATAATCTGCTCAAATTGATCTTCTTGATTAGGAGTATGCTCTACTTTTATAATGACTGATTTATAGAATCAACCTTTTATTGCTCATATTTTCTCATGAACCTATCAAAAGTGCATTAGTGCTTCACCATATTTTGTTTATTCTTCTCCTCATTGGATTTCCATGTGCCAGATTCTTATCTCTTTGCAGTAAACATGTGCAACTTATGTGAATCAGAGCTACTAAAATTGGTAGAGTTGGCTTGGCCAATCCCTAAAGTTGTCCCAACTGACTTTGCTACATGGTTGGGGGAAACCCGTCCTAGCCTGCCTTTGTGGTGCTGTTGCACCTCGTCTTGCTTTCGCTTGCCCAAATACTTTGTTGACCCATCTATGATATTGAACTTGATTTTGTTGTCTTCATCTTTTTGAATAACAACTTTACACCCCTAAAACTTTCTCAACATTTTCGTGCTTCCTAAGGCTCGCCGATAATCACATTATTACCCATGGTTTATATATCTTGCTCTAGGAGGATCAAAATAACATGCTTCCCTTTTTCAAGTACGTCGATTGAGAAATGAGCCTTATGAACTTGCATTCTAGTAAGACTCAATCGTCCCTCTTGACAGCCAATTAGACGTATCGACCGAAAACATTGCAATTGTTAGTTGCGTGAGAGAAAGAGTTGTAAAATTTTCAATAAGCCCTTCTTTTTAACTCTTCAATTGAAGGCAAAGTATCTAACAACTTAATATAACCGAATTTAAACAATTCATCAAAGATTTGGTCATATTTAGCAAGATCCAAAGTAAATTTCATACAGTCTCGCCATTTTGTGAATCGGCTAAAGAGAAGGACAAGGGTCCAAATTGTTTCATGTAGGCTAAAAAAATTTAGCAACATAAGATTCTTTACTCTCATCATTTGAACTATCAAAATAACTTTCTATGGCATGCATAATTGGGTGATAAGACTTATGCACATCACAAGTATCTTTCAAACAAGCCTAAACTACAACGTCCATTTGCAACAACCAACTAACAGTGTGAAACTCATAATGTTCAAGCTTTTCTTTAATCGTAGATGCAAACGATTAAAATCCAAATTGGTCAAATAACTTTTAAAAATTGTGTAATGAAATCATCAGTTCATAATGTCTCAAACATTTCACAAAATCTATGATAGACCTATCACACGCTTGATGCATTAATGTGAGATGTGACAACTTCATTACATGGACTCCATTATAAAATTTTCATAAAATTTCCCTTCTAATTGATCCCATGAATCAATAAAGCAAGAGTGTAAACCTGTAAACCTAACAAAAGTTGTACCAATAAGAGACATAAGAAAATGTCAAACATTCATAAAATCCATGGTACTAGCTTGAGCAAGAAACAAACAAACATGCTCCATAACAGATTTACTATGGTCATGACTAAATTTATAGAAATTGATACCCTTCAACCATCAAAAGCTTTCAAGAAATTAAAATACGAAGGGTATGGCATTTGTAAGTAGTTCTACTAGGCTTAATTTGCACACCCAAGCTACTTCCAATGGATATTGACAATTCATTTTTAAACCGATTCAAAATTTTGTTAAAATTATTAATAGGAGCCATGGGTCCATTACTAAGCATAGGGATTGGACTTGGTGACTTGAAGAAGTTAGGAAGAACTGTATTATACCCTGTCATAGCTCGATTTACTACTGATTCATGATTAGTTTGTGTGTTACAACCCAAAATTTCAAATATAGTGACTATTGCTAAATACTTACAAATAAACATATATTAGCCTAAATATTTTAAGGCATTTCATATTGAGATTGCTCAGGAGAAGATTATTCAGTCATTGGATCAACATAATTGATTGTTTTACCCTTAATATATTCAAGCATGCCATATGCATACTAACAATAGTTGTGAGATCATTATCAGTAAAAGTCTTTTGATCTTGCAACATCTTATCATAATTAGAATGAGTAGAATAAGGATCATCTACTTCCTCATTAACCTTCACCACCTGTGAACCAGATGTAGAAGCAATAGAAGCTCCAATGCTAGGCTCATGAAATGGAGTGACATTGTCTCGCTGATATTACTGGAACTTTGAAGGAAAGTTTTCGATTGGCATCAAGTTTGGCATGAATCTTCTAACAAGTTCATCGAGAAGATCCTCAAGCGTTGTTAGGTGACTAATATTCTTAGGATTGAAGATATTAGTGTGATTCTCCTTCCCTTTAGCATTATCATTTTTTATATATTTCTAGTAGATTGGATCTTATCCTCCTCCTCCTCCTTCTCGAGCGGAGTTGCCAAAAATTGTGTTCACACAAATTTGGTCACACACATGTAAGGGATAACATGCCATGGTTGCAAACAATATTGATTGCAACTAAAACATAGCAAACTAATGAAATCGACCAAGGGGCCAGTTAAGTTGATATTAATCCCATTCTTTACCTAATAGACTTTAGAACACCACCTAATAAGATCTATCAAGGTGGAGCATGTAGAGGTTGCCATAGGATCGACAAAGTTGTCGTCGTTTCAGAAATCGGGGGAAAATGGAATTTGTGTTCAGTAGGGGATTTTAGCGTGGACTCACTCCGAATGGTGAACCACATGGGATTCGAGCAGAGGAAGGAGACATAGAGTTATCCTAGTTCAGTTTTCACCCTAATCCAGTGTAGTGCTGATCGTAGTATTGCTTGAGAGGTGTGTTACAACTGGTGTATGTGGGGAATAAAGAGGGGGGCTTGCCCTTTTATAGCTCAAGGGTAAGACCTTATAGAGGATATTTGTTTCCTACTGGTAAGGGCGTGATCTGTTGCCCCTGAGTGATGTAGTGCCTATGACGTTGTCCATAGGATCGTGCGTAGCAGTACTCCTGGCATGACATACCACTCTATCCATCCGGCATACAGGTCCCTGTAGCGGGTCTAATGTCGATTTCCTTGTAGTGGTGCTCGGTGGGTACCACAGGGCAGTCTCATGGTGTGGTCGTGTGTGGCACAGTCTCTCCTTTCGTCACGAACCCTGTATCACCCTCCAGTGTGCGTAGGCATACACGCAGGCCGCACCACCACCCTGTTTTCTGACAACTTTTTTTAAAAATGTGCATTTGCAAAAAAAACCTTTTGGCAGCTAAGGGGAGAACTTTTTTCATGGGATCTTTTATTTAGCCAAAGGAAAAGCATTTGAAAAAAGGGGGAGAATCTTTCAAAACTTGAAAATGCTTTAGAAATCATATTATTATACCTTATCTAATTGCAAAAGAATTTGAAAAAACTTTTCCAAAAGATTTGCAAAAACAAGCTAAGTGGTGCAAATGTGGTCCAAAATGTTAAATATATCAAAACAATCATATATGCTTAGAACTGTTTTCATTTCAAAGTAACTTATGCACATCTGACAAAATGTAAACTAGCTACATTTCTACACTCTGTATTTGCTTTGGTTTGTGTTGGCATCAATCACCAAAAAGGGGGAGATTGAAAGGTAAATGACCTCAAACATTTCCTATAATCGATTTTGGTGTTTGACGACCATCACAAACCTTGTGGACTAACTAGTTTGCCTAGTTGATCTTTTCTTAGGTGCATAAAGTTCATATACACATACAAGGAAAATGACCTTGTGGCAATTCTACAAGTTTGGAGCAAAACAGATTTGCATCAGCATGTGGCGCACCGGACTGTCCGGTGCCCAGGCTGGCGTGCCCAGCGAATTAGCCGCTCTCGGGAAAACACAACGCTCTTTGGCTAAAATTCACCACACTGTCTGGTGTGCAATGCACTGTCCGGAGAGCCCACGGGAAATGGTCATCTTGGCCAACGGTCGACTGCCACGCGACTGCTATGGGTTTAGAACGTCAGAAAGTCAGAGACAGTCAGGTTGCACCAGACTGTCCAATGTGCCACTGGACTGTCCTGTGTGCCACAAGGACAAATAATTTCAACGGACAACTGCTCCAATCCCCAACGGTCGGTTGACGTGGCACGCACCAGATAATGAACAGTGCAGTGTCTGGTGCGCACCGGACTGTCCGGTGTGCCCATCGACAGAGAACTCAGGCAACGACTAGAATGTTGGTTGGGGCTATAAATACCACCAACCAGCACCATTCAAGTCATACAAGCTTTTCACTCTCAACATTCAATACAAGAGCAAAGAATACATTTCAAAGACACATTCAAAGCCTCCAATCCTCTCCAAGTGCCATAATCAAGTCAAGTGATCAAAAGTGTTTAGTCACTTGAGAGAGGGTGATTTGTGTTTCATTTGTTGCTTGGTTGCTTTCTTCTTCTCCCTCTAATCTTTCTAAGTGATTTGTAAAGATAGCAAGAGACACCTAATTGTGTGGTGATCCTTGCGGGGTCTTTGTAACCCGTAAGATTAAGAAGAAGCACTCAACCGGTCTAAGTGACTGATTGAGAGAGGGAAAGGGTTGAAATAGACCCGGCCTTTGTGGCACCCTCAATGGGGAGTAGGTTCATTGGAACTGAACCTTGGGAAACAAATCGTCGTGTTCATTTGTGTTGATCATCACCATTTGATTTGTTTCTTCCCTCTCCTCTCTCTCTAAAAGTTCTCTTGCTTAGAATCTTTTGAGTTGGCTCCCAAAGTTATCCGCATTGATAGAGCAACTCATAGCAAGGAGAACTATCTTACGCACTCCGTATTTATTTCTAACACTAACCCCAAGTGAAGTTCGTGTTCAAAGTTTATAATTTTCAGGTTTCGCCTATTCACCCCCCTCTAGGCGACTTTCAAAAACCCAGGCGCGAAATCACATGTGTGCTAGGATCAAGTCGCACACATATGATGACTCATGGTACAGAAATGAATGTCACATCATTTATATATAACAGGTTCTGTACAAAATAGTTAAATATTTACATAATACGAAGACAACGATCCAGCAATCATAGTTGACTGGGAGACGACGACTTAGACCACTCATGAACTCATCACAGCATCCTTCATGTGCCTCATCCTACGGTACCTGTTCTTGACCTGGGGTATGTGAGTATAGCAAGGGTGAGCTCACATACGTTCATCGCTCAACAAGTTGTGGGGAATAATATGCATGAACTCACCAAAGGTGGGAGCTCATGTGAAGTGTAAGGCTTACTAAAGGAAATGGTTAAAGATGAGCAGTTCTTTTAGAGTTGGTTAAAATTTTATTAGCAGTTACTATGTATAAGTAGATACCAACCCAATTAATTAAGAGATCACGATTGATAATAACACTCACAATGCAATGCAAATGACAAATTGAATTTAATTCCATAAGTTAATCATGTGAGTGTCAGAGCCGCTCATGATCGTGAGCACGGCTGATATATCAGTTTTACACTCTGCAGAGGTTGCACATCTTTACCCACATGTAACACCCCAGTGTTACTCAAGGTTTTTCTCTCAGTAACCACCTTGTGACCATTATCACATGTGAATTTATATGAACAAAATACACCAAACTTAAGGAGCAAAAACTAAGTTAAGTCTTTTTCATCTCAAGAACCATACCATAACCACGTCATGCACCTCAAGTGGAAAAATATTCAAAACCCTAGAACTACCCTAATTAAGCAATTTGAGTACCAAAAGGAAATCTAGCAAAAAGGCTGTGTGAAACACAAAATCATGTTTTGAACCAATGAACAAAAAGTTAGTACACTAAATAAACTACAAAATATAGTAAGGGTGTTTAACCAAAAGAATTTTGCAAAATTCTCAAACCAGCCACTCAAGTAGGGACTTCAAGTGAAAATCAGAAATTCAAAATTCTGAAATCCAACCTGTCCCCAAAGATCAATCGTGTTCTCTTAATTCCAAAACTCAAAACCACATAGTCCAAATATCAAAGTGGCGCCAAATTACCTTGAACACGCCCAGGCAAAGTTTGGAAACGAACCTCAGCCGTTTGACATGATCTTAGCATGGATTTGCCTCAGGACGCGGCAGCCAGACACACCCGACTTGGTGATGCGACAACTCTCTGCACAAGCACGAAAACCCCTCGGCTTCCACACGAAAACGAAAAAGCAATGTCAGGGGAACATATCTTACATAGTGATCTTGCCCAAATACGCGAAGATATGGAGCCTATGAGCGCTGGAACAGGGGCAGATGCAAAACGCCACGTTCTCGACCGCGGCTGACGCGCCGGTGCACGCCCGGCCGCGCGCTCGCGCCGAGCCACGCCCGCCCGCGCTAGTCCATGCTCGACCATGCACTGCGCCCACGCCTATAAAGAGCAGCACGGTCTCGGCCATACTCCCTCGCACGCCCACACCCCGCCCGAGTCAGAGTTCACCAGAGTTCGTCGTGCAAGACCGCTCGCAACCATCGCCCGAGCACCGCCGCCGTGACTAGCTCGCCGTAGTCGCTCCCTCACACATCTAAACTCGCTAGCGACTCCCCAACACCTTGCCACAACTCGCTGACCAGTTTAATCGAGCCCTACCGTGCCGGTGAGGCCTGCTCCCGTCTGCCACTCGACGCGCGCACGTCGGCGAACATGGACCGACCAACCCAAGCCGCCCTGCCAAATCGAAGCTCATGGAAGACTTTGCCAACGCCCGGTGAAGCTCTCGGAGCCACTCCTTGGACGCCTACACCACCAGAGGCGAAGATCACCGTTGCCGAACCTTCCCCGCCCGCCTGTACGCGAAGACCGGATGCCACCGACCTCCTCCGACCAATCATTGCCGTCATCAAGCTCGCCGGAACCCCACGAGATTCCCCGAACTCTTCCTCGATGCGCTATCGTCGCCGATAAGGTATAATCGCTCACCGGAGTTCCGCGATTTACTGTTCCGGCGAAGGTGGGGTGCGGGTTAAGGATGGGGAAAACCCAGGGGGTTTTTCGCATTGTCAGTCACATAAATGAATAGTGCTCTGGGGACCTAGATGTAATAAGAACAGTAATAGAACCCAGGGGCCTCAGCGCAAATCAGTTTTTCCTTTCCATTTCGAATTAACTTTTCATTTAAATAACAACAGTCAACTTCAAAAATGCATAACTTGAGTTTTATCCACCCAAAATTGGTCAAATCAATTTTGCTAGACTCTGTGAAATATGAACTATCAAATAAAAATAATAAACCCCATGTTCCTGTACAATTTTCTAGAGCTTTGAATTAAATTAGAGAACAGCCCAAAACTTAATAATGAAGAGAAAAATAGAAATACTTCTAGACTCGACTTAAGAAAATTTATGGAGACACTCACCTAGTAGTTGCACTGTTTAAAAATAATGAACACCACAGTATACAAGGCTATGCCAGGTTTTTCTACAAAACCCCCTTTTTCCCAAACTTTAGGAAAATGAAAAAGGAAGTAGAAAATAGAAACCAGAGGATAATCACATTTTTCCTGGTATGCCTAAGCGATGTAGTTCATGAGAAAAATTTGTTGAACCATAGTCTAGTAGAAATAATTTGCACTATCATTTATTTAAGGAAAACAGAGGAAACTTTGAAAATCATACATAAATAATCCTAAGGAGAAAATACACCAACCTTAAAAATGATTGCTCTTGTGCGAAGAAGAAACTAGGAAAATTAGGAAATCTGTTGTTTGACATTTTTCAAATAGAGTGGTAGTAGAAAGCACCACTAAGCCCTAAAACTTTGGAAAATCACCATTTATTAACCATTAGGTATCTTTGGCCCAAATTTGGCATAGAGTCATGTATTACATCTAAATACCAGCAAAAATAACCCTTAGGGTAGAATCTACTCCTAAATAAGAGTTGTAGTTCAAAGTACCCCCCTCTGCCCTAGGTTTTAATATTTTTGTATAGAGAAAACCATCCTCATTTTAGGCCTCAATTTTTGAGACTGAATTATGTGAACCAGTGAGAAGCCACTATAATATTTCCAGAATTTTTGGAAATTGTTAAAGCAATGTTGTAGTTCAACTCCACTATAAAAGCTAAAGTAGAAAAATGAAAAAGAGAGGATTAGTAGAAGTGATAAATCTTAACCATAATAACTTCAGCAAGACCTTGTTAAGTTTTTCACTAAGACATTAAAGGTCAGTGGAGTACTAAATTGATCTAACCACCTAAACCTTGACCACACCCAATTCTAAATGGCTAATTATACCACTAAAACCTCCAATAGTAAGATTAAGCTTTATATCATTTACTTAATCATTTCACCATGCATCATCATTACTAAATTGCATATCATGGCATACATGTATCTTATTCATTGCATTTATTAGAGTGCAACCTCGCTGACGGAGAGTACATGCTCATCCCCGAGCAAGGAGTTGCCCAAGAGGAAGTCCAGGAGCCAGCTCCAGAGCCTGCCACCGAGGACCTCCCTGCAGCCTTAGCTTTTGAAGGCAAGCCCCAGTTTTATGCATAACCATTTATATATGCTACTTTACTACACTTAATGTTTGTAGGTTTGTAATGTGCACTTAAGTGTAGGAGTTGCTTGAAACCCTAGTTGCATGAACTCAGGATTCCTTTTTAAGATGAATACTAGTATGCTAGATCGAGTAGTTGCTTTGCTAATTAGGGATCTCGGTAGAAGTCAAGTGATTTTTCTAGCACTCGCGCGAGGTCAGAAATTGATTGTATTCATCTTAATAACGGGATCTATGATGGTCTATAGACATGGATCCAGGGTGGATGCCTTGTCTATGAGACGGAAATGGAATTAAGGATTAATGTGTGGATACTTGAGTCAAGCGTTTGAAAGTACTACACACATGTTGGGAAATATGGTAATCGGTAAGCCTAGTACCTGAGTGAAGCCGGGCGCGGACTTTATCCATCACTTGTCCTGAGACGGGGTCTCCCATGCTAGCTATGGTGGGTGCAAGTGCAGTCACTGCATGGTGGCAGCCGGGGTCAGTGGGGCATTGCATGCCAAGGCAGTGAGCCCTGGCCGCGAACGGGGAATCGATGGGTATGACTGATATGTGTGGGGACGGAGTGCCCCTACATGTCGTGTGTTTAGGTTTACCTTGCAAGGTTAAAACTCGATTCTAATTGTCTGCTTCTCGCAGCTAATGAAACTGCTTGACCCCTTGTACTGCATCGAGTAAAAAGTGGAATGAGGTTTCTGGAGATAACATGTTGGTTGCTCTAAATGATTGCTACCCTATATGCTTAGAGAGGAGCAAACCTAGCTTAATTAAATTTGCTAGAACTGGAAAAGCTAAAAACTGTTTTTAGACTCAGCTATTGCTTTTGACCAAACCCCTCGGCCAAATAGCTTCATGGTCTAGAGGTAGAGGAGTAGACTCCTCACACCGGGTAAGTCTAGCTGAGTATTAGTATACTCAGCCTTGCTTGTGGCATATTTTTTTCAGGTATGCTACAGGATATGATTGATGGTGTGACTTGGCCTTCCACCCTGCCACCAGGTTGGACGGTCGAGTGGGATGCTGCCTCGGCAGGAGAGGACAAGGAGGAGTAGTGGGCTAGGCCTTGCCCTATTCCTAAGTGTCATCGTTATCGATTGTCCGCTGCATTATTAAGAACTTGTTATCTTTTATCAAAACTCCAATTGATGTAATAACCCCAGTACTTTAATTTGTGGTTTCATGTTTATTGTATTCTCTCTGAACCTCACCATCGTGTGAGCTAATGGTATTCGATCCTTGGTAAGTGGCTTTATCGGACAAGATCCGAAGAACTAAACGGTTTATTCCAGTTTAAGTGTGTTGCTGCCTTAAAGGTGCAACTTGGGCACTTAAGCTGGAATAATTCGGGTGGTTCTGCCACACCACAAGTCGTGTTACCCATTTGCCATGAGGTTGATCGGACCCCATACACCTCTACCGAGGAAGCGAGGTAGGGTAGCACTACGAGGCCTTTTCAAAGTACTACTAGTTCGAGAATACCCACTAAGGTTTCAGGACGAAGGAAGCATAGGAATCCCTAGTTCGAACTGCCATCACAGTAGTTTGACCCGAGAACCTCCCTATACTCTAACAGCGATGCCTCCCCGCTTGCCCCTTTTAGGTAAGTTAATCTCTCCCAAACTTTCCTAATTACTTGGTCAAGGGTGTCCTGTTCCACCCTTGTGAGAGCACCTAGAGGGGGGTGAATAGGTGATCCTATAAAAATCAAATACTTGTAGCCACAAAACTTGGTTAAGTGTTAGCACAATGGAATCAAGTGGCTAAGGACCGATCTCTTGTGAAACACAATAGTCACAAAGAAAACAAGCACAAGAGACACGGTGATTTATCCCGTGGTTCGGCCAAGTGTAACACTTGCCTACTCCACGTTGTGGCGTCCCAATGGACGAGGGTTGCACTCAACCCCTCTCAAGTGATCCAATGATCGACTTGAATACCATGATGTTTTTCTTTCTTATACTCTCTCCCATTTGCGAGGAATCTCCACAACTTGGAGCCTCTCGCCCTTACAATTGATGATCACAAAGAAGCACAGAAGTAAGGATGGGAAGAGCAACACACACAAGACTCAAAGCACGAGTACAATCACGCACACAAGCCACAACTTGAGCTCACAACACAACTCAAAGAGTTCTCTACTCAAATGGAGCTCAAGTCACTATCTCAAAGAATCGAATGCGCGAGAATGAAGTCTTGGTGCTTAGGAATGATCAAGGAATGCTTGGGTTGTCTCTTCCATGCGCCTAGGGGTCCCTTTTATAGCCCCAAGAAAGCTAGGAACCGTTGGAACCCAACAAGGAAGGCAATTCTTGCCTTCTGTCGGGTGGCGCACCGGACAGTCCGGTGCACCACCGGACAGCCACTGTAGCATGTCCGGTGCGGATCTCCTTCCATTCCTGGCGCAGCCGACCATTGGATCTTTGGGCTGGTTGGCGCACCGGACACTATCCGGTGCACACCGGACAGTCCGGTGCCCCTAGCCGACCGTTGGCGTGGGCCACGCGTCGCGCGCGGATTGCGCGGCCGACCGTTGCTCTGGCGGCCATTGGCTCACCGGACAGTCCGATGAATTATAGCCGTACGCCGCCGACGAATTCCCAAGAGTGGCCAGTTCGCCAGAGCCCAGCCTGGTGCACCGGACACTGTCCGGTGCACCACCGGACAGTCCAGTGTGCCAGACTGCTCTGAGTCTTGGCTGCTCCAGCCAAGTCTTTTCCTTTTTCTCTTTTCTCTGATTCTAGCACTTAAACAAATATATTAGTACACAAAAACTAATGTACTAAGTCTAGAACCATACCTTCTTGTCGATTTGCACTTCATCCATCATTTGGCATATAATTACTCACTCAATATGTGTTGGACACTTAATCATCAAAATATACTAGAAATGGCCCAAGGGCACATTTCCCTTTCAATCTCCCCCTTTTTGGTGATTTATGCCAACACATCAAAAAGCAACAAATAGAAGTGCAACATCAATGCAATTTAGAACAAAAATAGTCTTTGACAAGATTTGACATATTTGGATCGTTCTTCGCCACCACTTGGTTTGTTTTTGCAAATCAAATTACTATCTCTAAGTTAACCACACATGTTTAGACACAAGGAGAGATAATCCAAGAGTAAAAATGATCAAGAGCCAAAAACTCCCCATTTTCCCATAATCAACCATTCTCCCCACAAGAGACAAAATTTTGATAGTAAGAGTATTTTGACAAATCAAAAGTCCTACTCTACTCTACTCTTTTTTTAAAAAAATTCACAAATTTCACAAGTGGTAGCTGATCCATTTGATTTGGCCTTATTTTCTCCCCCTTTGGCATTAAGCACCAAAACAGGATCAATCTTGGCCCCAAAACCCCATTGCCACACCAAAATCATCAATTACGAGTAAAAAGGCAATAAGAGCATGAAGATGAACTTGGAGTAAATTACCCTCTCATCGGAGTGCAGTGGAAGTCTTGCATGGTCCAAGTTCACCTTTCCCTTTCAATCCACCTCCTTTGTTGAGGTCGACATGTCCGTCGGTTCCCATTGGAGTCATTGCGGGCTTGGCGTCCTTCATCCCGAACCGCTTGAGCAAGTCTTGCGTGTACTTCGTTTGAGAGATGAAGGTGCCGTCCTTGAGTTGCTTCACTTGGAACCCAAGGAAGTAGTTTAACTCGCCCATCATCGACATCCCAAATTTCTGAGTCATCACCCTGCTAAACTCTTCACAAGACTTTTGGTTAGTAGAACCAAATATTATGTCATCGACATAAATTTGGCACACAAATAAGTCACCATCACAAGTCTTAGTGAATAGAGTTGGATCGGCTTTCCCAACCTTGAAAGCATTAGCAATTAGAAAATGTCTAAGGCATTCATACCATGCTCTTGGGGCTTGCTTAAGTCCATAGAGCGCCTTAGAGAGATTACACACGTGGTCGGGGTACCGTTCATCCTCAAAGCCAGGGGTTGCTCTACGTACACCTCCTCCTTGATTGGCCCGTTGAGGAAAGCGCTCTTCACATCCATTTGGAACATCCTGAAGGAATGTTGAGTAGCATAGGCTAACAAAATGTGAATAGACTCTAGCCTAGCTACAGGAGCAAAAGTCTCCTCAAAGTCCAAACTTGTGACTTGGGCATAACCTTTTGCCACAAGTCGAGCCTTGTTCCTTGTCACCACCCCGTGCTCGTCTTGTTTGTTGCGGAACACCCACTTGGTTCCCACAACATTTTGCTTTGGACGTGGCACCAGGGTCCAAACTTCATTCCGCTTGAAGTTATTTAGCTCTTCCTGCATGGCCAACACCCAGTCCGGATCTAGCAAGGCCTCTTCTACCCTGAAAGGCTCAATAGAAGAGACAAACGAGTAATGCTCACAAAAATTAGCTAATCTAGAGAGAGTAGTTACTCCCTTGCTTATATCACCCAAAATCTGGTCGACAGGATGATTCCTTTGAATCGTCGCTCGGACTTGAGTTGGAGGGGCCTGTGGTGCTTCTTCCTCCATAACATGATCATCTTGTTCTCCCCCTTGATCACACGCCTCTTCTTGATGAACCTGTTCATCATTTTGAGTTGGGGGTGCACCATTGTTGAGGAAGAAGGTTGATCTTGCTCTTGGTGTTCCTGTGGTCGCACATCTCCAATAGCCATGGTGTGAATTGCATCCGTTGGAACATCATCTTCATCTACATCATCAAGATCAACTTGCTCTCTTGGAAAGCCGTTAGTTTCATCAAATACAACATCGCTAGAGACTTCAACCAAACCCGATGATTTGTTGAAGACTCTATACGCCTTTGTATTTGAGACATAACCTAACAAAAACCCTTCTACAGCTTTGGGAGCAAATTTGGAATTCCTACCTTTCTTCACTAGAATGTAACATTTACTCCCAAATACACGAAAATATGAAACGTTGGGTTTGTTACCAGTTAGAAGTTCGTACGACGTCTTCTTGAGGAGGCGATGAAGGTAGACCCGGTTTATGGCGTGGCAAGCTGTGTTCACAGCTTCCGACCAAAACCGTTCGGGCGTCTTGAATTCACCAAGCATCGTCCTCGCCATGTCTATAGGCGTCCTGTTCTTCCTCTCTACCACACCGTTTTGCTGTGGGGTGTAGGGAGCGGAGAACTCGTGCTTGATTCCTTCCTCCTCAAGGTACTCCTCCACTTGAAGATTCTTGAACTCGGACCCGTTGTCGCTCCTTATATTTTTCACCTTGAGCTCAAATTCGTTTTGAGCTCTCCTTAGTAAGCGCTTTAGGGTCCCTTGGGTTTTTATTTTATCCTGCAAAAAGAATACCCAAGTGAAGCGGGAAAAATCATCAACAATAACAAGACCATACTTACTTCCCCTGATGTTGAGGTAGGCGACGGGTCCGAAGAGGTCCATGTGAAGTAGCTCCAAAGGTCTTGATGTGGTCATCACATTCTTGCTATGATGAGAACTTCCCACCTGTTTACCTGCTTGACAAGCTGCACAAGGTCTATCTTTTTCGAAAGTTACATTGGTTAGACCTAACACATGTTCTCCCTTTAGAAGTTTATGAAGGTTCTTCATCCCAACATGTGCTAAACGGCGATGCCACAGCCAGCCCATGCTAGTCTTAGCGATTAAGCATGCATCTAGAACAGCCTCCTCCTTTGAAAAATCAACTAAATAGAGTTTGTCGTCTAGTACACCCTTAAAAGCTAATGAACCATCACTCCTTCTAAAGACAGACACATCTACATTGGTAAATAAGCAATTGTAACCCATATTACATAGTTGACTAAAGGACAACAAGTTATACCCAAGCGATTCAACTAAGAACACATTAGATATGGAATGCTCGGATGAAATAGCTATTTTTCCTAGTCCTTTAACCTTGCCTTGATTCCCGTCTCCAAAGATGATCGAATCTTAGGAATCTTTGTTCTTGACGTAGGAGGTGAACATCTTCTTCTCCCCCGTCATGTGGTTTGTGCATCCGCTGTCGATAATCCAGCTTGAGCCCCCGGATGCATAAACCTGCAAGGCAAATTAGGCTTGGGTTTTAGGTACCCAACTCTTGTTGGGTCCTACATGGTTAGTAACAATAGCCTTAGGGAACCAAATGCAAGTCTTGTCTCCCTTGCATTTGGCCCCCAATTTCCTAGCAACCACTTTCTTATTTTTACATGAGAGTACAAAATCAGTGTTGTAGGCATGAAAAACAGTAGCAGATTCATTTTGCATTTTCCTAGGCACATGATGAACAACATATTTTTTAGGCATATTTCTACTATGCACAAAGGAAGAACTTGAAACAATCATGGCATGTGAATCATAATCATTATAACTCCTATTATAATGAGCATTCCTAGAAAATTTTCTATCATAAATAAATGCATGATTCTTTTGACAACTACTAGCCATAGGAGCCTTCCCTTTCTCCTTGTTGAGAATGGGAGCCCTTTGACTTGTTAAGTTCTTGGCTTCCCTTCGAAAGCCAAGCCCATCCTTAATTGAGGGATGTCTACCAATGGTGTAGGCATCCCTAGCAAATTTTAATTTATCAAAGTCATTTTTGCAAGTCTTAAGTTGGGCATTAAGACTTGCTACTTCATCATTAAGTTTTGTAATAGAAGTAAGGTGATCAACACATGCCTCAACATTGAAGTCCTTACACCTATTACAAATCACAACATGCTCTACACAAGAACTAGATTTATTTACTACTTCTAGCTTAGCATTTAATTCATCATTCAAGATCTTCAAGCTAGAAATAGATTCATTGCAAATAGATAACTCAGAAGCTAGTAATTCATTCATTTTAATCTCTAAGGCAAGAGACTTTTGAACACTAATAAATTTGTCATGTTCCTCATACAAAATGTCCTCTTGCCTCTCTAGCAGTCTATCTTTTTCATTCAAGCATCAATCAATTCATTAATCTTTTCTACTTTAGCTCTATCTAATCCTTTGAACAAGCTAGTGTAGTCTACTTCATCATCACTGGAGTTCTCATCACTAGAAGTAGAGTACTTTGGAGTTTCTCAAGCGTTTACCTTCTTCTCCTTTGCCATTAGGCAAGTATGGCGCTCGTTGGGGAAGAGCGACGATTTGTTGAAGGCCGAGGCGGCGAGTCCTTCGTCGTCGGAGTCGGACGATGAACAATCCGAGTCCCACTCTTTGCTAAGGTGCGCCTCGCCCTTTGCCTTCTTGTAGGCCTTCTTTTTCTCCCTCTTCCCATTCCTTTATTGTTCCTGGTCATTTGTATTATCGAGACATTGAGCAATAAAATGACCTGTCTTACCGCACTTGAAGCAGGAACACTTTCCCTTTGCCTTGTTGTTGTTTGAGTACTCCTTGCGTCCCTTCAATGTGGTCTTGAAGCGCTTGATAATGAGGGCCATTTCATCCTCGTTTAGCCCGGCTGCTTCAACTTGTGCCACCTTGCTAGGTAGCGCCTCCCTGGTACTTGTTGCTTTGAGACCAACCGTTTGAGGCTCGTAGATGGGCATTGGACCATTCAATGCCTCATCAACGTATCTTGCTTCCTTGATCATCATACGCCCGCTTACAAACTTTCCGAGTATTTCCTCGGGCGTCATCTTGGTGTACCAAGGATTTTCACGAATAGAGTTCACAAGATGAGGATCAAGTACAGTGAAGGACCTGAGCATAAGTCGGACGACGTCGTGGTCCGTCCATCTTGTGCTTCCATAGCTCCTGATCTTGTTGACCAGGGTCTTGAGCCTGTTGTACGTTTGGGTTAGCTCCTCCCCCCTGATCATTGCGAACCTTCCTAGTTCGCCTTCCACCAACTCCATCTTGGTGATCATGGTGGCGTCATTCCCCTCATGAGAAATCTTAAGGGTGTCCCAAATTTGCTTGGCGTTATCCAAGCCGCTCACCTTATGGTACTTGTCCCTGCACAAGGATGCTAGCAAAACAGTGGTAGCTTGTGCATTTTTATGGATTTGCTCATTAATGAAAACGGGGTTGTCAGTACTATCAAAAAGCATTCCGTTTTCAACAATCTCCCAAATACTTGGATGGAGAGAGAATAGGTGACTACGCATTTTGTGACTCCAAAATGAGTAGTCTTCTCCATCAAAGTGCGGAGGCTTCCCAAGAGGAATTGAAAGTAAATGAACATTGGAGTTAACCGGAATACAAGAATAATCAAATGAAAAGTTTGAGTTAACCGATTTCTTTTTCTCGTCGTCGTCGTCTCTTGGGGACGAAGAAGACTCATCGTTGTCATAGTAGACGATCTTCTTAATGCACCTCTTCTTCTTCCCGTCTCTTTTCTTATGACTTGAGCCAGAGTCCGAGGGCTTATCATCTCTTGGCTCATTGACTATGGACTCCTTTGTCTTGTCATTGACCACCATCCCCTTTCCCTTAGGATCCATCTCTTCGAGCGATTAGTCCCTTGCGTGAAGAGAACGGCTCTGATACCAATTGAGAGCACCTAGAGGGGGGTGAATAGGTGATCCTGTAAAAATCAAATACTTGTAGCCACAAAACTTGGTTAAGTGTTAACACAATGGAATCAAGTGGCTAAGGACCGATCTCTTGTGAAACACAATAGTCACAAAGAAAACAAGCACAAGAGACACGGTGATTTATCCCTTGGTTCGGCCAAGTGTAACACTTGCCTACTCCACGTTGTGGCATCCCAATGGACGAGGGTTGCACTCAACCCCTCTTAAGTGATTCAATGATCGACTTGAATACCATGATGTTTTTCTTTCTTATACTCTCTCCCATTTGCGAGGAATCTCCACAACTTGGAGCTTCTCGCCCTTACAATTGATGATCACAAAGAAGCACGGAAGTAAGGATGGGAAGAGCAACACACACAAGACTCAAAGCACGAGTACAATCACGCACACAAGCCACAACTTGAGCTCACAACACAACTCAAAGAGTTCTCTACTCAAATGGAGCTCAAGTCACTATCTCAAAGAATCAAATGCGCGAGAATGAAGTCTTGGTGCTTAGGAATGATCAAGGAATGCTTGGGTTGTCTCCTCCATGCGCCTAGGGGTCCCTTTTATAGCCCCAAGACAGCTAGGAGCCGTTGGAACCCAACAAGGAAGGCAATTCTTGCCTTCTATCGGGTGGCGCACCGGATAGCCACTGTAGCATGTCCGGTGCGGATCTCCTTCCATTCCTGGCGCAGCCGACCGTTGGATCTTTGGGCTGGTTGGCGCACCGGACACTGTCCGGTGGACACCGGACAGTCCGGTGCCCCCAGCCGACCGTTGGCGTGGGCCACGCGTCGCGCGCGGATTGCGCGGCCGACCGTTGCTCTGACAGCCGTTGGCTCACCGGACAGTCCGGTGTACCACCGGACAGTCCGGTGTACCACCGGACAGTCCGGTGAAATATAGTCGTACGCCACCGACGAATTCCCGAGAGTGGCCAATTCGCCAGAGCCCAGCCTGGCGCACCAGGCACTGTCCGGTGCACCACCGGACAGTGCGGTGTGCCAGACTGCGCTGAGTCTTGGCTGCTCTAGCCAAGTCTTTTCCTTTTTCTCTTTTCTCTGATTCTAGCACTTAGACAAATATATTAGTACACAAAAACCAATGTACTAAGTCTAGAACCATACCTTCTTGTCGATTTGCACTTCATCCATCATTTGGCATATAATTACTCACTCAATATGTGTTGGGCACTTAATCACCAAAATATATTAGAAATGGCCCAAGGGCACATTTCCCTTTCGCCTTGTGGTAGCACTGTTTTCCCGGGTGGTTCTCCATGTTTTAATTAACATGATGATCTTATCATGAACAATAATTAAAACAACAACATAATTGGAACATGATCATAATAAAACCTTAATTTCCCAAAACCAGGTAGAGTAATAGCAAATATACCCATTGGTTCATCTGTTTGCAAGGTGGGGGATAAACAATGGTAGGGAAACCTATTAGGTCCCATCAAATTAACCTGAGCATGTCATAGTGATTACCAGAGAACATTATTAGGTAAAGAAGAGTGATCAAGGGCACAACTTGCCTTAGACTCGAGATTCCCAAGTACCAATTTGGTCCTCAAGTGACTCGTAACCTCGCTGCTACTCATAGCAATACAAACAAACATGGCATATGCAAATATTAAATCACACCAAACATGAGAACATACAACATAATAATGATCTACGCATCGCGACGAGATCCTAGGTTCGAGAACAACTGAATTCGGAGTTACAGTTATAAAGTTATGATTTTTCGAAGGTTTAAGTGTCTACTATAAAACAAAGTAAATGCAAAATTTTAACTTTGTGTTTCATAAAAAATAAGGTTACTAGATGATAAACAATATTAACATGAATTTATTTCAACTACAATGGATCAAAAAGGAGTTAAAACGAAGAAGTTATGGATTTATGAAGTTTTAGGGTTTAGTTTACATAAAAATCATTTTCTGATTTTTAATTTATTAAATCTGTGATCTGGATGGACTGCAGACACCATTTATGAATTTTGTAGGTACTATTCTGCAAAATCCAGGGCCCGGTTAGGATTCCTTTTCACTACGAGAGGACTACAGGTTGATTACATAGAAGCATAAGGGCTCTTTTGCAAATTACCGAGGCCGAAGGGGTATGGGTTGTTTCTAGCCGCGCGATCAGAGATGGACGCCCCAAATTAGATCTCCCATGCGCAAACTAGTAAGTAGTTGGATCCGTTGATCATCGAATTAACGCTTCAGATTTAATTAAGTTTGGTCTCATTCTATCCACACGATTGCAGATCAATACTCCAGATCCGCCCACCTGAATGGGTATTTCTAGCTCTAATCTCCATCGTATGTTATCAGATTGATGACTCCTACTCACTCTCCCATATTCCCCCTCACACTGGTGCCAGCCCGGCGGCGCTAAGCTGAGGCACGGCGGCGCCATTGCCGACCCCGCCCAAACCTATGACCCGAGCACTAATCCATGATCCGGACAATGCTACACGAATTATGGAGCAAGGCAAATTGAATAAGGCGATTCTCACCTGCGATTGGGATGCGCAAAACACTTCCCACATAACTGAGTAGCACTATGGTGGAGGGAGGATTCCGATGAGAAATTACGCGGTCACAGGTGGTCTTTTCCCGCACCAGAGCCACAACAACTCGTGCTGCGCCCCGGTGAAGATCCCTGGTCGGCCCTCGAAAACTAGCTGGTGGCAATCGCGAGGATGCGGCAAAGGCGGTGGGCTCCCAACCTTCCCTCCATGGCGATGGACATGAGAAGCACACAGGGCACGCGTACCAGATGCAACACTCATGGGGCAAGGGAGATGGATGAAAAGGTAGCGACGGCCATGATATAAGTACATGAAGCATGGCCGATTGGTTGCACCCACCCAGCGAAAAGCACACGGATTGCAGGGAGTCCGCCACGACGGATCTTAACAGCCTGTCACACCAGGATTTAATGAACAAAGCCAGGGGCATCTCATACATGCGCCAAAGAAGACAACATATATAATAACAGAGTGTATAGAGATAAATGTCACAATAACATTAGAGTATTTATTACATAGCGGAAGTCTTACAAAATAAATGATAAATATAAAACGAACTAAGGATCATCCTTGGCGCCAATAAGTCAACTGGGAGACACCACCTAGATCAGATCAAACTCCTCGTTGTGTGGCTCCTCCTAAACTACCTGTTCTTCTCCTGTGGGGGGTGTGAGACAGCAAGGGTGAGCTCACACATGATCATAGCTCAACAAGTTGTGGGGAAACCAGTGCGCATGAACTCACCAAAGGTGGGAGTTCATGTGAAGTGTAAGGCTAATCAACAACAGGGGTTAAAGCTGAGCATTGCTTTTAATTAATTGGTCAAAATTTTATTAGCAGTTACTAGATATAAGTAAATACCAAACCTTAATAAAAGTAATAGAACAAAATTAGTAAATAATCCCATGCAATGCAAATGACAAATTGAATTTAAGTTCCATAAATTAATCATGCGAGAGTCCTGAGCTGCTCATGACCATGAGCACGGCTAGTATACCAGTTTTACACTCTGCAGAGGTTGTACCCTGTACCCACAAGTTATGTTACCCATCTGCCAAGGGATCGCGACTCCCATACACCTCTACCAAGGAAGCGAGGCAGGACAACACTACGAGGCCTTTACAAAGTTCCACTAGCCTCCGAAAACCCGCTACAGTTTATGGCAAGAGCACTTGCAAGAATCACTCGTCTGACCACCATCGCAGCAAAATCAACCCGAGAACCTCCCTGCATGCAACTCCCCTATTGTCCTTGCCCCTTTCGGGTAAGGTAGTCTTCCACTAGCTTTCCTAATTAGTCAACCAAGGGCGTCCCATTCCACCCTTGGTGGCACGTGTTTCTCAAGTTAAGCTCCATGTTCCAATTAACATTAATGATCTTGACATGAACAATAATAAAATAACACAATAATTGGAATATGGATATAATGAAATGTTAACCCAAAACCATGTAAAGCAATAGCAAAACTACCCAAGTGATTCATGGATAACAAGGTAATGAGATAAACAGTCTAGGGTGACCTATTGGGTCCCATCAAAATTAAGCCTATGCATGGTAAATGATTATAAAGAACATTATTGGGTAAATAAAAGTGGTCAAGGGCACAACTTGCCTTCAATGAGCTCCTGCTTAGCAACTTCTATCTGCTGGGCACAAGGATCCTCAGTCACAGGCCCTTCTACTCGCTACAATACAAACAAGCACAATATATAGAGAACATTAACATCACACCAAACATGTAAACAAATTACATAATAATAATCTACACATTAAAATAAAATCCTAGGAACATGAATCATAAATTTTGGAGTTATAGATTTTAAGATATGAATTTCCAAAGGTTTTATGTGCTTGAAATAGGATTAAGTGAGAAATTATTTTTCTTACTGTTTTCATGTTAAAACAGAGACTCTAAGTGATAGAGAATAATATTATAAAATTTTAGAAACTGGAATGGATTAATTTGGACTAAAAATGAAATTTCTATGAATTTTACAAGTTCTAGCACTTATTTATATATTAAAAATCCATTTATAATTTAAATTCTCTGGTTTTATACTATTCTGACTGGGCCTCAAATTCAGAGATCAACAGGGGGCTGGAATAAAAAAATCCCCAAGACTCAGCGTGCCATAGATAGGACGACGGGTTAAATCTAAAATAGCCCAGGGGCTCTTTAACAAATTGACACGACGAAGGGGTATTGATGCCTCTCCGCCGTTGGATTAGAAAGCGGCGGATCCAATTAGATCTACGACCTACGTTCCAGATTCAAAGTAACCTAAATCAACCCATCGCCCGTGCGATCAGAATCCTACGGTCCAGATCAAACCAACGAAAGGATGACTCCAGATCTAATCTTCTCCATTCCTGAACGGATCAATGGCCACAACTTCCTCGGCCGAAACGGTATCCTAGGATTAATCCCAACCGCGCATTCATGATCTAACGGCTAGAGTCTTTCTTCCCCACTGCGACGCACACAGCAGCGGCGGCGTCCCTGTACACGGCGGAGACATCGCCGACCAGCTTCTAAGGCCTAGTTTTCCGCCCGAAATCCCTATCTGACAGATGCATGCGCAAGCGGAGAAGATCGTGGGGTTAGGGATGGTTGTCTCACCGGTTATTGGAGCACGGGTGATTCTGGCCGCGATGAAGAGCGGCACCAGCGCCCGCCAAGAGCTCCGACGAGCTATCTCTGAGTCCCAGAGCGACCAACTGCCCCAAATCCTGATACACACGAACACGGGATCCCTGCCGCACTCCTGGACGCAGTGTCGGGGCGGAGCGAGGTCGAGAGGCACAATGGGGCGGCGGCGGTGATTATGGCGGCGGTCGGATTCGGGCGATATGCACCGGTGTGGGTTTGGGCGACTTGAGCTACGATAATCGGTTCGAAAGGAGGGTCACGCCCACGTCCTTATACCCAGGGCACGATCCGCGGTTGTTGCACGGAGCCCGAGATCTCTGGCGAGCGCCAGCGCGAGGTGGGCGCGGTCCGCGAGGATAGACCGGCATGACCCTGACGAATGGGCCCCAGTCAGGAGTGACGCTGCCCAGCGGGACCACCGACCAGAGAGAGCGCAGTGAGTGCGGCGTTATCGCGTGTAAATAAGTAGTGGGCCGCGCGGTGGAGTTATTGGGCGGACCGTAGGTGAAATCGGCCCAGGTAAGGTCTCCCCTTTTTATTTTTATTTTCTGTTTTATTTCATTTTTGTTTTTAATTTCCAAATTTGAATTTTGAATCTTTTTAGGAGTTTCACCTTTGAGTAAAATTTACAAATTTAAATCCCATTATAGAAATAATATATTTTATTATATATATATATATATATTATTACTCATTTCACTCACATAATATTATTTCCTTCTTCTCTTTTTCTAAATCCTTGTATTTCCTTTAGATCTTAAATTCTCTTTTTGGACTTTAATATATTTCTTGTCACACTATTTTTATATTGTCACCAAATACACACAAAATAATATCCAGCATGATGCATAATTTAGTGGTATATATTTTTATTAATTGTTTTTGAAGATGGTGTTCACATGTGATGACAAATAGGTTCAACCCACACATATAAATAAAGGAAATAAAATTTTCTTCTCCTTTTATATTCTCTCTTATAAATTGGGTGTTACAGAGCCCGGGGGTAGGGATGGGTCTGACAGGTAAGTCCCACCAGTCAGAGGACCAAGGGCACGCGCGGGTGTAGAACTTAGACCTAACGAGCGGGGCCCACAAGCATCGTCCCACGCGCGAGTCTGCCGGTTTCACAAGTGGCGCTAGTGCTGGGCCGCACAGGGGGCAAATGGATGATGGGCCGCACGGGAGGAGTATGGTGTTGGGCTGACTGCTGGGGAAATAGGCCCAAGGTGAGATCTTTAGCGTTTTCTCTTATTTATTTTCAATTGCTATTTTGATTTTGAATTCGAATTTAAAATGGGGTTACAACTTTGACTCAAATGCGTCATTCAAAAAATGTCAGCATGAAATGCAAATATTAGTTGATTAATTAATTTATCTATTATCCTATTTACGCAAAGTCTTTTAAATATGCCCTTCATGCATACAAGATCAGAAAATAGGTACATTAGGAAATAGTTTATAAAAAATCTTTCAGAGAGTACTTATTTTATATGTTTTTCAATGAAGGAATAACCAAAATCATATCGGGATACTTCTCATTTAATCTTTTATTAGAAATAATTTTAAGGAGATATAACTTTAGAAGTAAATTATGATTAAAAGGTATTCCAATTCAAAGCTTGTAGAGGATTTTACTAACTTCCCAAAAATGGATTTTGGGGTGTTACAAACCTAACCCCCTTAAAAATAATCTCGTCCTCGAGATTAGTAGAAAAAAGGTATAAAAGGTTTTAGCTTTTAGTTTCTAATTATTTTCAAGAACCAAAGTTTTTTTAAGTTTCTAATACTAGTAAGCAAGTGGCTAAACAATCATGGGCATATTGTATTTTTGCTAATGGGTAAGATTGGAGAAGGGTAGGATAAGAGAAGATTAGGTAAGGAAATTCCCATCCTCGGTGGTGGCTCTTGTCTTGTCCGAAGATGTTCTTTGACGCCTATCCTTCCTTGACGATGATGTTCTATTCCTTCTTGGGTCCTAGTGTTTCCATCAAAGTTATGGACATCTAGTTTGAATAGTTGTGAGTAGGATAGATTACATTAAGTGGGTCTAGATCTTGTTTAATGTTGGTTTGGAATGGATTTTTTATCAACAACAGGTTGGTTAGATCGTTTGCTCATGGCTGAGTTGGTCTAAGACACCAATTTAGGATCAAGACATGTTTGTAGGAGCATGGTCTAATCTACCTTACCACTATTTACTAACATGTTTTAGTAACTTACTTTAGATTAGATCAAATTAACCATATTGGACCATATCACACTTAGATCACATTAATTTAGATGGTACCTAGATTAGATTGACATGACTAGCTTAGACTGGATAGGATCTAATTAATTTTGGAATATATCATGATTGTTACTTTATGATGAGATAAGCAAAGTGGTTGGGATAGGATTGAAGGATAAGATGGAATCTTTTAAGATGAAACGAATCTATTAAGCTAGATATATTTTAATGGTGGTAATCTAGGTTGTCTAATTATCTTATAAATAGATTTTTATGCCTATATTTATATGCAGATGCAATTGTGGACATTACTCCACAACTCGTCACACTCAATCAAAGAACCAAATCAAACAGTTATCATAAGAACAAACATTCAAGCGTATAGATACTTACAATAATAGTTTTGTTTTGTTCCTAAGATTAGGTCTCCTATTCCTAAAGGCCACTTTAGGTACAGGATTTCAAAGTGTGAAATCCACTTTTGTCTTTAGAAGTGAAAAGGTATGAATAATTATAGTAAAGCAGCAATAGATGAGAGAAGATTAAGAAAAGTTTAGAAAGAATCAGAGTAGCAAAGGTAAGTAGGTAATGGTTATCCAATTCTATCTACGTTACGTCCTACAGTCAAAATTCCTCTAATACCACTTCTGTCACACCCGGATTTTAGGGGGACAAAACCCAGGCGCGAAATCCCATGTGTGCTAGGATCAAGTCTCACACATATGATGACTCATGGTATAGAAACAAATTTCACATCATTTATATAGAACGAAGTTATGTACAAAATAGTTAAATAATTACATCGTACGAAGACAATGATCCAGGAACCATAGTTGACTGGGAGACAACGGCCTAGACCACTCACGAACTCATCACACCATCCTTCACGCGCCTCATCCTGCGATACCTGTTCTTGACCTGGGGCGATGTGAGTACAACAAGGGTGAGCTCACATACGTTCATCGCTCAACAAGTTATGGGGAATAATGTGCATGAACTCACCAAAGGTGGGAGCTCATGTGAAGTGTAAGGCTTACCAAAGGAGATGTTTAAAGCTGAGCATTGCTTTTAGAGTTGGTCAAAATTTTATTAGCAGTTACTCGGTATAAGTAGATACCAACCCAATTAAATAAGAGATCACAATTGATAATAACACCTACAATGCAATGCAAATGACAAATTGAATTTAATTCCATAAGTTAATCATGTGAGTGTCCGAACCGCTCATGACCGTGAGCACGTCTGATATATCAGTTTTACACTCTACAGAGGTTGCGCGTCTTTACCCACAAGTCGTGTTACACATTTACCATATGGTTGATCGGACCCCATACACCTCTACCGAGGAAGCGAGGCAGGGTAGCACTTTGAGGCCTTTCCAAAGTTCCACTAGTTCGAGAATACCCACTACTGTTTCAGGACAAAGGAAGCATAGGAATCCCTTGTCCGAACTACCATCGCAGCAGTTCGACCCGAAAACCTCCCTATACTCTAGCAACGACGCCTCCCCGCTTGCCCCTTTCGGGTAAGGTAATCTCTCCCTACCTTTTCTAATTATATGGCCAAGGGCGTCCCATTCCACCCCTGTGGTAGCACTGTTTTCCCAAGTGGTTCTCCATGTTCTAATTAACATGATGATCTTATCATGAACAATAATTAAAACAACAACATAATTGGAACATGATCATAATAAAACATTAATTTCCCAAAACCAGGTAGAGCAATAGCAAATCTACCCAATGGTTCATCTGTTTGCAAGGTGGGGGATAAACAATGATAGGGAAACCTATTAGGTCCTATCAAATTAATCTGAGCATGTCACAGTGATTACCAGAGAACATTATTAGGTAAAGAAGAGTGATCAAGGGCAGAACTTGCCTTAGACTCGAGATTCCTAGGTACCAACTTGGTCTTCAAGTGACTCATAACCACGCTGCTACTCGTAGCAATACAAACAAACATAGCATAGGCAAATATTAACATCACACCAAACATGAGAACATACTGCATAATAATGGTCTACGCATCGCGACGAGATCCCATGTTCGAGAACCACTGAATTCGGAGTTACGTTTATAGAGTTATGATTTTCCGCAGGTTTAAGTGTCACTATAAAACAAATTAAGTGTTCCTCAAAAATATGGCTAACCATTTGCTTTCATCATACTACTGAATATTACAGGAGCTTCATCATCAGAAAAGCTTCGGTACAACATAAGAGGAGCGAAGCAAACTTCGTCTGACAAGCTTCATCATGGTGAAACGGGTAGACAACGTGGCTTCAGCACAACGAAAAGAAAGTACAACGAAGCACGCTTCGTTGAGCAGGCTTTGACACGACGAAGCAATGAGACAATGCAAGGAGAAGGTGTTGTTCAAGTTATTAAATACAAATGGCGATATTACCCTTGGGACATTTTGTAAACTCTGTATGTAATCGTTGAGGGCATAAATGTAATAGCGTACGAACCGTTACGGTTGCCTTTAAATAGATGAATAGTACCCTTGTACTGTTCACGCTGGATTGTAATTGCTCTCACGTCAACACCTTCAAACAAGTCAAAGGTATCAATGTAATATGAATTTTGTTAATATTCATATGTATATCATGAAATTAATATATGAATGAATGAATGAATAACATACATCATCTCTATGAACTCCTATTCTCATGAAAGATGAAGGTGTGCCCTTCATGACCTTCGTCCAAAGATTGTTATATCCGAAAGGAGATAATTCTTTGAAGGACGAAGGTCCTTAATCTTTAACAATTGTGTTGCCTTTTTCTTGATTAACATCATTTGAGAACAAGTGACCGACATTGGCGCCCACCTCCGGTGAACTCAAACGATGACCTTCGACACCAGGAACTCGAACAACCACCTTCATCATGCCACCGAAGAAGGAAATAGCGCCAGGGGCTGCCCTTGCACCGCTGGACATCAACCAAGAGGGGCTCCCTCAGAGAGAGGCCCAAAACCAGAAAAGGAAGGCCATAAGCCCAACACCACAAGAAGAGGAGCTAGATCAAGAGATCAAAGATCTAGAGGCCATCCACCAACAAGTGGAGAGAAGAAGGGAGAAAATGCTTCGGCTCTCTGAACTCCAAAAGAAGATCAATGAAGCTGCCGAAGAGATGCACCATATCACACAAGACAACGAGCAAGGACGAAGGCCACAACAGAGAGAGCTTTGTCAGAAAAGCCCGAGTTATGATGATGTATGGTATGATGATTTCAATCATGGTAACTTTGCTTTTGATTATGCTTCTCCCCTAGTAGCAGAATTGCAGGCTACCCCATGGCCGCATCCGTACAAACCACCACAGCTCCCCATGTATGACAAGCATTCTGACGCAAAGCAGTTCCTCAAGAGTTACAAAGCAACCATATCATCATATGGTGGCAACACCGCTGTCATAGCAAAGTCCTTCATCATGGCTGTTAGAAGTGTGGCGCAAACATGGTATTCTTATCTTCGGACGAGAACAATCACGTCGTGGCAGAAGTTGAAGGATATGCTAGTCACCAGCTTCCAGGGTTTCCAGACGAAGCCAGTGACTGCTCAAGCTTTATTCCAATGCACACAGGACCATGAGGAGTACTTGCAAGCGTATGTTTGAAGGTTTCTGCGTCTCAGAGCTCAGGCACCAACGATGCAAATGATATTTTTATTGAAGCCATGATCAAGGGACTTTGACCAGGACCAACTACGCAGTATTTCGCTAGGAAGCCCCTACAAACTTTGGAGAAGCTTCTACAGAAGATGTATGAGTACATCAGAGCCGACAATGACTTCTAGCAAAGAAGGGAAGAAGCCTACAGATACTCTGAGATGACCAGAGGCTTCGGAGGAAGACTCCACCCGAGGCAAGTCAAGACGATCCATAATCCCAACTCAAGTGAAGACAGGGGAAGACATACTCAAGGGCATCAGCATAGCTCTCAATCATCAGGAACACAGCAAAGCTCCTTCAGGCCACCAGCCCCAAGAGATAGAGGAGGAAGAAGCTTTGAAGGAAGATTCAGCTCACAACCAAGAAGGTTGTTTTTCTTGTTTTGTGGAGAAGATAAGGGGCATACAACAAGGACATGCCAAGTCACGATATAGAAGCAAAAGGAAATAGCTGAGGTCGAAGCACGACGGAATCAGCCAAAGCAGATCCTACATACTGCTTCGTGCTATTCCCTCATACATTTTCCGAGTATGTGGGCAACCAACAACCCACAGTATCAGTAGCTTCGGCAAGCCACTCCCCAGTTGCATGGGCCATGCCACCACCGCCACCACTCATGGCTCCAACTTCGTCTCACAATCAACAGCCAGAAGGGCACCGCCAAGTTCAACAACAACGCGACACACATGAAGAGTCTGAAGCCCGGACAGTCAATAGCACTGTACCAGAATCGAGACACATTTACTGAGGCAACAGAGGGGCTCAATCAAAAAACTTTCATACACACTCAATGTAGTTTTTGTTTCTCTTGGTTTTATGTCTCTACCCCAAAGGCAATATGAGAAGGTACAACCTTTGGCATGTTGTAATAAATCTGGAGTTACACCATCAAGTGTAACAGAAAAAGTGACAAAGCTCCAAAGTCGTTCCTATGGGGATTGATGTGACCATACCAGCATCGTCAACCTTGCCGACCATTCCTACTGGACCTATCACTTGAAGCTGAGCAAAATAGATACAACAAGAGGTGCATGTGCTACTTTACAAATTTAAATTAAACACTAATGATATCTTTATGCTACCTAAGTTGTGTATGTTGATTTTGCTTAGGTTCACCAACGAGGAAGGACAAAACATATCAAGGGTGAATCAGAGAGAAGAACTATGTTCGAGTCAATCCAACGTGACAGAACCGTCCTAAAGAAACAGTCATACCTTTTGATTCCCAAAAGCTATGATGGCCCATAAGTACATTTTGGAAAGCTATTGAAGTCTAGTTTCCCATGCTTCTAAGACCGACTTAATCGAATCTCCCAGCAAGGCAAACGACCTACTTTAGTGCTGACTAGTCCGAAGGTCGATAGTCTACTTGACCAAGTTTTAGTATTAAAATGCATCATTCTACGAAGTTCATTAGGCATACTATACTTGGTGAGAAAGCTTATCAAGTTAGATTTCCAACGATCTAGCCCCACGCCATTTGGAGAATCCTAAGAGAAGTTATTATCAAAATACTGAAGGTTGCGCAGAAGTCAAACAACAATGGGGAATTCAGCTCTGGAGATCTCCCGAAGAGGCCCCTTAACATTAGCACGTTAAAATACTTTCTTTTCATGTTTATACTATTTAAGGCTGGTTGTAGCTAGTATAAATACCCCCCTATGTCTATGATGTAAAAGAACTTTTGATAACCTTTGATGATTTGACAATCCAAGTGATTATCGCAGCCCAGCTGCTGAGTGTTTACTCTACCCCTGTTCTTCCTTATTCTCCTGGACTTGTGAAGAGATTCCTTTGGGATCCACCAGTTCGTGTCTTGCGAGTTCCAGTATGGTTGCCTCGCATTGTGTGGATTAGCTTCGATTGTGGTTCTGCGGTTGTTCGGAGATCAAGTCGAAGTCTACACGGTTTCGGTGTCTCTCTCCCTGTCGCTTGGTCACTTCCGACCTTGGTCAGGTATAAAGTCAGTTACCCGTTGTTCTTCAGCAAACTTACCTAGTTATTCTGTTACCTTTGTATCCAACCATCCTATTCATCAACCTACTGCCGTGAAGATCGGACCACCCTAGTACCGAATATAACCTGGTACATATCAGAGATGCAGAGCTAAAATGCCACCTAAGTAAAAGGTGAAGAAGCTCCAAAGTCGTTCTTAAGGGGATGCAGAGCTTAGCTCCAAAGTCGTACCTATGGGGATGCAGAGCTAAAATGCCACCTAAATAAAAGGTGAAGAGCTCCAAAGTCGTTCCTAAGGGGATGCAGAGCCTAGGTTCAAAGTCGTTCCTACGGGGATGCAGAGCTAAAATACCACCTATGTAAAAGGTGAAGGGACTCCAAAGTCGTTCCTAAGGGGATGCAGAGTCTTACTTTTATGAAGTGTTTATGCATTGACATTTGTTGTATCATATCATCGCATCTTGTTGCATAGCATTGCATCATTCATCATCTCGCATCATCCGAAACAGTGGAAAAAGAGGAGAAATTGCTCCTTCAAACATGTTGGCTAACTCATGAGGTTAGGCCTATCTTTGACAAAGAATTATGAAAGGATATTTCAACAATGCAAGATCCATGCCTTCGGCGATGGCACTCTTATACAAAGGTCTACGGCTTCGGCAACAGGTATTTCTTATGCAAGATCTATGGTAAGGCCTTCGAGTCTAATAATGTCACTTCGGCTGAAAAAGGGGATTTTCTTTATGAAGCGTGAAAAGAAGGGAAGGTATTTTTCGCCTGTGGCTCAAAAATGGTATGTATGAAGGTTTCACGCTCCACAAAGAAATATATTACATCATCAGATATATATAGTTAACTATTGTTTTTACATAACAGAGTAGTACACAAAAATTCAACAAGTGTTTTCATATAGAAAGTCTATTCATCCTCCATCAGAATTTTTCAGCAGCTTCATTCAAGAGTCTATTCACGGCTTCGTCAACAGCCTCATTTGCTATCTTAATCACATCAAGAGCGCCCTTCAGGGCTGGATCGGCCTCAGGGTCGTACGGCTCCGGAGGAGGAGAAAGTTTGGCTGCGCCAAAGTATAAGTTTTTGTTAATCACGAAGCTAAAAGAATTTACGAAGCTAAATCACAATAAACATACCTATAAGTCTTTCATGTTCTGCGGCTTCTTCAGCTTTCCTTGCTTCTTCTAAAGCAGTATGAGATTCTTCTTCATTTTGTCTAATAGCCTCATCTACCATTTTTCGGCCACCATTCACCCATACTCCAGAATAAAATTTTCCGCTAAAGGAGATGACTTCGGCTGAAGGATCCTTGACATCATTAGCTGAAACTAAGAATTCTGGCTAAATTACAGCCTTTGCATGCTCACAGCCAGCTTTTTTGAGCAAAGAGATAGCTCCTCGGGCGCCGATGCAGGCACAAAAATCCCCCTATCACTAAGGATTTCATCAAAAGCTTCGACTTTGCCTTCAATCCATCTGATTACTCCGTCAGGATCACCATAGATAAAGTCTCGTTTAGTAAAGAATGTGCCAACCTTAGCAAAAGTACTCTTTAGTTTGTTGCAACATTGCATGGCAACGTTGTAGCATTCCTCCTTCGCCTGACGAAGCTCTTCAACATTCTTTTGAACTCTCAACCGTTCGATTTCAGATATCTCACGTTTTGCATGTTCGACGTTGAAGTTTTCGGTGATTTCATCAAGCTTTTTCTGCAGTCCTTCTACTTCGGATCTGTGCAATTCCACTTGAATAGATAGAGCATATTCTAAATCAGCAATATGCTTTGCATATGCTTCTTTCTTCTTTTCAAATTTCTCCATTTTTGCTCCACGTCAGAAAGACAAGCCAATCTAGCTTCGCTAGACTTTAACCTTTCAACTAAATAAAGGATGATTTTGTCCTTCTCAAGGGCCTCATTCCAAAGTGATATGACTTCCGAGCGTAGGTTTCCGAAGGCTACCCAAGTGCTTTCATCTTCGGCGTCTTCGTTCTCACTTTCAACTTCAAAACTCTCGTTGTCGCTTGAGTCCCCAGACAGCCCAGCTAACATTTCATCAGTGATTTTCTCAACGTTGGTCCTCTCCATGGCTTTGTAGAAACCAGCAAACGCGGGGTCCACACTCTTCTTCTCTTCGGCCATTTCAGCGATGATTACAACAAAAGGCCGAAGCTCAAAAAACAATTACAAGCGCAGAGGTAGAAATCTAAAACGACAAACACAACACTAAGCTTGATAGCACGAAAAATATTTTCAGCACAATCCCTTGTATATATACGCAAAGCACCACTGAGCGGTGGGGCCCGCAAAGCAGAATGTTTCGCTATTCTAGCGAAGGGAAGGTGTTTTTTCGGACCTTCAGCTAACGGCCTTTGTTCTTTTTGCAGTCTGAATTTGTTACAAAGAAATAAACTAATACTGCGAGGGGCTACTATTGGGGGCCTTCCTCTTCCGAAGGTCCTTAAAAACAATGGATAACCATTTGCTTTCAGCATACTACTGAATATTACAGGAGCTTCATCATCAGAAAAACTTCGGTACAACACAAGAGGAGCGAAGCAAACTTCGTCTGACAAGCTTCATCACGGTGAAATGGGTAGACAACGTGGCTTCGGCACAACGAAAAGGAAATACAACGAAGCACGCTTCATCGAGCAGGCTTCGTCACGACGAAGCAATGAGACAATGCAAGGAGAAGGTGTTGTTCAAGTTATTAAATACAAATGGCGATGTTACCCTTGTGACATTTTGTAAACTCTGTATGTAAACGTTGAGGGCATAAATGTAATAGCGTACGAACCCTTACGGGATCGTATAAATAGATGAACAGTACCCCCGTACTGTTCACGCTGGATTGTAATTGCTCTCACGTCAACACCTTCAAACAAGCCGAACGTATCAATGTAATATGAATTCTGTTAATATTCATATGTATATCAAGAAATGAATATATGAATGAATGAATAACATACATTATCTCTATGAACTCTTATTCTCATGAATGATGAAGATGTGTCCTTCATGACCTTCGTCCGAAGAATATTATATCCGAAAGGAGATAATGCTTCGAAGGACAAAGGTCCTTAATCTTTAACAATTGTGTTGCTTTGTTCTTGATTAACACATTTAAGAACAAGTGACCAACAAGTGCATAATTTTAACCATGTGTTTCATAACAAAATAAGGTTACTAGATGATAGACAATATTAACATGAATTTATTGCAACTGGAATGGATCAAAAAGGAGTAAAATGAAGAAGTTATGGATTTGTGAAGTTTTAGGGTTTAGTTTACATAAAAATCATTTTCTGATTTTAATTTATTAAATCTGTGATCTAGATGTACAGCGAACACCATTTATGAATTCCCTATGGTCTATTCTGCAAAATCCAGGGCCTAGTTAGAATTTCTTTTGACTACGAGAGGACTACAGGTTGATTACATAGAAGCATAAGGACTCTTTTGCAAATTACCGAAGCCGAAGGGGTATGGGTTGTTTCTGGCCGCGCGATCAGAGATAGACGCCCCAGATTACATCTCATGCACGAACTGGTAAGTAGTTGGATCCGTTGATCATCGAACTAACGCTTCAGATTTAACTAAGTTTGGTCTCATCCTATCCACACGATTGCAAATCAATACTCCAGATCCGCCCACCCGAATGGGTATTTCTAGCTCTAATCTCCAACGTCTGTTATCGGATCGACGGCTCCTACTCACTCTCCCCTATTTCCCCAAACACTGGTGCCAGCCCGGTGGCGCTAAGCTGAGGCACGGCGGCACCATTGCCGGCCCCGCCCAAACCTGTGGCTCGAGCACCAATCCATGATCCGGACAGTGCTACATGAATTATGGAGCAAGGCAAATTGAATAAGGCGATTCTCACCGGTGATTGGGATGTGCAGAACACCGCCCACGGAGATGAGTAGCACTACGGTGGAGGGAGGATTCCGATGAGAAATTCCACGATCACAGTTGGTCTTTTCCCGCACCAGAGCTACAGCAACCCTCGGTGTGCCCCGGTGAAGATCCCTGGTCGGCCCTCGAAGGCTAGCTGGTGGCAAGCGCGACGATGAGGCAAAGGTGATGGGCTCCCGACTTTCCCTCCATGGCGATGTACGCGAGAAGCGCACAGGGCACGGGTACCAGATGCAGCACTCACGGGGCAAGGGAGATGAATGAAAAGGTAGTGATGGCCATGATATAAGTACCTGAAGCATGGTCGGTTGGTTGCACCCACCCGACGAAAAGCGTGCGGATTGCAAGGAGTCCGCCAGATCGCCATGGCGGATCTTAATAGCCCGGGGTGGGGATGGGTCTGACAAGTAAGTCCCACCAGTCAGAGGACCAAGGGCACGCGCAAGTGTAGACCTAAGACCTGATGAGCGGGGGCCCACGAGCAGCGTCCCATGCGCGAGTCTGTGGATTTCACAAGTGGCGTCGGTACTCGACCGCATAGGGGGCAAATGGATGATGGGCCGCGCGGGAGGAGTATGATGTTGGGCTGACCGTTGCGGAAATAGGCCCAAGGTGAGATCTTTAGCATTTTCTCTTCTTTATTTTCAATTTCTATTTTTGTTTAACATTTTCATTTTAATTTAAATTTTGAATTCGAATTTAAAATAAGGTTACCACTTTGATTCAAATGCATCATTCAAAAAAATGTCATCATGAAATGCAAATATTATTTGATTAATTAATTTATCTATTATCCCATTTACGCAAAGGCTTTTAAATATGCCCTTCATGCATACAAGATCAGAAAATAGGTACATTAAGAAATAGTTTATAAAAATTCTTTCAGAGAGTACTTATTTATATGTTTTTCAATGAAGGAATAACCAAAATCATATCGAGATACTTCTCATTTAATCTTTTATTTGAAATAATTTTAAGGAGATATAACTTTAGAGTAAATTATGATTAAAAGGTATTCCAATTCAAAGCTTGTAGAGGATTTTACTAGCTTTCCCAAAAATGGATTTTGGGGTGTTACATTTTGAGTGTTAAATTTTAATGACCGTGTGGGATCTTTGTTATAGGGATGGTTTTGGAAATATGAAAATCCTTGTTTTCTTTCTCTTCTCCCACACATGTGACAGGATTAGGGGTTTTGCTAATCCTTTTTGGTGATTAACCCTTAATAACTTTTGTTAGTTATTTAGTGAACTACGACCTCTATTAATGGTCCACCTTGTGATGGGGTGATTTAAGTTGTTTTCTTAATCACATGTTTTTGGTGCTCCCTTTGCCTTTAAGGAGTGGGCTTAGGGTTTTGGTCACTCCCATTTGATTAGTGTGAGATGGTTAAGTTAGGCCCTCTAGGATGGTTAGTACCTAATTAGAGCCTTGATCCAAAAGTGTGGTGACTTTGCCCTAAGTGCCTCACATGTGATAATGGTTTTGTGAGTGTGTTGAGTAAAACCCTAGAGTGAACACATGAGGTGTTACAGTTGTTGTCTCACAGAATGACATAAGACTAGGGATATTTTGAATAACAATATAAAACATAGGATTTCTTGAACAAGTCATATGCTCACTAATCAATATAATAATGATAATTCATGGGATTGAATAACACTTCATTCAACACTCATAAATATAGGATATTTACACAATTATCTTCCATTTACACTAAAGTCAATGATGTAGGTATTTAATATTGATAGCACACATGTGTGCCACATGTTTTGGATGTGGAAGAGGCTGTATCAATAGATCAACAACGTGTACACTTTGTAAATCTTTACATTACTTCTTAATGATCCCGCAAATAATGTGATAGTGTTGCAGTATGCATTTGGATTTTTTGTGCGATCTAGATTCATTATCCTATGCAATGGCACCATTATTATCACAATAAAGGTCCAAAAGATTTGAGCTAGCATTTCTTTCTTCTATTTGTTATGTTGGGTGTGCTATAATTTGCCCTTCTTTGTCTTCGACAACTCTCAAGGACACCACTTGAGATACATATACTTAGTATTCGTCTTGAAACGTTTCTATTTCTCTACAACATCAGCAACACATGTAGGGCCATCTTGAGTTGTTGTAGTCAAATTCTCAATTATAACTAGTCCATCATTATTTATGAGTGAGACCTCCATGGAGCTAATTGTAATAGATGTCAGAGGACTAGACTTTAGTGTAGGAGCAACAAAAGCTTTTTGAAAGTTACCTAGAAGACTTTAGTGAATAGGCAACGCCTGTAATTTTACTGCTCGAATACAAGATTTAATTCAAGTGTTCCTACTTAATGGTTAGATAGGTGACTTTGGTGGTCGATAAGAGAATAATATAGTTGTTTATGTATTTAAAAAAAATTACTTGATATTTTGTACCAACACTAAGAGAGAAAAGAAACTAAATAAAAATGATTGCATAGGGAGATTAAGTCAAATCATAAGTATAGCAAGTATGAACAAAGTGAGAAAAGATAAATGCAGTAGGAAAATAAATAGCATAAGAGACACACGAATTGTCTACTGGAGTTCAAATTCACAAAGAATCATATGTCTCCGTTGAGGAGTTCAGAAAGAACTAGGTCTCTTTCAACCCTTTCCTCCTATTGGGGGCCTCTTTAGCCAAAGGTCCTCTAAATGTTGTGCTAATAGTTAATCATGCTCCAAGTATTATTGATAGTTAGCATGTTCGATCTTTTGTCTATAGCAGCATGTAAGGAAGCAGCGAAGGTAAGGATCTTCGGCTTCTATGGATAGACCAGTGAACAAGCATGAAGGGGAGAAAAAACTTCGCCTCCAAGTTGCTAACACACGAAGCAGAAGAGTGTAAGAAGAATCTAGAAGATTGATTGATGCGGCATTAGGGAGGAAAAGTCAACATTAGCCTTACAAGATTTGTAGCTTATATGTATAGGATTTAGTGCATGTTTGAAATTTCATATGAAGTTGTATCTTGCCACTATAAGTACGTAGGTGCACAATGCCATGCATAGGGGCGCTTTTTGGGTCTGTGGGTAAACACGATCGCTCGGACTCTAGAGCTATCTAATATTGTCTTTGTACCTTCCTTTGTAAGACTGAAGGTACAAATATAATTAATTCTTTCAACATGAAATATTGAACAATCGTGTTCTTATTATCTTTTACACCTTCTCCCATCTGTTAATCTTCCAAGGTTAACAAATGGACAAAGGGAGAATCTTTTAATTTTGTGTTTCCTTGTTTTTACCTCTTTCAGGAATCGGAAGCAAGTGACCAACACCTCCCACAAGTAATCACAAAGGCTGACCTTGAGTTCTTCACAAATCAATGGGTGAGAACAACCTTCTCAAGTCCAATCCACATGAGTTAGAGGCTCCTAAGTACTTTTGATAGTTCAGAGCAACATCTTCAAGGGAGGGAGATGTCTATTCCTCTCTTCTCTTATCATAACTCAACCAAACACAAGCACTATAGCACTAGTTCAACTATCCTAGGCACTTTGCAAAGTACCTACGCAAAGCACCAAGTTGTCTTGGAGTGCTTAGGTATCTAGGAGCTAAAGGAATGAAGCCTTAACTTATTTGAAATGTATCTAATCTCATACTTGGTGAAATGCCCGGTAGGGTTGGTATTTATAGCCTCCCCACTCAAATATTATCATTGGCAGCCAGCAACAGTTTCTGCGTGCTCATCAGACTTGTTTGGTGGTGCACTAGACACGTTGTGCCGTGCTAGAAGTGGTCGTTGGAAAGTTGTTAGCCTTTTCAGTAGTGTTAGAGAGTCTAGTGCTGCATCGGATTTGCCACGTCAGCTAGTCGTTGGATCAAGTCATTGCCGACCGTTGAGCCCTCTAGGCATCCAGTGTGCCACTAGTGTCCACACCGGATAGGGTAGGTGCCTTATACTTGGCTTGTGCATTTTACATCGTCTTTGAATGTCATATCTGGTGTGATGTCTGGTGCTATGCTGGATACATTTGGTGTCTTATGTTTAGCTTGGTAGCATTTTCAACCTCTCTGAGTTTCATATCCTGTGCGGAGTCTAGTCCTGTACTGAGTTTCATAAGGGTCGTTTTGCAGTCCTCTCTATGTGCCTTATCTGTTCCGTGATGTCCGGTGTACACTAGATGTCTTGGTGCACCGAGTCTTCAGTGTGTGCCTTTTGTTGTGCTAATTTATTGATTTATTCGTGTTTCTTGCTTGTGCTTGGTTTTTTCCTATTTCCTAGACTTTTGTATGTTCTTGAAAAGTCTTCAATGAGTCTTTTCATGTCATGCTTTTGATGTGTTGATCTCCTATTTCAACTCATTACTTTTGTCCAAATTCATGTCGCATCCTATGAACTATAAATATAAACAATAGAAAAGATGTTAGTCTAAATGGCCATGTTGATGATCAGACACTAAAATCCAATAATAAACTGGACTAAGGTCCATTTTCCTTACATTTTTTATTTCTTCTTAGGCACAAAAACTTGATGGATGGGTACATTTCTATGTCTTAAGGAGACAAAGTCCTTGATGTAATTAATTAACTCTGGTTTGCACTACTAGAACTCTATTAGCCTTGAGCTCAATGGATTGGCTCTCCCACCTTTATTGATGATGCATGGGTACCACCAATTGGTATGGCACCCAAACTCCATAGGACCACCACGTTGAGGAGGAAAAACTAAAGGACCCCAATGAGACATATGTACAGCAACCCTTTGTTGCAATGGAGTCACTACTTGTGACACCATAATTTGCTCAAATTGATCTTCTTGATTAAAAGTACGCTCTACTTTTATAATGGCTGATTTATAGAATAAACCTTTTGTTGGTCATATTTGCTCATGAGCTTATCAAAAGAGCATAGGTGCTTCACTATATTTTGTTTATTCTTCTCCTCATTGGATTTCCATGTGCTAGTTTCTAATCTCTTTTAGTAAACATGTGCAACTTATATGAATCAGAGCTACTAAAATTGGTAGAGTTGGCTTGGACAACCACTAAAGTTGTCTCGACTAACTTTGCTACATGGTTGGGGGAAACCCGCTCTAGCCTGCCTTTGTGGAGTTGCTGCCGCCTCATGTTTCCTTTACTTGCTAAAATACTTTGATGACCCAACTATGATATTGAGCTTGATTTTGTCGTCTTCATCTTTTTTAAGAACAACTTTACACCCTAAAACTTTCTCAACATTTTGTGCTTCTTAAGGCTCGCCGATAATCACATTCTTACCCATGGTTTATATCTGCTTGCTCTAGGAGGATCAAAATAACATGCTTCCCTTTTTCAAGTACATTGATTGAGAAATGAGCCTTATCAACATGCATTCCATTAAAACTCGATCGTCCCTCATGAGAACCAATTAGACCTATCGACTGAAAACATTGCAATTGTTAGTTGCATGAGAGAAAGAGTTGTAAAATTTGCAAGAAGCCCTTCCTTTTAACTCTTCAATTGAAGGAAAAGTATCCAACAACTTAATATAACCGAATTTAAACAATTCATCAAAGATTTTGTCATATTTAGCAAGATCAAAAGTATATTGTCTTGCCATTTTGTGAATCGACTTAAGAGAAGGACAAGGAACCAAATTGTTTTATGCAGGCTAAAAAAATTAGCAACATAAGATTCTTTACTCACATCATTTAAACTATCAAAATAACTTTCTATGGCATGCATAATTGGGTGATAAGACTTATGAACATCACAAGTATCGTTCGAATGAGCCTAAACCACAACGTCCATTTGCGACAACCAACTAATATTATGAAACTCATAATGTTCAAGCTTTTATTTAATAATAGATACAAACGATTAAAATCCAAATTGGTCAAATAACTTTAAAAAATTGCATAATGAAATCATTAGTTCATAATGTCTCTAAAACATTGCACAAAATCGAGGATAGACCCATCACACGCTTGATGCATTAATGTAAGATGTGACAACTTCATTACATGGACTCCATTGTGAAATTCTCAAAAAAATTCTCTGCTAATTGATCCCATGAATCAATAAAGCAAGAGTGTAGATATGTAAACCTAACAAAAGTTGTACCAATAAGGGATATCAAACATTCATAAAATTTGTGGTACTAGCTTTACCCATTTGAGCAACAAACAAACAAACATGCTCCATAGCAGATTTACTATTATCATTACCAAATTTATAGAAATCGATACCTCCAACCATCAAAAGCTTTCAAGAAATTAAAATATGAATGGTATGGCATATGTAAGTATTTCTACTAGGCTTAATTTGCACACCCAAGCTACTTCCAATGAATATTGACAATTCATCTTTAAACCGATTCAAAGTTTTGTTAAAATTATTAATAGGAGCCATGGGTGCATTACCTAGCACAAGAATTGGACTTGGTGACTTGAACAGGTTAGGAAGAATTGTATTATACCCTATCATAGCTTGATTTACTACTGATTCATGATCAATTTGTGTGTCACAACCCAAAATTTGGACAATAGTGACTATTTCTAAAGATTCACGTATAAACATATATTACCCTAAAATTTTTAAGGCAATTCATATTGAGATTGCTCGAGAGCAGATTATTTAGTCAATGGATCAAAATAATTGGTTGTTTTACCCTTAATATATTAAAAGCATACTAACAATAGTTGTAAGATTATTATCAATAAAAGTCTTTTGATCTTGCAACATCTTAACATAATTAGCATGAGTAGAATAAGGATCATCTACCTCTTCATTAACCTTCACCACCAGTGTAACGGATGTAGAAGCAATAGAAGCTCTAATGCTAGGCTCATGAAATGGAGTGACATTGTCTTGCTAATATTAGTGCAACTTTGAAGGAAAGTTTTAGATTGGCATCAAGTTTGACATGAATCTTCTAACAAGGCCATCAATAAGATCCTCAAGCGTTGTTGGGTGATTGATATTCTTAGGATTGAAGAGATTAGTGTGATTCTCCTTCCCGTTAGCCTTATCATTTTTGACATATTACTAGTAGATTGGATCTTGTCCTCTTCCTCCTCCTTCTCGAGGGGAGTTGCCAAAAGTCTATTGACACCAATTTGGGTCACACACATGTAAGGGATAACATGTCATGGTTGCAAACAATATTTATTGCAGCTAAAACATATTAGACTAATGAAATCGACCAAGGGGTCATCTAAGTTGATATTAGTCCCATTCTTCACCTGATAGACTTTAGAACACCACCTGATAAGATCTATCAAGGTGGAGCATGTAGAGGTTGTCGTAGGATCGACAAAGTTGTCGTGGTTTCGGAAACCGGGGGACAATGAAATATGTGTTTAGTAGGGGATGTTAGCGCGGACTCACTCCGAATGGTGAGCCACCTAGGATTTGAGTAGAGGATGGAGATAGAGAGTTATACTAGTTCAAGCTTTTGCCCTAGTCTAGTGTAGTTCTGAACGTAGTATTGATTGAGAGGTGTATTACAACTGGTGCATGTGTGGGAAGAAAGAGGGGGTCCTACCCTTTTGTAGCTCAAGGGTAGGATCTTACAGAGGAGACTTGTTTCCTACTTGTAAGGGCGGTAAGGGCATGATCTGTTGCCCCTAACTGGCGTAATGCCTCCGACATCGTTCGTAGGATTGTGTGTAGCCATACTCCTAGCATAGCATACCGCTATCCGTCGAGCGTATGGGTCCCTGTAGCAGGTCTGATGCTGATTTCCTTGTAGTGGTGCTCGGTGGGTCCCACATGAAAGTCTCATGGTGTGGTCATGCGCGGCGTGGCCTCGCCTTTCGTCACGAACCCTGCGTCACCCTCCAGTGTGCATAGGCATACACCCGGTATGGCGTATTGTCTCGTCCTTCCTGGTAGGTGGGTCACTGTATAGACTCTAGTGCTTCGATCCCCCATGACTGGGGTTAACTGGTCCCACAAGGAAGATGGGGTATGCCAAAGACCATATGTGGTGGCGTACCATCGTGTTGATAGGGAGCTGTCAGCACCCCTTCGGTATGCCGCACCCATGGTCCGGACGTGGTTCGATGATGGCGCGTCTTGTCGTGGCTAACGTGGGTCAATAGTACTAGACCAGGGCCTCCGACTTGTAGGGTTGCTCGACAAAGACTTGGTCAATGGCTCCGCCTTGCTCGACTACTCGGCTAAGACTTGGTAAATGGCTCTGCCTTGTAGGGTTGCTTGGCAGAGACTTGGTCGGCCGCTCCACCTCATAGGGTTGCTCAACAGAGACTTGGTCGGCTGCCCCACCTCATAGGGTTGCTCAACAGAGACTTGGTCGGCCGCTCCGCCTCACAGGGTTGCATGGTAGAGACTTGGTTGGTAGGTGGACCGTTGAGAGTTTTGGTCCTACTTTGGGCACCTAGACCCTAGGTACCGACAGCAGCCTCGAGCCTTCATGTATCTCCTTGGAGTTGTATGAAGGCTTTCACTTAAAATTCTTGTATGCGTGCAAGTGCATCTGCTAGATGTATCCCTAGAGCCCCCAAGTAATCTATGAGGATTGCTTGGGGTTTATTCGGTATATTTGTAGTTTCGGGGCAGACCCTTCTTGCGATGGTTTGCCATGCTTCTCGCTGAAGACCGAATTCCTAGGTGTGCGCAAGCGCATATGCTAGATGTAGCCCCTGAGTAATCCATGAGGATTACTTGGGGGTTTATTCAGTATATTTGCAGTTTTGGGATGACCCTTCCTGCGATGGTCATTACACGTTGAGCATACGTCCATTTAATGCCGGAATCGGGCATAGCCTTGGGGATAGACCCTTGAGTTGGTCGCCTTCGGGCGATTGATCCTTCTATGCACGCATCCCCCTCAAAAGGCTTTTTAAGGTCCTTTTGAGGAGAGGGTCGTCCTCCAGCGACCTAGTCGGCATGAGGGAGGAGGCCATTGAGCTACAGGCGGGTTATCCAGGAGAGATCCGACCACCCTCTGATAGGTTTAGTCTTAGCGAGTAGTCCCACTGGGAGGCTCAACCCGCTAGGAGCATCTAATTGATTTTTTTCCTTATTCGACCCTGTATTGACTCTTTGGTCGGCTTAGCCGATCAAAGAGGGGGTTGTGGGAACCCCATGAACCGGGTCACCACAGGGGAATGTGAGGTACGAACTTGTGTGTGGATATGAGCAAATCACCTTTGTGCCAACCACCTGGCTTGAGGCCCGCATGTGAGAAGTTGGGGAACTTTGGATTTTTACCAGGTTGGCCTGAGGCGGTTTCAGGTACTACAGCGATGCGATAAAAGAGGGTGCCATCATGATACCGCTTAGCGTGGGCGGTTTGAAGGGACACGAAACGACATGTTCACTATATTATGCGTGGGTAGCATGACGGGACGGATAAACACCTCACTTGTTGTTGGTATGTCCATGCGGTGTGCCCCTGGCGCTCTACTTGAAGCAGTGAGAAGACTGCAAGATGAAGAGTTTCCCCACTCAGGACCCGAGGCAGTCGAGAGGCAGCAGATCCTCCCACGATGGAGTACCGTTCGTGGAGGGCTCACATTAAGGGAATGTTTGGTTTGAGTAATCACTCCATCCAAAATGTGATGATACATCATGGGTCAATTCCTCAAATTTGGTGGGATGACCTCATTCCTCATATTAGTGCTAACTAAATAACTATAAAGAATGAGGTGATGATGGATCAATTCAATCCATTTCACAAACCAAACAAAAAAAGTGAGGAGTGAGAAGATGATGGACTAACTCATTCCTCAAACCAAACAGCTTATAAGGGCACCACTTTGTCTACCTATGCTTGTGTATAAATAGAAAGGAAAGGTGTCTGGGGTCTGTTACGCTCACTGCTTTCTTGTGCCCTAGCCCCAGCCTCTTCCTTTCCTCGGACGCCTTCCTGCCACCATGATCTTTGCTCGCCTAGGTGCTTTCCCCTTGCGCTCATGGATGCCTTACCCTAGCGTTAGATCTCTCGGAGCCATGTCGAGGCCTTGTAGAGGAAGGGGTTCCTTCCACCTGAAGTTGCTTTCGGTAGGTGGATGGAGGAGGAAAGTGATGCTCCTGTGCCGCGAGATGGCGAGGTGGTCGTGCTCGCCTCCTATGAGCGTGGCTTCGAGGTCCCCTTGTACCCCTTCGTGCGAGGGTTGCTCTTCTACTGCAGGTTGGAGATCCAAAATATCCACCCAAACTCCATCCTCCACATAGCGTGTTTCATTGTGCTGTGTGAGGCTTACCTCGGCATGGAGCCCCACTAGAAGCTGTGGACGCACCTGTTCAGCCCACGGGTAAACCTTGACCGGGGCAGCCAGTTGTTTGTTGGATGTTTCAACATCCAACTCCGCGGGTCACATCAAGTGTCCTATATGTGGATTCCCCCTCCCGTCGTCCATTCGCGACTACGAGGACGAGTGGTTCAACGGGCGAAATCCTGGGGGAGAGCGCCATGGTTCACCGGTTGGATCCCTGTGTCCAAGCCTGAGTGGAACTATGGCACGAAGAAGATGTTCAAGCCGAAGATTGACTACATGTTGGAGGCCATTGCCAAGTAGAGGGGGCGTGGTCTCTCTGGTGAGAGGCTAATCCGCACCATCATGCAACGATGTTTCTAGCCGCTCGCAGCCCACCAGAGGCCGATGTGGCAGTTCACCAGTGACAACAACTCCATCACCACTCCATCGTGAACCTCGAGAAGGAGTATCACACCCGGTTTTAGGGGCAAAATCGAATGCATAGCATATGTGTGCCAGGATCCATTTTCCACACATATGTTGACATCACAAGTGTAATATATCAAAAGACAATACAATAAAGGTGTAAAGAGAATAGAGTAACTTTATTACATCATCCAGACATAAGTGTCTTAAATAGTATCATCATCAAAGTACAGCGGATAAAACATGGGCAATCTTCCACAGGAAGATGACTGGCGCATTGTTAGACTTAGTACTCGTCAACACCTTCGGTAAAGTCTTCTTCATTACCCTCTGATCAAAATATTAGCAAGGGGTGAGCTCACCTATGGTGGGGGCTCAGCAAGTGGGAGGAGTAATGCAAGTTTAACAAGGTAGGCTATGGATAAGCGGTAAGCATTTTAGTTGGTCAATATTTTATTAACAACGCCTGACTTACTAATTGTAAGTGTATCCCAAAATTCCCAATTAAACGTAAGTACATGAATATATCAAAAACACTTAAGTGAAATCACTTAAGCAAACCATTTATAAATCCTCGAATCACGATTTAGTTTCCATCTTTAAGTTCAATTATCATGTGAGGGTCCAAGTTACTCTTAACCGTGAGCACGGCTGACATATCAGTTTTACACTCTGCAGAGGTGGTACAACTTTACCCACAAGCCATGTATCCCATCTATCCAGGGTTGTACTGACCCATAAACACTGCTGAGGTGAATGGCTAGGGATCCATTATGAGGCTTTCACAAAATATCCTTAGTACAAAGCCACCCGATAAGGTTTCCACGTCAGTATTGATGGCCATCTAGGCGAGGTAACTTAGCCAAGACTACCACCCCATGTTAACATGAGCTGCCACCAAACCACTGCCACCCCCTATTACCCATCTTTCATGTAAGGTTGCTCAGCACTAAGTCTATAGAGCTAATTACCAAAGCCAGAGCCATTATAGCACTCGTGGTTGCACAGTTATTGTAACACCCCAGGTGTTACCCAAGGCCCTAGCTCAATATATGCACCTACGGCTTGTTATCACATGTGGGTAAGTGGGGAGAAGGGGCACAAAAACATTAGAAACCATGGCTTAATTAAGTAATAATCATGATAGAAGGGATACCCTAGATTTTCATGTATCTTCACCTTGGAAAAAGATGCTCAAACCCTAGCACCCCCTCTTGAGCCATTAGACCCCCAAGCATTGGATTAGTGGGAAAACTATGCAAATGACCATTTCATGACTTAAACCTTATACCAAAGTTGAAGTACATTTATATATCTACAAGAAATAGTAAGAGAATTATTCCAAAAAGGTCCCACAAAAACCCCAAATTCAGCCCCCAAGTGAAGAGCACTCAAGAGCAACCAAATTTTCTCTAAGTTAAAAATCAGTCATCTTCCAAAGATCAGAGATGTTCCCTTAGTTGCTGGCACCAAATCCATAAGGTCCAATTGACAAAAAGGAGCCAAATTACCCAAGGCACACCCCTGAAAAATTTGAAACCAAACCAGAACCGTTTGGCATGGTTTGACACCAGTTTTGTCGCGGGTTGAACAGTGCCGACACCACTGACTTGGCGCCACCATATCTCCCAAACCAGACCCAATCTTCCCTTGGAACTCACATGAACTAGGTAGCCCTAGGTATAGAGAAGAGATCTCACAAAAGTCTTATGGCGAGATTCACGCGTTTGGCTGCTCAGCAAGGGCTAGAACTTAGGCAGAAAGAAATGGCCACGTGTTCAACGCGCCCTGGCAACGCCAGAGCACGCCCCGGCGCTCGGCCCCATGCGTGCCGCACCGCGCCACGCCAGACCCTGCGCCCACACCCACTCCCACGCCTATAAAGCCGACCCCGGCCTTGACCGTACACCCCCACTCGCTCTCAACCCCGCCCGAGCGCAATTTCACCGGCGTTCGCTTTGCGCACGGTGTGCCAGCAGCCGCCCGAGCCCCGACCACCATGGACCGGCCACTCCAGCCCTCCTCCACCCCAACCAATCCCTCGGCTAACCTCCCCGGAGCTCAGTGAAGCTCCCCGAGCCCTTGGACCGAACACCCCCTCACCGGAGGTGCCGGATTGACGTCGCCAGACTTCGCCCGACTGCCGGCGCGCGTAGACCGAGCTACACGGTGAGCTGCTCTTCGATTCCTTGCGCATACAACACTAGTGACCTCCCGTGAATCTTCCCGTGTGGTTTAATTGAATTCTACTACCGTGAGCAGGCCGGAGCACACGTCGCCGACGAGCCCGACCGCCTGCGCACGCAGCCAACCCTACTCCGGCCATCACCGCCGGCAATCCGCCCCTCGACGTGACCGCTAGAAGCCCCCGGACCTCACCCGACCCTCCATCGGACCTCTCCTACCGTCGGTAAGCCGCGCCACCACTTTTTCTCTCTACGGCTACTGTTCCGGTGAGGAGGGAGCTCGGGTTAAGAGAAGGAAAAGCCAAGGGGGTATTCACGAAGTCAGTGACTCAGTTAAACAGTTCCCCAGGGAAACGGTTTGAACGGTTTAGTTAAAGAAGAACCCAGGGACCCCGGTGCAAAGCTGTTTTTATTAAACCTTTAGATTTATTTTTTTTAAATAGGCAGTAGACTTAGAAAATTCATTACTTGAATTGTAGTCAGCCAAATTTGGTCAAACAAATTTTTCTAGAACCTACATTTCATGATCTATCCAGCAAAAAACGATAAACACCCTGGTTCTTGTAACCCTTTTTATAGTTTGGATTTATTTAAGTAAATGGCCCAAACCTTGATAACCAGAGGAAAAATAAAAATACTTTTAGACTAGGGCTAGGAAAATTTGGAGGCATACTTAACTGGTAACTACACTATTTAAAAATATTAAACTCCCCAGTATACTAGGTTAAGGAAAGATTACCCATTAAAACTTGTATTGGCCCAAACCTTAAGAAAATGAAAAAGAGAATTTAAAATGAGAACCAGAGGGCAATCATATTTTTTCTAGCTTGCGTAGGTAATGTAGTTCATAAGAAAATTTTGTTGAACCCTCATTTAGTACAAAAAATGCACCACTTGTTATTTCATAAAAACAAGGAGAACTTAGAAAAATCTTAGAAAAATAAGCCTAAGGAGGAACAACCCCAACCTTAGGAATAACTACTATTATGCTAGTATGAATCTAGGAAAAATACAAGTTATGTTGTTTGATATTTTTTAAATGGCAAGTTAGTTATTAGTGCCTCTTGAGCATTAAAACTTAGAAAATCACAACTAAATAACCATTAAGTCACCTTCTGTGATTTTTGGCACATCGGCATGTTATTACCCATAGATGCCAGCAAAAATAACCCTTAGTGCAGAACCCCCACCCAAATGAGAGTTGTAGTAGGAAGTGACCATCTACCCTCACTTTTGTTATTTTTGCCTAGAGTTTATCCTAATTATTCCTAACCTCAAGTTTGTACAATAGACTACAGTGACCAATATTAACCCACTGTAATTTTTACAACATTTTTTGAAATTTCTGAATCATTAGGGTAGTTCAAGCTCACTTTAAAACCATAAATAGAAAATAAAAAGGGGAATTGTGGAAGGAATTAATATTCCATAACTAGATCTCTCTAAGTGTCCACTAAAACTTTAATGAGATGATTAAATTCTTAATTCCACTCAAGACCCTAAAATAGGTAAGTATAAAACACTAAGAACCTCGTACGATAAAGAAACCTTAGCTTAACCACTGCCTTAATATTGCTTCACCATATATCGTGTTTACTAAATTTACATATCATTAACATACATTATCTTATTCATTGCATTAGATAGAGTGTAACCTCGCTGACGGAGAGTACGTCCTCATTCCGGAGCAAGGAGTTGCTCAGGAAGGAGTCCAGGAGCCAGCACTAGAGCCTGCCACTGAGGATCTCTCTGCCCCAGCTTTTGAAGGCGAGCCCCGGTTTTATGCATAACCGTTTATATATGCTATTTTACTACACTTAATGGTTGTAGGCTTGTACTGTGCACTTAAGTGTAGGAGTTTCCTGAAACCCTAGTTGCATGAACTCAGGACTCCTTTTGAGATGGATACTAGTATGCTAGGTCGAGTAGCTGCTTTACTAATTAGGGATCTCGGTAGAAGTCAAGTGATTTTTCTAGCACTTGCACGAGGTCAGGATTTGGTTGTATCCATCTTGATAACGGAATGATGATGGTCTGTGGACACAGATCCATGGGGATGCGTTGTCTATGAGACAAAATTGGAATAAGGATTAAGGTGTGGTACGTGTGTCAAGCGTTTGAACGTACTAAACACATGTCGAGAAATATGGTAAATCGATAAGCCTAGTACCTGAGTGAACCTGCCCGCAGATTGCCCTCCTCAAGCGACCTGAGACGTGGTCTCCCATTCCAGTTATGGTGGGTACAAGTGCGGTCACTGCACGACGGCAGTCGGGGTCAGTGAGGCATTGTACACCAAGGCGGTGAGCCCCTTTCTGTTGACGGGGAATCTATGGGGACGATTGATGTATGTGGGGACGGAGTGCCTCGCCACGTCGTGTGTTTAGGTTTACCTTGCAAGGTTAAAAACTCGATTCGAATCATCTGCTTCTCGCAGCTAATGAGACTGCTTGATCCCTTGTACTGCATTGAGTAATAAGCGGAAATGAGATGACTGGCACAAGATGTTGTATGTTATAATGCTTGCTACCATGTATGGATAGCTAGGTACTCATTTAGTTTAAAGTATTACTCTAGAACTTGAAAAGATAAAACTTGATTTTAGACTCAACTAGTGCTTTTGGCAAACCAAACCCCTCAGCCAAACAGCTGCATGTCTAGAGGTAGAGGAGTAGACTCCTCACACTAGGTAAGTCTAGCTGAGTATTAGTATACTCAGCCTTGCTTGTGGCATAATTTTTACAGGTTCTGTGGAGGATATGGTTGCTGGAGTGACTTGGCTGTCCACCTTGCCACCAGGTTGTACAGTCGAGTGGGACCCTACCTCAGCAGGAGAGGAGCATGAGGAGTGATGGGCCAGGCTTCCCCATCCTCCATTTCTTTACTGTTAGTTAATTTCCGCTGCATCGAGAACCATGTTTACTTCTTTTGCAAAACTCTGATGATGATGTAATAACATTAAGTACTTCTTTAATTTATGGTTTTATGCTTTATTGTATTGTCTCTGTGCCTCACCTTCGAGTGAGTATGTGGTACTTGATCCTGTTAGTGGCCTTGTTGGACTTGATCCGAGGGACTGACGCTTTATTCCCATTTAAGTGTGGTCTAGCCTTTAAGGCGGGACTTAGGCACTTAAGTTGGAATAATTCGAGCGGTTCTGCCACAGTTATCCTAGGTGGTCACTCCATGTTCCATTTAATACAAAATGTCTTGTTTAACCATCGGGTTACATCATAATACAAATTTCATTTCAGAAACAATAGTATCATTAAAGAGTGACATCATAATTATCATGTTGAGCAGTAGCACAGCCTCAGCGCTTCAGGATTGTGTCCAACACTCAGAGCAGAGGACCTCAGCAGCAGCAGGGGCGATGGGTGATCCGGCCACAGCAGCAGCAGCAGGCACCCAACCGCTCTCAACCCCCAGCTCAGAGGAACAACAATCAGCAGCAGCCACAACAGCAGTAGTACCGCCAGGGCAATGACAACAGATGCTTCACCTGTGGTAACACCGGACACTATGCCAAGAATTGTCCTAGGAACCAGCAGAGGCAGGGTCAGAATGCAACTCAGAACCAAGGCAAGAGGCAGAAGGTGCAAGTGAGGCAGGGCAGACTAAACTTCACCACATTGGCTGACATTCCGGAGGGAGCACCTGTCATGACCGGTATCTTTTCCGTTTTAAATTACCCCGCAGTCATTCTTTTTTATTCTGGTGCATCACACATCTTTATCAGCGCAAAATTTAGTGCCAAGTGTCAACTACCTTTTCACCACACAATTGGGGCTATTATGATTGCCACACCAGGAGGCAAAGTGGCCACCTATCAACTCAACTGGCAGGTGCCAATAAAACTGGGTAGTATTATATTTAGAACCACCCTCCTTATAATGGGATTGGAGAGCGTGGACATCATCTTGGGGACTGACTGGTTATCACAGCATCATGCATTGATTGATGTCGCAACAAGAGCCATTGAAATACACTCACCAATTTGTGGAGAAATCACTTTGTACCTACCTAACCAGGGTTGTACCCATTCTTGTGCCCTCACCATGGTAGAGTCACCCGTGGAAAGAATTCCAGTAGTCTGTGAGTACCCTGATGTCTTCCCAGATGAATTGCTAGGGATACCACCCGACAGGGATATAGAGTTTGACATAGAATTGCAACCAGGGACCACCCCTATTTCTAAAAGGCCATATAGGATGCCCCAGCATAGTTGGCAGAACTGAAGAAATAATTGCAAGAGTTGCTAGACAAGGGGTTCATTCATCCAAGTACTTCACCATGGGGATGCTCGGCCTTGTTCGTAAAGAAGAAGGATGAGAGTTTGAGGTTATGTGTGGATTACCGCCCTGTCAATGCGGTAACCATCAAAAACAAGTATCCTTTACCTCGCATTGATGTTTTGTTTGATCAGTTGGTGGGAGCCAAGGTGTTTTCCAAGATAGACCTTCACTCTGGCTATCACCAAATCAAGATCAGGGAAAGTGATATTTCGAAGACAGCTTTCTCTACCAGATATGGGCTTTATGAGTACTTGGTGATGTCATTCGGGCTGACCAATGCTCCGGCATACTTCATGTATTTGATGAATTCAGTGTTTATGCTGGAATTGGACAAATTCGTGGTGGTCTTTATTGATGATATTCTGGTATATTCAAAAAATGAAGATGAGCATACTATGCATTTGCATATAGTACTTCAGTGGTTGCGCGATCATTGCTTGTATGCCAAGCTCTCCAAATGTGATTTCTGGCTAAGGGAGATCAAGTTTTTGGGTCACACCATTTCACAGGACGGGGTAGCAGTTGATCCTGAGAAAGTACAGGAAGTAATGGATTGGAAGCCTCCTACCACCGTGCGACAAATTCGGAGTTTTCTGGGATTGGCAGGATACTATCGACGATTCATTCCAGATTTCTCCCGAATTGCTAAACTCATGACTGAGTTGTTGAAGAAAGGAGTGAAGTTTGATTGGAGTCAAAATTGCGAAGATGCCTTTCACACCTTGAGGCGACATCTGACAACAGCACCTGTGCTAGCACAGCCTTACAACAACAAATCTTTTGACGTGTATTGTGATGCTTCGGGCACTGGACTAGCTTGTGTTTTGATGCAAGACAACTGAGTTATTGCCTACGCATCCAGAGCACTCAGGCCTCATGAGCAGAATTACCCCACACATGATCAGGAGTTAGCAGCGGTAGTCCATGCTCTGAAGATCTGGAGACATTATTTAATGGGAGCTCATTGACTCATTGTAATATTTATACTGACCACAAGAGCCTCAAGTATATTTTTGTGACGGAACCTCCCAAGTAATTAGGCCCACCTACAGTTGTCCTTGTCCAACAGACATCAGACACCCTGTAGATGTTCCTAAATCACTTGACAAGTTCGGTATCTTCTTCCTTACCTTTCCATGAACGTTTCACCCGTCTTGCAGACATTACAGCACATCGGAGATATAGAAATGCGGAAGCGATTACATAAACTTTACATTTATTTAGAAAGTAAGATCGAGTTACTTATTACAGACCAGAGTTATAAAACGAGTGCTGAGTAGTATTATTACAATACCAAGGGAGGCAAAAACTCCTCCCGATAAGTTCTTTCATAAAAGTTCTATATGGAGGACCAAGTCCTCCCGCGGCTTCACTCTTGTTTTTCTTCCTTGGGAACCACCTTGGAGCAAAAGCAACAAAAATTTGTCGCTTCCTCACCTAAAAACAACGGAGGGATAAACCCTGAGTATGGAATTACTTAGCAAGTCTTACCCGACTAAAGAAAAGACTCTCAAGGGTATGCTGGCTTAAGGGAGTCAAGGTAAGGCTTTTCAAAATCAAAGACTCTGTTTTGCAGAAATGCTTACTAAAGTGGATCCTTAAAAATCCAATTTTATTTGTCAAGTTAAGTAAAATTACCTGCAACTAGAGTTCTTTCTACCCTAGTTCAATCACTTGACCTACACTAGCCAATTTCTTATCAAAACCATCATCTTTAGTGGATTGCTACATATAGGGCAGTGACCAAGTCTTCATAACCACGAAGGTACGGCGATCCGAATCGATTATACTCAGCTGAGGATCTCCAATCACACGACATATGTAGCACTTAACCCTTGCATATGTCAACCCGCCACCGGGGTTCTTAAGACCAGATCAGGTTCACGCAAACCGAGAGCATAGATACACCACCGTCCAGCCTCTTGCCACGGAGGGTACACGCTACTCTCGCCACTGCTCCACGCCCATTTCGTGTTATCTTATTCTGGCCTTAGTCTGCCCGAGGCAAGGCTTACCCATGACGAGGCATGTGACCAGTTAAAGGGTCCTCGGTCATCAATCCTACATCGACACGGTCCTTAATCGACTCAGACGGAGACACTACCCGAGACTCTCTTCTCGTGCAAGTCACCCGCTCGGTCTCAGCTTAATCATTAAACCCAAAAAATTGGTACCTGGCAAAGGTACATCTTTTCCGATGTTGAATCCATCACGGCCGTGATGGATTCACCATCAAGTTTTATTTTTGAAAACATCCCTCCCACTTTGCCAAACATCTTTTGTAAAACAAATCCTTTTGTTTTCCTAAAAGCAATACTAAGCATAGGAAAACCTTTTTGTAAAAACAGGGTTTCAAGGAAGGTAATCAAGTTCAAGGAAGGTAATGCAGGAATTGTTTAAGCATTCAACTCCTATCACCTAATGCAGCAATCAAGTGAGAAAGATTTTAAAAACATCAAGGAAGGTGGCAAATGCACTGGGGCTTGCCTTCGTTGATCGGTGAGTCAGGCTCGGACCCGTAGATATCGAAGTAGAAACAATTGCCGGCCTGAGAATCCGAAGGTGGTGGTGTCTTCTCTTCGGTCACCTCAATCTCTTCTTCGTTTTCTAAATATAACCATATAGGTATATATAAGAATGAATGCCATGTAATGTTCATGAGAGTGCAAAGGTGCTAAAGATTTATTGACTAAGTCTTGAATACAACTTTACTTCATGGAACTCCGAGAACTTAGGGTTTCCGGAGTCAGTAAGGGAGTTCAAAGGGCAGGGGTAGGGTTTTGGGTTCTAGTTATCAAACATGGTCCAAATCAATTCAAACTCTACCCAAGGCTTCTAAATAATGTATAGAACTCATGTAAAAAGTTTTAGCAATTTTGGGATTATTATCTATTTTCTAAAAATCCAGAACTAATACTTTAAACTACTTTAAATGTCTTAAAATTCCTTACTTAACCTAAAAATCATGAAACTATTTTTATTAAATTCTATGGAAAATAAGAAGTCTGAGAAAATTGGTTTCACAATTTTAGGATTTTTCTGTAATTTTCTACATATTTCTAAAGCTGGATAGAAAAAGAAAAAGGAAAATGTGGAACAGTATTGGTCTGATTCTGGCCCGAACCGGCCCAACCACACAGGAAACCAGGGCGCGCCCACGCCCGCACTGGTGGCTTTACAGAAAGGCCCTTAGGGTTTTAGCTAACTGGGAATAGGTTCTTTTACTATTTCACAGAGTCGCTGACAGTTTGCAGTTAAACCCCTGAAGTTCTAATTCTTCGCAGCACTGGGTCCACGACGACGTCGCGCGCGGCCGAGCTCCGACGAGCGCCTGCACCGGCCGAATGGGGCACCGGCCGAATGGGGCAACGGCTAGGTCTCCCGAGCGGCGGACATCAAATCGGACCTATCTCGAGCATTTCCCCTAACCTAATTTCATCTATGGCCAACTAATGAGCTCTGGCCACGACGACCGCGAGCGGAGCTAAGGGTTGATCGTGTTCCCGGCGATTAAGGGGGACTTAGTTCAATTGGGTTGGTCGGTGAGCATCACAGGTACACGAGAGCACTCAAACGAGGTAGCAATCGGTATGAACTAACCTGAGCTGAGCTAGCCGCAGCGAGGTGTGTTTCACGGTGGTGGAGACCGAAATTGGGGGAAGTTTGAAATTGGTGAGCTCTGGAGGACGATTGAGGGTGGGAGTGGGGGCTCTGGTTTCACGATGAGGTAGCGCAGCTGCCCGCGCCATCAATTTATAGAGGGCATCAACGGTGGCCGGGAATTTGGAGAAGGACGCGCGGCAGCCGGAGGTGAAGAAGAACGCGGGTGCGGTGAATTCGTGTCCACCGTCGTGGCAACCTCACCGGTGTTGAGAAGACAGCGGGAGGGAGTCACGGCGACGCGGTGGAAAGGCAGAGCCACGCGGCGCAAGGCCGGGAGGCGGTGGTTCACCGACGAGCCTATCGTTCTAGCCGCAAAGCGGAAAGGGAGGCCAGGGTGAGTCACCGGAGTGACCTCCAGCTCACCGGCGGCAGAGATTCTTTTACCCGAGAGGTTATCCACTAGCCACGAGCGTGAATCCGGACGGCGGCAGCATGAATCGTGGCGAAGGTCGTCGGTGGTGAGCTGAGCTGGTGTTCTGATCCGATCGGCTACTGTACCATGGAATTCCTCATTCAGATGAACTGACAGCCCGATTTGCAGAGCTATTTACTCCCATTTTTGTGTAATAACATGATCGACACTCTTTAGCAAAGTTATAGTCCTAAGATCCAACTACAACATTGTTATAGCAATACTAAGCAAATTCTTGCTCAATCATGCATTAATTCATGTCCAAAGTCACTGTAGTTGCACTGTCAGTCTGAATTTCAGAATTCAACCAGCCTGACAGCCCATCTTTGGTTGAAATTTTCTCCAATTTCTTCTCAATAACTATGCTTACACTCTTAAGCAAAGTTGTTCTCCTTTGTTAGGTCTACAAGTTTGATGTGGTGACCTAGGGCAAAAACCCTTATGTTTAGAAGTTACAAGGTCACAAAGATGAGCACAGTACACTGGAATTCAGACTTAGTCAAAAGAGTTCAAATGTGGCTCTTTTGCAAGTAAGTCCAAATCTCAGGGTTTGGCTTGTAAATTCACATAAGAGTGACCCAAATGACTTAAGATACTTATTTAACTTGGTTTTTGCACTTTAGTCCAAAAGTGGACTAATTTTGCACATAGGTCCCTAGGGTTTGGTTTTAGGGTTTTCCAGGGTTCTAATCAGGGTTTTTGATATCCCAGGGGTATAAATGTGATTCAACTTTATTCTTGGGAATATTTTATGACTATACCCATAAGGCTTTTAGGTTTTCTCAATTTGGGTTATGTCTTACCCCTTTAATCTCTATTTAGGGTTAAGTTCCCTATCCAGGGTTCTATTTGCAAAACACTAAAACAATACAACTTGTTTGAAATTTTTACCTAGTGAATGCACTCTAGGTGTGTAAAACATATGCAATGCCAATGCTTATGATGCCATGCTCAAATTTTAGTTACAGTAACACCAGGGGTGTTACAATTTTCACTCAAGCGGGTCTTAATATGAGGCAGAGGAGATGGTTAGAATTGATCAAGGATTATGATCTAGAAGTACATTACCATCCTGGCAAGGCAAATGTTGTGGCAGATGCCTTGAGTCGAAAGGCCCAGTGCAACTGTATAACCATGGACTCTAATATCGCCGCTTTGTGCGATGAGTTGCGCAAGCAAAACATGGAAGTGGTTTCCCTAGGTACCTTGGATTATATCTCAGTTGAGCCAACCTTACAAGAACAAATAATCATGGCACAGCTTGGTGACAAGGGTGTTCAAGTCAATAAGGAAATGCTCAATCAAAAGGTGGATAAGTATAAATGCTTTCATCAGGACAGCAAAGGTATTTTATAGTTCGACACTTGCCAAAGAATCAAAGCTAGTCATTTAAAGGTAGCAGGTACCTTACAACCTCTCCCCATACAATCTTGGAAATGGGAGGACATTTGCATGGACTTTATTGTGGGATTGCCCAAAACCTCCCGGCACCACAATTCCATTTGGGTCATTGTGGATAGGCTAACCAAGACAACTCATTTCTTGCATGTGCATGCCACCCATAAGACAGAAAAATACGCAGAAATCTATATTGACCAAATAGTGCATTTGCATGGAATCCCAAGGTCTATCGTGTTAGATCGAGGAGCACCGTTTGTAGCACGTTTCTGGGAGCAGCTACAAAAGTCACTTGGAACAACAGTGATTAGAAGCTCAACATATCATCCTCAAACTGATGGTCAGACAGAAAGAGTAAATCAGATTCTCGAGGACATGTTGAGAGCCTGTGTAATACATTATGCCAAAGATTGGGACAAATGTCTTTCTCTAGCGGAATTATCTTACAATAACAGTTACCAATCCAGCATGAAGATGGCACCTTTTGAGGCCTTGTATGGGAGAAGGTGTAGAACACCGCTAAATTGGTCACAAGCTGGAGAAAGGGAAATATTTGGACCTGACCTAGTGCTTGAAGCCGAGGGCAAGGTCAGGGTCATTAAGAGGAACTTGGAAGCTGCTCAGGCTAGGCAAAAGAGCTATCATGATAAAAGGAGGAAGCCTCTACAATTCGACGTGGGAGATCATTTGTATCTCAAGGTATCACCCACCAAAGGTGTTCAGAGATTTGGGATCAAGGGCAAATTAGCTCCTCGCTATATTGGGCTCTATGAGATCAAGGGGACTTGTGGACCCGTCGCATACAAATTGAAGCTACCACCTCATATGTCGGCAATTCATGATGTGTTCCATGTATCTCAGCTGAAGAAGTGTGTTCGCTTACCAACAGAAGTGCTGCAAGAACCTGAATTGGAGATAGAACCAGACTTGTCATATCAAGAGCACCCCATCAGAATATTAGATCGTAAGGAAAGGTCAACTCGAGCAAAGTCAATCCAAATGTATAAGATCTAGTGGAGCCACCATTCAGAAGAAGAAGCTACTTGGGAAACAGAGGATTTTCTGCGCTCTCACTACCCCGATTTTCTGCCCAAGGATATCAGTACGTAATTTGGATCCGAAACACCCCCCACCTGCCCTTTGAATCTTAGTATAAGAGAAATAGAGTTAACAAGAACTAGGTAAGCTGTGAGACAAAATCTAGAAGGGCTTCCTTCTGAAGTTGCAAAGAGGATGACATTCGAAGAGCAGTTTACTAGAGAACCTTGACAAAAGAAACCACACTGCACAAGCACGCTTCTTCTTAGCACCACTCTAAAGGATCCCTACCGAAATCTCGGGGCGAGATTCCTTTAAGGGAAGAGGGCTGTAACACCCCAGGTGTTACCCAATGCCCTGACTCAATATATGCACCTATGGCTTGTTATCACAAGTGGGTAAGTGGGGAGAAGGGGCACAAAAACATTAGAAACCATGGCTTAATTAAGTAATAATCATGATAGAAGGGATACCCTAGCTTTTCATGTATCTTCACCTTAGAAAAAGATGCTCAAACCCTAGCACCCTCTCTTGAGCCATTAGACCCCCAAGCATTGGATTAGTAGGAAAACTATGCAAATGACCATTTCATGACTTAAACCTTATACCAAAGTTGAAGTACATTTATGTATCTATAAGAAATAGTATGGGAGTTATTCCAAAAAGGTCCCACAAAAACCCCAAATTCAGCCCCCAAGTGAAGAGCACTCAAGAGCAACCAAATTTTCTCTAAGTTAAAAATCAGCCCTCTTCCAAAGATTAGAGATGTTCCCTTAGTAGCTGGCGCCAAATTCATAAGGTCCAATTGACAAAAAGGAGCCAAATTACACAAGGCACACCCCTGAAAAATTTGAAACCAAACTAGAACCGTTTGGCACGGTTTGACACCAGTTTTGTCGCGGGTTGAACAATGCCGACACCACTGACTTGGCGCCACGATATCTCCCAAACCAAACCCAATCTTCCCTTGGAACTCACATGAACTAGGTACCCTATGTACAGAGAAGAGATCTCACAAAAGTCTTATGGCGAGATTCACACGTTTGGCTGCTCAGCAAGGGCTAGAACTTGGGCAGAAAGAAATGGCCACGTGTTCGACGCGCCCTGGCAACGCCAGAGCACGCCCCGGCGCCCAGCCCCACGCGTGCCGCGCCGCACACATGCCCACGCCTATAAAGCCGAGCTTGGCCTTGACCGGCCACTCTAGCCCTCCTCCACCCCAACCAATCCCTCGGCTAACCTCCCCGGAGCTCAGTGAAGCTCCTCGAGGCCTTGGACCGAACACCCCCTCATCGAAGGTGCCGGATTGACGTCGCCGGGCTTCGCCCGACCGTCGGCGCGCGTAGACCGAGCTACACGGTGAGCCGCTCTTCGATTCCTTGCGCATACAGCACTAATGACCTCCCGTGAAGCTGCCATGTGGTTTAAATGAACTCTATCGCCGTGAGTAGGCTGGAGCACGCGTCGCCGATGAGCCCGACCGCCTGCGCACGCGGCCAACCCTACTCCGTCCATCACCGACGGCAATCTGCCCCTCGACGTGACCACTAGAAGCCCCCGGACCTCACCCAACCCTCCACCAGACCTCTCCTACCGCCGGTAAGCCGTGCCACCACTTTTTCTCTCTGCGGTTACTGTTCCGGCGAGGAGGGAGCTCGGGTTAAGAGAAGGAAAAGCCAGGGGGGTATTCACGAAGTCAGTGACTCAGTTAAACAGTTCCCCAGGGGCACGGTTTGAACGGTTTAGTTAAGGAAGAACCTAGGGACCCCGGTGCAAAGCTGGTTTTATTAAACCTTTATATTTATTCTTTTTTAAATAGGCAGTAGACTTAGAAAATTCATAACTTGAATTGTAGTAGCCAAATTTGGTCAAACAAATTTTTCTAGAACCTACATTTCATGATCTATCCAGTAAAAATGATAAACACCCTGGTTCTTGTAACCCTTTTATAGTTTGGATTTATTTAAGTAAATGGCCCAAACCTTGATAACCAGAGGAAAAATAAAAGTACTTTTAGACTAGGGCTAGGAAAATTTGGAGGCATACTTAACTGGTAACTAAACTGTTTAAAAATATTAAACTCCCAAGTATACTAGGTCAAGAAAAGATTACCCATTAAAACTTGTATTGGCCCAAACCTTAAGAAAATGAAAAAGAGAACTTAAAATGAGAACCAGAGGGTAACCATATTTTTCCTAGCTTGCGTAGGTAATGTAGTTCATAAGAAAATTTTATTGAACCCTCATTTAGTACAAAGAAAATGCATCACTTGTTATTTCATAAAAACAAGGAGAACTTAGAAAAATCCTAGAAAAATAACCCTAAAGAGGAACCACCCCAACCTTAGGAATAACTACTATTATGCTAGTATGAATCCAAGAAAAATACAAGTTCTGTTGTTTGATATTTTTCAAATGGCAAGTTAGTTATAAGTGCCTCTTGGGCATTAAAACTTAGAAAATCACAACTAAATAACCATTAAGTCACCTTCTGTGATTTTTGGTACAGAGGCATGTTATTATCCATAGATGCCAGCAAAAATAACCCTTAGTGCAGAAACTCCACCGAAATGAGAGTTGTAGTACAAAGTGACCATCTACCCTCACTTTTGTTATTTTTGCCTATAGTTTATCCTAATTATTCCTAACCTCAAATTTGTAGAATAGACTACAGTGACCAATATTAACCCACTTTAATTTTTACAACATTTTTTTGAAATTCCTAAATCATTAGGGTAGTTCAAGCTCACTTTAAAACCATAAATGGAAAATAAAAAGGGGAATTGTGGAAGGAATTAATATTCCATAACTAGATCTCTCTAAGTGTCCACTAAAACTTTAATGAGATGATTAAATTCTTAATTCCACTCAAGACCCTAAAATAGGTAAGTATTAAACACTAAGAACCTCGTACGATAAAGGAACCTTAGTTTTACCACTGCCTTAATATTGCTTCACCATATATCGTGTTTACTAAATTTTCATATCATTAACATACATGTATCTTATTCATTGCATTTGATAGAGTGTAACCTTGCTGATGGAGAGTATGTCCTCATTCTGGAGCAAGGAGTTGCTCAGGAAGGAGTCCAGGAGCCAGCACTAGAGCCTGCCATTGAGGATCTCCCTGCACCAGCTTTTGAAGGCAAGCCCGGTTTTATGCATAACCGTTTATATATGCTATTTTACTACACTTAATGGTTGTAGGCTTGTACTGTGCAATTAACTATAGGAGTTGCCTGAAACCCTAGTTGCATGAACTCAGGATTCCTTTTGAGATGGATACTAGTATGCTAGGTCGAGTAGCTGCTTTACTAATTAGGGATCTTGGTAGAAGTCGAGTGATTTTTCTAGCACTCGTGCGAGGTTAGGATTTGGTTGTATCCATTTTGATAACGAAATGATGATGGTCTGTGGACATGGATCCATGGGGATGCGTTGTCTACGAGACAAAATTGGAATAAGGATTAAGGTGTGGTACCTGTGTCAAGCGTTTGAACGTACTAAACACATGTCGAGATATATGGTAAATCGATAAGCCTAGTACCAGAGTGAACCTGCCCACAGATTGCCCTCCTCACTCGACCTGAGACGTGGTCTCCCATTCCAGTTATGGTGGGTACAAGTGCGGTCACTGCACGACGGCAGTCGGGGTCAGTGAGGCATTGTATGCTAAGGCGGTGAGCCCCTTTCTGTTGACGGGGAATCGATAGGGTCAGTTGATGTATGTGGGGACGGAGTGCCTCGCCACATCGTGTGTTTAGGTTTACCTTGCAAGGTTAAAAACTCGATTCGAATCGTCTGCTTCTCGCAGCTAATGAGACTGCTTGATCCCTTGTACTGCATTGAGTAATAAGCGGAAATGAGATGAGTGGCACAAGATGTTGATTGTTATAATGCTTGCTACCATGTATGGATAGCTAGGTACTCATTTAGTTTAAAGTATTACTCTAGAACATGAAAAGATAAAACTTGATTTTAGACTCAGCTAATGCTTTTGGCAAACCAAACCCCTCAGCCAAACAACTGCATGTCTAGAGGTAGATGTTGGGGACTTGTTCTCAAATGCTATGAATTAAGAACAAGGCAACATAGAATATTAAATATCAAAGCCCTTCGTCCTTCGAAACATTATTTCCCCTTGGGTATAATGAATTTCGGACGAAGGTTATGAAGGTCATACCTTCATCTATACTACTTATTAAGAAGGTAAGAGTAGTCTGCCTCCCTGCCGTTCTGCCGTTCTGCCATCCTTCAATCTCCACCGTCCATCTCACATCACTGTTTTTCGTGCGGCGTGCGTCGCCCCTTCCCCGTCCGCGCGAGCAACCACCTAGCTCCCTCTCCTCCCTCCCGTTCGCAGTTCTCTGCACGCTGCCAACCGCTCCCTCCCTCCGCCTCCACCTCCGTCGTCGGGCGCACCCTGCCCCCTCGCTCTAGACCTCCCCAAGAAGCGGATCCACAACCTGCGTTCTGCCATCGCGCCCGCAGTCCCTGCCGCCAAGCACAGCCGTCCTGCAGTCCCGCAATTCCGCCGCGCTCGCATTCACCGCGACATCGCGACCGCAGTCCCCTCCCCGCGCCCGCAGGCAGCCGCCCCGCTGTCCCGCCCCGCCGCCATCAATGGCGATCCGCCCCCACCCTCCTCCATCGCAGCGATGTGAGTGTTCCTGCCTCCAGGATGCTCGGCCCTAACCGCGCCCTACCTCCCTCCCCCAACGCCGTTCATCTCGCCCCCGTTCATCCCGTGAAGCCATCCCCACGCTCCCCTCCGCTACCCATCCATCTCGTCGTCATCCTCGCCCACCCTGCCTCCCACGATGGGGAGCCCCATCCGCGACCTCCCTCCCCGTGCCGGATCTCGCCCCATGTCCACCAACGCCGGCGTCCGTGACGGCGCGCCCGGGGCGGCGGTGGACGCGGCCTTTGCCAGACGTGCGCTCCAGGCCGAGGCCCTCCTCGGGTACCTCTCTGCGCTGGCCACCAGCCCGCGTGCCGGGGTGCGACAGGGTGGACCCCGCCGTCGTCGCGGCGCAGCTCGGGGCGCTCGGTCGGTAGAAGGGTTCGGCGAGGGGTCTTCCCGAGTACACGGTCGTCCACGACAACGATGGTGTCATCGTCGCAGGAGGTAGCAAGAGCAGGCTAGATTATTGAATTGCGACTGATCTGGACTGTAACTCGCTCGCTCCACATTTTCTACCGAGCTCTGTGCTCTACAGCTCGCACACCTTTGATCAGTGCTGATCGGCATGCAGGTGGACACAAACGGTAGGGGGGCACTAGACTACGGGGAATTTCTGGCAGTCTCTCTCCATCTGCAGAGGATGGCGAACGACGAGCATCTCCGGTGGGCCTTCCTGTTCTTCGACAAGGATGGCAACGGTTTCATCGAGCCCGAGGAGCTTCGAGAGGCTCTGGTGGACAACGGGGCGGCCGACAGCATGGAGGAAGTGGTGGACGACATACTGCAAGAAGTCGACACCGACAAGGTCACCAACACTCTCATGTCTAATACGACGGGTTATTTTGGTCCTCCGGTCATCTGATGAACGAATGTCGTCCGTTTACATCGGTCTGCAGGACGGCAAGATCAGCTATGAGGAATTTGTGGCGATGATGAAGACCGGTACGGACTGGAGAAAGGCGTCCCGGCACTACTCGAGAGGGAGGTTCAACAGCCTCAGCATGAAGCGCTGGCGTTCACCAGCATCTGATGCCTCGCAAGCCCAGCAACTCCAGAAGATCCTATCCTGTGGCGCGCTAATTGACGGCATGGGGAGCGACTTCAGTTACAAGTAATGCAACTTCAGTTACAAGTACTTATTGTTAATGTGATGGTCTTAATTTTATGGTCGCTACCATGGCTTGCAGTCTCAGGAACTTTTTTGTTGGGAAGCCAATTCCTTACTGATCTGAGGGACAACATTTTTGTTTGCCTGATAAGGTGATGAAGGTGGCTGGACAACACGATTATGGGTATTTTCTTATCGAGGTATGCTTTTCCTTTTTTTGATAATTGAATATGTTTATGGATATTTGTTTGTGAAAACTGTGGATAATTTTTAAATATCCACTTTACAGTGATACAAGACATTGTTCTGCCACTGATTACAGTAAGCCTATACTAGATTGGCTTGAGAATTCCAGTGATGAGGTAGTATAGAAGTGTGATGCCATAACATTTGGCGCATGAAGGTTAGCTACTTGATGAACTCAATGGGGCAGTACGACTAGGGAGAACTCAAGAAGGTTAGCTACTTTCTCACACTCTTACCATCCGGCTATTAGTTGCTTTCGACCTTATTCCTGGTTAACTACTTGATGATCTGACCAAATCTGATACCTTATTGACGCTATTTGCTATGAGTGGGATCAGAGATCAAAATGGTTCCACATACCTTCACAAAATCATGTATGCTCTGACATTGGCGCATGATTTATATATAAATTTCAGACCGCCAATTGCCTGATGTAGTTTTGCTAAAAAATTGGTTCCACAAACATATTTTCTTTCTTTATGTTTTGTAAAAAGTTGATTAAACCACAGGTCATGTGCAAATGTAACATGTTTTTGTAGTACTTCTTTAGGTTGCTGAAACAATGGCCAAGAATGGTAGGCTACTATTGAAATGCCCAGTGGTTCAGTCTAATGTTCAGGCTATGAAAGAAAAAAGGAGAGTTAAGGTAATAGCTTCTAAACACTTTAATGACCCATCTATATGACTATCAAATTCGAATCATCTTTGTTACTATTGTTATAATTTACAAGTAAAGGAATGCCACTCAGATTTATTTTAGGGAACAACAAGATGATCCTAGGCTTTGCTGAAGGCTTCCCAACAATGTTGAAGGATGAAATTGCTATGGTACTATTACTTCTCGTCTTTGCGTCCGTTTAACTTCTTATCCACCAATAACCAATAGGGTCCACTTGCTATTGTGGCCAGTTGTAAATACCAGTTCAATGAATAATCTTCGGTCAATATGAGTGCTTGCTTATGTGTCCCAAGGCCTTGGTATCATTCTCCATGTTCAAGTCCAAAAAATATTCTCTTTATGGAATCCTGCATTCCTCTGCATGTACATTATTATTTGATGGGACAGTGCTACAGTTACACTCTTATGATACATGCAAATTAGATAAGAGTATTTTATTGAATATTTACTAATATTGTTTACTCTTGGTTCATAAAGCGAGAAGTAATGGACCATGAACTGAACCTACTTTGAATATAAACATTTTCCAGTTAATTGCGTAAATAAAAGTATTGAAGTTTACTTAGCAATAGTACAAAACTATGTAAACTATGTTGAGATGCATTGTACATTCCATTTGATATAGCTTTTACACAATAGGATCATGATAGTTTTTTAAGTTGCGAGGCGAGGATTAATGATAATCTAGTTTTAATGCAAGGATTAGAAATAGTTGGTCTTGGCTATCACTGTTGTCACCAATTTACTCAGTAAAGCTTTTGTCGGAATAACACCACAAGCATGGAATCCGTCAAGATTTTCAGTAGCCTGCTTCATTGTATTGGAATAAAATTACATCTATATTATCTCACCAACAAAATAGGCATGCACAGTTTGCACCTATACAGGCATCTGAATGTGAAGCGTGTATCTGAATGTGAAGCCCGTGCCAACAGAAATTTTTCCAGAACCATCAACAGCTTCAGTAGAATAAACTGTGTTACTATTTCTTCTGTGTCCTCCACTGCTCTATACACATCAGGCCTTACACTGCACTACATGATGGTCATATGTTTTTATCCTTTTTTGCTCTGTTTGTTAGTACTAGAATCTTCTGTGTCCTCATTGTTCGCAAATATGTCTATTGTAAATGCATAACCATGAGCTTATATGTGTTTCGTTGGCTCCAGAGGTGCTAAAGAGAAACTATGGCCCAAAGGTTGATGTTTGGAGTGCAGGAGTGATTCTGTACATTCTTCTTTGTGGTGTCCCCCATGAGCTTATATGTCTATTGTTATGCCTGAAGTGTTTTTCTGCTTCAAGCATAACAAACTTGCAAATCAGAACCATATGTCTCACTGGTTACAAGTTAAAGTGCAGGAAAATATTTTAAGAAAACAACCAGAACCAGCTAAGTAGTAAATATTTCAACTCACTTATAGGAAACCATATACATAGGATCCGTGTGAAACCAATTTTGGTAGGGTACTTAGTAGTATGGATATAAAGACTTGAAGTTGTTAAGTATATAAACTACTGTGTTGAATTCATGTTAATCTTAGCCTTGTATGTATGTTATCTGTACCCACTTCATTTTATGGGCAGATTGTAAAGAGACTGGAGCCTTCATCTACTTTTGATAGAGTATAAAGAGACCGGAGCCTATATCTACATCACCAAAACATATTTTCCCTGGTAATGAACTTTTTACTACTTCATTCCTAGAAACATTGTCTTTTTATTTATTTATTTTTGGATGCAATTGTCTGTGCCACTATCACATTGTTGGCGTGTAGAAACTCTTGTGTTGATTTAATCCTATCTCCATCACTTGCCTATATGTTAACCTGGTCTTTGTACAGTTTGGTTACCAAGCAAAATTATTTCTAAATTTGTTTGTGTTGCAATCACAGTCTCATATTTACCTCCACTCAACAAAATACTGTTGTTTTGGTCTATAGAAGTTTTTTGTCACTTGGTAATGTTGTTTTGGTCTATAGAAGCTTTTTGATATGCCATTATATCCACTTTGCTACTATCTGCTGTGCTTGTGATTTGCCTGTTCGGAGATCATGTTTTACAAATCAAGTAATTCAGACTATTCTTGGTATGCCATTATTTCCACTTTTCATTCAGTGACTGAACCTATCGAGACTGAAGCAAGTAGGGACAGAGCAAAAAAACTCTCTTGAGAACTGGGCATCCAATCAGAAAGTAAGTTATAGATAGATACCTTAGTTTGATGTACATAGGTTTTTGCATTATATACGAGCAAAATGGAACTATGCATAGTTCCAGTTTTCTCTGTCTAAAATAACCATTAAATGTAGTTGATTAATGGGCTTGTTCAAGTACAGTGACGAGATAATTATTTCTCTGTCTAATCGTAGTTGCTGAATTAATAAGGAAAAAACGCAACAGATCATGATAATAATGAGGCATTGTTCCTTTAAACCTTTACCAGTAAATGTCGTGCGTTCCTGAAATATTGATCTGGCATTGATTAGAGAAGCATAATGTATTCTTATTTTGTATCTTTTCAAATTTTCAGTTACCAGATTTAATCACCCCTGCGTGTTGTATACTCGTATAACAGGGGCTGCCTCATGGGAAACTTGGCTGGGCCATTGATGAGGATTTTGGTTCGTTTGAGGCACTTGTGTAAAGAAGATGAATGCAGATGACGTTGCTTTACAAGGGTCTAGATGGGTGGTGTGTATATTATGCTTTGTTTATGTTTATGACTATTTTGTGTTTTTTGTGATTAATGACCCACTAAGAGGTTTCTTCCAAACTGTTGCCAGCAGTAATAACATCTCATTGTTTTTTCCTGATTCAATTGCTTTTGTTTCAGTGATCAGTAATAACAACTTCTAACTGAGTAAAATGTATAATGTAAGGCTCTTAATAATTTCTTTGTTTTCCCTGTAAAAAAATCCTTAGCGTCTGACTTTGGCCCTTAATATTTTCATTGATTGGTTATTCTTTAATCTTCATAGAATGTTTTGTTCCTCAGCTTCTATTCTTTGATTTGTAGCTGCCTTATTGAGTTCAGCTTGACGAACAAACTGATTACCAAAATTCCACAGGCATGATGGATAAAGCAGTGAATCTTGCAATGAAGAGAATAATTGATAAAAGAAGAATTCACTATCACCGTGAGCATGATGGGAATAGCAAGCATGACTGGTGGAGGCAACCTTGGGATGAAAGTGAGGTGGAGGGCCTACATATTACTATGGATGACTTTGAGGTATGCTTTGCAGTTTGCACTATGAACAACACATGTCCATTAACTATGATTATTCATCCATTGTAGCTATATTTGGATTGTACCTTAATCCATTTTCCCCAGAACCTTTATATTCTTATTTTTATAATCTTCAGGACATGTATTTCACCAATACCCCTTTGTACCTCTAATTTCGCTTTTCTTTTCTTATCACCTTCATGTTTCTCTACTACTACATAAGTCTCTATCGTAGACGTCCACATTCGCAAGTGGTGCACGGTTCTGCCTCTTCCACATCCTGCCCGCCCGCCGCGCTCCTTTCCACCCATGTCGTCTTCCCCACGCCCTGCGCGCCTGCCATCGCTAGCGCGCTCCATCCGCCCCAGAAACCGTGTCGCCCACTTCCATCCATGGTAGAATCTTCCATCTGTAAACCGCGTCTCCCCCAGGTGGCCCTTCCATCCGTAAGCCCGCAATCCTCGCCCCAGAGGGACCGCGCCCTGCCATCCTCGCCGCCGAGCCCGCAATCCCCTCCATCTGCGCCCTTCAATCAGCCGCACGCCATGCCCCCGCGATGCCCCAGCCTCCAAAACTCGTCCGCTCCTCACGAGATGCCCACCCCTTCCGTTCTCTCCCCACGCCGCCATCTGCACGGGTCTAGCATCCTATGCAGGTCAACACGAGCTGCCCTTCTTCTCCAGCTCTGCCCCCACTACGCGCCTCCCTCACTCCCTCCCCACCACCACCACCCCGTGTTCGCGTCGTCGATGTACACACCCGACCTGCTCCAGCATCCACGCCCTGCTCCGGATCGGCTAACTTCGGCACGCTCCCTCTCGGTCCGCCGCAGCGTCACCAGCGGGGGTCATCCATGGCGCCGCGGGATCCACCGGATCCGCTGTGGGGGATCCATGGCGCCCACCGGAGACGACTCCCTTGCCCCCTTCCCACTGCATCCCCCGCGCATCATGCCCAACCCTCATCCGGGGCTGCCGTCGCGGACATCCTCGACAGCTAGCATCCTCCTCCCTTTCGATCACCTCTCCTGCTCCCCCACTTATGTTCCCTGAGCCGAGCCGACCATCTCAACCCATGGTGCGTTTGCGTGCCTGCTTCATCGAGAAAGAGACAGAGTACGAGAGGGCTGTTTTCTAGACAATCTAGCGATCGATCGGCACTTCGAGGTTTGACATACCATAATTTGTTGATTTTAGGGACTGGAAGGGTATAGACTTCTGCTACTTGCTTCAATGCTAATTGTTTCTAGGTTCTTGAGGATGGGGTTGTGTGATTTTACCTATCTATTGTGTTGCTTTAGAAGTAGATGTGATTGTGTTTACTTCAAGAATGTTCATACAATGCAGTAACTTATTCTTACATGATCAAATGATTACCACCAGAGGCAGTATACAATATCATAATTGACCCAAAGAATAAAAGGGTGTTCATGATTAGTAAGGTGTGTACATGTGTGCTTTTACTATTCAGATTTAGGCATGATTTTTTGAGTGCCTTTGTGTTTACTCTTTCATGTGAACATTTTTACTGTGCCAAATTGGTGCGTTGCAAAAGCTTGTGAATGTATCAATAATATTTTTATCAACCCATCACCCTGCACCCTCTTGTATTAGGCTCTTTTCTTGTTGTTAGAGCAGTTGTTGCATTCATCTTGATAAAGAGAGATCAATGAAAAGATGCACTGCGAGAACACTAGACAACACTAGCCATCCAATTCATTCCCTTTGAATAAAGTTAAAGGTGGGTTTATCGTTTATATGACACTCCGTTCCTAATTTGATGTCTTGGTTTATATTGTGATAAGCTGATGATTAAAGAAAATGGCCTATGGCATCGTTTTCTTTCTTTATCAGATTTCTAATTTCTCAGATATAGGGATATCCTGATATATGCTACGAAAAGGGGTGGGGGTTGGCTGCTCTGAGTCTTCGACCTTCAATTATTTGCTGTAATAAAATCAACATGTGTGTTTGATGTAAAGTTTCCATATGAAAAGGAAGAGATGACCAGCAAGTATTGTTCCACAGAGCAAGTTCCAGATGAGTGGGTTTTTGGTAATGCTTTTACTAAGGTGCAAGACACACTGGTTATCTATTGCCACTATAAAGTACTCCCTCCGTCCCAAATTAAAATCTGTTTTACCTTTTTAGTGTCATAGGTAAAATCCATATAAAATCTATCTGTTTTATATGGCGACTTCTCCTCGCTGGCCTCATTTTCCAGGTAAATATACCGTGGCTGTGAGATTACTCCCTCTCCCACTCCCATGGGGTGATTCTGGTTGAAAAGGCTTGACTTGGATTCATTCATTCTTAATGCTTTTTCAGAGAGATTCTCTTTTGTGTACTAATACTAAATTGATAGATGATCAGCTCGGCATTTGTAGTTTTCCTACTTACAGTTCCGCGTAATAATTATTCTGTATTTATTTTCTTAATGATATAAAATAGTACATACATGGTTTGGCCGCTCATGGGGTTCATTATCTGCACCGGCCGGGCCCTACCCTTCAAGATCTTGGCTTCATGATTCTTCCGGTATGTCTGAGTGATTGAGAACCAATGCACAACATCTAACACTATTGAATTAAATAATGCTAATGTTTTCTTATTTGCATCTTTTATCTGAATTTGATGTAGGAGCTTGGGAAAGAAAGGGGTTACATCATTGATACATTGTTTACATTCGTCTTCCTCACCTTCGTTTTGGTACTCATCTCTTTTTGTTTTCTTATTTTGCCTCAGTGTAGATGGCCATGATTGTACATTGGAAGTTGGCTATTTGTCTTAAATAAACCAACGAATAACTTTGCAATGTATATCTGATGCATAACTATGTCAATGCTTCATTCACAATGTACTCTTTATTCACATTTGCATTCTCCAATAGCTACCAAATTTTCTTGTTCTATTCCTGAAACGGATCTATTTTGTTCAAACCCACAAGTTTAACCAACTCAAAAAAAGATTGATGGACGAAACCCTGCTTTTATAAAGCCAAATCTGTCTTACAAATGAACTTAACTCAATTGTGACAACATGATTTTTCAATTTGCAGTTGTTTTTTCCCTGAAATGGACCAATCTTTTCCTAGCTGCAAGTTTTGCATTGCTCAGTTGTAACAGTGTCAATTTTGCTTTGCAGTGAACATTTCATCCTTTCATCCTTCAGACTAAACGCTTCTACAATGTTCTGATATGGCGCAGGGTACTTGCCTTCTTATGTGTGAGTGTTTCTTTATTGCAAGTTCCTTCTATTTGATTTCCTAATCAGATGATAGCTTAGTTTATATTCTATAACTTACTATGAATATATGTTTTTTGTGGCGCCATATTTCTCAGTTTCTTCGAATAATAACATTCTATGCAACACAGCTTCCAGGACCTAATTATCATTGTCGCGAGGTACATATTTTGTTATAAGTTGATTATTATGCGCTATGTCCTTATGACTTGGGAATACTTTTATTAATCTCACAATACATAGGGCTCGCCTCTGGCTAGATTACCACCTCCCCAGAATGCAGCTAAGGTCTTTCTGATTAATTGTAAGTGGTGATTCCCTATGCGTCAATATATTGTGCATCTCTTTCTGTATGTCCAAATATCATGAGCTTTGTTCTGTATGCGTCAATTAAAATCCATATAAAATAGATAGTAGTTGTTTTAGCTTAGTTTTTTTTGTCATAGGTATTCCTTAGGATCTAATTTTTGTTTAGAATCAAACTCCAAATTAGGGCCTACTTGCCATATAAAATCTACAAACATCATGTCCAAACTTAATGGATTTATCGTGGCCTAGATTTTCTATTTATGCATTAATTGATTCCACATTTGGGATTTGAGTTGAGTGTATGCTAAAAGATTTGTTGACCTTAAACATGGGGTTAGGGGTCAAAGTTCATTCTCATTTTTTCTAATTGAGGTTTCATTGCTGCAATAAAAGGGAAAGCTGGTGTAGAGGAATTTGTCTATTTTATCAAACATTCAGACTATGAATCTGAGCTGTAGTTTCCTTCAAGCAACAGTTATAAATGTATTTTATCATATAAATGTATTTTGTCTACTTGCATATATAATTCAAATTGAAACAGTTATGATGTTCTCAAGATCAACCTTACTGTTCTCCACCTGTCTTAAATTACCATTCAACCTCTCGAGTTCCAGTGCCAGCCCTCACACTTCATTTTGTGACTTGGAATGAAGACTTGTCATCATAAGAAGAGATGCTTCACCTTCAACCCGTTTTTGAGTTTCACATTGTAGGCTAATTTGGAGGTTATCCTTCCATTCTTTCGTATATATGAGTTCTTACTCTATCATGTGAACTTTCCTTTCAACATTCTCTTGTTCTATTTTCAAGGTCATGAGTTCAGATTCATGGTCCGATATTCTCGCTAAGGATTGCTGGTTCTCATGAAGGGTAACATTTTCAATGTTTACAAGTTTGAGTTCTTTCAGTGTGCTTTCTAGGTCTATCTTATTATTTTCTAACTCACTAAGCTTCTTTATTGATCTGTCAAAATCTTGTGTCAATGTTTTCATTTCTTCTTGCAACAGCTCTTCCACCTGCACCATGATGAACAACACAGAAATTACCATTGCTTTTGTTTTTGGAATAAAAGGAACCCGTAAAGTTGGGTGTGTCTTCCTCTTTAAAGACAATACCAGACCCCTCTGGGTGCTTGGCATCACACTCAAATATACAACCTGTAGTTAATCATTAGCAGACCCTGCTCGCGACACACATCAGCAAGATTCGATATGCAAATAACATTTCTGATCTCAAATATACAAACTTGAGTTGGCTTCACTTTTCTGATCTCCTCCAACTGCTCTTAGCGCTCCTCCAAGCGTCCTTTCCCATACTCATATGGTATCCCTTACTTGTCACAAATCTGCGAGATCTTCCTTGGCGTCAATCATTTCAATTACAGACTTTAGTACACTAAGCAGCAATCTTGGTTACTTCTCTGAAAGTTTTAGTATGATAGTTTTCATGAGTGGTTAAAAGACAAACTATCAGTTTCTTGCATGTCACTGCTTTCAAAGCCTGCAGCATCCAGTTCCATAAGAACTAATAGAACAGAGACCATCTCAGAGGGACAAGCATGGTTTGCTTGAATTTTTTGGGCTAATTCAGTCCAATCTGACCATGACTTCTTCCATAAGATAAGTATGTACCTGAATTTTTTGGGCTAATTTAGTCCATGTTTCTCCAAGTGTGACGGCTTATTTGAATTTGCAAATGATTATCTGAATTACATGAATATCTTTGGGTTTTACGTTCATTTCTTGCTTCTGTTCATAGCCTTTAGGCATAGCTTTTGATTTTCTTTCATGAACAGCATGCCTATCAACCTTGTGTCCATCTCGGTCCATCTCATGTTTAAGTGAACTCTTCTTTGGAAGATCCTGATGGCAAAAGAATGTGAAGATTAGGATTGAATGATGCATTTTTTGGGATGAGAGTTTTAAGATAAGGACCAATACGTGTTCTGTTAAAATACGATGCATACAAAAAGAGTACAGAATTTCTGACCCTAAGAGTACAGACATTATCATACTCCTTCAACAACTCTTCCACCTGCACCATGATGAACAGCACAGAAATTACCATTGCTTTTGTTTTTGGAATAAAAGGAACCCGTAAAGTTGGGTGTGTCTTCCTCTTTAAAGCCAATACCAGACCCCTCTGGGTGCTTGGCATCACACTCAAATATACAACCTGTAGTTAATCATTAGCAGACCCTGCTCGCGACAGACATCAGCAAGATTCGATATGCAAATAACATTTCTGATCTCAAATATACAAACTTGAGTTGGCTTCACCTTTCTGATCTCTGCTCTTCGCCCCATGGAAGGTATGCTTGAAAGTTCTATTATTTTTTGAATGACACATCTGATACATATGGTCTTTTCAATTTATCAACGTTGTTCATAAATATTTAGATTACATGTTTGTTTATATTACTGCTCTGTGATTTAGATATCATATTTAGACATGATCAAGGTAGCAAGATGTTGATCTGGCTTTCTTTCAGGTATGCACGATGCACTCGATCAGTCTCTATAGGTCGGTAACTGGTCTGCAAGTTACTTTACATATACTGTGAAATTTACTAGTGTTATCCTCCATGTTCTCTATGTTGTTTCCTTTCTGTTCATGGATGACCAATTCAGTTGCACTGTGTTGTTATTGCATAATACAGTTCCCCCGGCGTACTACGCACACCTGGCGGCCTTCCGTGTGTGCCACTACATGGACGATGACCTCTCCGACCAGGGGTCGTCTTCAGTGGCGAGCTCTCGCATGAAAGATGGCGCTGTTCCGGTAAAGCAGCTGCCAAAAGTGATGGAGAGCGACAAGCAGTTCATGTTCTACTGCTGAAGGTGGCCTTTGCAGGAAGGACCGTCATCGACATTTCTGTTGCCATGAAATGAACTGAACCGCAGGTCGAGTAGTTCTGGGTTGGTGTAATTATGGTGAAGTAGCCCTGAAGGGCGGGCCGCATGACCTCCAAATCATATTTTGGGCCTGGCGAGTCTTCTATCCAAAACTGGTCAGAAAATGCCTTTTATTTTTGGTGGACTTCGTAGAAGTCCATGGCAAGTGCCTGTGATTTTGGGGTTTTTTTAGGTTGCAACCTCGTGGTCATTGCTTTTGAAATTTTTCTGCTTTCACTTGATACATTATATATGAAGTGAGCCTCTCAATCTCAGTTGGTTGGCTGTTTGTTTTATTTATATGAACAATGGGTGGGGCACGGCTTCATTGCCAGCATAGTATATGCGTGTCAGTATATCGAGCATTCATAATTCCTAACTAGATGAGTGCCCATGCGTTGCAACGGGGACATATAATATCACAGTAACTTATGTATTATATGTCTCCGTTGCAACGCACGGGCACTCACCTAGTAATCATAATAAGAGACAAGAAAAGATTTATGCATGAAATAGAGAGAATAACATAATTATTTTAAACATTATTATTGATTTATTTCTATTTCATTTTACTTGTATAAACGATGACAAATTACAAATGTACCTTCGGTCTGAAGGAAAGCGAGGATACAAGCGTGATGCAAATGCCAAGTCAGCGTGAACAGTACGGGAGTACTGTTCATCTATTTATAGGCACGGGACGCAGCCCGTGTAAAATTACATTAGTGCCCTTTACATTTATCAATAACTCTACAGTAATTCTTCAGGGTCTAATTTGGCTTTTCATCTTTAAGTCGGTTCCCCTTTTCTACTGTCATGCCGAAGCTTATCTGCGCATTGCTTCGTGATGATCTTTTCCTTCGTCACAATCGCCTTCCGTCCCACTCAAGCTTCGTCTTGACCATACTCTTATATACTCATAATCCAATTCCGAAGATACCTGCTCACACATTTCACTTGGAAAACATTGTCAAATCATGTTTTTGAGGACCTTCGGAAGCCGAAGGCCCCCAACAGTAGAGGAGTAGACTCCTCACACCGGGTAAGTCTAGCTGAGTATTAGTATACTCAGTCTTGCTTGTGGCATAATTTTTACAGGTTCTCTGGAGGATATGGTTGCTGGAGTGACTTGGCCGTCCACCTTGCCACCGGGTTGGACAGTCGAGTGGGACCCTACCTCAGCAGGAGAGGAGCATGAGGAGTGATGGGCCAGGCTTCCCCATCCTCCCTTTCTTTACCGTTAGTTAATTTCCGCTGCATCGAGAACCATGGTTACTTCTTTTGCAAAACTCCGATGATGATGTAATAACATTAAGTACTTCTTTAATTTATGGTTTTATGTTTTATTGTATTGTCTATGTGCCTCACCTTCGAGTGAGTGTGTGGTACTTGATCATGTTAGTGGCCTTATCGGACTTGATCCGAGGGACTGATGCTTTATTCCCATTTAAGTGTGGTCTAGCCTTTAAGTCGGGACTTAGGCACTTAAGTTGGAATAATTAGGGCGGTTCCGTCACAGTTATCCTAGGTGGTCACTCCATGTTCCATTTAATACGAAATGGTCTTGTTTTACCATCGGGTTAACATCATAATACAAATTTTATTTCAGAAACAATAGTATCATTAAAGAGTGACATCATAATTATCATGTTGAGGAGTAACACAAATTGCTAAGCATAGTATTTATCCCAGGGTAATCAAGGAGTGGGGTTGGTAATTCTAGAAAATCCTATTTAGGTAAATCCCATCAAATTGTGCAAATATCCGAAAACTAAACATTATTATATGCATTACTTGGGTACAAACAAAAAAGGAGAGGGAGAATCCACTTGCCTTGGTCAAAAGTGTTCTGCGGATCGTCTTCGAACGTATTCGGTTCTTCTACCACACAGTCATCTTCTAATATAGATTCGCATATCGTACATACAAAAGAAACATTCACCAAATAAATAAACATACACCATTACATGAATAACATTCACCATTACATGAACAAGCATATACCACACAAACTATACTTATGAATAGTGCCTAAAATAAAATCTAATTCATATTCATTTTATTAATCCAATAAAAACTCTACTTTGATTGTCATTGGTGAAACTTATATGGAATTGCGACTACGAAAGTATTTTACCTAACATAGCTTAGACGTATTGACTTAACTAATTCTACAGAAATAAATTACAAATTAATTATTTCTATTATGAATAATGTTATCCTTTTAGTTTTATCCTTTCTTTCTAAAAGAAAACTTCATTATAATAATCAGAGGTCAAAACATTTAATAATAAATTAGACCACTGATTAACCTATAATTCTTGCATTATTATGAATTCCACACAACTTACTAATTTCGTGTTAAGAAGTTCTCATTATTTATTTAGCGAGCCTAAATGAACCTTTGATTATAACTTCTAGATAAACTCTAAAATTCATCATAAACAGAATTAATTATGGAATCACCTAACTAGTATTTTTACTACTAATACATGTCGACCAAATTTTGTCATACTTCTTTCTAATCCAATATTCTAAAATCATTGTATACAATTAACATGACTAATAACAATTCACGCATATATACCCAATAATTCACATACACATGAATTTCAATCACAATATTCCAATATTACAACAATAATTTACAAAATTCATAAATTAACTCAAAACGTGATTTCAAAAATAAATCCAAAATAATTTTCAGGTTGTCTTCAACCTTGTGACGAACGGCGAGGAATGGCCGGGGGCTCGGCGCAGTGGCTCGGGCGGGGTTCGGACAGCGTGGGCGTGGCTCCGGCGAGGCAGAGGCACGACCGAGACGGGCGGGGCTCGGTGGGGCAGGGGCGTGGCATGGCTCTGGTGGGTGGCGCGGCTCGGCGAGATGCGGCGGACGGCGGCGGCGTGGCTCGGCGGCGTGCAAGAGCGAGAGAGAGACGAGAGAGTGCAGGTAGGGGAGGGAGAGGGCTTAGCTTGCCGTTTTATAGAGGGAGAGGGGAAGGGGAGAGGGCATCGGGGAGGGAGGTGGCGGGCGGCTTCAATCACCATTGATGGCACCGATTAATGGGAGGGAGGTGGTGGGCGGCTTCAATCACCATTGATGGCGCCGATTAATGGGAGGAAGTGGGGGAGAGAAGGGAGAGGAGAGGGCGAGGCGGTTATAAGCGCTGGGGAGGTGAGGGAGTGGCGTGGGATAGGGCACAACTAGGCGGCTCGGGTCGGCGCGGCGCGAGGACGGAGAAGGGGAGAGGCCGCGACTCTAGGGGAGAAGGAGAGAGGGAAGGGATGGAGAGGAGGCGGCTGGGCCTGTTGGGCCCTGGTGGGCCGACTTTGGGCGCGCGACTAGGGTTTCGAAATCTTCTTTTTTTGTATCCTCATATCCAAAAAATATAGATAAATATTTTTTAATTATTTTTGAAAATACATAATAATTATACCAAAAATATTACCATTAAAGTATTTATTTTTAGACCAAAGTTCTCATATTAACTAATTGGGTTTTCAATATAAAAGAAATTTTATAAAAACAAACATCAATCAAACATGAGCAAACAAAAAATATTCTAAAGGTAAGTAAGATCAAACACTTGAAAGAAAAACTCTTTACTATACTCACTCCTTAATAATTTAAATGCATTATTTTTAGTTGATGGTTTTGAAGTGTCACAAACCTAACCCCCCTAAAAATAATCTCGTCCTCGAGACTAAGGAACTTTTGAAAATAGTTGGGGAATTATGCTTTGAGTTCATCTTCTCTTTCCCAAGTGGCGTCATCATCCGAATGATGACTCCACTGAACTTTGCACGTGTTAATAACTTTACTTCGAGTAATTCTGTGAGATGTTTCCAAAATTCTGATAGGATACTCCGAATAAGTTAAATCCTCATTAACGTTGAGTTCTTCCATAGGTAATTGTTCCTCTGGTACTCTTAAGCATTTCTTAAGTTGCAATACATGAAACACGTCATGCACGTCTGATAAACTGTCGGGTAGCTCCAACTGATATGCTACTTCTCCTTTTCTTTCCAAAATTTTGAATGGGCCGATATATCAGGGAGATAATTTACCTTTAACCTTAAATCTTCTCATTCCTCTCATTGGTGAAACTTTAAGATATACGAAGTCTCTAACTTGAAAGGTCAATTATCTTCTTCTATTGTCAGCATAACTTTTCTGCCTTGACTGTGTTGTTTTCAAATTATCTCTGACAATCTGCACTTGCTTTTCTGCTTCTTGGATAATTTCTGGACCAAATACTTGACTTTCTCCAGTTTGATTCCAATATAGAGGTGTTCTGCATTTTTGTCCATAGAGTGCTTCAAATGGTGTCATCTTTAGATTTGCTTGGTCGCTATTTATATACAAGAATTCTTCATAGGGCAAACTCTTATCCCAGCTTCTACCATGCTTTAAAGCACAAGCTCTTAACATATCTTCTAATACTTGGTTTATTCTTTCTGTTTGTCCATCTATTTGCGGATGGTAAGCTGAGCTAAAATTTAGCTTAGTATCCATAGACTCATGTAACCTTTTCCAAAAGCGTGAGATAAATTGGGTTCCTCGATCTGATACAATTTTCTTTGGTATTCCATGCAGACAAACAATCCTTGACCTGTATAGCTCTGCTAACTGGGCTCTCGAGTAAGTTGTCTTCACAGGTATAAAGTGTGCAAATTTAGTCAACCTGTCAACAATAACCCATATGGAATCATAGCCATCACGAGTACGGGGTAATCCAACTATGAAATCCATACCAATTTCTTCTATTCCGGTACTTTAAGAGGTTGTAGCAAACCTGCTGGTCTTTGATGTTCTGCCTTAACTCGTTGACACACATCACATAGTGCAACATAAGTAGCAACATCTCATTTCAAACCGTACCACCAATATTTTCCTTTAGATCCTGGTACATCTTAGTACTTCCAGGGTGAATAGAATAAGCCAAATCATGAGCTTCTCTTAAAATAAGTTGGCGTAGGTGCTCGATTTCTGGTACATAGATTCTCTTTTTAAACCAAATTGTGCCTTGTTCATCTTCTGTAAAATCAGAGGTCTTTGCCAAATTAATATGTGTTTTAATTTCCTTGATTTTCTCATCAGATTCCTGTCCTTTACGGATTTCTTGTTCCAAAGTAGACTCCACTTCCATAACTGTTGCTTCTGTATTATTGACCACACCAAGATTAAGTTGTTCCATTTCCCAACATAATTCTCGTGGCATCAAATAGGCAATAACATTGTTCACTTGACCTTTATGGCTCAAAGCATCTGCCACTACATTTGCTTTTCCTAGGTGATATTGTATATCTAGATCATAATCTTTGATTAACTCAAGCCATCTTCTCTGTCTTAGGTTGAGTTCTTTCTGAGTGAATATGTATTTCAAACTTTTGTGATCCATGAAAATTTTGCACTTATTTCCAATCATGTAGTGCCTTCAAATCTTCAAAGTGTCCACTATGGCAGCCAATTCCAAATCATGCGTAGGATAATTCTTTTCATGCTTCTGCAACTGCCTTGAGGCATAAGCAATTACTTTTCCTTCTTGCATTAACACACATCCAAGTCCTACATGTGATGCGTCGCAATACACGTCAATTCCTTTGTGAATATCAGGCATTATCAACACTGGTGCAGTGGATTGCTTTTCCTTTAATTCATAAAAAACATTTTTGACATGCTTCATCCCACTTAAACTCTTTACCTTTCTCTAGCATTGAAGTAAGGGGTTTCACTATATTGGAGAAGTCTTCAATAAATCTTCTATAATATCCTGTTAATCCAAGAAAACTCCTGATCTTGGACACATCTGTTGGTTGCTTCCAATTTAGTATTTCACTTATTTTACCGGGGTCTACCTTGATTCCTCTATCTGTGATAATATGACCTAGGAAAGGGACTTCCTTCCTTAAGCCAAAAATCACACTTTGAAAATTTTGCAAACAGTTGGTTGTCACGAAGCTTTTGCAGAACTAGTCTCAGATGACCTTCATGTGTTTCTTCATTCTGAGAGTATACTAGTATGTCGTCGATTAACACAACCACAAACTGGTCAAGATATTCCATGTATACTTTATTCATTAAGTTCATAATGTAAGTCGATGCATTAGTTAATCCAAATGACATAACCAAAAACTCATATAGTCCATATCTTGTAGTAAAGGCTACTCAGGTACATCTTCAGTCTGAATCTTCAACTGGTGATACCTTGATCTTAGATCTATTTTTGAGAATACCTTAGCTCCTCTCATCTGATCAAACAAATCTTCAATCCGAGGCAAGGGGTATTTGTTCTTGATTGTCACTTCATTCAAACTTCTATAGTCGACACACATTCTTCTCGAACCATCTTTCTTGTTCACAAATAGAACTAGGGCTCCCCAAGGAGACGAACTTGGGCAAATAAAACCTTTTTTTAGTAATTCTTCTATTTGTTTCTTCAGTTCGACTAGATCCTTGACATCCATTCTATAAGGTCTTTTTGAAATAGGTGCAGTTCCGGGTAGTAATTCAATAGAGAACTCTATATCACGATCAGGTGGCATACCTGGTAATTCTTCTGGAAATACGTCTGGGTATTCACACACTACTCTGATGTGTTCCAAAGAGTTCTCCTCCAATTGATTTACCATGGCTTCTGCTTCTATGGGCATTGACTTCAATTCTTTCTCCTTGCAGACTAGTTAATGTAACCATCCTCTTAGCACAAGATATTACTCCATCATATTTGGTTAAGTAGTCTATTCCAAGTATCACATCAATTCCACTCGATTCCAAGATTATTAGCTCTACTAGAAAGCTTATTCCTCTAATCTCAAGCTTAGTCTGAGGGCATGAGTGAGTGGATTTAAGTTCACCTCCTGATGATCTAATTAATAGTTTCCTCTTCAAAGGAAGTTTGATATTTTATGCTTTTCCACAAATGACTTTGTTACAAAGGAGTGAGATGCTCCAGAATCAAATAAAAGTGATGCAGGTATGGAGTTAATAAGGAACATACCATACACCATGTCGGCATCCTCAGGAACTGTTTCTATTGTCACGTGATTAATTCTTCCCTTACTTTGGTTCTGCAGAGTCTTGTTCTGTGCAGTACCACGAGCAGGTGTATCCTGATCAACTCTTTGACTGTTGCTCCTCTGGGTGTCTATGGGTTGTGCTTAGGGCAATTGTTGGCATAATGACCAAGTTCACCACACTTGAAACATCCACTAGGTTGGACTGGAGTAGTTGTATTGTTATTTCGGGCCGGTGTGTTCACGGTGCTTCCTTGATGATTCTGTTGGTAACCACTAGACCTTTGATCGATCTGAGAATTGTTCCTCTGTTGGTTCTGGTATTGGTTGTTTCTCTGTCCTTGCTATCTAGAGCGTTGCATTTGATAATTATTGTTTCCACTCTGATTTCCAAAGCGAAACTAAGAATCTTGAGAGTTGTTTTGTTGGGTGTTTCTGCTAGACTATCCTTGGAATTTCCTCTTGTGATCAGATAATTCCCTTCTTTTGCTTTCTACGCCAATCGCCTTGTTAAGCAGAGTCTAGAAATTGGGGAAATTGTGGCTTTGTAGCTGATAGTTTAAGGGTCCAATCAAACCTTCTAAGAATATCTCTTGGCGCTTCTCATCTGTGTAAACTTCCTCCGGTGCATAGCGAGAAAGTTGGGTGAAACGATCCCGTTATTCACTAACAGACATACCTCCATGAGTGAGGGATAAGAATTCCTTCTTAAGCTTCATTATTTCCAAGGGAATATGGTGAGAACGGAAGTTCTCTTGAAATTCCTGCCAAGTTATAGCATCTGCGTTCACATGTGCTGCAGTGAAGGCATCCCACCAATCGGATGCGGCGCCTTCGAGTCTTCCAGAGGCATACAAACCTTTTCTTGATCGTTGCACCGTGTAATGTCCATGTTCTTTCCAATGACCTTAAGCCAGTCATCGACATACAATGGATCAACAGAATGAGAAATCGCAGGGGGATGATGACTCATAAAATCTTTGTGCTTGTCCCGAGCTTGGGGTGCATTCTTCTGTTGGGGATTCTGTTGGTTCTGTTGGATTTGCTGCACTGAAGCAGTGATGCCTTGTAGAAGTTGCATCTATGCAGCAATGAACTGCTCCATGGTGGGTTGGGTGGTGGTGGCAACTGCTGACCAGCACGCTGATTACGGGTGTCTCTGGGACCTGGGCGATCGTTCACCATCTCGTTGGTTAGAAAGTGCATCCTTTCGATAAGTTAAGGGTGGAAAAAAATTCTAGATGGAATAGCTTTCAATAAAAGTTAAGATTATTTATTAATTTTAAATGTTCTTATGGCCATCATTCCATCACATGGTTGTTATTATAATCATGATATCATAAAGAGTTTTGTCGTCTAACGCAAAATAGAACTTATTACAACATGACTTAGAAATCTAGAGTAGCCTGGTGATAGATCCTAGGTCTCCATAGCAAATCCTCTTGCGCAGCGGGGATACAGCTATGGCAGGGACTTGGGCTTCGGGTGGATTTCTTCCTTCGAGCTGAGCTTCGAGGGCTGCAATCATGTCATGTGCTTCTTCAAGGTCTCCATGTACCCTTGAGAGATCCAGGGTAGCGCTATCCAGGTCAGTGTTAAGACCTGCCACCACACCTACAAGGGTGTTGAGGTGATCTTCTCTAGCTTCACCTAGAACAACACTGGTCTAGCTTTCTCCACGAAGACATAGAGGAAGATGATTGCACCTCGTGTCGTGCAGCTGCTGCCGATAAGTGTGGCTAAGAGACCATAGAGCTCTTCTAGCAGCATTGCTGATCAAAGCAGCGTAGGTAGACAGCGGGGTCAGAGACTCATGGGCTGATAGAGTCCTGAAACCTCTATCTCCTGCATCCATCACCTTGATATGCACGGGAGTGATGTAGTAGCAAGCCCAAGGAGGCTCATACACTTGCCTTGTGTCATATAGAGGCTGGACGTAGGTTTCTAGCGCATGCAGTACATCATGTAGCAGGTTTGGGAAGTGTCCCGTCTCGAACATTGAAGTGTATTGCTTAGTGACAGGCCATATCTCAACAAAGTTGTCCTCCTGCTCATCGTTGGCTTCTTCGTTGTTATTTTCTTCTTCATCATCATCATCATCTTATCTACCATCGCCAGCATCATCTGGATCCTCGCCTCTAGGATCCTGGGCTTGAGCTACTAGTGTTGGCGGTACTGAAGATGAAGCTCCAGCTGCAAAGGTTTGCGACTCTGACAACGGGGTGGGCATTGCTAAAATCTCCTTTGAGCAGTCCTCCAGAATCACTCCATTCTCCACACGAAGGTGGTGAAGATCCACATGGACTTCCTCTACTACCACTGGGTAGTCAGGAGCTTGCCGTGGTAGAGGGATATAGTTGGCGTTCACACTGGTGGTCTGGATAGTACGCACCATCTACAAGACAAAATGTCAACTTAGTTGAATTTTAAAGAGGCAAGGTTAATAAAATATTTTGTAAGAGCAAAATAAGTATATTTTGAACAGACTAGGCTTTCTATTTCTAACTAGTCTAACGACGTAGAGTTTGCATAGCTCTGATACCACTTCTGTCACACCCGGTTTTAGGGGCAAAACCGAATGCATAGCATATGTGTGCCAGGATCCATTTTCCACACATATGTTGATGTCACAAGTGTAATATATCAAAAGGCAATCCAATAAAGGTGTAAAGAGAGTAGAGTAACTTTATTACATCATCTAGACATAAGTGTCTTAAATAGTATCATCATCAAAGTGCAGCAGATAAAACATGGGCAATCTTCCACAGGAAGATGATTGGTGCATCATTAGACTTAGTACTCGTCAACATCTTCGGTAAAGTCTTATTCATCACCCTCTAATCAAAATATTAGCAAGGGGTGAGCTCGCTTATGGTCAGGGCTCAGCAAGTGGGAGGAGTAATGCAAGTTTAACAAGGTAGGCTATGGATAAGCGGTAAGGATTTTAGTTGGTCAATATTTTATTAACAACACCTGAAAACTAATTGTAAGAGTACCCCAAAATTCCCAATTAAACATAAGTACATGAATATATCAAAAACACTTAAGTGAAATCACTTAAGAAAACCATTTATAAATCCTCGGATCACGATTTAGTTTCCATCTTTAAGTTCAATTATCATGTGATGGTTCAGGTTGCTCTTAGCTGTGAGCACGACTGACATATCAGTTTTACACTCTGCAGAGGTGGTACAACTTTACCCACAAGCCATGTATCCCATCTAGCCTGGGTTGTACGGACCCATAAACATTGCCGATGTGAATGGCTAGGGATCCGTTATGAGGCTTTCATAAAATATCCTTAGTACAAAGCCACCTGCTAAGTTTCCACGTCAGTATTGATATCCCTCTAGGCGAGGTAACTTAGCCAAGGCTGCCACCCCATGTTAACATGAGCTGCCACCAAACCACTACCGCCCCCTCTTGCCCATCTTTCAGGTAGGGTTGCTAAGCACTAAATCTATAGAGCTATACCAAAGCCAGAGCCATTATAGCACTCGTGGTTGCACTGTTATCCTGGGTGGTCACTCCATTTTCCTTTTAATACGAAATAATCTTGTTTAACCATCGGGTTAACATCATAATACAAATTTAATATCCGAAACAATAGTATCATTAAAGAGTGACATCATAATTATCAAGTTGAGCAGTAGAAAAAATTGCTAAGCATAGTATTTATCCCAGGGTAATCAAGGAGTGGGGTTGGTAATTCTAGGAAATCCTATTTAGGTAAATCCCATCAAATTATGCAAATATCCGAAAAGTAAACATTATTATATGCATTACATGGGTACAAACAGAAATGTTGAGGGAGAATCCACTTGCCTTGGTCAAAAGTGTCATGTGGGTCGTCTTCGAACGTATTCGGTTCTTCTACCACACAGTCAGCTTCTAATATAGATTCGCTTATTGTTGGACACTTGTTTCCAAATGCTATAAGTTAAGAACAAGGCAACGCAATGGTTCATGGTTAAAGACCTTCGTCCTCCGAAGCATTATTTCTTCTAGGACATAATGATCTTCGGACGAAGGTCATGAGGAACACAAAGAAATGGATATTACAATTGTCATATCACAATGATTCATTTATTATTAACTTTATCAAATATGAATAAACATCGACAATATTGATATTACAATGGTATCTTCGGCTTTCTGGAAGGTGAGGATGCGAGGATGACGCGAGGGTGATTACTTTCCAGTGTGAACAATATGGTGCTATTGTTTATCTATTTATAGGCACAGGACACAGCCCGGACAAAATTACATTCATGTCCTTGACATTTACTCGTAATTATAATACAAATTATCACAGACTAAGTAGTCTTTTCCCCCTTTAAGTCGGTATCGTCCTTGGTCTTCGTCACCATGTCAAGCCGAAGCTCTCTGGCAACATCTTCGGTGCTTATTCCTATCACCTTTGGGTTGCTCCTTTACACCGCGTACACTTTCGCCATTAGAGAAGATCTTTATCCGGGAGCTGAAACCTCATGTCATAATCCATGTCGTACTGAAAACATATGGTTAGTCACGTTTTTGAGGACCTTCGGAAGAGGAAGGCCCCCAACACATATCGTACATACAAAAGAAACACTCACCAAATAAATAAACATACACCATTACATAAATAACATTCACCATTACATGAACAAGCATATACCATACAAACTATACTTATGAATAGTGCCTAAAATAAAATCTAATTCATATTCATTTTATTAATCCACTAAAACTCTACTTTGGATTGTCACTGGTGAACTTTATATGGACATGCGACTACGAAAGTATTTTACCTAACACATCTTAGATGTAATGACTTAACTAATTCTACAGAAATAAATTACCAATTAATTATTTCTATTATGAATAATGATATCCTTTTAGTTTTATCATTTCTTTCTAAAAGAAAAAACCATTATAATAATCAGAGGTCAAAATATTTAATAATAAATTAGACCACTGATTAACCTATAATTCTTGCATTATTATGAATTCCACACAACTTACTAATTTTGTGTTAAGAAGTTCCCATTATTTATTTAGCGAGCCTAAATGAACCTTTGATTATAACTTCTAGATAAACTCTAAAATTTATCGTAAACAGAATTAATTATGAAATCACCTAACTAGTATTTTTACTACTAACACATGTCTACCAAAATTTGTCATACTTCTTTCTAATCCAATATTTTAAAATCATTGTGAACAAGTAACATGACTAATAACAATTCACGCAGATATACCCAATAATTCACATAGACATGAATTTCAATCACAATATTCCAATATTACAACAATAATTTACAAAATTCATAAATTAACTCAAACCATGATTTCAAAAATAAATCCAAAATCATTTTCAGGTTCTCTTCAACCTTGCGATGAACGGCGAGGAGTGGCCGGGGGCTCGGCGCGGCGGCTCGGGCGAGGTTCGAACGGTGTGGGCGCGGCTCCGGTGAGGCAGGGCACAGGTGGGGTTCGGCGGGGCAGGGGCACAGCACGGCTCCGGTGGGGCGCAACACGGCTCCGGTGAGGCACAACTCCGGGGGGGTGCGGCTCGGCGAGGCACGATGGCGTGCAAGAGCGAGAGAGAGAGAGAGGAGAGAGTGCGGGTAGGGGAGGGAGAGGGCTCGACTTGCCATTTTATAGAGGGAGAGGGGAAGGGGAGAGGGCACCAGGGAGGGAGGTGGCCGACGGCTTCAATCACCATGATGGCGCCGATTAATGGAAGGAGGAAGAGGGGGAGAGGAGAGGGTGCGGCGGTTATAGGCGCTAGGGAGGTGAGGGGTGGCTCAGGGTTGGGCGTGACCAGGCGGCTCGGGACAGCGCGACACGAGGAGGGAGAAGGGGAGAGGCCGTGGTGCCAGGGGCGGGCCCACACGTAAGAGAGAGAGAGGGAGGGGAGGCAGTTGGGCCGACCTTGGCCGCGGGCTAGGGTTTCAAAATCTTTATCTTTTTCTTTTTTGTATCCTTATATCCCAAAAATTTTAATAGATTTTAATTATTTCTGAAAATTCATAGTAATTATACCAAAAATATTACCATTAAAGTATTTATTTTTGGACCAAAGTTCTCATATTAACTAATTGGGTTTTTAATATAAAAGAAATTTTATAAAAATAAATATCAAGCAAACATGAGCAAACAAAACTTAATCTAAAGGTAAGTAAGATCAAACACTTGAAAAAAACTCTTTACTATACTCACTACTTAATAATTTAAATGAAATATTTTTAGTTGATGGTTTTGAGATGTCACAAGGAGGTCGTGGCCCACGTCCTCGCTATTATGGCGGGAGTGAGGTTGGATTTTATGGGAGAGTGGGGGCCCTACCTTTCAACTAGGCGAGGTTGAGTGATTTGGTGAGTCTCTCCTTCCTTTCTCCTTTCTTCGAGGCATTTTCTTTGTTGGAGACTCATCGATGATTGCTTTGCAGGGGCTAGGGCCCATCAAAGCCTCCCTTCCTCCCCTCCTCAGGATGCCGCCATCAAGGCAGAGAACAAGCGGAAGATGGAGGCGGAAGCGGTGGCTCTGGCAGCACGCAAGAGGCGGCGTCTACAAAGGAAGAGGTAGAAGAAGGTTGCTTACCTAGCTCACACCAAGTTGGGGAGGAGCATCTCCCCATCTAGCGATATAGAGGACATGGCCCCATGGTCTCCAGTGGGATAGGGCCCCTAGCATTGGTGGGCGGCCCATCTCACCTTGGTGACATGGAAGCCAGCTCCAGCGTCCTAGCCTAGAGGGGAGGTGTCACACCCGGTTTAAGAAGGCAAACCGAATGCGAACCATGTACATGTCAGGATCAGCAATTCACGTACACAGCAGTTACATAACATGGACATCATCACACAGTGCTCAAATAGTATTAAAAAGGGGAATAATAGTCGATTACATCATATGTCTGAGACATCCACATAGTCTTTACATTAATCAAAGTGCGAAAACGAAACGTAGATAAACGCGGCCTTCACAGGCAGCCGACTGGGGGTTGCCGCTAACCCACGCCTAGAACTCGTCGTAGTCTTGAAACTCCTGGAAGTCTCCTTCCACGGCTTCATCCTCTCCTGAGCAGGGGTTGCAATGCTGACAACCTGGGGGGGAGGGGTTGGTGTGTAGAGCAAGGGTGAGTACACATCAACATACTCAGCAAGTATCCTGTTTGGCTGTAGTGGACTAGCTTTATGTGGGGTAAGTCAAGCAGTTGCTTTTAGTTGGTCAGATTATTATTATTGGTAGAGAAATCCAAGTTTTAGAATTAACCCACGTTATTAACCTAAACGTACTCCTTTCCAAACGGAAAGAGTACCACTTACCATTACCAGAGTCAATACCAAGAACCATCAATCTAATTGCCACCTGCAATCCGAACGTCTCTGATCAAGTACCACTAATCACTGGAGCTCCCTTGGCCGCTCATAACCACGAGCACAGCTGATATATCAGTTTTCATACACTGTGCAGAGGTTGTGCACTTTACCCACAAGCCGTGATTCCCTTTCTGCCCGGAGATCATGACTCTCCATTGATCACTACCAAGGTGACCTAGCAGAGCATCACTACGTAGCATTTACAAAGATTTCCCGGGGCTATAGCCGCTTGTTAGGTTTCCTAAATGCACCGCACTCCTCCCCAAGGGGCGAACCCAAATTTGGCAGAGCGAGCCACATACACCGAGCCCCATTAACGGCATGACGGCTAAGCGAACTACACCCCGGTTCCTCTAATTATTCAGCTAAGGGCATCCCATTCCACCCTCATGGTTGCACTGTTTTCCCGGGCGGTCATCCAACAAATAGGTCCTTACGGAGAGGCACTCGAGAAACCACTCGAGCCCCCTTGAATACCACAAGTATGACATCATAATAAAGGAGGGGAAAACATCGTATCATTGATAATTCTCATCATGTTCATTGATTAGAGTTGAGCAATAGCATAAAGCTAAACAACAATAATCCAACCCAGATAGGTAAACAAGGACATGGATAACAAAAGCTAGTCAATCCTTAGGTATAATTGTGAAATACGGGAGGTGAATTAAAGAATGTATAGGACAGAGATAGGTCAAGGGACACTGGCCTCCACCAACCGACTGCTGCTCATGGGCTTCTCCTGCGAGTTCTTCGGGCTCCTCAACCAGATCATTCTCTATGTGAGCGCAAGCATACATACATCCACACATTTAATACAAAAGAACAGTACACCATACAATAGAATGCAGTAAATAAACAGACGTTCCACGCGGGCTCGCAATTACGGTTAAGAGAGAAAGATAAAAAGACAGTCGAGAAACGATCACATTACATTATTATAAATTAACCCACTCGCTTAATAGAAGGGAATTAATTTGGGCACTATGTTTAGCATAAAGTAAAGTCATGTTCCATGTTTAATCATTATAAGCAGATGAAGATAAATCAAAAGGATTGTCGTGCAGCGAGACGCGTGACATAACACTTTAAATCGAATTAGGAAATCAACGATTCGTCGCGCGACAGAGCGCACAACGAGACACTTGCATTAATTATAAAGAGACGTTAAGCATCGCGCGACGAAACGCACGACGCCATACGTCAACAGAGCCGAGTTTAAAGTGGAACGTCGCGTGACTCGACGCGCGACGTCACATATTAAACAACCTGAAATTAAGATGGATCGTCGCGTGACGAAGCGCGCGACGCAGCACATTAATAGAATCTAAAATTAGACAAATTCGTCACGCGACGAAGCACGCTAACTAACGGAGTTTGAAATTAATTAAAAACCAAGAATAATCACCGCACGCGTGGGGTTGCGCACGCGGGAACGCGTTGGGGGTAAACCGGGGAGTGCGAGGCCGCGTCGAGGCCACGCGAGCCGCGCCGGGGGCCGGGACGCCGCACGCAGGGGCCGAAGGCCACGCGCAGGGGGCCGCGGAGGACCGCGCGCCGGGGGCAGCGCGCCGGGAGGGGGGCGGAAACGCCGCGCCTGGGGACCGCGCCGCCGCGCCGGGGGCAGGGGACCGTGCCGGGGGCCGGGTCCGCGCACCGGGGGCGGGAACGCCGCGCCGGGGGCCGGAAACCGCGCCGGGGGCCGGGACCGCGCCGGGGGACGGGGGGCGGGCGGGCCGCGCCGCCGGGGAGGGAGCAGGAGCGGGGGCGAGCCACGCCGCCGCGGGGAAGCAGGGGCGGGCGGGCCGCGCCGCCGGGGAGGGGCAGGGGCGAGCGCCGCCGCGGGGGAGCAGGGGCGAGCGCCGCCGTAGGGGAGCAGGGGCGAACGCCGCCGCGCGGGAGCAGGGGCGAGGTCGCGCCAGGGGCAGGGGCGCGCGCGCATGGGAGAAGGGGAGGGCGCGCGCAGGGAAGAGAAAGGGAGGGAGAGGGAGAGAGAGAGAGGAGAAGGGAGGGGTGGGGAGCTCACCTCGGGATCCAACTCCGGCGATCACCGTCTCCAAAACCTAAGGCACCACGGGAGAGAGAGAGAGAGAGAGATGGGCGAGAGAGAGGTTGTTGCGTGGGAGAAATCAAATGAGGCAAATGGATCTGGGGGAGGGGGCGCATGGGGTGGGCAGGGGCACCAGGGGCGCGTGGGCCGGGCTGGGCCGGGTCACATCGTGGATCGAAACCCACGACACGCACGACCATTAAACGGAAATCAATCGCGAACCGAAATCCAAAACGGAACGAGGCGAACACGCGACATCAGACAAAGAAATGCGCTTTGGCATGATGCAACACCCATGACACTTAGGTTTTGTTTATACATGACACGGACACCTGCCACTATACTGGTTTGAAATTGGGAAGAAGGAGCGAAACGGGAAGAGAAAAGAGAGTAACGCCTGAATTTGGTGAGTGAAAAGAAGAAAAAATTCTACCCCCAAATTCAGGGCGTTACAAACCTATCCCCCTTAAAAGAATCTCGCCCTCGAGATTCAGGGTTGGCTAGCAAAGAGCTCAGGGTATTTAGCCATCAGATCATCTTCACGCTCCCAGGTTGCTTCTTCCTTAGAGTGATGATTCCATCTGACTTTGCACATTCTGATGGTCTTCCTTCGGGTGACTCTGTCTGCAGTCTCAAGGATTTGCGTTGGCTTCTCAATGTAGGTCAAGTCCTCCTGGACTTCAAGGCCTTCCACTGGCAACTGCTCTTCTGGCACTCGCAGACACTTCTTCAACTGAGACACATGGAAGACATCATGTACTGCGAACAAATTCTCTAGCAGACTGAGCTGATAGGCCACTTCTCCACGCCTTGCGAGAATCTGATACGGACCAATGTAGCGGGGTGCTAACTTGCCTTTGACTCCGAATCTTCTGACTCCACTGATCGGTGACACTTTCAAATAGACAAAATCCCCAACCTCGAAACTCAGCTCTCTTCTTCTTGTGTCTGCATAGCTTCGCTGCCTTGATTGCGCTATCTTCAGATTCTCTCGAACCATCTTGATGTTCTCTTCAGCTTCAAGCAGAATGTCTGGCCCGAACACTTGCTTTTCTCCAGGCTGATCCCATTGCAGTGGAGTTCTACAACTCCTTCCATAGAGCGCCTGAAATGGTGACATCCTCAAGCTGGCCTGGTAACTGTTGTTATAGGAGAACTCTGCATAAGGCAATCTCTTGTCCCATCTGGACTGATCTTGCAACGCACAGGCTCTCAACATGTCTTCAAGGATTTGATTGGTCCTTTCGGTCTAACCATCTGTCTGCGGATGATAGGCTGAACTGAAATTCAGATGTGTGCCCAAGGCTTCATGCAACTGCTGCCAGAAATGAGAGGTGAACTGCGTTCCTCTGTCTGACACTATCTTCTTTGGCACACCATGAAGACAAACGATCTGAGACATGTACAACTCTACCAATACTGCACTGTTGTAGTTGGTCTTGACAGGTATGAAGTGGGCTGACTTGGTCAGGTGGTCCACCACTACCCAAATGGAGTCATAGCCGGCTCAAGTGCGAGGCAATCTGACTATGAAATCCATACCGATTTCATCCCATTTCCACTGAGGAATTTGCAACGGTTGCAACAATCCAGCCAGTCTCTAGTTCTCTGCTTTGATCCATCGACAACTATCACACATAGCCACATGCTCTGCGATTTCCCTCTTCATTCCGTACCACCAGAATTTCTTCTTCAGAGCTTGATACATCTTCTCACTTCCAGGGTGAATCGAATAAGCTATCTCATGAGCTTCCTTGAGGATCAATTCTCGAATAGACTGGACATTGGGAACACACAAGCGATCCTTGAACCATATCACACCTTCTGCATCTTCCCGAGAATCTTTGCCTCTGACATCTAGAATTAGTCGTCGGATTTCACTGATCTTCTCATCATTCTGTTGCGCTTCTTTGATTTCCCGCTCCAGGGTAGGTTCCAACTCAATTGTGACTCATCGCGTATTATTCAGAAATCCGAGCTCAACCTGTCAAACTCTTTGGCCAACTCATACGGCATCGGACGAGCGACCATCAAATTGACTTGACTCTTCCTGCTCAAAGCATTTGTCACTACGTTCGCTTTGCCTGGATGGTAATGAATCTCTAACTCATAGTTTTTTATCAGCTCTAACCATCTTTGTTGCCTCATATTCAGCTCTGACTGAGTGAATATGTACTTCAGACTCTTGTGGTCTGTGTAAACATCACATTTCTGCCCATACATATAGTGCCTCCATGTCTTCAGTGCATGAACCACTGCTGCCAACTCTAGGTCATGGATTGGTAATTCTTCTCATGAACCTTCAGCTGTCGGGACGAGTAAGCCACAACTCTTCCCTCTTGCATCAACACACATCCCAAACCTGTATAACAAGCATCGCAATACACCGAGAAGGGCTTGTGCACATCAGGCAAGACTAAGACCGGCGCTGTAGTCAACTTCTCTTTCAGCGCTTCAAAGGCCTCTTGACATTTCTGGGTCCACTTGAACTCAACTTTGTTGCCTAGCAAAGCTGTCATTGGTTTCGCAATCTTCGAAAACCCTTCGATGAATCGCCGATAATATCCGGCCATTCCAATGAAGCTCTTGATTCCTCGGGCATCTGTTGGCGCTTTCTAGTTCAGAATGTCTGCCACTTTCTTCGGATCCACAATCAATCCTTCTTTGTTGATTATGTGACCCAAGAACAGGACTTCACTGATCCAGAACTCGCACTTGCTTAACTTTGCATACAGCTGGTGCTCTTGCAATCTCTGCAATACCATCCTCAAATGATCTGCATGCTCTTCTTCGCTTTGAGAATATATCAGAATGTCATCAATAAATACCACCACAAACTTATCAAGATAATCCATGAATACACTGTTCATCAAGTTCATAAAGAAGGCTGGTGTATTTGTTAGGCCGAAAGACATCACAGTGAACTCATACAACCCATACTTGGTAATGAATACCGTCTTCGGAATGTCTGAAGGTCGGATCCTGAGCTGATGCTAACCTGACCTCAGATCTATCTTGGAGAACACACTGGCTCCTCTCAACTAGTCGAATAGATCTTCTATTCTAGGCAAGGGGTACTTATTCTTGATGGTGACCTCATTCAGAGCGCGATAATCAACACATATCCTTTTGGTGCCATCTTTCTTCTCCATAAATAGGACAGGGGCGGCCCAAGGCGAGGTGCTTGGCGGGATGTAACCTTTCTCTAACAGCTCATCAATCTGCTTCTTAAGCTCAACCAACTCTGGTCCAGATACTCTATAAGCTATCTTAAAGATGGGGGTGGTTCCAGGAAGAAGCTCTATGGCGAACTCAACTTTCCGCTCTGGTGGCATACCTGGTAAGTCCTTTGGAAACACATCTGGGAACTCGGACACAACCTTGATACTCTCAATTGGGTCTGCTTCACTGCTATCGACAGCCATCTGATAACAACTTCCTTTCTTCGGCTCAGGCGGGACTAACTCGGTCACCACTTCCTCTCCTAGTGGGGACACCAACTTGATTGTCCTCTTATCACAACTGATAACTGCCTGATACTTATCTAGCCAATTCATCCCTAGGATGACATCTATTCCCTGAGTACCCATTACTATGAGGTAAGCGGGAAACGCTATCCCCCTTATTTCCACACTTACTTTCAAATAAATGCTATCGGCTCGGATTCTACCACCGGCTGAGTCAATTTGAATGGGGGTTGGCATGGCAGTTATTGGAAGATTATGTGCTTCTACCCATGATGTAGTAATAAATGAATGTGTTGCTCCAGTATCAAATAACACTTTTGCAATATGGGAGTCGACTGGAAACATACCTACTATCATGTCGGGGGTCTCCTGAACTGCTTCAGCCTCCAAGTGGTTCAATCTCCCATGGTTATAACGTGGCTGAGAGCGGTTGCCTGCTCCTGGCTGAGACACATTCTGCTTTGTTGGGGCATTGGGGCCTGTCTGCTGTTGGGCTGCCTTCTTCGGACAATGCATCACTCAATGACCTTGCTCTCCACAGTGGAAACATGCTCTGTTTCCACCCTGAACTGGTGCAGCTTGACTGTTCTACTGGTTCGCTGGGGTAGGAAGACGAGGTGCCTGCTGATTCTGCCTCTGGAACTGACCTCCTCCTGACTGATTGTTCTGGCGATTCTGCTGCTGGTGCTGAGGATGCTACCTTTGGAACTGCTGCTGCTAAGGTGGATGCTGGTTCTGCCTGAACTGCTGAGGTTGATTGCCTGAGAAACGAGGACGATTGCTGCTTCCAGGCTGAGGTCCACTGATCTTGCGCTTGCGATCCTCCATCTCCTTACGCTTCCTCTCTATCATGATTGCTCTGTCAATCAGGTGCTGGAATGTTGGGAAGGTATGATTCATCAACTGATACTGCAGAGGGTCAACTAAGCCTCTCAGGAAGTGGTACTGTCGCTTGGCGTTGGTGTTGACATCTTCAGGAGCATAGCGAGACAGTTGCAGAAATCTGTCCCGGTACTCACTGATAGACAATGACCCTTGCTTGAGGGCCAAGAACTCCTCCTTCTTCACTATCATCAGACCTGCAGGAACATGGTACTGACGAAAGCTACCTCTGAATTCTTCCCAGGTGATGGTGTCGGGGTTGGCATGGGTGGCGAGATAAGACTCCCACCAAGACTGGGCTGCTCCTCTCAACAGACGGGGACCATACAGGACTTTCTCCTTGTCATCACACTGAGCGGTATGCAACTCCCGCTCCACTGTGTGCAGCGAGTCTTCAGCATCCATGGGGTCAGAAGAGTGAGCAAACGTTGGGGGATGACCTCTCATGAATTCAGCACGCTTGTCCTTGGGCATCTGAGGCATCTGAGGCTGAGATGGTGGCTGCTGCTGCTGCTGAATGGCGGCTAGAGTCTGACCAATGGCTTGAACTGCCTGAGTCTGCATCAGGAACATCTGCTCGATCGGCACTGGGGGTGGGGGCGGCAGTTGTTGTTGCTGGGGTACCTCATCCTGCTGAGCTGCTTGCTCCTGCTGAGCACGCCTTCCTCCTCTGCGCCTGTTTTCTGACATCCGCAGAATGCAACCACACATCAGAACTGATCTTGCAAATCTTGCATCATAAGAAAAGAGTATAGAATTCTCCACAACACTGAACAGACGAGCATCTTCACTAATCTCCAACACAGACCAACACAGCTTCTCAGATAAAGAGGAAAGTGGAATGAAAGGCTTCCCAACTAGATAACTAACTCCATTAACATAACAGGTAAACCAAAATGTAGGGGATACCCACACTCTGGTGACAGTCATTACAAAGATCCAAATCAAACATAGTTCATCATGACAAACATAAATGCACAGGATAAGCAAACTACCCTATCTAACTAAGACTGACTAAAAGCAAGACTAACGCTAAGACTATAGCTTCTATGCATATATTTTCGTATTAATTACAAGATCCGACTCTGACGATCTATGGTTCTAAATTTATCTTGGTCTTGCAGTCGGGGTTGCCATAAGACTGGTGTCCATGCCGAGGTGAGCGGTACGGGTGCTGAGTCCCGACGGGAGCGGGGGAACCATCATCCAGGTGACGACGCTCCGCGCGCTCAGCCCGCAGCTAGGCGATCTCAGCACGAGCCCTACTCAGCTCGTCTAATGCATGGTCCAGCTCTGTGTTTAGCACGACGGCTAGGTTGACTGTGCTGCTCAACCTAGGATTGTCCTCACCGACAGGTGAAACAATCACGCCTCCTGTGCTACCAGATGGACGGTGGGGGTAATATTTCAGGTTGAGACCATCGGCTACCCCGCCGAGCACTGAGCAGTAGTGCGAAAGCGCACGCCGTGCGGCATCTTGCATGGCCGCCTCAGCTGAGTCCCGCTCAGAGATGGAATAGTGCTCTGAGCAGACCTCCGCACCCCGGAGACTGTTCTCCGGACGGCGCACCAAGCAGGTCGCCTCCCAGCGGTCCGGGTAGACCCTGCGACTGTGCTGGAAGACCACACAACGATACTCGATAGACCAGGTACGTCGGTCAAGTGCCCGACGTAGCAGGGTGTCGAGCGCATCGTGGAAGTGACACCCGCGAGCAGCGTCGCGAGTGATGGGTCGAGCAACCCATCCTTCCGGCTCCTGGTCAGCAGAAAAGTAGGTATCATGGCTCGAGCTATTGTCGCCACCTCCGTCGTCTGGGTCTCCTCCAGCAGCTACTCCAGCGGCTAGGGCGCACAGTGGTGGTGCAGGGGGCGCCTCCAGGGGAAGCACGGGGGAGCAGCTCCTCACAGACTCTATCTCCTGCTGGAGCGAGAAAGAAGAGCCATGCTGCTCCTACCATCGACGCTCCTGCTCATCATGCAGGCGGTGGTGCAGCCTCTCCAAGTGGCTGGACTGACCGGTCACTGGACGGCGAAGCGAACGCTCCGCGAGACGAGAGGGTAAGAAGGGGATGATAGACTTCCGTGCAGTGTGTCTAAGACGAGCCATCTACAAAAGACACAGCAAGCATAAGAGTGAGAACAGAACTAGTATGACCAGCAAGTAATGAACCATAAATAAATGAAGGATTAGAATAAAACACAATTTTCAGCAAGGTATAATATATAGTAGAACATAGGTTTGGTCAATATGACCAACTTTTGAAGGGATACCAAAGTCAAGGCAGGGACAAAGCTCTATAATCCTTAGAACGACCATTCTACTCTAGGTTAGCGGTCCTACAGTCAGCACGGCTTTGATACCACCTATGTCACACCCGGTTTAAGAAGGCAAACCGAATGCGAACCATGTACGTGCCAGGATCAACAATTCACGTACACAGCAGTTACATAACATGGACATCATCACACAGTGCTCAAATAGTATTAAAAAGGGGAATAATAGTCGATTACATCATATGTCTGAGACATCCACATAGTCTTTACAATAATCAAAGTGCAAAAACGAAACATAGATAAATGCGGCCTTCACAAGCAGCCGACTGGGGGTTGCCGCTAACCCACGCCTAGAACTCGTCGTAGTCTTGGAACTCCTGGAAGTCTCCTTCCACGGCTTCATCCTCTCCTGAGCAGGGGTTGCAATGCTGACAACCTGGGGGGAGGGGTTGGTGTGTAGAGCAAGGGTGAGTACACATCAACATACTCAGCAAGTATCCTGTTTGGCTGTAGTGGACTAGCTTTATGTGGGGGTAAGTCAAGCAGTTGCTTTTAGTTGGTCAGATTATTATTACTAGTAGAGAAAGCCAAGTTTTAGAATTAACCAACGTTATTAATCCAAACGTACTCCTTTCCAAACAGAAAGAGTACCACTTACCATTACTAGAGTCAATACCAAGAACCATCAATCTCATTGCCACCTGCAATCTGAACGTCTCTTATCAAGTACCACTAATCACTGGAGCTCCCTTGGCCGCTCATAACTGCAAGCACGGCTGATATATCAGTTTTCATGCACTCTGCAGAGGTTGTGCACTTTACCCACAAACCATGATTCCCTTTCTGCCCGGAGATCATGACTCTCCATTGATCACTACCAAGGTGACCCAGCAGGGCATCACTATGTAGCCTTTACAAAGATTTCCCGGGGCTGTAGCCGCCTGTTAGGTTTCCTAAATGCACCGCACTCCTCCCCAAGGGGCGAACCCAAACTTGGCAGAGCGAGCCGCATACACCGAGCCCCATTAACGGCACGACGACTAAGCGAACTACACCCCGGTTCCTCTAATTATTCAGCTAAGGGCATCCCATTCCACCCTCATGGTTGCACTGTTTTCCCGGGCGGTCATCCAACAAACAGGTCCTTACGGAGAGGCACTCGAGAAACCGCTCGAGCCCCCTTGAATACCACAAGTATGACATCATAATAAAGGAGGGGAAAACAGTGTATCATTGATAATTCTTATCATGTTCATTGATTAGAGTTGAGCAATAGCATAAAGCTAAACAATAATAATCCAACCCAGATAGGTAAACAAGGACATGGATAACAAAAGCTAGTCAATCCTTAGGTATAACTATGAAATGCGGGAGGTGAATTAAAGAATGTATAGGACAGAGATAGGTCAAGGGACACTTGCCTCCACCAACTGACTGCTACTCAGGGGCTTCTCCTTTGAGTTCTTCGGGCTCCTCAACCAGATCGTTCTCTATGCGAGCGCAAGCATACATACATCCACATATTTAATACAAAAGAACAGTACACCATACAATAGAATGCAGTAAATAAACAGACGTTCCACGCGGGCTCGCAATTATGGTTAAGAGAGAAAGAGAAAAAGACAGTCGAGAAACGATCACATTACATTATTATAAATTAACCCACTCGCTTAATAGAAGCGAATTAATTTGGACACTACGTTTAGCATAAAGTAAAGTCATGTTCCATGTTTAATCATTATAAGCAGATGAAGATAAATCAAAAGAATTGTCGCGCGGCGAGATGCACGACATAACACTTTAAATCGAATTAGGAAATCAACGACTCATCGCGCGACAGAGCACACAACGAGACACTTGCATTAATTATAAAGAGACGTTAAGCATCGCGCGACGAAACACACGACGACATACGTCAATAGAGCCGAGTTTAAAGTGGAACGTCGCGCGACTGGACGCTCGACGTCACATATTAAACAACCTGAAATTAAGATGGATCGTCGCACGACGAAGCGCGCGACGCAGCACATTAATAGAATCTAAAATTAGACAAATCCATTGCGCGACGCAGCACGCTAACTAACGGAGTTTGAAATTAATTAAAAACCAAGAATAATCACCGCGCGCGTGGGGTTGCGCACGCGGGAACGCGTTGGGGGTAAACGGGGGAGCGCGAGGCCGTGCCGAGGCCACGCGAGCCGCGCCGGGGGCCGGGATGCCGCGCGCAGGGGACCGCGCGCCGGGGGGGCCGGGAACGCCGCGCTAGGGGGGCGGGCCGCCGCGCTAGGGGGCAGGGGACGCCGCACCGGGGGCAGGGGACCGCACCGGGGGCCGGGGGCGGGCGGGCCGCGCCGCCCAGGAGGGAGCAGGGGCGGGGGCAAGCCACACCGCCGCGGGGAAGCAGGGGCGGGCGGGCCGCACCGCCGTGGGGAAGCAGGGGCGAGGTCGCGCCGGGGGCAGGGGCGCGCGCGCAGGGGAGAAGGGGAGGGCGCGCGCAGGGAAGAGAAGGGGAAGGAGAGGGAGAAAGAGAGAGGAGAAGGGAGGGGAGGGGAGCTCACCTCGGGATCCAACTCCGGCGATCACCGTCTCCAAAACCTAGGGCACCACGGGAGAGAGAGAGAGAGAGATGGGAGAGAGAGAGAGGTTGCTGCGCGGGAGAAATCAAATGAGGCAAATGGATCTGGGGGAGGGGGGCGCGTGAGCCGGGCTAGGCCGGGTCACATCGCGGATCGAAACCCACGACACACACGACCATTAAACGGAAATCAATCACGAACCGAAATCCGAAATGGAACGAGGCGAACACGCGACATAAGACAAAGAAATGCGCTTTGGCATGATGCAACACCCATGACACTTAGGTTTTGTTTATACATGACACGGACACCTGCCACTATACTGGTTTGAAATTGGGAAGAAGGAGCGAAACGGGAAGAGAAAAGAGAGTAACGCCTGAATTTGGTGAGTGAAAAAGAAGAAAAAAATTATACCCCCAAATTCAGGGCGTTACAGGAGGGCTTGCCCGTGGATCTTGTTGTGCTCGACGCGCATGTGGAGCATCGAGTGGAGGGGATAGATACCTAGGGGTCATCCTCTGCGCCTGCTGCGTTGGTCGGGCATGGTGATATGGGGGCGGAGCCTGTGGCATCACCACCCCTAGCGCCAATTGTGCCAACAGAGCATCACTAGGAGGTGGAGCTGCTGGCAGTGCCTCCTCTAGCACCTTCTGCACTAGCGGTGGTGATCCCTTAGACATAGAGGAGGCCCTTTACTTGAAGGCGCTCCTCCCGGTATGTCATGATCTCTTGTCCTTTTCTTCTTCGCCATTGTTCCGTGCCTTTACTAGATTATTTCATCAGTGCATACATGTCGCACAAGATGGTGAAGGATGCAGTCCTTGCGACAAAAGGAGGCACTTCAACCTCCCAACTCCATATGCCGCCAACGTCGGTCGGAGTGACCCGTTTGGTTGCCCCTCTAAGGACAGCCATGTCGACCTCCCTAGTTGTCTAGGGGAACCTGAGCATGACCGCCAACGGTGTGGTTCCTCCTGGGCCGACGGTTCCTTCGTTCGTCCAAGAGGAAGCTGCTATGGCCATAGAGGTTGCCCCTGGTGCAGCTCCGGTGGCAGGCGCGACGCATGGTGTGTGCCCACTTCTCTCCTCCGGTGCCGATCACGGTCCGTCTAATTGATTGGCTTCAAGCACTGCCCGGCCACGTGGAGCGCATCTTCATCGAAGGCATGTTCCACGGGAACAACATGGCCCTTGGGCAGATGGTCTCCCACTTCGGCGAGATCGACGCCGTCGTGATCGTGGAGGGATCTGCTGCCGGCTGAAGCGATGAGGACCTAGACTATGTTGAAGAACAAGTCCGCCCTCACGCCCAGTCGATCATGAGATCTGTCAACACAAAGTTCCTTCTGACCCGGCATCCAGATCCATGAAGCATTAGGCGGGCCCTAATTATCTCTTAGTCCTTTTGTAGATGAACCTGGATGATGTCGTAGGATGAACATTATGCTTTTGTCTTATCGTTATGTTGCTGCTATTTGTCATTTCCATCTAAATTAGACTTAGTGTGACGGATCGCGAGCCTGAACGAGCCCGAGCCGAGTCTGATCTCCAAGCTTGCAATGTGACTGAGCTGAGTCAAGCTTGTCTCGCTATGTGACCGAGCCGAGCCTCATTTCTAGCCTTAGAGTCCGTTGTGTACTTTTATATATGATTGCAACGTGTTAATCATCGCCTTGTAAGATGCTTTCGCGCGTAAGAATGCATTTCAGCATCTCACGAGAAGTTTTGTTTAGTAGGAATAGTAGAACCAAGAGAGGTTAGCAGATGACTTTTCAAATCATGTCGTAAGCTACTATTTGTCATTTCCATGTTGTTGTACGATGTTACAATGTATGTGAAGTGACGTTGTAAAGTCAGCCTTATAAAAGAAATCTATCTGTAGAACACTTCAGAGTTTTGGTTATTCAGTATATTTGATTATTTTCTTCATATATTATTTGTCCCAACATAATATAATATTGCTCATTTGAATCCTAATTAACACAATCAAAATAAAATAATTATTGCTCGCTTCTATTTCATACCTGAGGCTCAACGTAACGTAAAGGAAGGAGAAGTGTTTAAAAATGTTGGAATATAAGTGAATTGTTATTTTGCCACATATAATTTGCATATCATGGTGAAATTTGTGGTTTCGTATCTATGTTTTATACTCCATTCGTTCCAATTTATAGTTCGTTTATTTATATCTCAAGTGTGATTGGCTCGTCTTATTAAAAAATTCATAATTATTGTTAATTTTTATTGTGATACGGTCTACTATATAATATACTTTAAGCATGACTTTCAATTTTTCGCAAAAGATTTAAATAAGACGAGCTGGTCAAACTTGACAAAAAAAAGTCGGATTATAAATTAGGACAAAGGAAGTACTACCTTCATTAAAAATATATGACACCGTTGTTTTTTTCAAAAACTTTGACCAATCGTATTATTTTAAATATTTATTAAAAATATATAATTTTAAGTTAAGTGCAAACTATTTTAAATGATAAAACAAATTTTAAAAAAATAAATAATAACCTATTATCTCTACTACTTATTAAGTAAGCAATAGTAGTCTGCCGTTCTGCCTCTGACATGTTCTGCCAACGGCCGTTCTGCCGCCTCTGAACCGTGGGACCTGTTCTATCATCCAGATGCCCCCTCTCGTACACGCCTCCTACATGTGGGCCCCCACAGGCAGGCAGGCCGAGCGCAAAAAGACGTACTTCAGTGTGACACTAGAGCTGGAGTTGTTAGAATGAGCAACAGATGATCCACAACAACGCTTATAAGCCATGTTTCGTCTCTTTCAGTGGCCGGTATGGTACTAATCAAATAAATCCCATACCAGCGCCTATGTGCTAGCGTTCATGCAGCCCAACAATTCAACGTGCGGCCCAGCAGCCCAGCGCCCCTCCTCTTCAACGTGCGGCCCAGTATCCATTGCCTCGACCGCGCAACCTCCACCACGGCTCCAACTCCAGCGACCTCCATCTCCCCCTTCTCTTCAACGCGCGGCACAACGGCCTCCTCCTCCCCCACCGGCGGACTCCACCACCCCACCGGTCGGTGACATCTGCCGTCCCCACCCCCGCGTGCACCGCAGATCCACAGACAGCTCCACGACATCGTCTTCTGAGGAACCTAGATCTCGCTTGTCCGTCTGCAGCCGCTGCCTCCCCACATCCCCCACGCGAGCTGCCCCCTCGTTCACTCCGTGCGTCGGCCTCCCCGTGCGCAACCGTCCCCGATGGTGACTGCCTCTTCACGACAGCATGGAGCATGGTGATCCGACTCGTTTTGGCATGGAGCGCGTCTTTTCCGTGGAGGAGATCCCCAACCTGAAAGGGAAATGTGCCTTTGGGCCATTTCTAAGTATTTTGGTGATTAAGTGCAAACACAAGTGCTTAAATGTGAAAATATGCCCATGGATGAACAAAGTGCAAATCACAAGTTAAGGTATGTTTCTAAGCCTTAGTACATTGGTTTTGTGTACTAATATTCTTGTCTAAGTGTTAGAAACAGGAAGAAGAAGAGGAGTGGAGGGCTGCTTCGGGCTGGGGCACCGGACTGTCCGGTGTGCACCGGACAGTGTCCGGTGCGCCAGACCAGCGCGGAGCAAACCAGCCGCTCTCGGGTTTTTCTCCGGCGACTTCGGCTAAAATTCACCGGACTGTCCGGTGTGCACCGGACTGTCCGGTGAGCCAACGGTCGGCCGGGCCAACGGTCGGCCGCGCGATCGGCGCGCGACACGTGGCCGAGCCAACGGTCGGAAAGGTACACCGGACTGTCCGGTGTGCACCGGACATGTCCGGTGCGCCAACTGTGCGCAGATCTGCATCAGAAAGCAACGGTCGGATGAGCTTTTTATGGAAACAAATCGGGCACCGGACAGTGTCCGGTGTGCACCGGACTGTCCGGTGCGCCCGACGACAGAAGGCAAGGATAGCCTTCCAGATGTGTTCTCAACGGCTCCTAGCTGCCTTGGGGCTATAAAAGGGACCCCTAGGCGCATGGAGGAGGACACCAAGCATTCCTACAACCTTTCTAAGCACCAAGACATTGATCTAGCGCATTCGATTCATTGTGATAGCATATAGAGCTCTTGTGGAGTTGTGTACTCTTTGAGTTGTGTTGCGAGCTCTTATTGCTGCTTGTGTGCGTGTTGCTCTGATCTTTTGAAGTCTTGTGTGCGTTGCTCATTCCCTCCCTTGCTCCGTGATTCTCTGTGAACATCTTTTGTAAGGGCGAGAGGCTCCAAGTTGTGGAGATTCCTCGCAAACGGGAGTGAGAAAAGAAAAGCAAGAACACCGTGGTATTCAAGTTGATCATTGGATCACTTGAGAGGAGTTGAGTGCAACTCTCGTCCGTTGGGACGCCACAACGTGGAAGTAGGCAATTTTGTACTTGGCCGAACCACGGGATAAATCTCTGTGTCTTCTCTGTGATTGTCATATTGTGCAAGATCTCCTCCTTAGCCACTTGGCAATTATTGTGCTAACTCTTAACAAGTTTTTGTGGCTATAAGTTAAGTTTTTACAGGATCACCTATTCACCCCCCCTCTAGGTGCTCTCAATTGGTATCGGAGCCGTTCTCTTCAACAAAGGGACTAACCGCCCGAAGAGATGGATCCTAAGGGGAAGGGAATTGTGATCAACGACAAGGAGAAGGAGTCCTTCGTCAACGAGCCAAGGGATGACAAGTCCAACGACTCGGGCTCGGGCCACAGGCGCAAAGATGGGAAGAAGAAGAAGACAAGGCGCATCAAGGAGATCGTCTACTACGACAGCGACGAATCCTCTTCTTCCCAAAAGGACGACGACCACTACAGGAAGACGGTCAATTCGAACTTTTCATTTGATTATTCTCGTATTCCACATAGTTCGAATTCGCATTTGCTTTCCATTCCTCTTGGTAAACCTCCACACTTTGATGGGGAGGACTACGGATTTTGGAGTCACAAAATGCGTAGTCATTTATTCTCTCTCCATCCAAGCATATGGGAGATTGTAGAGAATGGAATGAAATTTGATAGCTCGGATAGCCCTATGTTTATCAATGAACAAATTCATAAAAATGCACAAGCTACTACTGTTCTCTTAGCATCTTTGTGCAGGGAAGAATACAATAAAGTGAGCGGCTTGGACAATGCCAAGCAGATATGGGACACCCTCAAGATCTCTCACGAGGGGAACGACATCACCATGCTCACCAAGATGGAGTTGGTGGAGGGCGAGCTTGGACGATTCGCCATGATAAGGGGAGAAGAGCCAACTCAAACTTACAACCGGCTCAAGACCCTTATCAACAAGATAAGGAGCTACGGAAGCACGCGTTGGACGGATCACGACGTCGTCCGCCTAATGCTCAGGTCATTTACCGTTCTTGATCCTCATCTCGTGAACAATATTCGTGAGAATCCCAGGTACACGATGATGACGCCCGAAGAAGTACTTGGAAAATTCGTGAGCGGGCGGATGATGATCAAGGAAGCAAGATACGTCGACGACGCATTGAACGGTCCACTCCACGAGTCTCAACCCATTGCTCTAAAAGCAACAAGGAGCAAGGAGTCGCTACCTAGCAAGGTGGCGCAAGTTGAGGCGGTCGGGCTCAATGATGAAGAGATGGCTCTTATCATCAAAAGATTCAAGACGATGCTGAAGGGTCACAAGGGGCAGCCAAGCAAGAACAAGACAAAGGGGAAGCGCTCATGCTTCAAGTGCGGTAAGATTGGTCATTTTATCGCTAACTGCCCCGATAACAACAGTGACCAGGAACAGGGAAACAAGAGGGAAAAGAAGAAGAATTACAAGAAGGCCAAGGGCGAGGCGCATCTCGGCAAGGAGTGGGATTCGGATTGCTCCTCCTCCGACTCCGACGATGAGGGACTCGCCGCCACTGCCTTCAACAAATCGGCTCTCTTCCCCAACGAGCATCACACTTGCCTCATGGCAAGGGAAAAGAAGGTAATCACTCGTAATGCTAATACTTATGATTCTTCTAGTGATGATGAATCTAGTGAGGATGAAGTAGATTATTCATGTTTATTCAAGGGCTTAGATAGATCTAAGATAGACAAAATTAATGAATTAATTGATGCCTTGAATGAAAAGAATATACTTTTAGAAAAGCAAGAGGATTTGTTGTATGAAGAACATGATAAGTTTGTAGAGGCTCAAAAATCCCTTGCATTAGAAATTAAGAGGAATGAAATGCTTGCTTGTGAAGTGTCATCATGCCATGATTCTATTTCTAACTTAAAGAGCATAAACGATGATTTAAATGCTAAACTAGTAGAAGCAAATAAATCCAACTCTTGTGTTGAATATGTTGAAGTTTGCACTAGGTGTAAGGATATTGATATTAATGCTTGTAGCGAACACTTAGTTTCTATTTCAAAATTGAATGATGAATTAGCTAGTCTTAATGCTCAACTTAAGACTAGCAAGAGTAATTTTGATAAACTAAAATTTGCTAGGGATGCCTACACGGTTGGTAGACACCCCTCAATTAAGGATGGGCTTGGCTTCAAGAGAGAAGTCAAAAACTTGACAAGCCATAAGGCTCCTATCTCCGCCAAGGAGAAAGGGAAGGCTCCTATGGCTAGTAGCACTAAAAGGAACCATGCTTTTTTGTATCATGATAGAAGACATACTAGGAATGTAAATAGAAGTTATGATGCTTTTGATTCATATGTTTATGATTCTCATGCCATGTTTGCTCCTAGTTCTTCTTATGTGTATGATAGAAATGTTACTAGGAGAAATGCTGTTCCTAAAAGAAATGTTGCAAATGTTCATAGAAAAGTAGTAAATGAACTCTCTACGATTTATTGTGCTTTGAATGCTTCCTTTGCAATTTGTAGAAAAGATAGAAAAGTAATTGCTAGGAAGTTAGGGGCAAAATGCAAAGGTGATAAAACTTGCATTTGGGTCCCTAAGGAAATTGTGACTAACCTTGTAGGACCCAACAAGAGTTGGGTACCTAAGTCCCAAGCCTAAATTTGCCTTGCAGGTTTATGCATCCGGGGGTTCAAGCTGGATTATCGACAGCGGATGCACAAACCATATGACGGGGGAGAAGAAGATGTTCACCTCCTACGTCAAGAATAAAGATTCCCAAGATTCAATTATATTCGGTGATGGGAATCAAGGCAAGGTAAAAGGTTTAGGTAAAATTGCAATTTCTAATGAGCACTCCATATCTAATGTGTTTTTAGTTGAGTCTCTTGGATATAATCTGCTATCTGTGAGTCAATTATGCAACATGGGATATAACTGTCTATTTACAAATGTAGATGTGTCTGTCTTTAGAAGAAGTGATGGTTCACTAGCTTTTAAGGGTGTATTAGACGGCAAACTTTATTTAGTTGATTTTGCAAAAGAAGAGGCCGGTCTAGATGCATGCTTAATAGCTAAGACTAGCATGGGCTGGCTGTGGCATCGCCGCTTAGCACATGTGGGGATGAAGAACCTTCACAAGCTTCTAAAGGGAGAACACGTGATAGGTTTGACTAACGTGCATTTCGAAAAAGATAGACCTTGTGCAGCTTGTCAAGCAGGTAAACAAGTGGGAGGAGCGCATCACGGCAAGAACGTGATGACCACTTCAAGACCCCTGGAGCTGCTGCACATGGACCTCTTCGGACCTGTCGCCTATCTGAGCATAGGAGGGAGTAAGTATGGTTTAGTTATTGTTGATGATTTTTCCCGCTTCACTTGGGTGTTCTTTTTGCAGGATAAGTCTGAAACCCAAGGGACTCTCAAACGCTTCCTCAGGAGAGCTCAAAATGAGTTTGAGCTCAAAGTGAAGAAGATAAGGAGCGACAACGGATCCGAATTCAAGAACCTTCAAGTGGAGGAGTTCCTTGAAGAGGAAGGGATCAAGCACGAGTTCTCCGCTCCCTACACACCACAGCAAAATGGTGTGGTAGAGAGGAAGAACAGGACGCTCATCGATATGGCGAGGACGATGCTAGGAGAGTTCAAGACCCCCGAGTGCTTTTGGACGGAAGCCGTTAACACTGCTTGCCACGCCATCAACAGGGTCTACCTTCATCGCCTCCTCAAGAAGACGTCGTATGAGCTACTAACCGGTAACAAACCCAATGTATCGTACTTTCGTGTATTTGGGAGTAAATGCTACATTCTAGTAAAGAAGGGTAGAAATTCTAAGTTTGCTCCCAAAGCTGTAGAAGGGTTTTTATTAGGTTATGACTCAAATACAAAGGCGTATAGAGTCTTCAACAAATCATCGGGTGTGGTTGAAGTCTCTAGCGACGTTGTATTTGATGAGACTAATGGCTCTCCAAGAGAGCAAGTTGTTGATTGTGATGATGTAGATGAAGAAGACGTTCCGACGGCCGCTATACGGACCATGGCGATTGGAGAAGTACGGCCACAGGAACAAGATGAACGAGATCAACCTTCTTCCTCAACTATGGTGCATCCCCCAACCGAAGATGACGAACAGGTACCTCAAGTAGAGGCGCTTGATCAAGGGGGAGCACAAGATGATCAAGTGATGGAGGAAGAAGCGCAACCGGCACCTCCAACCCAAGTTCGAGCGATGATTCAAAGGGATCATCCCGTCGACCAAATTCTGGGTGATATTAGCAAGGGAGTAACTACTCGATCTAGATTAGTTAATTTTTGTGAGCATTACTCTTTTGTCTCTTCTATTGAGCCTTTCAGGGTAGAGGAGGCCTTGCTAGATCCGGATTGGGTATTGGCCATGCAGGAGGAGCTCAACAACTTCAAGCGCAATGAAGTTTGGACACTGGTGCCTCGTCCGAAGCAAAATATTGTGGGAACCAAGTGGGTGTTCCGCAACAAACAGGACGAGCACGGAGTGGTGACGAGGAACAAGGCTCGACTTGTGGCAAAAGGTTATGCCCAAGTCGCAGGTTTGGACTTTGAGGAGACTTTCGCTCCTGTGGCTAGGCTAGAGTCCATTCGTATCTTGCTAGCATATGCCGCTCACCATTCTTTCAGGTTGTACCAAATGGATGTGAAGAGCGCTTTCCTCAACGGGCCAATCAAGGAGGAAGTGTACGTGGAGCAACCCCCTGGCTTTGAGGATGAACGGTACCCCGACCATGTGTGTAAGCTCTCTAAGGCGCTCTATGGACTTAAGCAAGCCCCAAGAGCATGGTATGAATGCCTTAGAGACTTTTTAATAGCTAATGCTTTCAAGGTTGGGAAAGCCGATCCAACTCTTTTTACAAAGACATGTGATGGTGATTTGTTTGTGTGCCAAATTTATGTCGATGACATAATATTTGGTTCTACTAACCAAAAGTCTTGTGAAGAGTTTAGCAGGGTGATGACGCAGAAATTCGAGATGTCGATGATGGGCGAGTTGAACTACTTCCTTGGGTTCCAAGTGAAGCAACTCAAGGACGGCACCTTCATCTCCCAAACGAAGTACACGCAAGATCTGCTAAAGCGGTTTGGGATGAAGGATGCCAAGCCCGCAAAGACTCCGATGGGAACCGACGGACACACCGACCTCAACAAAGGAGGTAAGTCCGTTGATCAAAAAGCATACCGGTCAATGATAGGGTCATTACTTTACTTATGTGCTAGTAGACCGGATATTATGCTTAGCGTATGCATGTGTGCTAGATTTCAATCCGATCCTAAGGAGTGTCACTTAGTGGCAGTGAAGCGAATTCTTAGATATTTGGTTGCTACGCCTTGCTTCGGGCTCTGGTATCCAAAGGGGTCTACCTTTGACTTAGTTGGATACTCAGACTCCGACTATGCTGGATGTAAGGTCGATAGGAAGAGTACATCGGGGACGTGCCAATTCTTAGGAAGGTCCCTGGTGTCATGGAACTCTAAGAAACAAACCTCCGTTGCCCTATCCACCGCTGAGGCCGAGTATGTTGCCGCAGGACAGTGTTGCGCGCAACTACTTTGGATGAGGCAAACCCTCAGGGACTTTGGCTACAATCTGAGCAAAGTCCCACTCCTATGTGATAATGAGAGTGCTATCCGCATGGCGGAAAATCCTGTTGAACACAGCCGCACAAAGCACATAGACATCCGGCATCACTTTTTGAGAGACCACCAGCAAAAGGGAGATATCGAAGTGTTTCATGTTAGCACCGAGAACCAGCTAGCCGATATCTTTACCAAGCCTCTAGATGAGAAGACCTTTTGTAGGCTGCGTAGTGAGCTAAATGTCTTAGATTCGCGGAACTTGGATTGAATTGTAGCATACATGTGCTTATGCCTTTGATCATGTTCATTCTGCATTTTGTTGCTTATTATGGTGCTCAAGTTGTACAAACACTCCCTGGACCTCACAAGTCCGTTGCAAAGTAATGCACATGTTTAGGGGGAGATGTGTTACAACTTGACCCTTTGAGACTAACCATGTGCTTGAGTTTGATGATTTAGTCTCGAAGGAGGATTGAAAGGGAAAAGGTGGACTTGGACCATGAAAGACTTCCACTGCACTCCGATGAGAGGGTAACTTATTCCAAGTTCATCTTTAAGACTCTTATTGCCTTTGTATTCTTATTGAAGATTTTGGTGAGGCAATGGGGTTATAGGGGCCAAGATTGATCCCGTTTTGGTGCTTGATGCCAAAGGGGGAGAAAATAAAGGCCAAAGCAATAAATGGATCAGCTACCACTTGAGAAATTTTGAAAAAGTATAATAGAGCTTTTGGTTTGTCAAAACTCTTGCATTGTCTCTTTTGTCAAAAGTTGGTTTCTTGTGGGGAGAAATGTTGATTATGGGAAAAAGGGGGAGTTTTTGAAATCCGTGGTCAAATTTCTTTGGAATGACTCTCTTTATGCTTCAACATGTGTGTTTGACTTAGAGATAGAGATTTGAGTTTGATTTGCAAAAACAAACCAAGTGGTAGCAAAGGATGATCCATATATGCCAAAATTGAATAAAACTCAAAGTTAGTTTTTATTTGAAGTAGTTTTGCACTTGTTCCACTTGCTTTATGTTGTGTTGGCATAAATCACCAAAAAGGGGGAGATTGAAAGGGAAATGTGCCTTTGGGCCATTTCTAAGTATTTTGGTGATTAAGTGCAAACACAAGTGCTTAAATGTGAAAATATGCCCATGGATGAACAAAGTGCAAATCACAAGTTAAGGTATGTTTCTAAGCCTTAGTACATTGGTTTTGTGTACTAATATTCTTGTCTAAGTGTTAGAAACAGGAAGAAGAAGAGGAGTGGAGGGCTGCTTCGGGCTGGGGCACCGGACTGTCCGGTGTGCACCGGACAGTGTCCGGTGTGCACCGGACAGTGTCCGGTGCGCCAGACCAGCGCGGAGCAAACCAGCCGCTCTCGGGTTTTTCTCCGGCGACTTCGGCTAAAATTCACCGGACTGTCCGGTGTGCACCGGACTGTCCGGTGAGCCAACGGTCGGCCGGGCCAACGGTCGGCCGCGCGATCGGCGCGCGACACGTGGCCGAGCCAACGGTCGGAAAGGTACACCGGACTGTCCGGTGTGCACCGGACATGTCCGGTGCGCCAACTGTGCGCAGATCTGCATCAGAAAGCAACGGTCGGATGAGCTTTTTATGGAAACAAATCGGGCACCGGACAGTGTCCGGTGTGCACCGGACTGTCCGGTGCGCCCGACGACAGAAGGCAAGGATAGCCTTCCAGATGTGTTCTCAACGGCTCCTAGCTGCCTTGGGGCTATAAAAGGGACCCCTAGGCGCATGGAGGAGGACACCAAGCATTCCTACAACCTTTCTAAGCACCAAGACATTGATCTAGCGCATTCGATTCATTGTGATAGCATATAGAGCTCTTGTGGAGTTGTGTACTCTTTGAGTTGTGTTGCGAGCTCTTATTGCTGCTTGTGTGCGTGTTGCTCTGATCTTTTGAAGTCTTGTGTGCGTTGCTCATTCCCTCCCTTGCTCCGTGATTCTCTGTGAACATCTTTTGTAAGGGCGAGAGGCTCCAAGTTGTGGAGATTCCTCGCAAACGGGAGTGAGAAAAGAAAAGCAAGAACACCGTGGTATTCAAGTTGATCATTGGATCACTTGAGAGGAGTTGAGTGCAACTCTCGTCCGTTGGGACGCCACAACGTGGAAGTAGGCAAGTTTTGTACTTGGCCGAACCACGGGATAAATCTCTGTGTCTTCTCTGTGATTGTCATATTGTGCAAGATCTCCTCCTTAGCCACTTGGCAATTATTGTGCTAACTCTTAACAAGTTTTTGTGGCTATAAGTTAAGTTTTTACAGGATCACCTATTCACCCCCCCCCTCTAGGTGCTCTCACAACCCCTGCTAGGCCCCACCGCACCCTCAACCAGTGATTGCTGATGAGGTTGCTGCACCAGTCACTAGGTGGAGTAGGAGAAGGGGGGACGCGGCGGACACGATGAACTGGTGCCTCTCGGAGTGGTGCTTCTAGAAATTTCTTGAGGAGGTCGTGCTCGATAGCTCGAGTCCCATCGTTGCCGTAGAGTAGAGGTAGCAATGGATCTAGAGTCGAGGAGGCGAAGAGCAAGCCACTAGGGGCCATGGCACCGGCGTCAGCCTGGAGATGGTTGTTGACCCCGTCGAGTACAACATGATGCTCAAGCAGAAGTTGGAGAAGGACCTCGCTGCCATCGCCATGTGGAGGGTACGACCACTTGCCTTTAGTTGCAGCTCACCCGTGTAATCCTGTTTGCTTCGAATGGTCAGGGCTCGTAACAGTTTGTTTGTGTTCTTAT